>NW_024525156.1:11325765-11938063 GCF_017590135.1 Pyrgilauda ruficollis
GGGGCGGGGAAAGAAGTTATTCTTCCCTCTTTCAGGAATTTATCATGGCAGATTAAGACATCTAATTTTTTCCATCTCCTCTTTACTTTGAAGATATATTTGTTCAAAGGTTGTCTCATGCACTGAGTATGTTTTTTTTAACCAATCAGGTATCTCAAAGTATAATGTCAACAACACTACAAAAGTATTACAGGAGCTGAATGGAGATGAAAAGTTGTCTCCTAAACTATATATAGAATGACAGAATTATTCAGGCTGAAAAGACATCAGGACATCTTTTGTCCAATTTTCAACTCAGAGCAGTAGTAAGCTGTGAGGTCAGATCACTATGCTCAGGCTTTATTCAGTCTGGTATTGAATATGTCCAAGAACAGAGAGACTAAACTGTCTCTCTGAAAAAACTGTTCCACACTTTGACTGTCCTATGACCTATAAGACCTTTCCACACATCCAGTCTGAACTCCACTTGTTTCACTTTATACCTGTTGCCTTTCATTCTCTCTGATGAACGGACATGAAGAGCCCAGGTCCATTTTTTGCCAACCCACTTGCTGGCATGGGCAAGCTGCTGACAAGTTCTTCCAAAGCAGTCTCTTCTTCAGGCCCTGATCCTCTAATCTATCCTCAAAGAAAAAATGCTCCAGCTCATGACTAGCTTGGGAATCATCTTCTAATCCCAATTCAGCAAGTTGACATCTTTTTACAGGATCCCAAAACTGTAAGCAGTAGCTAGATGAGGTCTCACAAGCTTTGAACAGCAGAGGGATAATCCTGCTCCCTCAATCTCCTTTCTGTTTCCCTATGAATACAGGTTAGATGCCACCTTTGCTGGCCCAGGTTAGATCCCTCACATATTTAATTCATCACAAGCCTTCAAGCAGCACATGGTCTATGCTTTTGTCTCAGCCATCCAACCAGCTTTTTATCCATCTCGTTTTCTACCATCCAGAATGCAATATTCAACACTAACAACGTAACACTTATTTAAGTCAAGGCAAATATTACCCGTTTCTTTCTCCATGCTCACAGAACAGAAAGCAATCAGGTTGGCCAGGCATGAATGGGAGCCTGACTGTTCTCAACCCCTGCTTTCTTCTTCAGGGGCCCAGATGTGAGCTTTAAAATTCCATGATTCCCTTAGAAACTAACATGAGATGTCTATACAGTAGTTTACTGTACTTTCTTTTGGGCCTTGTTTGGAAGATGTGTGCAAAATTTGCTTTCCCCCAGTCACCGGATCATGTCCCAAATTTCTCATGATTCATTCTGAAATAATTTTACAGCATCATCTTCAGTTTGCAATCCCTCCTCTCTTCCTTCTTCTCCTGAATTGTTACTGAATCAATTGTTCCTCAGTCTGTATTTTGTCTCTGATGATTTTTATGCAAGGATATTCAATTTGTCTAAGTTTCACCACACCTTTTAGTGGTTACTTCTCTGCTCCTCAGGTTATTTTGAATGCAGAGTCTAGCCTCTACACACTTAATTCTCATCAGCTTTATAGATGGCAAATCCATCTTTGCAAAATTTACAAATTTATCTTTACAAAATTGATACAAAATACAGGTTTCTATTTCATCACCCATCATGTTAATGGTAATATTGAATAAAACCAGGTCTAAGCCCATAACAAGATCCTTATGACTACACATTTTCACACTGAATATAAGTTATCTTTCCATTATAAAGAAAGTTCTGCAACCAACTTTGTGCTTTCTTTTTGTTGATACATCTAGATCAAACACAGATTAAAACACTAAGCAAAATAGTACCAAAATTCTTAGTCAGGATTTAAGGTACCTGTTTTCTCCTCTCTCCATAAGGCTACAAAATTAGAGAGCTTTGATATAATTTACTCAAAATATGTTAATTTCTACCATTTAATTTATTTTTTGGCTCTTATTTCTGGTGTAAAAATGTTATGAGTGAGGTCACTTATCAGTAAACTAGAAGCATTATGAATTAAGATGAGAATTATGTAACAGTGACATTGATTCCATATATAACTTTTACAGCAGAGGTCTTACAAATAAAGATTTTTGGTTCGGTCAGGTGAATGGTTGATATAAGAAAGCAGCTAAGGATTTTTTTTGTTTGTTTTGTTTTACATCACTGGGGAATACAGATTTCCTGTGTTTTGACCTGGTCACTGTCACAGAAATTCAACAGGCCTATGTTGCAAAAGCAGCTAACCAAGCAATCTTTTTGAGATATGAGTGACAGCATGATGTCACAAGATGGATAGGCAAAAATAGAGACATTAATAGAGACAGAAAAATAATAGTTTAATAATTGACAAGCAATTTGTCGATTATGCAATTTGTTTTAAAAATATCTAAGGAAACTTATCATCCCTTGTAAAATTTTAAAATTTTACAAGGCATTATAAAATTTTTGTGGCATTACAACAATAACTTGCCATTTTTAAATATTTGTTTCAGGTGAATAAGAATATTGCATATTTCCAGTTTAATTTAGCTCTTTCATTTCAGTCATGAGAAACAAATTCATAATTTCTAAAGAACTTGATTACCTTGGATTAGATTAAGACTTCAGTTTTTGACTTCAGCATCATCAGGTATATTCTTGGAAACCTGTTTTCAATCAGCTTGTTTCCAATGCATGCTCAGAAAATTAACGGGTTTTTTTTTTTTTAATTATCTCAAATTGGCACTAAAATCTAAGGAATTCCAAAGTAATAACTAGTATTGAAAGGTGCATGTGTTTGAACATGAGATTATAAAAACGTGTCTCAGCTATGCATTTGTAACCTAATCATCCTGCTTTCTCAAAACAGCATGTTCTACGTCTGTCATGTGCAGCACAAGTTACAGAAGGCTTTATTAAAAAGAAAACAAAGACATTTGCATTGGGCCAAATTAAACTTCCTAAACAAAGAGCAGTTTCTGCCAGTTCACTAAATAGACAGCTGTTTCCTTCATGGTTTTACTCTAATGGTTCTCATGAATCATGGATTCTTAATCTGTGATCCATTCCAATGCAGAATGATGTGTTTTACAAGGAAAAGAAACTGTGCATGTAGCACATATTTATACTATGAAAAGGAAGTTTTATAATAAAGGACTAATTTTCAAGTTTACATGAAATCAGAGAAATAAAACTGTTTATCTACAAATAGTATTCAAGGCCAGTGTTTAGTTTCATAGCAACAGCATCATTCCTGACTAGCATGGTAGATGTATAAGCAAACTCTCTCTTCCTGCATCATCTGTTTTATTGGCTGGATTTCTAGAGAAATCAAATATCCCAGTGGAATACTAGAAAATAAATGAACTATCACTTCATCAAAGTAGGAAAAAAGTTAAGAAAGTTAAATAATTTAATTAAAAGAAAAATCACCAGGAAGACATTTCCAGTACAATCTCTATGAGCTAATCAGAGGAAACAGCTATCCTAAAGAGAGGCAGAAGTCTTGCTGGGGGCCTGTAAAACTTTACAGCATTGTTTAGGCAGCTATCAAATAGTCTGGCCTGAAACAGTTGATGAACCAATATTCTCCTGATTGTGACCTTCTGCAAGTACTCAGGAAGTGCTCTCTAGAAAACAGTCTCTGTACATAATGACTGAATATAAACATCCTAATGCCATTTTTGCCTGTTGGCAATCCAAAGGTTTGAATTATCAAGAAAACCCAAACTACACACAAACACCTTCCTTTTTTTTTGTTTTGGTGTTTTTTTTTGTTGTTGTTGTTATTTTTTTGTTGTTGTTGGGTTTTTTTTTTTTTTTTTTTTTTGGTTTGGTTTTGGGTTTTTTTTTTTTTTTTTTTTTGTTTGTTTGTTTTCATTTTCAAGACATAACTTTGCGGTCCAACTTTATCTTTCACCTTTAGACTACAGAATCATAGAATGGCCTGGGTTGGAAGGGCCCTTAAAGACTATCTCTTTCTAATCCCTCTGCCATGAGTAAGGACACCTTTCACTAGACCAGGTTGCTCAGGGCCCATCCAACCTTGCTTTCAACACTTGCAGGAATAAGGCATCCACAGCTTCTATCAGCAACTTGTTCCAGTGCCCCATCACCCTTACAGTGAAGATATTTTTTCCTAATATCTAATCTAAACCTCTTTCAGTTTGATGCCATTCCCCCTTGTCCTGTCAGTACACGTCCATGTAAAAGGTGTCTCTCCATTTTTCTTGTTTTCTCAGTTTACTGTGCTAATTATGCAATGGATTAGAGCTTTAGAAGTTTCAGACTTTTTTTTTTCTTCATAATACATGAAACTGATCACCAGCATTGTCAGTCATGTAGTACAGAACTCTGCTGAACACTATATTCTTGTATTTCTTTCTCTGGCAGAAATGCTTAGACTTTTGAGTCACATATCAGAATTAAAAAAAAAAAAAAAAAAAACAAAACCCAAAAAAAAAACCAACAAACAAAACCAAAACCAAACCAAAACCCAAAAGCTCTTGCTTCCCTGATTTTTTTATTTTGCAGGGCTATGAAAGGGGTTCCTTATGACATCACATACATTCAAGCTCTCTTACAAAGGTTTTCAGTCCCTCTACACTGGCATTCTGAGTATGGAAGTAAAATATTTTCAATACATTGATGGATGGAATTTATTTCCAGATATACTGGCAACATTACAAACCGAACAGATAAATTCAGGCTTTACGGTGCTTATTTAGCAGACTGCACACATGCTATGTGTTTTCATTGTGGGGTTGCTCTTCCATCACCATGAGTATTTGAATTAAATGTTTATACTTGAAAAAGTAGCTGAATTCAAGAAAAGGCAAAGGGCAATTCAATTCAAAGGCATAGGGTTGCTCAGGAGTCCACCAATTTAAAACGGGAAAGGTAAGTATTATTTTTGTCTAGTTCCTATTAAGCAAGGTTTTCAAACATTTATAAATTTTAACTTTCAAAAGCAGATCAGAGCTTAGAAACAATGGGCTCAGCAAAAATCAATATTTTTTCCCTTCTTTTGTGAGAAATGTTAAGTATTCCTTTAATAGTAGAAATTCTTTTAAGATCTATTTTACATTTTTTCTCTTTCAAAATGCAAGTGTTACTGTTAATTGAGAGAAGCATTTTTAAAAATTTGCCACCCTCTATCCCCAACAAAGATTACATGCACAATAAGTTATAATCCTTGGCTTTGCAATACCACCTTATGAGGTTAAGAAGATGAATGTTCATTGCTTTTAATCCTTACCATGATTTACGAGGCTCTGGGTATCCTTTCCCCAGAGCATCCACAATTGTGCGGTTGTTCTGCCTGCTGCTTAAATTACAGAGACATCTGCAAAGTAAATTATGGATTGTTGTCCCACAATCAAGCTGCCTCCTGATCTCTCCTGTAGCATTTCTTTGATAACAGCAAAAGTCTTTCTTTTCCCTTGTTTATCACTGTTGTTTTTCCAGACTGGGTGATGCTATGATGACCTCGATTACTGCCTGCCCTCATGTTTCAACCAACATGTTCCACTGTAAAAACCCACAGTAAAAAGAAGGGGAGGGAATGAGCTGCGAGGGACAGAGCAGACAGCTATGTAATGTGTGTTTTATCCATTACGCTCTTCAAAGTTCACAAGGAGATTATTTTCCTCCTCCTGAAATATATGTAGTTAAACCTAACATATGAACACTTAGAACCATTCTGAATGAGTTGAATACATAGCTTTTTGTTATTCTACTACCTCTCTATAACATATTTATTAATATGCTGATTTCCACATCTCTACTTATGTACACGTATCAATATAAACTTGTCAAACACTTAGAGGGTTATCTAAGCCGTATGAAAAGCTTATTTAGACTTTTAATTATGTGCCTAATTTTATAATCAACCAGTTTCAAATTTTATTTCATAATTAATGCAGTGAGAATATAAACACATTATCAACAACAAATCATACACCGAGCATGCCAAGGTTTGTCTTTGTCTACACACAGGCATTCTTAGAAGATAATCTACTCAGTGCTGATGCCATTAAATTTCAAATAAAATTTAATAAAATAATTCCACTTTACTTGCTCTCTATTATCCTTCTCATTACATTCCCACACTGTCTACCTGAGTGTTTTGAAACAAAATGCAATTTAAATTGCAATCCGGGTGTCAAAAAAATAATGATTTAAAGGCAAAGTGCATGGAAATATGTCATCCAAACCATTTTACTAAGCAGAAATGATAGTCACATCCTAAGCTCTTCTGGCACACTTCCACCAAGCCTAGTCAAGATAGCAAGTGCTGATCGCATTGACATCAGAGAAGTTATTTTCATTTATTTGTCAGAGTTACTGAGATATAATCTCAATTTCCTAATTTCTTTTGACTAGTCAGAAGCCCAGAGTTTTGCAAGAGAAGATGCATAACTGAAAATGGCCTTGTGCTCTTTGTCCCAAAGACAACAAACAGACTTGAGCAAAAAAAACTAGGATCCAGACACTTTTAACCAAGATTCATAGACCAAATAACTAAAAAAAAATTATAACCCCAAAAAATTCACCAACCCTTCCCATCTTTTGGAGAATGCACTTTAAATTCATTTAGGCTTTTAATTCAAAATGCATTATAGCTAAAGTTATAAAATTCATACCTTCGTATCTAATTAATTTTTTTTTGGTCATTCCCAGCATTAAATTGTTGTCCAGAATATAGTAAAACCAGTCTACATACACACCATATGCAACAACTGAAGCAAACAATAGTGTATTAATAAACATGAGGAAGCCTGTGACACTGGTTTTTACCTGTGTGAAAGGGCTCTGCCAAGGCATGCCTTTGAAAGCAAATACCATTTGACAAAAATAATACCATGTAAATACAAGAAAAAAAAGCATCATAAAAATAAAGCTCAAAGAGAAAACTAGTTTCAGTCTTTAAGAGGTACAGAACAGACTGCAAAGGTGCTTTTATTTTCTCCAATCTACATCTAAATTGAAATAGCCTGAAGAATGCAACATACAGTACAGCTCTCTGTAAATAGTGAATTGGTCTGTAGCAGTGAAATATCTCTAGACTGCATCAAGTATTTTTGTTGAGATATGCAGCAAGGATAATTATAATCCTCAATTTCTTCAGCTCAGTTAAGTGGGCCTAAAACTAAATTCTGTTTCATATATAAATAACAGCAAAAAAAAAAAAATAAGAAAAAAATCCACCAACTAAAAAGTGAGAAGTGAATATACCAGGTTTAACACAGTAAGTTCATCACAATTATTACAGATTTCTTTGAGATGACAGACACCTTTTTAAAAGTCTACCTGTGAATATGATGCCACATTTTCCAAGACCTTATACCAATGAAGTTCAGGTCTTAGCTGGCCTTATTCACCACAATCCTCAACAGACTTGGTCACTAAAGTCTGTAACAAACACACAAAAGTTAAATTGTCATTGTCAATTCTTCCTCATGAAGATGGGAAGAATAACAACCAAAGCACAATGATATGTTATTAGAAAAATCAATTTAGCATAAAAAAATATTAACAGATCATCACAAAGCACTTTTTCTGTGCTTCTTGACTGAATATGGCAAGGTGAGGAGCAGGACGCAGACATCCCTTGAAGATGATGGACCCCACTGAGAAAACAGTCAGATTTAAACTGCTCACATTCTTTATAGCTGTCTAAAACTTGGGGGATTTTACTGCCAGTAGGCATTACTTCAGAACATCATATTACAGCTCTGATTTGTATGCATTGCCTTGGCTGGGTTTCCTCTGTGTCAGCTATCATTCATCACAGCATGAAAATAAACATGCAAAGAATTTTTTGAAAAGGATGGAGTAGAGATAATACAAGCTAGGGACATCTCATATAATGTTTTGTTCTTTTCACAATGGTTCTGCAACAAATTTTTTCACTACTATAATCGTATAAATCAGTATCATATATGGCAGGATTGCAATTTTTCTCTTAAATGCAATTCTGTAACTCAGAGAAGCAACTTCTACAACTAGCCCATCATGATCTGGTTCCTATTACAGCTCTGAGACACGTTGTTATTTGAACCTCAGTCTGATCTTTAGATGATGGAGGTGCGGGGAACAAACAAAAAATACTGGAAAATATTTTCTATTACTTCAATAGGATGAAAAGTTGGAAGGCCCTTCGCTGCTTTTATTTATTGGCTAGTTGTTTGCATAATGGAATTTTTTAATGCAGATGGACAGAAAGCTAAATTAATAGAGAGGAAGAGAAAAAAAGAAATTAAAATATATAGGATTTCAAACCTAAGACTAGAGGGATATTTGTCCTAGATTACAATATAAAAATGTATACTATTCCCATCCTCAAGAGCTGCTGAAACCAGGAGGGACTTTGGTTTTTTCCTTATTTCCTGTTAATGGGTCCATCAATGCCTTGCCACATGGCTCAGAGATTACTCCCTCCAGGAGCCATTTCTGTTTAATGGGTAATCAAGGACCCACTGCATGACTCAGAACATCAGCCCATTGTGAGCTGCTCCGCCCAGCAGGGACGAGCTAAGCATCCCCACCTGGATATGATCTGGGTTTTGGGACAGAGCAGTCAGTCCTTCCACTGGATTCCCAGAGGAAAGACCACCATTACCCACTGATTTCCAGAGGACAAGAGCTACCAGATTGTTTCTACAGGATCACCACTTCAACAAGACCATTTCATCTGGACTGCTACCACCACCTAACTAACAGGGTGTCAGGTTGTCTTCTGACACTGTCAGTGCTTTTTCTTTTGTATTATTGTGTGCATTTTGTTTTTTTCCCTTTTCCTAATAAATTGTATTTCTGACTTGGAGTCTCTCACTGGTTTTGCTTCCAAACCAGAACAATATTAAGTAAGAGAGTGATGGCATTCAGATACAAAACTGAGAAAACAAGAGAAAACTCAAGGGAAGATAAACAACTGATTCGGTGATTCTCTCTGTCTTCTTTCATACCCCAGGCAGTGTCCTTATCCAAGATAAGAGGTTACGAAAGAGAAGCATAACACCCACTCTGAGCCAAACCTTTAGATTACATTAAATTGAGGCTTTTAAGAATGTACAAACTTGGGAGTTGCAGGTGAGTTATGCCTGCAGAGGAGAGTAAGACATTCACAAAACATCAACAACCCAAGTCTCCACACTTCAAGAAAACATTAAAAGAAAACCTAATAATGCACTACAACATAAACTGCATACTTATAAATATATAACTTGCTTACAGTACTTCCACTCCCCTCCACTGAATTAACACAGAACCACTTTTGGTACCTTCAGAACTTTTCATGCCTTTTGGGGATGTGGGGGAAGGAGAGGGAATAATGGAATTTAAGTTCAATGGAAGGAATATTTATTCAATAATTAGTTTAATTAAATTTTGAAATTATTAATATCATTCAACCACAATTTTTTTATGCCCAAGACATTCTATTCACTGACAATGAATTTACTGTAGGAGTGATTGACTCCAATGCAATAGCTGGTACAATTCAAACACTCAGTACACATGGATGTGGTGATATATTTCACCCTTTAATTCACCATATTTGTGAGGAAGGCAGCACCAGAAGAAAATTTTCCCACTTAACAGCAGAATTCTTTTTGAGTCTCTTGCTAATGCAAACAGAATTTGGATCGCATGATTTTTTCAAGCTTACCAAACCAACCACATTCCCTTTTCCTTTGAAGAATTTATGTGTGGTCCTTACACTAAAAATTTAATATACCTGCCAAAAACCAAACTTACAAACAAAAATAAGCAGTCCAAAAGGAGGAGAATCCCAACAATGTACAAGCTCCTTTTATTGCAGAAACCCCTAACAGAAACAGAAATCGTAAACAAAACAACTTGCTCTTTCTCAGTATAGTAAGAATCTCTTAGTTCTTCACATTATTGAATTTGATAGTAACAATATTAACTTAATGGATCAATAACACTTGATATCAGTTCAAAAGAGCAGCTGAAACATGCATCCAGAACTACACACATTGCAGGACTCTGGAGTCTGCTAATATAAAAATAAGTAAAGAACCTCATAAAAGCCAAGAAAAAAAAAAAAAAAAGAATCCAGCTTTTTGATGTTAGCATAGCAAGTTCCTGCTTCCTTAGAAATATTCTTAAAATGCAGCATACAGCCCTAGTTATTTACTGCTTGGCACCTCTTACCAAAAACATTGGCAATGAGAAAGATATCCCAATGACTCTTACTGCAAATTAAGACTGGAGTGGTTCTGTAAACCTTATTGATTTTTTCTCAGTTGCACTGATTAAATTTGAAAAATCTTTTCTGCAAATAATCCAGTTTACTTAGCTGAAGGAAAAGTACAGCATGAAAACTGTAATATACAGTTTGCAATAATCGTCTAACCTGAGGAGACTGACTGGGAACTATGGTGCCATTGAGTACCTTGGAATATATAGACATTCAAAGAACATTTTGAATACACTTACAATACAAAGTTAAGGATTGCTGTCAGGATTGCTGTCATCTGTGAAACTGCAAAAAGTATCAAGTGAAAAAGAATGTGCATGTTTGGTGAAATATCATTCACTTTCATTTACAGATATTTTTCACAGTAAAACATTTAACTAGAAGTCACCTAAATTTTGTTACATGAAATTATGGTTCCTGACTCTCTTTTGGTTTTGCAGGTGGACTGAATTTCTGTCTGCGCTCCCTTGCCCCCACTGGGGAGAGGTGGATCACAACTGCTAATGAAAGTGATGATTCATCCTTTGTGAAGCTGGCATCTGGGTCTATGTTTTAGGATTTTTTTTCACATTCCCTTTATATCAACATTTATTCTTCAGAAACAAATGTCTTTGGGTAAAAAACTTCCCACACACAGGGTCATTCAGAAAGAACTTAATCATAGACTGAAAGTCCTCACTTCTCCCTGTACTTTTCAATATCCTTAGTTTTTCATTTAACAGCACTAGTGTGTTTACAGATATTTGGCAGTCAAACACACTCTTCCAAACCATAATAGTCAGTTTTGTAAAGAACAACATTTCCTTCTGGGCTTATTTGATAAATATGCTTCCAACACAATTATGCAACAGTGTACAGCTAATAATGCTTTCATGTTTACTTATTGACAAGTCAATATTAAAACAAGCAGCATTAATTCTTTTGCTGAATTCTGGGATTCCTGTGGCAGAATTCAGTAATAAAGCTTTCATGAATTGCAGCACGTCAGGGTAAGTCTTTGCATCCATGCCTGCGTTTTCCCTGTTTCTTCTGCCTGCAGTAGACCGAGGTTGTTTCCTGACAACGCTGGCAGTCTAAGTGAGACCCACTCATTACACTAAAACAACCTACAGCATTTGCTAGAAAATTATAATTTTTCTTAACCCTTTTAGCACTTTGTATTTTACAAAGACATATCTGAAAGGATTCCAAAAGACCCCACAAAAGTCCAGTGGGTTTCTAAACCAGCTTTTTCTCCATGGAAAGAAGAATACAGCAACCTCTGAATCAACATCTTTTAATGTAATTTTTACAACAACAACATGAGCTTTGAGTTTTAAATGGTCTAATGTTATTTTGTTATTTTTATTCTCTCCTGTGGTGTTTTTTTTTTTTCCCCTGTGGTTTTTTTTTTTTTTTTTTTTTTTTTTTTTTTTTTTTTACTCTGTAACTAAATCCTACACAAAAATCTCTACTAGTTAAGTCTCCTAGTTGGACTAGGTACAGAAAAATGACACAGGGATTAATTACAATTTAAATTCTGGGAATTTGGGAGGGGTTCCAGGTGAGACAAGGTGGCTGTATTTCAAAGAAAAAAAACCTAATACCTTACAGTGACAATACACATTACTCAGTCAAACTATTAATTTAAAGGCATTTAAAAGAAAAGGAAATTGAGAAATAGGCAAGAATAGACACATAATTAAATTAAACATAAATTCTATAAAGAACATGGGAATACAAAAATGCTGAAGCAATAGAATTCCTCCTGGTTTGCTAAGGATCAGAAAACAGACGGAAGAAACTGGCAAACCTAAAGGAAGTCAGAAGAGTGCCTGAGTGAGCAATACTGCCACATTCCCCATAGTTAAAAATAATGAAAAATAATGCATAGTGAAGGAGGTGATAAATATAACTTTTACTTAGAAGAGTAAGAGGAGGACAAATCATACAATTATTTAGGTTAGAAAAGACCTTTAGGATCATCAAGTCCAGCCACTAACCCAGAACTACCAAGTTCGTAATGCTCCAACATTTTAACTCTGTGGTTTTTGAGATTGCCAGCAACCTCAATGATTTCTTACAGAATTGAATTGTGTTGGTTTCAGGTGGCATTAATTATTAACATCAGGTCATCCAATTAAGGAGGAAGAAAACAACCCAACAGAGACAAGCAGTTACAAATCTTTAGCAACTCAATTCAGGTATGAGTCATCCATTCACCTAAAACAGGTCAAGCACAACTCCAAGGTCAAACAGATTCATATAAATTACTTGAACGACAGTTTTTTCTGTGAATTACAAGTAACAAAAACAAAACAAAAACCACATTCTTTCATGCTAAAAACGGTGAAAACAATTCACGAGAATAAGAAATATCTTTATAAAGGTGTACAGAGTTGCATCACATACAGAATTTTCTCTTTTATTGAGTTCAGTGAGAAGTACCATGTGGACAAAACAGGTGGCTTTAATTCCTTAACAAGAGCTTTGGTGGCGTGTTTATGTTTTCAGTGTGCAAATGGACTGCAGCTTCTCCTATCCCTCACTGCCCAAAACACTTCCTAAGATAAGCATGTAAAGAATTTTCTCATCATTTTCTTCTTTAAGCCCCTGACAATGGCACTAGCTATTTTTTCAAAATGAATACCAGTTCGCTAGAAACTGGAATGAAACCAATCACCCATTTCACACAGCAATTGCACTACTATCAAAGAGTAATGATTTTCAGTCACTACTGGCTTAGCTTGAATCTGAACTACCGGCTCAAAGGTCAAAAGCTTTATAACCAATTATCAATCTCCTGGTCCATCCAGACCCCTCTATTATCTTGTTTTCCTTTTGAAGATTAATGCTGTTGCCATAGTTTAATCAAATAAGCCTTTGGTTCTGACATTTACTTCCATCCTACAGCTCTCTCTTCACATAAATGAGTCAAGAAAACCATTATAAAATTTCTACTCTAAATATTATTCAAAAATTAAATATTGACTGTTCAAGATTTGTCTAGGAATTAAGACAAAGAACTCTGTCATTACGCTAAATTATTTCATGGTTTCTTAAACATCTGTAGTCTGTCTGAATTTTTAGACAGGATTTCATGTGGTTTCAAATACCAAGAGCACAATATGGCATCTAAAAGTATTTGGACTTATCATTAGGCAGTCAAAATTTTCACAGAATTCTTGAGATACATAGAAAAATCTGTACCTAGCCTTCTGAAAACCACCTTGTGGACTCGGGTTTATCTGCCTTAATCTCCTTCTCCCATAAAGATACAATTTAGCAGAAGGAAAAGCATGACAGGATTATCTAAGATCATGCTAGACTATTTGTGATACTAGCCAGTTCATTGCTATCTCCGAATCAAAAGTATAGTGATTTTCTAGGTAGGTTTTTGGTCTTTCTCATGTCCTTTTATATCATACACATGCCTCAAGAGAAATGAGATGTTCTTTTTAAAGTTCTCATAAAGAAAAAAAAAAAAGAAGAAGAATTTTAAGATTACTTCTAAATATATATGGCTTACTTCTTAGAATAAATCATCAAGGACACTCAAAATATTTTTACATCTTTTTGTTTTGGAATAGCTCACACAACACTTGTGCTGCATGCCTGTTTCAGGAACAACAGGAAATTGACGAATAATTTGCTATACATAAATTCTTCTGTGAAATCATACCATATGTCTACTTGCTTAATGTCTGTAAAAAGATAATTTATCTAAGTGGAAAAATAAATGGGTATTCTCTTAGTTTCTCTCCATTCCCTCTGTAAGAACCTACTTATACACACTCATAAACGTACAAATACAATTTCTTTCTACTACATAACAGATTTTTATTACATGTTTTCTTTTAAATTTAGCATGTTTTTAATTTTTTTTTTCTTTTTTTTTTCCAGTAACTCCAATTGATTTATTTGATAAAAATATTAGAAGTCTAAATTAAGGGAAAAAAGGAACATTGCCTTTACTATCAATTTAACACTACTTCCATTAAGCACACGGGCAATGTAAAAATGGAATAACATTAAAAGAAATATAATGTAATGAAGCCATATGTTCTTATTTGATATAGTACATTACCATGCTTTTTCTAGTCTTATTAGTCTAACACAACAGATCCAAGTTGAATTCATAAGGTGGCCATTACCCAGCACATTTTAATTCTATCCACCCCAAAATTTATTTTTAAATCAACAGTAGGAAATACCATTTTGAAAACAGGATGACCATGAAATTTTGTACCCTCCTTGGATCTATTCTGCAGAAGTTTGAATGAACAAGCAGCCTGCCTCAGTTTCAGCCAGGCATCTGGAGCCATGATATGGTGTCTACTCATCTGAAGAGAATTTAAGCCCACCTGTACAGGGGCAACTTTATCTTGTGTTTTGCAAACCTCTCAGGGTTTGAGATAATTTTTGCTATCACTTTATAACTTGAGGAAACCAAAATTATTTGCTTTTTTTAAAAACAACTGTGAAACATAGTAGTTTTTGGCAGTTCGCTGCCTTTTGTTTCTCAGAAGCCACAATCTTTCTTTCATATTATCAGAACCCAGGGTTTTCAGCAGCAGTGCACTTGAACCTAAGTGTTCAAAAATGCACATTGTCTATCCATTTACAGGTCTTGGGTTAGACTCCAGTGCTGAAAATTAATTTATCTGCACAACAGCTTTGAATTACACTTTACAGTTATGCTTTTCAATTTTAAATTTGAAAAAAAAAAAAATGAAATCACTGTTCAAAGTATCTGGTTATCTGTTATGTCTTATAACTAGGTTATTTCTTTTTCTTTTATCTCTGTGGTAAGAACTGATCTAACCACTTCTATTAAACATAATGACAGTGTTAATAGTGTTTTATTCCCCCATTACATGCACAACTTCACTGGTCATGACTGCTCCTGGGAGTTCTAGGCTCCATTTCTTTTTTTATAACACTTTCCACAATAGACATTCCAGCTTAAAATTTTATGTGGTTGCTTTTGGAAAGTAGAATTTCAAAGAGAGTAAAATATTTTGGTAAATTTATTTATGAAGTTATTTCTTGAGAAAAGGGCAAACGGTTGCAGACTTAAAGATATAAGAACTGCAATTTTCAAGTTTTAAAGACAAAATTGTCTCCTAAAAATAAGAAACTATAAATAAAAGTTAAAATCTCAAAAGATTTTACATTTTACATTTACAGCTCAGTTGGCTCCTCTATAGCCTTGAAATTACATTGTGTAAAAGAAAAAATGCATCACTAATTATCATAGCTTAAAATCCCACATTCCCAAGGAAAATCCACTTCATTGGCCATCAGTGATTCACAGTGAGATTCAGCTTTTATGTGATTTAGCCATTAGCTGCTTTACAGGTAAGTACTGTAGAAACTTAGGGCAAAACAAAAAATGCTGTGGTCTACAGATAAATGCTAAGCCCAAGATACCTATGCAAGGCACATTTTTACATACAACAGCACGTGCAGGTATGGTGCTCCTTATTCTGAGGAGGTTGTGCAACAAAATTCTGCGGTTAATTCTAGATTCATCTAAAAGGTGGTGGCTGTAAGTAAGGTAGGGATCAAAACTCTGCAGACTCAACACCTAAATGTGGTCTCAAAAATGCAAACTCAACCTCAAGGGCAGGAATAGCAACTATAGGAAGGACAATAGTTTAACAACAAACAATGTTTGCGTACTTAATCCTTGGCAGATTACAGATGAATATGTCCACTTTTAAGAAAAAAATTAGAGAAACAGATTCTTCCCTTCTCCCATCAGAAAATAGTATACCACTAGAAAGCATTTGTGTGTAAGTCACCAAGATGTCTGTGCTATAAATGAAAAGATCTTTTATAATTAATTTCCTTAAGATTTTTTTTTAATTATAGGAATTTTACAAATGTGAAGTGGAAACAACAGGTAATTTTAATAGCTTAAAATCAGGTTCACTGCATCACCTGAAGTATTAGTTCTCAGTATAAAGAGAAACCCTAACAATCCCTCTAAAAACATCCAATTACTAAGCAGAATAATAGAAATCAACTAACAAAGAACACTTCAAAATCCACTCAGTTCCTTCAAATTTCTTTCTTCTGTTCTGGAGTTTATAAAACATAATGTTGCTGAAAAAACACCTGTGAAGATAAAGTCCTGTGAAATTATTCCAGCAACACAATGGCATTTGGAAGTCATTGAGTAGCCCAAATGTCCTCTGGAGGATCTGAAAAAGTGGCAGCAGAATTCTATTTAACTGTGGTGCCAGCAGCCACAACTACACAGATGTAGCAGGGAGAGAACAGGTAGTCCTAATATAACCCAAGGCTCCTTTTGTCTGTGTTTCTTCTCCAACTACATGAAAAATGCAGTGGCAATAAAGAGCTTTCTGCTGAAGATCTGTGGAAGAATTTCATCCTTATTGACTATTTTGAGAAATATTAAACAAATGGAATTCCAAGCTGGGGAGACCAGGGGGAGGGGGGCAGTCAGGGTGTGAAACTAAGAAACTCTCAGATGTATGTGGATTTTCCATAAGCCAGAAAAGTTATATTTGTCATTCATTTCTTTTTTGCAAAGAGAGTGGAATTCGAGTGTTCTGATTACAGGTCATTATGATTTACACTGACGCAAACGATTAAGCAGCCAGAAAATATTCTCAACAATATAAAATCTTTGCTTTCAGTTTTATAGAATATTTTTATTAATCTGAGCTATAAAAGATCTTATTACTTTATTGAAATTTAACATTTTAATCCATAAAGTTTATGAAGCTTTATATATCTTTTTTGCATCTATGAATTTATATGTTTTCATGTGAAATTCCTAACATGTAAAAAATGTGGATCTTGCAAAAAATTTAGGACCAGGAACCTATATTAACTCTTTCTTATGAAACTATTTTCCCAGACAGTGACATAAAATACAGTAAAGTTATTACAGTAGCATATCACCTTGTTATTGTCAATTCAAGGGCACACCTGGAGATTCAGATGGTTGGGAAAAAGTCCACAGCTGTGATAAGTGCTATGTCCTATTACAATTTCATGACAAGCATAGTAGTAATTTTACATATGAATATACCCACTGCAGAGCATGAAAAGTTTATGATTCACTTAACTACCAAATATTGGAGGAACACATTATGCATAAGGGGAAAAAAATAAAAAGATAAAACAAACAAGAGATTTTGGAGCAGAGGCAATGTTCCTGTTTCTCAACAGAGTAAGAGAGTAAGAACCACAACCCTTTATGTCTGCAGCAAGTCACTGAGATGAGAATAATTTAACTTAATCCAGCTGGAACAGTAGAACAAACAAACACAAACTGCGCTCTTCTTTCTTTCTTCCGTAGTTCACTGGAGCAAGTATCAGTGTCAGTAACAGCATTGTCTAAAGCTAGGAAGTCAAACTGAAGTGCTTAATGAAACACTAGGCATGTCTTTGCAGTTCTATTAAAATACAGCTACTGACTCAAGTTTCTTCTCAGCTCTGAGTGATGCACCCATTACCAATGCTCACAGCATCCGTGATGGGGAAGGATGTGATGGTCCTCTAATGTTTTTACCTTCAAGAGTATGGATATGAGACAAGACAAAGAACTGGAAAATAGCCCTATTTTTGATTCCTTTCTCTTCTCTGTGTCATCATATACTCTGCTCTGTCAAATCAAACCTCTCAGACAGATTGGAAGCAAGAGCAATACACCTTTGGCACTGAGACTGGCAACTCCACAATTCACTAATGATGGAAAACACATGAGCCACGAATGGATGCATTTTGGCCAACAGTGAGTAAACAATTACTGATTATTTGGGAACCCCAATTAAATTTCTGACTCCCACTCCCAGTTAGGAGCTAGGGGTAACCCTAATTTTCACATCAAAGGGATGTGTAACTGAACATGTGTGAACCCTACACAATTTAGCTGCCAAATACGTGACCTACAGGGATCCATCCTTGGTGACTGAGAATCCTTCTGCACTTGACCTGCCATATGCTTCTTTATGCATTCAGGTTATTTCAAAGCTACTAGCTTGGACTTCACTAGTAACTTTTATTGCAGGGCAAACACAAATTCTATTATCTTCAGTTAAGCTACCAGTCTTTTAATCTTGTTTTTAGTGTGTGTTTATGCAATCTTTGTATTGATCTAACTACAGAACATACACACACATCCCCTCCTCCTTCACCTGTCAATAGTAAAAGCAACACTTGCTCATTTTATTCATGTGCATTTCACTATAAACCTTCCTAGGTTTCAGGGTCTATCCTGTCTATTAATCTGCCAGGATGTTTGTTCCCAAGTAGCCAAATCTACATACATCATCCACTTCACAGCCAGAAAGAACAAAATTAGTGGGCTGGATTTCAACCTAACCATGGTCATTTTGTCTCAGTGTATTATTAGTAGATCTTAATTTCCTGTTATGAGTGATGGGAAGGGATGGAAAGTCACTGTACGCTATGATACATGCCATATGAAATCAGCATTGATCAAACAAACCTATCATTATTTTGTCATCACTTGATGGAACAAAAACCTCCTCTAAAACCCACTAAACCACTAGAAGTTTCCTGGGGAAAAAAAAAATATATATATATATATATATATATTTGAATTCCTTTCAATCTTTTTTATTCAAAGAATTTTTAGAAGTGGTATTGACATTATACTAATTTGATTATATGAATTTTTCTTAGCATATTTTCTAAGAGCACATTCAATAAGATAATGACAGCCACTGCTTCATCTGTGAAATCTACTTCTCAGTAGCAAAGATTATATGGGGCTACAAGAAATCTATTTTACTAACTCTGATTATTTCAATCAATTTAGTCTCTTATTTTTAGTTCACAACGAGGACACTAGAAAAAAACCTGACACTGGTTGAAGCTTTTGTGATAGTGCTGAATTAAATTGATGCAACAGAGTGGCCAGTGAGAATCACAATTGGTGGAAGAGGATGATGCTTCTACCATATTCCTCTCATCAGTATTCAGGCACCACAAGAGGGTTCTCAGTTATCAGACTGTTCCTGAGGCAATTCCTAATTCTGGTCACCAGAAAGAGGAAAGGGCAAAGATCTGCACTCAACAGTTCCAGGATAATACTGACCTGAGTTAGTTTGTCTGTATAGTGACAAAGACACCCTATTCAGCATATAGATATGACAATTATTGTCAGAACTCACTCATTTTATTCATTGTTTCTTTGAAAAGCTAGTTGAGAAAATTAAGTTAAAACCAAAAATATTTATTTAAAAATATATTCTATCTGATAGGCATTTCCTCAGATACATTTGCAGCTTGTAAATCAGATTGTCCTACAGACTACTAAATATTTTTACTTCAAAAATATCTGTTTACATACAACATACACTTAAGGTATAGTTAGATAAAGGTCGAATGATACTCTCTGTAAAACCTGGCTGGCATTTCTTAATGTTTACATTTTACTATTCAGATTATATTTTATCCCTATCTGTAAGATTACATGAAAAAGACCCCCTAAAAGCCTTCAGTTCCCTAGGACTATGTTGAGTCTTTTTGACAGTGACTATCCAGGAAAGCAATGAGTTCTAGAAACAGATACAAAAAGAAGAGCTGAAAATGAAAATTTGAAATGTTTCTAATCTTAGTATTAAAATTAGAATCTTAGTATTCTAATTTTAGTATTAAAAAAAAAAAAACAAACAAAAAACAAAACAAAACAAAAAAAAACAAAACACCAAACCATGCCAAAACAAAATAACAAATATTGGGGGCTGCAAATAAGATATTTTAGAAAACTGCCAAAGCTTGTGCAGCTGCAGTGTCAGTTGGGACATTATGCTGTATGATGGCAAAACAGTCAATTTAGTAGTTATACTATTGTTTTCTCATAATATGTAATTTAGGACTAATTAATCCTCATGTCAGGAAAAGATTTATCTGAAACATTTGTTAGCAACTGATAAAAACACTGTCCTGAAGCCTGTAAAAAACCCAAGAAATGAGCTATTTCCTGGAGGACTGATCAGGATGGATAACAATTCATATCACATGGTTTTCCTTCACGTTGTCTTGGCAAACACCAAGTGGTTTTGAGATTCATTGCAAGACAGGCATGAAAAATAACTTTGAAATATATTTCAATAACAACCTAGAGATTTACAAAAATTATCAATTTAACAAGGTTAGTTTACTGAAATTTTCCCTAGTTGGGGTTTTAACCTTTGAGTGTAGAAAACACTTCAAGTAAAAATTCATAATTTTAAAGGTATTTTTCAATTATACTCCATAACAGTAAGAACTCTGATGATATTCACAAGTCTTTCCATACACAAGATACATTAAATAAATCAATTAGTATCCTAGAACTAATCCAAACCATTGATTTATCTTTTTTACTTCTCAGATTCTACTTTTTTTTTCTATTTCAAATATACAGTATTTCAAACCAACCATACTACAATCTCCAAACAAAAACGAACCCCACCATGATACATTCCTAGATATAGACATAATTTATTTTTTGGTATTATTTGGGCAGTAATGCCAAAATTTATGAACTAATTCCATCATTCTAGCAGGCATCATGGAAGAAAATAAATTTATTAGATGCTACCATATGGTTTCACTTTTGTAAAGCTGAGGTTTGTAACTGCTAATGCAAGGATAACCTGACTGTATTTTCTTATTTTAATGGAGACCTTTTTAGTAGTTTAAGGCAAATACAAATTATGTAGAAAACCTATTGCCATCAACTGTGTCAGTTTTCTTATTTAAGAGCAAAAATTCACAAGAAATCAAATCTGAAGTTTAGAATCTTTTAATGTCATTCTTAGGTCACTTGGAGGTAGTTTCTTCTTACTACAAAACCTACATTGCTTACATAAACAAACAAATCCTCTCCTTCTCAAAAGGTAAACCAAACAACAGAGTCAAAAACTACACCATTGTAATAATTTGTAAAACTTATCATGTTTAGACACTTACTATTTAAAGAGGAGCTCTCATCTAGTCATGTAAGTTAAAATACAGATACAGTTTCAGATATGCTTTCCAAAGAACCCATCGTTTGACATTCAGATACCAGTAAAGAAAACAAAAGAACGGGAAAATTCAGCAACCGCAGCCACTGTCACCACAGTAATATCTTGAATTGATATTCTGAAAGGAAGCACTACTGACACAGTGTTACACAGACTATCATAGTTACAGGCCAAGGGAGTAAATTAAAAACAGTATGATAGCTGTCTTCACATTTTTACAAGCCAAGCAACATGATACTTAAGATTGGGTTCTCTTTTATCAAGACATTTTTACAAGCCTGCTGCTGTGAGTAAACTGAGTAGTCCTTGTACCTTTGCTGCTCAGGGAGGCAGCACAAGCTCCATGTACAGCCTCCTCTCTGAAGTTTTCCAATTACAACAGGAGTCCATGGAGTTTACCAATTGACAAAGTCTTCTCACAGAAGGATTTAAAGGATAGTAATCTTCTTAGATCTATTTTCTCTCATCATGTCTGGGCTTCCTTAGAACTAGACAGGCTCTCTTTCCTCATGCAAAATGAGGAAATACAGCTACCATATCTAAATGTCTTTGTGCATGAAGAATGGGTTCTAATGATATATTCTGAGACAAAGAAATCTCCTAAGTAAGTAGATCTGGACAGCATTAATCCAGTACAAATATGGTGTACTTATATTGTAGAGACATGCTGGTCTTAAAGTGCACTGTTCTTCACAACACTTTATAAATTGTATAATAGTAAAAGAATATTTTATTTTTCTTGTTTTGGTAATCTGCGAAGAAACAGATAATTACACAAATAATTGATAAATATTAATTTAGTAGATAGACAATGTGCCTTGACTGTATCTTTGCAATAAGGCACTACAGCTTTTTTTCTGCTCCTCATAATTAATGTGTTCTGTCTGTGATCAATTACTTGGGTAATAAAATTATAACCCAAATTCCTTCCTATGTACTTCCTTGTATGTTTTCATAGAAAACTAACAAATTTAGTTTTGTCAAGGAAACTGGTAAGGAAGACAATCATCATTCCCCAAGTCTCAAATCAGCCTCACCTGTGACTTACTCATTGATGAAGCTTTTAGGGCTTTTGCTATGATTAAGGACATCAGTTTATATGTTTTCCAAAATAATAACTTCCTGCTATAGTACAAAATACAAACTGTTACCTGAAAATTGTAGTAACAAGTTGCATAGCATTGTAAAGAAAGCAAAAAGCTAAATAATTGCATTTTAATTAGAATCCTTGAAATCAATCAATCAAACATAAAAGAACTCCGATAAGAAAAGAATTGTAAAAATTCCTTGCGTACTTGTGCCACCTACTGGGTATTGTTGAATGACAACAAAAACTGGGCAATAGCACTATTATTCTGCTGGCAGAATTCTGGCAGAAACCTGTCTCTACATACTCCATCGTAAATTAAATTGAAACCTAATTAAACACTTTGTGTACAAGTTTTCAGAAATTGCTACATTTACAAGTGTTGCTTCTCTTCTGGTTCGAAACTTCAATGAAAATACGGAAAATACATCAATCTACCTTGAACTTCTCCATTCCACTTGGGTCATTCTTCCAATGATTTTTGCTAAAATTAGTAAACTGAAGAATCCAACTTGTATACCAAATTTGGTATATGCAAAGAATCCCCCATATCTTCAGAGCACATACTAAAATTTAAGATGCTGAGTGTGTCTTTTTTCTGAACAAAATATATGAAGGAAAATTTATTTTTCGGTTTCCTCTCTGGAGAAATGCCCTCTAATTAAAGGCGTGCTTGCATGTTTCCTCAGAACTATTACAAAATATTTAACATACTCAAAAGATAGGAGCCAAAAACTTTAATTTGAAAACAAACCCCATATATTTTAAAGTTAGGTTTCACAGATAGTAAATTGAAGTTGTAGCTTATCAGGGGGATTTAGAAGATTGTAATCAAAGAGTAAAACATATGTGCTCTCAGTCACATGACTGTGCATGTTTCCATTGACTTCATTCAGCCTTGAAAACTACTTCTACTAAAGAACATTTAACTGCTTACAAAGAAAAAACCCTCTGTCTTTGTAGAATTGTTTTTCCGCAAGAATATGGCAACAATTGACAAGGAGTAACAAGGAATACTCTGAACAGAGAAAAGCATTGCAAATTTGATCTGCCTTCACATTCAAAGGAGCATAGCAAAATCACATCCAGACTAGCAGTTTTATCTGTTTTTGGAAATCTTGAATTAACTCTATCTTCAGCAAATTTCTCTGAAGACTCCTTGTTAGCACTAGAGGCCAACTGGCCAGGCCCTGCCCAAACAAAGCCCCCGTACACTTTGTTACCACAGTCCACACATGGCACCCACTAGGCTGTGAATCAACTGGGTCGCTCCTTCCTCTGGCAAACACATTCATGAGGCTGCAGAGGACCTTCGTGTACTTGTTGAGGAAATCAAGTGTGCATCTCAAAGAGATTTCATTTTAGGGAAAAATATCCTTGATTTCATCTGTATGTTAGAGGAACTACTACAGCAGGAGTGACCTGGGCCAATGGAAGATGAGCCCCACAGGAAAAACTGGGCACATGCAGCTATGATCCAGCCTGAGTTGTCTTTGGTACCCAACAACGCAACACAGTACCTGCCTTCTCCTGCCTTGAGCACCACAGTCAAGCAAGACTGAAAACAGAGAGATGGAAATTTATCTACAGAAAAGCATAGAATTTAAAAAAAAATCCTATGACAGAATGTGTAACAATAACATATCTCATTATTCCAAAATAATTCCAAATTCTGACTTTCATGTCAAACTAATTGGCAGAAGTATCACACTGCACGTACATGTAGAACTTTATGTTCTTCTGCCATAGTCCAATCTTAAGGCTCTTTCCTAATGTCAGAGAAATAGAAGTATCCGAAAGATTTTTATAATTAAGTACATCAATATAAATTTATACTACCATTCTCTTGAAAATGTCTTGACCAGAAGTAGACTGTCTCCCTAAGATTGAATTTATACTCCTCTCTCTAATTAAAATACTAAAAAACCAAAAGAACAAACAAAACAAAACCACCCCAAATAAACCAAATTTAAAAAAAAAAAAAACACTGTAGAACAATCAAACCCTCTGATTTTTTTTAAAGCCTGAAAACAGCAAAGTACTGTACAGCTTACATAAAACAAATGAAGTGTTTTTGAGACTCTTTTTATAGATTTAAGTGACATTTTTATAAAATTATCTCCTTGTTAAAAACTGAAGCACACTGTGTAAACTTGCCTGTTGCCAAAATATGGGACTACATACTAGCTGTACAGTGCTTAAATAAAGCCTTGATCCTACAATATTTCAGCATTCATCTAAAGGAAATATTACATTATTAATGGAGTAAATTAAAAGCTGTGATGGTAAAGAATAAATTGTTTAAAATTTAAAAATTACTGACTTTGTATCAGTGAATCCTGGCTGGAATTCCCCAAGGGTGGGCAGCTGTAATATGTATATACCACATGTCAACAGTCGGAGGATCACAGAGTGTGGCTTGAATTTCCTGCTTCTGTACACTTTCCTGTTAGAGCAGTGTAAAATATTAGGCTTTACAGGTATTTACTTTCCTGGAGTGGATTTTACACTGTAAATAGAGATTGAAAAATTGGACAGAGTGGAAGACATTAACTCATCTCAGAATTCATGAACACAAAGCTCCAAAGTTAATTTTCTGTTCTGCAACATCTTGCTGTTCACAATGTAACAGAGCTGACATGAATCCAGTTGCTGAAACTTCTTTAGAGCCATATTACTCTGGTCATTCAGTTTCCCTCCTGATAATATTTATGAGCAATTTTTTATGTAACTTGATTGGGATCATCCTGTAGGGTGAATTTTCCATGGTAGTAAGACACAGGTAATTTTCCAGTTACTGTTCATACATGCATGGATAAAAAATAATTACTTGCACGATAAGTACTTTACCTAGGGAGGGAATATAGTTTCAAGTCTTTGAAACATAGGAAAATCCACATTCTGGCATGATCTAGGGTTTTAATCAGCGCTACACAGCATAACATTCAGGCCCTCACTTATGTATGCACCTATGTACTCAATTTGTTACAGTCAGCTAGCCATTCAGAAAGTAGAAACAAAAAAAAAAATGCTTATTAAAATTTAGCACAAATGAAATCTTCAATTACACACTCATTTTTCTCATGCAATCACATGGCTGAATGGATTTCCAAGTTCTTATCTTCTCTGCATGCATTTTTGCAAATATCTCTAAACCTTACAAACTATATGCAGCAGCAGAACTTTAAAGCTTATTTAATACAATCACAGTTCACAAGAATTTTTGGTGAGTCTTCAGGATTTGCATTTGAGCTAAGTGTAAACAAACTGCATCTGAAGGTTTCTGTATTTAACCTCTCAAGAACAAAAAACAAACAAAAAACCCCATCCATATCAATCAAAATTTATTTAATTAATTAATCAATCTTAGTTTGGGCACTTTGCTTTCTTGTGGTAACTTATATTACTATCTAAAAGCAAGGTACACCATTCTTGTCTTGGATGTCTGACCTTACAAGAGGTTAATTTTAAGCACTTAGGATGTTAGCATGGGAATAGGATACCTCTTAGCAAGAAAGTTTGGTTTTAGTCACTAGAGTCAGCAGTTTTAGTGTGGTATCCTGTGTCTTTGTCAAAGATGGCTGGGTCAGTCTGTTTTGACCTCTCATTTTTTGCTTAGATTGTGTTGCAAAGGCAGTTGCCAAGTCAGAGTGCCCATGTCGATAGCAGCACTTATGGTACATGACCGATGGTAAGGAAGCTTCTCGCTGTGACTATTCAGAAGGGACTCTGGCAGTCACATTGCCACCACCAGAAACTTTCACTGCTGGGCCCAAAGCCTTTCACAGCTGGTGGGTCCAGTGAGCGATGTGTGCCCATTCAACTCCCTACACATCCCCCCTCTCACATAGTCAGACCAGACCGCCTGACCAATTTGACCTTAGGTCGGATTCTGCTAAGGGAAACCTATCTCTTGCCATAAAACCTCTTATTTATGGTGCAGTAACACAGAAACAGCCCAAGCTGGTGCCTCTGAGGGACCCCTGTCAGGGACCCCTGAAAAAGGAACCCCTGGGCTTTTATACCCTCACAGTCTAAGTGTGCCATAGTCTGGGGTCTTCCAGATGGGTCCTTGGCTTCCCTTGTGTCTCTGGATGTCTACTGTCCTGGCTGGTCAGATTGCTCTTCATGCTTTTGTTAACCAAAGGGTTGGCACTTCACAGCACCTTGTCTCAGGCTCCCACCCAGAACTCAGTCTGCATCTCCTCAACCACCGCACTAAAGAGCTTTGCTTAGAGCAGTGCCCCTAGACAACAAGGACGTTGATCCCATATGGCCCAGCTGTACCGATGCTCAGCAGCAGTGTTGCAACTGGCAAAGAAAGCACTAGGGCAGCTGGAGATGCCCTGCACAACTCTCTGCTCACTGCCTTTCCAACACTGCTTCCCACCCAAGCAAATTAGCAAATGGAACAGCAGGAGCTATCTTGTGGACCACATGTGGTCATGGTCAGATATATATACATTATCTACATGCATCTCAGATTGAGATCCTAACAACGGCTAAATACACTTTGCCCTTTTCAACAGGCAGGTGGAATATATGGAAAATCAGAAACAAATAAGAAGCTTCAATGCAGAAAGACTAGAAAATCTCTCCAGTTACCATATCCTCTTCTGAAGGAAAGTACTGCACTCTAATCGTGGCCTAAAATCATAATGTTATTTTCATAGGACATATCAGTTTTTAAAATGAAAATACAGTTAAAAGACTGTATTGTTCTTCCTTGAGTATTTGTATTCCATGTAGCATGGTTTCAGCGAGTTACAACACAGATACTCAGCAGTGAGAAGATAATGATGGGCCATAAAACATGACAAGTCAGTACATGTGTTTTCAGACAACTGTCAGACACTTGCCAATGCCTGCCAGCAGGCATAACCTGTTTCCAAGTTCTTTTAAAATAGTTATATATAAACGGAGGATGTACTTACATCGGTAAAGCTAGTTTTGCTGAAAAAGGTATGTGCCGTGCCCTTTGAAGCCAAAGCATTCACCATCTTTGTTTCAGAAGAAAAAAACAAAATCAAAGGTGGTACATCCTAAAAGCACATCTAAAAATTTTACCCTGGACAATTTTCCCTGTAGTAGTATTGTCTGATGTTTTTTTTAATCTCATCCAAAAGGACATTAGCATATCATGTAACTCCACACTTCCTACACAGATTAGCTAGAGAGGGAAAGCCATGCCAAATCACATTACAGCTTAACAGTGTTGCCTTTAACTTCTGGTAGGGATGATGAACAAGTTTTGGACTTGTCCATTTGTCCATGTCACATGTCTTAATGATTGTATATCTTTTTTTTTCCTTATTCATCTTCTATTGCACACTCCAGTATTTTTTAAAAGATTCATGATCAAAAGAACCATTGTGCTTGTGTGCTGTGTTAACAGGACATGCTGGATGGGTGGAGAGAAGGCCTTGAGTGCCAGTGAGGATGCTCAATTGAGATACGATGGACAGAAACAGCATCAGAGCACAGAAGGGACTTGCAGACAGGGTGCATGCTGAGAAACTCCTAAGGAGATAAAGGTACTGCCAAGTTTTCAGAAGAGGCAGACAAAGTTAGAATAACTCTGGATCTAGAGGTGCATGTGTGAAGAACTGGAAATCACTTGGAGAGCAAGGCCATGGAAAAAAACCTAGACTGCACTAGCAGAGCAAAATAAGCAGGGAGACGCTGATTCCAGTTCCTATAATTTCCAGATGCCAAAAGCTGAATTTTCTCTTTCCAAAAAATACACCTTGTTCTGGTTGATGTTTCATTAAACCTAAGCTGGAAGCTTTTCAGTATTTTCAGTGCATTTATTTTAAAGAAAAGGTGCCAGCAGATTTCCTTCAAGATTCTCTCAGATTCAAAAATACTCTCTTGCCAAAAATACTTAGAGCAACAATTAAATTTTGATAAGTCATGCCCACAGAAACGTGAACTTTGAATTGCATCCTATAACACCATGGCCCAATCCAACTCTATGGATAATGATACCAGCACAGGAGTTGCAAGGTAAATTCACGTGATCTTCCTCAGTAGGAAAACAGACATTTAGATTTGACATAGAGTCATTTATAGAAAATAAATAAAAATATATAACAGTTGAAGTCAATGCTAAAAAAAAAATAAAATACTTAGGGATATTTTAAAAGGCGTGTTTGTTGCCAATATTTTAATATATTTGCAGTCCTAAAATTAGGAAAAAAACAAAACCAAAAACCATAAAAAAACCCCAAAAAACCCACCACAAAACACAAAAAGCACATTTATCTAATGTAGAAATCTAATAATTTCCAAGTATTAAGCTATTTCACCTACTAATTCTATAAAAAGGAAAGCAGTACTTTGGGTTTACAGAGATATTACAATTAGGAAATTCCAAATTAGGAACGCAATACAGCCTGATTATTAAGAGACCATGTTTTTAAGAAAGGAGACGAGTAAAGGCTTTCTTCTCAGATTATCTTTACAATTCTGCAACACAGAACAAACTTTTCTCCTAAACTACAGACATCAGAAGAATGCTCTTTTTAAAGGAAACCCAAGATTCATTTGTTCCTTTATATCAGAAGCCTGAGTTTTAGAAAAAAACAGCTACAACTACAGCAAATCTTACAATTAAAATCATCAGGTGTGATGACCTTTGCACTACCAACAACCCAAGGAAGCTTTTTTTAAGAACAAAAGTATGAAAGAGCCCTCCATGTCCTACTTTCCAATTTTCAGAAGACTACCACCCATATATGTGTCTTTCTCTGAATCTCCTTTTCAAATTTTTTATAACTCCAGTCTGTAGTCTCACTAAAACTGCATAAGAAACTCAGACAGAGCTGGTTCAAGGGAAAAGTCCATAATAGAAATTCCATAATTATAAAAGCTCTCTTCAAACACTTAATTAAAATATTATGCAATGATTTAAGAATTTCCTTTGCTCTTCTAATAAAATAGATAAAATTAGCAAGTCATAAATAAGAGCTAACCTTTACTCTAAATAAGAAAGCTTTTGTGAGGCCAACTCCAAATAACTAGCTTCAAAAAACACTCTCTGTCAGCAAGTAGGAAAGAAACATATGCTTAATGAAAGCATGAGTTTTTAAGACTGAGAAATGTACACACAACTCATGAGTGACACTGGGATTGTCATCTCACAGTATCTCCAAACTCCTTTCAATTTTCCTCCATTCTCATGGATTCTTAGTCACAGAAGCATTTGAAAAGGACCATTCAGAAACCTTTCAGAAGATTCAAATATGATTACTCCATTATAAAATAACTCCTCACAGACCACCAAACTAAGGAACACGTGGCTGTCACCACCAGCATCAAACATTTCCCAATTGCTGACAATGTCCTGCAGCATCTCAGCACTGTTCTGCTACAGCAAGCCCAAAGAGACATGGGAGCACTGGACACTGAAAAAAAGACACAGGTGCTAGCAAGCTACTGTGTAATAATTTTATAAGGCAGTATTAATAAGGCTGTCCTGCATTATTTTGGACTACAACCATTATCATTGCAAATGACTAATAATAACTGAGTTCCACATGTCGATTTTATTTTGACTGCAATTAAGCTGGTACAAGTCTGTGGTCCATTCTCTTTTGCACAGAGTATTTTGAATAAAAGGGTGAGGCACCCACACAACATTTCCACTGTTCTGCACAAAAGGGAAAGGTCTTTGAGCACTTTAACATCAATTCCACTATTGCTCTTCCAAGGATCAAAAGAGAAGAATTGTGAAAGGATCTTTCAGCTCTTAGATTTTGATGTTTACTCTTTTTACACTTGTACCTACTCAGGCCCATAATAACCAGCTTTCTTCAAGTTTTGTTAATATAATCCACAGCTCTTTAAATCAGGCACTGAGAATTAATAAATAAGAATAATATTCCCATTGGCAGAATGTACCATTTCATTTTCATTTACACTATTGTGAATTGTCAATACCATTATAATTTCCTCCTTTTTTTTTTTTTTTTTTTTTTTCCCTTTTTAAGTGATAAACACCATGAATGTGGAAGACTGAAATTGTCTTTCCTCTTAGAAGGGATCCTGGCTCCTGGCTAGTCTATCATTGCTGAGGACAGCCAATACTGAGCTATAGAAATTATTATCTTCAGGTCTAATGAGAATCCCACTGTTAAATGCTGCATTACTGTTTCTGGGTTTATAGCTCCAATATTTAACTTTATAACAAGCTTTGCATTGTTAAAGGAGACGCCACTGCCTGAACAATCTCACACTGTGTAAGGAGTCACACATCATGGTTTACTGGTTGCTTTGTGAACTCAGTAACTTACTGATTTTCTACCAGTTACGGAGTGGTAAACATGGTGCTAAATTAGTAGTATATGTTCTGCCATTCATATTCCTTAACTACAACATAATTCCTTTTCATATACTGTTAAATTACATCACAGATTGATTAAAATATAAAACCAAGAAAAAATAGTAAAAACATAAAACAGTACCAGGAACACTGGGGAAAGATCATATTTCCTTAAAAACATCAAATCAAATGGAGCCCACACAAGTGGCAGGAGACAATCATTACTTGAAAGGATTAGCTGTGAATTAGGTTATGTGAAATATATATTCTTATGTAATTTTTCAATATTTTCTTCCTGTATGACAGTGCCAATCTTCATATTCCAGAAAGGCAAGGTACTTGTGAAGAGTGGCCTGGGTTATGGCTTATAGAAGGCTATTATACTTGGATAACATTGGTGACATTATTGTGTGACAAAGTTAAGGAGCTTGAGTCTTTCTTAATAGCGTCACATTATCTGCCAGTTACTGACGGATGTGAAATCTGCAGAGGCCACTCTCAAGTATTTATTCAGAAATTCTCAATTCCATCTGATGTTGAATAAAGAGAGAGTAGGAATTATTTTTCCTCTGTTTACTGAAAATGTACTATAAGCTTCCTGAAGGCCTGACCTATTTTATAATAATTTCATTGGAATTTATCAAAATCAAGGAGGCAAGTGAATTCAGACTGGTTTTTCCCCACGCAAAATAAAATTACAGAAATATCTGGAAATATTAGCCTTGCTGCTAAACTAATCAATGAATTAATCAATTTTCAGTTATTTCTGAGAAATTAATTAGTTTTGACAAGAAGGATGATGTCCTGCAGAGGAAATTTAAATTCATGCCTGCTTGTGAGCAAGTGAAAGAATCAGCTTCTTACACATTCTGAAAAACTGCAATCAGATGTTTTCCTAATTTCTTATTTCTAAAAAGTGGATCTTTTACTCCACCTTGGAGCAAATCAAACTTCCTGTTCTTCACATATATTCATATGCAGAAGTGAAGTACAAGGGTGAGATATTGGTTTTGTACAAAGATGCTTAATATTACAAAATCAGTATTAAAAAAAATGGGGAAAAAAAAATTTGCTTCTTTCAGTGTTAGACTGACTGTGTCTGAGTCCAAGCACAAGCTACTCCAGCAAGCTGGACTGAAAAATAGGTAAAGTCAGGATGAGGAACAAAAGAGAACAACTGTAATACTGAGGCATGCCTGCAGGTAACTGGGCCCTGAAGTAAGGTTAAGCTTACGCAGGAGGGTGAGAGAAATTCCTGAAAACCATGTGAGAATTTGCTGAACACAAAACAAGCCTTGGCAAGAAATTAATAAGAATTACACCTGACATTGTGAGGAAAGGCTGGGTTTCATTGAATGGTTCAAGAGGGTGGGTGTGGGAGAAACAGATACATGAATAACTGAATGGGGATCACCGAAACATTTTAGGGAGTCTTGTAAAACCAACAGAATGTTGGCAAACATCTTAAGGCTACAATGAGTCTGAGATTAGCTTCGGTAATACCAGGAATACCAAAATGGACAATGCCTGTAGTAAACAGTGGCCCTAAAGGTTAAAAGTAAATTGGGGCAAGTTGTTTACCTGTGAGCAGACAGAATGAAAACCAGAGGGATTAAGGTGACTCAGAAGTAGCAGGAGATCTGGTGCCTGAACACGACAGTCCCTCCTATCTTCTTTTTAAACTCTGCTCCAAACTCACTACCTTCAGGAGCGTATTGTCTCTTCCATGTGTGCTCGAGCAAGAAAGAGGCTTGCAAATTTCAGACTTAACTAGGCAGCAAGGAAGTGAAGATAGGAGAGACTGTAAATCTGCATCTGGGTATGAGTGTGAATGTAAGTCAAAGAGGAGTTAACAGAGGGAAATTTGTGTGCAAGTTTGAATATGTTTAGCCAGTGGGTAAGAAAAAGATTGACATGTACAGTTCTGGCTTATGTGAGGGCTGTTTGTCAGTCTGGGACACCTGAACAACTGGAGGTGATGTTCTTACAGGCAGCCACGTCCACAGTGTGTGTGTGAGGAGGCAAGTACGTTGGTGCATTAGGGATAACAGGAAGAGAAAAAATGGCAGCATGGCATTTAGCAGGGATGGCAAGCCCTCCTCTCTGGTTTTGATAACTGCTATCAATTCCAAAGTCCACTGGTCTTCTCTTAACATGCATAAAGACTGAAACAATTCTCAGCTGTATGTGGCATTTTTCCTTTCCTGCCAATTTATATTCATGTTGCAATCTACACCGTTTAGCTTCACTTAAATATTTTTTGCATGCAGGTGTTTTATAGATGCATAACTTGCTCTATTCAATATTTATTATTTGTCAAACAAACAATAATAATTCTACTGTGAACAGTTATTGAGGCTCTTCATAAAACAAGTACTTGAGTTTTTTTCTTTCAACTGATTATCCAGTTCTTACAGTGATTGCAGTAAGTTTTCCTTCTATAGATTATTGGCCTGGTTTACTTCCATTTCATTGATAACCCATTATCATGTATCACAGTAACACAACTGCTGATAAGGCACACTTCGTGCAGAAACCTGCCACCTGTGGCCTGCAGGTAGAGAAATGGATGCAGGGAGCCTTGTGAATGCTTTTCACCTGTGAGCAACAGCTGCTCAGAAGTGTGGTAAATTGAAAGATCGTGTTACTGATGTGGCCAACACAAACACTCCTGGGAACACCTTTGCAAGATCTCCATCTTGGCATCTGCAAGAAATGAGTTTTATCTTGCCACAGCTCCAACTGGTGATACACAAGGCAAAGGTACCTCACATTACCTTTCATAGACTTGATGCAGGCATTTCAGCCATTACTAATAACTGACACTAGAATCTACTATAATTTTGGCAGCTTTAAAACAAAAATATCTATTTATTTCAAATCGCTCTTCCTGATTTGGGTTGTATCCATGATTTCTGTTAGAATAAAACTGATGTTTCAACAGGCTGGTAATGAATTGTTTTGTTCAGAGTGACACTGAGCTTTCAGAGCTCTTTTGTTTTCTGAGAAATTGAATTTTAATTAATTTAGAACTGTTTCCCCATAGGGTTTTTGATCATCACAATTATGCCTTCAAAACCTATACACAGGCTTTTATATTTCTGCTCATTTTCTTAAGTAATATAGCATCAAAAACATCAATAGGGAAAATTAAGTTCCTCCTCCTCCACCAATAACAGAAAAAGATGTAACATGCAATTTTTAATTTTGACTGCTTTTTAACAACTGCTATTTTTACACTGAATCATTAACAACAACTAAAAAATTGGTCCTGGATTTCAAGTGCAGAAAATACATTTATTACAGAACAATGGCAATAGGCATTAAAGAATTGCATTTTTGAACAATACTTATGTATGAACAATTTCTGTCTGTGCATACATAAGACATAAGAAATTCACTTATATATTGGGTAAGCAAAAATCAGATTTAAATCTACCTTGCTAAACACAAGTTGTAAATGAAAAGATCTGTGGTAAAAGAATAGAAGAATTAGCAAAGAGATAGCTAATATTTTTCAACATTTGCAAAGCATATAAACTTCCAGCAGTATTCATCAATATGCTTCATCTCACATATCCATATTCATGCAACTTGTATCAGAAAAGAACAAACAAACCACAGACACATCTATGAATGTTTGAATCAACCTCATCCTGATACTACAAATCTCACTGCCAACAACCGCATAAATAATAACAGAGTAATGTTCTGTAACCTCAACCTTCCTCTTTAGCAAAGAGCATTATACTACATAGAAAGAAAGAAGTGACAGGTTACTCTATTAAACAGATTAAGTAGCAAATTGAAAGATCTTTACACAGTGTAATTAAGAGTATTTCTCCAATTTCTACTTAGAATCTCCACTAATTTTTTACTACTATTTTTGCAGCTTTGCACGAAGGAACCTTAATTAATCTTACCTGTCTCACGCACCTAAGACCCCAAATAAGCCAATATATCAAATGAAAATCACAAACACAGGTATTACAACTTTTACATATACATCTAGTCCAATTAATGGAACCGGAAAATTCAGCATTTCAGTCTTGTATTTCATTCAAGTATATACATTCATTCAGCACTGCTGACGCTTGTAAATTAAACTGATGAAAGTTGAAAAATTAATCTTTTTTACCCTCCCCCCAAAAAAAAACCAAACCAAAAAGCTCCAAAACAACTGGAAAAAAAACCAAAACAAAACAAAAAAACAAAAAAACAAACAAACAAACAAAAAAAAAACCAAAAAAAAACACCAAAAAAAAACCAGCACCATAAAAACTGCCAAGCACTGAAGCTTTAGTTTACCAACATGTTTATTTTCCTCGGCAACAGGATAACATAAAATAGCCTAAGTGTAGTCTTTGATCCTGCCTGGATGCTCAGCCACCACCAAAGGTGCTCTATCACTCACCTCTGCAACTGAGTAGAGGAAAACAATTATAATGAAAGATGAATGAGAAATATGAATGAGAACAGGGAGAGATCACTCATCGATTACTGTCACTGGCAAAGTAAGACTTGACTTGAGGATATTAATTGAATTCATAACCAATCAAAATCAGAGCAGGATAATGAGAATTAAAATGAATCTTAAAAAACCATTCATCCCACTCCTCCTTCCTTTAGGGCCTCTACCATCTTGCCATCAGTGGTAGAAGGAGACAGGGAGTGGGAGATATGGTCCACTCATCACAGGACTTTCTGCCACTGCTCAGGGAAAAGAGTCCTTCCCCTGCTTCAACCTGAGTTGCCTCCCATGGGAGACATTACTGCATGGACTCCTCCAGCCTGAGTCCTTCCCACAGGCAGCAGCTCTCCACAAGCTGTGACAGTGTGGGTCTCCCACCACAGGGTGCAGTCCTTCAGGCACACTGTGCTCAAGTGTGGGTCCCCCCCAGAGGGTTGTAAGCCCAACCAGGAAAACTGTTCCAGCATGGGCTCCTCTCTCTACAGGTCTGTGGGTCCTGCCAGTACCCTGTTCCAGCACAGGCCTCCCACAGATACCAGTGTGGGTCTCCTCCAGGGGCAGCAGGTGGATCTCTGCATCCCCATGGATCTCCATGGGCTGCAGGGGCACAGCTGCTCCACAGGCTGCAAGGGAATCTCAGCTCTGGCACCTGGAGCGGGTCCTGCCCCTCCTTCTCCACTGACTTTGGTGTCTACAGAGTTGTTTCTTTTACATGTTCTCACTCCTCTCTGAGCGCAATTGAATCTGTGCTATACCTTTTTTTTTTCCTACTTCTTAAATATGTTATCACAGAGGAGCTACTACCTGCTTTGATTGGCCCAGCCTTGGCCAGTGGCACATCCATCTGGGAGCTGGTCAGCATTGGCTTTGCTGGACATGGAGGAAGCTTCTACCAGCTTCTCACAGCTCTCTGTGTGTCTCCCTTCCCTCACCCCCCGCTACCAAACCCTGGCCACACAAACCCAATGTACCTAATTGTACAAGTCTTATGTTTAGCAGTAATGAAATGTTTTGACTGTCTTTCAAAAGTCATTTTTGTAATGTGGATTTCAGGTAAAATGGAACCTCTGCCTCATAAGTTTTGTAAATCCTTGTTACATTTTCCACTTGAGCTTCTAGTGATTAGGAAGTTCTCAAACAGTGAGCCAGGTTAAACTCGGTAGTTTGAGGACAATTTAAGCAATGTATAACTTCGTAAATGTTGCAGGAAAATATGAAGCCATATGAATTCACTGGATTCTATCTTCAAAGTTTGTGAGTTACACACTGGAGTTAACTCATGAAGTCATGAAGGGAGTTCATCCAAGTGAACCCGACTTAGGTATTTGAATGCAGCATTAACTGACCCCAGTACTTTCTACCCTTTCCCACTAGATGTCTTTCAGCAGGATGTCACCTTTCTCTTGAGGACAGTGGATGTGGAGTATCAAGTTGGCAGAAAGAGCAATGGGCTGATGAACTACCTGGCTGATGAGCTGTGTTAATATTCCCGCCTCGTTTTCACAAAATGTCACCAAGTACTGTGACAGCAATAAACTTCAAAACTCAAACTTAATTAAAACACATTTAACACAGATGTTGCTACTGGCAACAAAGCAGCACTGTCACTGTAACCTCTTCTGTCAAGGTGACTGCTGCCAGTCTTTCAAAACATATAGTATCTAATGTATTAGTAATTGAAAACACAACTAATATACAGATTTTGTATGTACTATGCAACCAGAAAGCAACTTTTTTGCAAACAAATTTACTTTTATTTGCAATTCTTTTTCTCTGGACATTAATTTTATTGGGAGCAAACAGGTTCAAAAAAGGCTTTAAGGAACTCTGTTATTTAATAATAATGATTTTTAGAGAGATTCATATTAATATACATTGTTATATTGTTTTTCATTCTCCCAAGCCATCAAAGTGCTTTAAGATATATATATATGTACGTATGTATATATATATATATGTGTGGTGTGTGTATAAATATATATATATATGGACACTTTTTCAGACTGCCTCCAGGACCTGTTCACATTTCACAAATACTTCCTAGGTCTTTTGAAAGGACAGACAGAGACAGATACTTTTTTTACCCTGTAGGATATTCAAATGACTAGCTGAAAATGTCAGAAGCAGGGCAGAAGTAAATTCCTTACCTATTTATCTCCTAGAGCTATAACAGGTAGCACAAAACTTGTGGTTTGGGTTAACTCTCAGCAGTTACCCATCTTCTACAAACTTTTTTCCCCATAAACAACCAATTTTAACATATGTATTCCCAGAAAAAAAAAAAACTTATTTTTTGTATCAGTTTGCTTTAGATAGGGCAGATACCTGTTGTATGCTGATCAAGATTTGACAAACGATCTCTGTACACAATTAGTGATAGAGCTTCCCGATCTTTCTATATGGAGCAGTAGATCAAAAATAAATGTGTCTTTAAGTCTTCTTAATTTGTGGATATTTCAGTAAGCAGGGTCCTTTGTCTATGTAGCTGTAGCTTCTTCTACTGTAAGCATGTGCCTCACTTCCCCTCACCTTCTTTCCCATAATGTTATTTTCCTCCTTTTCTTCTGTGCCATCTAAAGCCTTTCATTTTCCTTCCTCCCACTCTTTGTTTCCACTTTTGGCTAGACAGCTAAAATAGAAGTCAAATCCATGTCAAAGCCCCAGCAGGTAGCACGTGTCTGCCTTGGGCACAGCACCAGGGGCCAGACCACCTGCCTGCCCTCCCTCCAGTGCTGCACTCTGCCAGCCTTCCCTCAGCATGGACAGGGGCACAGACTCCTCTCCCACCACAGAATTTCACAGGACTTAGCAGAACTCCTTCACTGCCTGCAGGCTTCTACTGCCTGACAAATTTAAGATGAACTAGCCAATATATTCAAAAGCTATCACAGAAAACTGACAGACACAGATACTGTGACTCTATTGGAAAGCCAGTAAATCACTAAAATTATGCTGAATTTCCTGATATATACAGACACAACAGAATTCTCTTAAACTGGATTTCCATTAGTTAAAGAAAAGGAGATATTGATTATTTATTTGGATTTTTTTTTCTCATCTTGTACTTTTATATATCCACAGCCCATGAAGATCATTCACTTCTGACAGGATTTTTCTTCCAGAGTGCATGCATCACTGATTATAGTCTGGCTCATGTACAATCAGAGTTCCATTACTTCATACTGTAATTAAGGTTATGTGAATCAATTACTAAATTAATTCCAGGGTTATAAAGCTATCATTAAAGTCAGAGAATGATTCAGGGAATTAACAGGTACCAGATAGCTAATGCTTCAGACAAAACTGCCTTGAATGATTTTCTCCCAACAGAAAGAGTGCCTCCTGAAGTTACTTAAAACTATTTCTGACACTACTAAATTTGTGAAACTAATGGTCCTACTCTGGCTTCAGGGTTTGGCCAAGCAACCCAAAAAAGATATTAATTGTTTTTATATTGCTTTAGTCTATGTACTGCGTTCCAGCTGCTGTTTCCTTGTGTTTGAACACAACAGAATTATAAGTCATTTCCTTGGCTGACAATGCATCTTCAGAATAGCTACATCAGCATATTTAAATGTGTACCAAAACTAAAGAAGCACTGGTTCATTACACAAAGTTTATTTTGAAATTTCTCATCCTCTTTTTAAACTGTAGCCTCTTACACAATGAACAGATTTACTAGTAGAAAACAACTTCAAGATGCAGTCCCCAAAAGCAGTATACAAACCACTCAAATACAAACCTAGTTTGCATATTTTTTAATCTCAAAAAAGAATTTAAAGGCAATATTGAAATGCAGACAGAGGAAAAAGGAATATAAACATTTGAAATAATAGAATAAACTACACATGGAATATTCTCCACTTGAGGATAAACTATGTTACCATTTTAAGTTTTTCCTGCTTAGAAGTCTGTCAAATACGTATCAAACTTTTTTACAGTACTATGATTGACATAGAGATGACTCAACCACATTAAGACAACTTAGATTTTAACATTGATCTCCCCAACTTCCATCTGTTTTATTTATAAGGATAAATTGCGATAAGAGTTGCTTACCGCACAATCAGAAAAAACATCTCCAAGCTGCATCTTCCACAAAATACAATTTTAAGCCTTTTCTTCAAGCTCCAACATTTTTCCTACGTAGTCGTTAGTCTGCCTTTAAAGCCAGTTATAGTAATCTAATGAGAAATCATTTTTATCTAATTTTTGTTTTGTTTGTTTTTTTTTTTCTTGGAGATGTAATCACCGAACCACATATTACTGAAAGAGCTTTCAGAAGGACACCACCTAACATTTCTTGGCTCAAAGAAGTCATATGTATTGAATGGGATTAAACAACATACAACATTTTCATTTTGGGGGTGGGGTTTTCATGACTGGGGCTGAATCTCTATATGAAGATTCAGCTTTTTAGTTAGTATTGTAGAGCCAATTTTTGATTATTTGGACTACTATTGATTTCTTAGACTGAAAGGTTGCATTTGTAGGAGATTTCAGCACCAATACACAACATCTTCAGAAATTTAACATCATTTAATATTTTTAATTAGCTCTTTCTTTTTCCAGAGCCTAAAATAATTTCCTAAAATCTTACCACTCATTATGAACTGACTTATAGCAAAGCAGAGTCAATAATACTTGGAGGAGGAGGTAGAAAAATAAAAATAATGGATAGCCATCACTTAGGCTTGGGCAGAGACAGACAGCACTAGCTACAAGAAACATAGAAGTCAAGAAATATCATGACACCTAATCATTAATTCTTTGCTAGTTTTTTGTCTAACACCACAAGACAGAGACAAATAATATCCTTTGAAGAAATGTCTGGTACTAACAAAAGCTGTTCACGTACTACATAAGAGGCAGCATCACTTGAGAACATTTTTCCTTTTCAGCTTCCTCCCCTTAGACCCTGGTCTTGCTATCTGCTCCAAAACACCAGATCAAAGCACCTAAGGGGAAGTGATGAAACGTGCAACAACCCAGATATCCCAAAGAAGAAGCATCTAGGTTTAGGTCTGACAGCAGCTGGTAAAGCTGGCAAAATTGTGTAAATGCAATTTCAAAAGAAGCAGTAAAAAGTTAAGAAACTACAACTTTGAAAGAATTACTGATACTTCTATGTCCTTGCAGTGCCTGGTAGCAGAAATTTCTCCTTCTGTATTGGCATAAGGTACTAGAAGGAAACGCAGTAAGAAGCTAACTGATTGCTCCCTCTGGTTTAGCAAGAATGTCATAATGGTTTAATTCACAATCGTGGTTTACTCAGTCAGCATCAGAGGCAAGAAATCCAGCCAGCTGACATAGCTGCATCTGGGCCTTTGCTACATGAGAAGTTAAGGTCAGTAGGGCTGACTTGAGCTGGCTTGTAACAGCTCAGCTTTCCATCTCAGCTGACCCAAGAGGTCTTTAGTCTGGAGCAAGAGAAGCGTAGCAAAAAGGACAAGTCTTCCTGCTGAAAGGCTGGTAGGATAGTCCTTACTACAATACACATAACTTACGAGGAGGCTTAAATATATAATTTATATTAGACATGAACATTTAGGCTACCAACATCAGGGGAGAGGGGAATCACACATAAGCGGCAAAGGCAAGAAAAGATTTTTTCCCATAGGAAGCCTAGTGCTTTGTTATCTACATCTTCCCATGGATCAGCAGACATGCAACTATGTTGGCTAGAAAAGGAGCAAGGTGAGAAGAAAAAAAAACCCAGTTCAAACCAATATGGTTTTTACAGAAATAGGCTCTCACCTTTATACCCAGCAACTTCAGCACAGCCTTGTAACTCAGCTGCAGAAATCAGTACAATTTCCCAAACTTCAGAAAGCCAAAGCCACACTCTATTAACCCACAGATTTCATGCCAAGACCACAGATGCATAATTAGTAAGCAGATGGAGAGACTGCCCAAATTATGCTTTTTTTAAACTGTAAATTAAGATCATATTCCAAACTACAGAACACAAATTTGTATAGTCTTCTATTTTTAATAATGACAAGTATCAAGTAATGACCAAGAAATATATAGAGAAGTCAGTTCCCCTTGTTGAAACATTGCCCATCAAAAGGTTTGAAACATTGCCCACAGAAATCCCTTTTTGTTTTACGCAAGCAAAAAGGACATAGGACTGGTCATCATGGTATGAGAGAGATACAGACGAAAAGTTGACATGCACATATTTATACAGATATATATGTAAAGATATATGCACATGTTTATGAATATGGACAGCACCTTGTTTGAAAGAATCATGGGTCACTTGCCTTATGACAAGACCATGATCTGGCATAGCCAAATGTTTTTTTTTTGCTGTGCATTTGTGTGGATGCATACAACAGGTAGCCATTGTACTGTGCTGTATACAACTTGTACTACACTCTGGCACAGGAAATCCAGTCATATTAAAGTACTTGAGAAAAAGATTAGGGTGCTTATAAGAAAAGCTAGATTTAGCAGTCCTTTATTAGGTACTCAATCCTTTCACTTCTCTATATATTTTCCTGCCGAGAATATTTTCCTTTTTGCTCTGAACTTCCTTAGGCTTAAACAAATTACCAATCACAACTGGCAAAATATTTAATCCTATGGGTACCAGCACAGATGTACTGTCTAGAGTTATGAAATTGCCTTTTCCTCAGCTTGTAAACTCAGGAAAAAAAAAAGCAGCTATCTAGTAAAAGTCATGTGTCTGCAAAGGTAGCTAGCACAATGATACACATCAAGTATTTTAAATGCAAGAAATGAAAAGTGGGTTTAATCAATACATAATACGTATATATTCTCACATTTAAAAATTGACATATCAATAAATATGTGTGTATATTTAAGAATCCAGTTAGGAGAGCTGATGTGCAACAAATCATTTTCACATTAGTTATGCAGGCTAGAATTATTCAGCAATATTCAAAAAACATAAAAATGCCAATACCACTACAGCAACCAACAAAGATTCTCAAGTGTTGTGACAACCAGAGTCCTGTCTTGCTGTCAGTGCGAACACATCTTTCACGTCCTTTTACCACCAAGTACAAGAAGAACAGAGCTGGTTACAGTCAACCAAGCTGTGTGACACTCTTTTCAAATGTTATAGCTCTGTAGTACAGCCACAATACAGCCAAATACTCTGAACTGCTAGATATATACTATGCACATATTTAAAAGCATTTATATGCTAAACATATCAAGATAGACACCAGGATTTCTCTTCATTAACAAAAGAACTGATGGGCTAGGTTCTATAAACAACTCAGATTTTTGATGAAATATTATCTTTTGGAACATTTCTATTGAAGCTAGCATGAAAAATATGGAAAAGTACTTATTAGGAAAAAAAGTGTAAAAATGTTGAAAATTGCCATCCATAGTAAGGTGCTCACAGATGTGATAGACATTAATATATTCTGGCTATATTAACACACCATAGGTATATCAGGTATTTTGCCTAATGTATGCCAAGACAGGCTTTGGATAGGCTTTAAAATATTGGATCTGTGAGCAGAAATGATGTAAGTTACAGGGCTTTTTGTGCACTATAAGTCTGACTGTGAATAATAGACTAGGTTGATGGTACAAATACCAGCGTCAAGGACCTTTTTTACCCACTTAGGATATGCATATAGTTACTCTATCACAATATCTTCCAACATTCTGTAATCAGCCCTTTTTGAGAACCATAAAAAAACCCCAAAAAACAAAACAAAACCAAAAAAAGAATCTACAAAAAAACCCAAAAAACCAAAACAACAACAAAAAAAAAAAACAAACAAACAAAAAACACGCAACCCCCCCCCCCCCCCAAAAAAAAAACAACCTTACAGCAGAAAATTGCTTATTAAAGCTACTTTCTATGATAAAGAAATAAAGGAAACTAAGGTGATTCTTTTAAACTGGTGTTCACTGGCTGTTATGAATAAAAATCCACCTATATTCCTTGGAATCCATCCACAAGAAAGGCTGGTGTATTCAGTAAAACAAAACAAAAACAACAGTCTGCTCTGCATAACAGTAGGAAAAAAAAAAGTCTATTGGATGAATACTGACCCCAGGATTTGTAAGACTGGCTGTTACTTGTTGCTTGATTTCTGTCAAGCCTGCAAGCACATTTATACAACTTACTTGGCAGCATTTTCCTCACTGATACTTCTGAAAAATTCCACTCACTCTAAAGCAATCTTTTTAAATTGTGAGACATCGCACAATTTGTTTTCTTCATGTTTATAACTATGCAATAAGATTTTGGTTTCGAGTTGTATATTTCTCAACAACTTTGCAAGGTTGTCATGAAGCAGGTAGGCACACATTGTAAATGTCACATAATGTGATATTTCCTTTCAAAATGAAACATATGGCTTTTCATTTTACCTAGTGGACATCTTGAATAAGGCATATAAATTCTTTGGTAGGTATGCACATTATAATACAAGTTTAAAGACATTATTTTTAGTAAGGTTCTTGTGAATATTATCAGCACCTGTAGCTGGATATACCAGGCATGGTGATGATCACGCAAATTAGCAGAATTTCTTTTCTACATCTAGATTAATCTTAATTCCTATTATTATGTAGGAATGGGAATGTTTTAATTCTGTCTACAAAAGGCATAATTATTTTCTATTTGTTTGTGTTCATTCTAGCAGTTATCAGTTTGTCCCATGTTTACTGCTACTCAATTACTTCATAAACAGGAAATTCAATAAATTTTTATCTATTGTTATTGTGATGATGTAATATTACTTACTTGTACTGTTACACTTCATGAGGCAATGTTTTTGTCTCTGCATAACTACTAGCAGTTTGACAATAATTACATAACTTAAACTGACTTCTTCATTGTTCACTGAACTCCTTTATTTCCCAAGACTTTTTCACAGATGATAGAATTCCATGTCTTGATCTACAACCTTCATAGTTCAGGATATAACATTGCCTACATAAGCAAGTAAATATGCTGAAAAACTCCTCTTTAATTTTATCCGTCATATAAAGTTTCCCACATCAGCCTTCAACTGTATTAATTAGTATGTAAATTAAGAGAACAAGTAACTTAGAAAACAAAAGTATGCTAGTCTCTTTTGCCAAATGATTTTTAATTCACATGATTTTCAAAAATTTTTCTTATCTCCAAAAGCTAAAGCAAGTGAAAACACTGTAGTGTCCTGAAGTCCAAAGCACATTAAATAATGTAATATTACAGTTTCTTGAGTCATACCATCCAGATACTTTTGGATTTCAGTTCGTGCTCATGAAACTTACTTTAAAACTCTGCCATGTATTGATAGCAATGGGTTATTTTGGTAGTTTAATATTAGAGAAAGAAAATATCTTGCCAAGTCACTGGTTATCACACCTGTGAGCAAGCAGCACTCCAGCAAAGACAGAGGTAGTGCTGGTCAGTGTGTTGTAGCACGGCTCACAGACTCCCACAGGTGTCTACAACGCTGCATGTTGACTTCTCCATCATTTCAGTCAGCTGTCAGGGACAGCGGAGCAGAATTGGGCCCTAGCAATAGCAACCAGCACCAGGCCAAACACAAAACAGACTTTGACAAGGAAACATGTCAGAAAAACATCTGCAGCACAAGATTATCAGCAGAAAACACATATAGCTGCAGACAATGGAGGAGACTAGTTAAACAAAAATTAAATTAGTCAAGTGATGGAAATAACACAAGTATGAGCAACTGGTATAATACAGATGTGGTTTTTTTCTAATTGCAATCATTAGACACCATTCCTGGCCTTGGGAAGTTTTCCAAATTAGAATTTGGCTGTATTTGAACTACTGTAAGCAGTTTTAGAGTCACATAAAACCAGCTTATGTGCTTGACAAATATACTTCCTAAAGCAGTCATCAGGTGCTGAATTTTTTTTTTCCTTTCAATTTAATTAGAGACCATAAGGATTATGGATGGCACCCAACTGCTTTGGTTAAAAACTCACATTAAGTTGCAAGGAAATGTGATCCAACACAACTACCACGAGCAAGAATATCTCATAAACAAAACCATAAGCTTACCAACAAAAAAAAAATTTCCAACTCTTTTTGGAAGAAAAAAACCCAACAAAGAAAACACCAACCAACAACCCTCAACACTAAAAAACCCTCTTAAATGCAAACCCTTTAAGAGTTTCTAAAGCATTAAAGCCTCAATAGTAGCTGAAGTTGGTTCCAAAAATAATATTCTTAATCCAGTTCCATCATTTTGATTTTAGTTACCCCTTCCATCCACACGAGCTTAAAGACTACCACTATGCTTTACGTACTTAGGTGTTTTCTTTCATTACAAATCAGGGCTGCTAATTACCAGCTGCATCTTTATAGAAGTAGCAGGGTATTTCAGGATTGTTTTATATGAGCAGCAACCAAAGGTGCAAGGAAGAAAATCCTGTACAATGAACAGTTCCTTTATATAAGGCCATGACTACACAGAAAAATGTGACCATTTATTTTATGTTTTATCACAAGTTCCTCTTCTATTTTCTCTTATATTTGCTTCTTTACAAGGTGAAGTTAGACATGAAGTTAGACAGATATGCTGGAGGAAACCAAGCCTGAAGAATAAACGCCTTGATGGAGTGAGAGAGAAACTCAAGCAGATCACAGGACTCAATTATATAAAATAAAAGGCTGTACATAGACAGTAAAACAAAGATAAAAAGCAACATTTCCTTTTTTTCCTTTCTTTCCCTTGAGACGAAGTTTCAGGCCATCTACACTGAAAGTTTCAGGCAAACTAGAGTAAAATTAGAGAGAACTTCAAAGTTAGGCCTCCATGAAAGAAAAAGCATTAGAATAGATAATGCAGGGTTAAATGTCTTATTTACTTCTGTCTCCAATTCTAACAAAATCATTTAGGTGAAATGGAAAAAAGGAAGAAGTAGAAGTTAAAGATGCAAGGTAAATTACCACTATCTGTTGAGAATGAATTTTGTCTAGTTCAGAAGCCCAAGGCAGACAAGTCTTATCCCTTAAGCATAGTTATGTACAAACCAGTTAGCTTCCTGATAAAGGATAACAATTCTACAAGTAATTTTCCCACCACTTAATGATTTAAAATTACTGGTGGGGAAAATACAAGAACCATAAGAAGGTCAAAATTAAATATAATCACCAAGAATAAGACAAGCTAACATAAGTGCAACTGTCAAAAAAAGTCTGTATAAATGTAAGTACCTATGAAAAGAAATTAAATGCAAAATGAAAAATTTCACAAGTAGATTTAGTGTCTTTTCTTTCAGTTATCACTGAAATCCATGAACAGAATATTTGGCTCAACATCTGCTAGCAAACTGCAATTCAGATTAAACTGTTGATATGCATATAACATTTATTCTTTAGGTAATTATTAGAATAATAATTTTTTAGAGTAATTAAATTCTCCTTTAATTTAATTAAAAAGATAGACTCTTTTAAATTCCTCATAATTGCACTGCTTGTTTTGGGCTCAAGATATTTCAGAGATAAATTCAATTGACATGATATATTTGTTGGCTGAACGGATAAGACAAAAATCACAAAACAATATATAAAATTCTTCCTGTTATTTCTGCCTTTGGCCAAGTTTTTTTTATGATAACAGATGAAATGTATTACTAGTACTAACCTGAAAGGGAACAAGCAGCCAGAAAAGTAGCATAAAGAGCTTTCCTGTTGATTTTATCTATTATAAAAAAGGTCTTTAAATATAACTCTTTTTTTAGCATATTCTACAGAAAGTTACTGCAGAAAATTGTTTTATACTTTATAGCAGAGGAATTTAAAAATTGTCAGGAATAAGCTACTTTTCTGTGAGATTCCTAAAGCAAATAACTTGATTAAATCTTAGAGGACCTTTCCACCAGCTTGAAGCAATTTGAAATAAATAACTATTTCCAAATATTAATACAACTTCAAAAGCAGATGCATCATACACCTTAAAGGTATAATTCAACACAAATAGTGAGATACTTGCCTGAGTAACCTTTTTTTTTTTTTTTCTTTAAAGGAAAAAAAAAAAAAAAAACAACAACAAACCCTTGGGACATATTTTGACTGGATTTAATGCAGTCAAAGAAGTATGAAGTATGAAAGAAAGTATGACGTATGGAAGAAGTATGTAGTGTATTTTTGGTAGTGATTAAAAAATGTTAAATATTCACTTGATTCAAGCCAGTATCATTTTGTCCTTGGTAAAAGAGCTGTGAAAGTCGATGCTAACACTCACATAGCCAAAAAGAGCTTTTTCATTTTTAGAACAATGTACAGATTGGTCAGAAACCCATGCGTCAGGCAGCAAATTGATCAGAGCATTTATTGTGCTCCAATTTAGAACTTCATGACTCTTCCTACTTTCATCTGAAATATTGCACACAGGTGAATTCCAAAGAAAAAATTTCAACCTTGTGTGCTAAACTTTAGATTCCCAAGAGACAAGCAGCGATGTTTATATTTCAACCTGAATTAGCAGTGCGTCCTGGCTGCAAGGAATGCCAGCAGCATCCTGGGTGTGTGCTAACAGGAGCACAGCCAGAAGGCTGGAGGGAGGATTAGATTCCCCTACTCAGTGCTAGTGAGACAATACTGTGTCCAGTTCTGGTCCCTAGGTACAAAACAGGTGTTGAATAACTGAGTCAAGTTCAGTGAGGGAGGGCTAAGCCAAGCTCTTGCCCTTTGGAAGGAGCTCTTTGCACTGAGCTGGAAGATGAGACACAATGAACATGAACTAAAAAACACAGATTGCAATTTGATATAAGGGGGAAAGGACTTGTGGTGGGGAGCAGAGAAATCACTGTGGGGATAATTAAGCAGTGGAACAAGTACTCCAAAGAGTACTTGTTTCCATCCTTGTAGATTTCTAAGATCTGGTCGTGACTCTATGCTGATCCTGCTTTGAGCAAGAAGTCAGACCAGGGGACCTCCCAAGGCCCCTTTGAATCCAATTACTCTATGATTGTAATGCAGAATTATACACACATTTTCGGCAGAAATAGAGCCTTTGATTCTGGTGGTTCTCTTGACTAATCTGAAGACTCACTGTAGCACGCAGCAGTCTCCTGTTACCAACTGCCTCTGTACAAGAACCGCAGAAAATAAAAACTTCAGGAAAAACAGAACACGTGACTGGAATCTCAACTGACTCCCAGTGCAATGCTGCCAAAACACAACGGGATTTGTAGTTTAACCCTTTCCTTTAAACCGTTGTGCATGTAGACATATCTGCCCGTGTTTGAAATGCATCCACATGCTCAGTTACACACACATGTATAACTAGTCAGGACCTATTTTGCCAGAGATCCAAACACACCACTATATACTACATTTTTACTATGGGCTTAATTCTCTTTCATGTTTTTTCCCAGTTGCATATACTCAAGTCTATTCCCACCAACAGCAAGCTAAAATAATACAGCAGTATAGACACACTGATTTTCCATTATTGAAGGGGATGAATTTGTTGAACTTTATCAGGCTGTTTACAGTAATATCATTAAAGTAAGTTGGTTAATTAAAGTCATATGAAGAGGGGTGATACTCAGGCGTGAAGTTCAGGCCTGAATACCAAGTCAATCAGTTATAATCAGGAGACCAAGTCAATTAATTTAAAAAATGAAAAAAAAATCCAATTTTCACTAACAATTCAGTTTTTATTTTTGAAGTCTATTCCATTTTCAAATTTCAGAGTATGCTGTGATGCTAAGACACACACTTCAAATGAAAACTAATTTGAGCACTCTAATAAAGCATCAGTACTAATTTGGTGTTCATTTTCAGCTACGGAGTCATGAGAAATTACAGGCAATTTTGCTGTTAGACAAAAGTAGACATTCATTTAGACTGGAGTTCAACAGAATAGCTATTAGTACAACTACAATACCAGATTAACTTATCTAACTCTCTTTAGATTCTTCGAAAAAGAAGAAAAAAAATTGCTTCATTCTGCATAGAATTAGTCCATGAGCAGATATAAGTATGGAACCCATTATGTTGAGTTATAATTTCAAACAGGCATGCTTATCAATAACAAGGAAGGGATCTTCTCAGAAGACAAACAAGGTTTGGAACCCTGGTTGCAAAGCATGAAGTTATGTGCTAACAAGAGAGCTCAGATAAAAAAAAAAAAAAATTTTTGGTAAAAAAAAAAAACCAAAAAAAAAAAAAAAAAAAAAAAAAAAAAAAAAAAAAAAAACAAAAACAATCCTAGAAGGTAACTGGGGGAAAAAGACAGGGAAGGTCTATAAGAAGGACACTGAATAAGTAAAGTTGTCTAACCACACACGCTTCACTGATAAGAAAGATCATTACTACTGTCTTTTGTACAGTACTGATCTTTTGAATCAGCATCATATTGTTTCTTTTTACATGGCAAGATTTTTTCTGCAGTACAGGGAATCAGATTTATCTAAGTCTACCAAAATAAGAAACACCAAATTTGATTTCTTTCATGTTCTATTGCAGGGCAGAAATTGAGAAAAAAAAACAACCTTATACTCATTTATAGTAAAAACAAAAAATATTAGGAACAAGCAATATGTCAAGAAGGCAGCTGACAGTAAGTCTCCCTAAAGCTACAGCTACCAACTCATCCTAAGTCGACTGAGATGTCATAAAATAACAGCCATGAAACACCAAAATAAATTTGTGAGAAGCAGCACTGATTTGTCAGGAAGTCAAACTAATCTATCCAGTCTCAGTAGTGACTGTAGAAGACACACCAAAAAAAAAAAAATTTTCAAAGGAATAATTGAAAATTGGGGATAAAAAAGGTGGTCTTAGGTGCATCAGGCAGTAATAACATGTAAGGGAATTTCTACTTTCTTTAAAAAGCCATATTCTCTTTATTAGCCTAAAGCTCAGCTTTGTACCATCTTCAGTTTAGTTTTATGTTTTTTTTGCATATGCATCCACTACTTTTTGTGCTCATAATTCTCACAAATTTCCATGAAATACACTCTTCTTCTCACCTTGCATATTTTATCATATATGCTTGGAAGAGGATCCTCATTATGACATATCTATTTCTTTCCCAGCAATAGCTTTTTTCTTAATTGTATACAATAATTGTTATTCTAGTTATCCCTTCATCTTGGAAACTCGGGGTTGTTTTCTTAATGCACTGTTACAGTATGTTTATAGAAAACAGGAAAAAAGATTGGACTCCTAACAGTTAACAAATTGTTTTCCAGGTAGGGCTGTTTCAGTTCTTTTCACGCACTGGTTTCATTTATTTGCCTTTTGTTATGTTTACAGAGCACAGTCTGCTGAATGGAAACAAAGCAATCAAGAGGGGAAAAAAAGGTAAAATCACACTTGTCCAAGAAAACTTTTCTTTTCAGGCTTGGTAGACAGCTTTAAGAAAGCAGATATATCTCCAGCAAAGCAGAAAATTATTTTTACATTATAATTTTCTAGTAAAAGCATTATAAGAATGTGTGCATTATAAGCAATCTTATGAACACACCACTCGAAAAATCACAGTTTGTTGAAGCATGCCATATCAACTGGTTTCTTGAAATAATTCATTGACTCAGTAATAGTTCCCAAGAGTTTGATATCAATTTTCTGGAACATTCAGTTTTTTAAAAAAACAGTACTGTTAAGTGCAATACAGAGAGACACCAGACCATTATGATGTGCTAACATATTAATGATGCAATTTGAAACCCACCATTATGAACAGATTCATTAAATGCATGTGAACATTAATTTATGCTAGGGCTTCACTTGAAAAAATTCTAGCTGCCCCTTGTTGGAATTATTGACTCTTCATGGTACCTCCTGGATGCTGTTGGACAAATACTAACTTAGGAACTGGACAGTCAACAGTATCGATGCACTTCCCAAAATCTGGGTTTTACTGAGAATTTTATAAAGTGTTAAGGAAAAACTACATAAGAAAGAAGTAGCTGCTTCTATCTCCAGTAAGGCTTAGACCACTAAAGTTAAAGTCACTGTTGAAGAGCTCTAAGGAAAACCATTGCTTCCTGAACAGCAGTAGAAACATTTATCAATTTTAGCCCAGGATCTTAACAAAAATTATATTTCTCTAGCTGGCATCATCCACAACCTTGAAATGGGACAATGTTTCTGAACGAACTATGCACAAGAAATCCTCATTTTTCAATAAATCCACAACTTTTGTGTTGTTTTAATAATCTTGCCTTTCTAGTTCCAAATCTAGGCTGTAAGAACTTGCATACTTGTGTACTTTGTGCCATTTTAACAACAATCTTCTCAGCAAGTCCATTTCCTCCACTTGCCAGTTGATCTTGTAACCTGATTAGGTTATCTATTTTTCCAAATAATAATTTAAAAAATAAAATTATCATTAAAGTAATTTAATTCAGAAAGATTTTATGCTGCTGAGAAAGTCATCAAAAGAAACAGGCAAAAGATGGTTATCTTTCACAATGTACATGTGCCTAAATAATAAAGTTACTTTTTGTGATCCACTAGTTTAGTCTCCTGATAACTCACAGAAAATACAGTTATAGTCTTTGTTCAACACTCAATACAGTAATTTGAAAAGTCTTCAATAACTATTTCTTCATACATAATATATCTGTAAATCTATTAACGGTCAGAGCGGTGGAACACCTCTCCTATGAGAAGAGGCTGAGAGAGTTGGGGCTGCTCAGCCTGGAGAAGGCTCCCTCCAGGGAGACCTCTTTGTGGCCTTTCAATGCATGAAGGCTTATATGACAGACTGGAAGAGAGTCTTTACCAAGGCCTGTAGAAACAGAACATGGGGCAACAGTTTTAAAGTGAAAGATGGTAGATTTTGGGTAGATTTAGAAGGACATAAGGAAGAAATTTTTTTGTTTGTTTCTTGGGAAATTTGGGGTATTTTATTAGTTTTTGTTTACTTGTTTAGTTTTACACAATGAGGGTGGTGAGACACTAGGACAGATGGACCAGAGAACTTTGGATGCCCCATCCCTGTATGTGTTTGAGGCTTGGTTGGGCAGAACTTTGAGCAACCTGCTCTAGTAGCAGGTATCCTTGCTCGTGTCAGGGGTTGAGCTAGATGATCATTAAGGTCCAACCCAAACCCCTCTGTGATTCTAGTTTAGTCAGCTTTTTGTTTATCCAGCTCTCAACAATATTTCTGTAGAACATAGTGTGCTCTTATTTCCTGACCTCCTTTAGTTACTGATAATGGCATTTTTATATTCTACAGCTATAGAATGAGATGGGTACATCCATAACCACATAATACATCCATAATGTATTAGTCAAAAAAGCCTTGCGAGACAAGATTCTGGTTTCTCATAGAACAAAAAGTAAAAATATTTAAAAAAAAAAAAAAAAGCATTAGGCATGTCCTAGACTAGACAGGCTAAGCCATTATGACATGTGACAGATAATAGTTAAAAGAAAAAAACAACTCTGTCCTAAATCTAAATGGCATTTGCCACTCATCAACATATCTGATAGCATGACCAGCTGTATCTTATCACATCATGGAATTGTTCCTTTGGCAAAAATCATGACATAAAACTAATCAGGCCAAGTCTAACTAGATATGCTATGCCAAAAAAAAGAGAAACAAAACAAACTCCAATTATTATTTAGTCTCTAATCAGGTTGGAGAAATATTAAATAATTGCATAGGGAAACAGAAAACTTAATTCATGTTTTGGAATAAATAATTTTTGAACAGAATACATCAATAATAATGGTAGAGAATTTTATATATAAAATTACAGCTATGAAAAGCTGGACATTATAATAGATGATCCTGTCCAATCCTGTACATTCCTTAGCACTGAAGATTTGTGTATTTTGCATACTTCAATTTTGCTAATCTCAATGCAAGAGTTATTTCCATGGAGTGATTATGCAAATCTTACTAAATGGGGAGATCTGAACTTGTATGACGGCTTCATATTCAAACACAACATCACCTGGCCAGTCATTTTGCTTACCTCAGGGAAGGCAAGAATACTTCTGTTTTCCCAATGTTCACTGTAAGCAGCAAACAGTGGCACAACTGCAGCTGTCCCTCACAGTCAGGGCACAGCTTATTTCTGAAAGTGCTGGAATCCATCTAGTGCTGGAAACATAAGCCATGCTGAGTTACAAGCCACTTGGTGCATGAAATACAGTGGGGAAAAGAGGTAAAAGGCAGAACTGTTTCAACACTGAAGACTCAGAATGTTAATCCCCCATTTTTACAGGATAAAAGCTCATACCCAAGGGAAAGGAAACAGTGGAGAATTAGAAAGCTGCACACTAAGTATGAATTGTGCCTTCTCAGCAGCAAGAGAAATAATCTCTGGAGACCACTTTATTTGTTGTAACCTCCATACAAAAATCAAAGCAGAAAGCAACATAAAGCAGATACATATTTTTGTAAACTATCATAACAGCTTGTAATTACATTTGTAATTACTACACGCTTTCCCATGCTGCTGTCTTTGAAGTTTATTAACACTAATTATTGGACTTTGCATCTTACAGTGCGTAGTTAATCCAAGATTTCAACAGAAAAAACATGTATGCTGCAAGAGGCTTGTTTCAATATCCAAACACAACTCATCTCTTGATTTCATTAAGCAGGGATAATGACAATATGACCTTTTGAGATATCTTCAAGACACCTCCATCTACAGAGCACTTTTTTTCATTATAGGTCAGATATCAAGTGAGTTGCTGAAAACTTTTTCAAATATTTAATGAGATATGAGAAAGAAAAAAAGGAAGGCATTTTAAAGGGCATTGATACTAAGTTGTCAAACTTAGTTTGAATTTAAACAATGTTCAGAAAATTCTAACAAATCACAAATATTATTATAATGTTCTCTGTAAAATTAACTGCTATAAAAATTTTACAGCTTCCAATTTTTTTAAAATCACTAGTGGCTGGAACTTGTTCAGAAGGCACCATCCAGCCCTTCTAAGTGATGTTTTCAAAGACTGAATTTATTCTTACTCATGGCAGCACTGCCGTCTTATAGGCAGAAATTCTGAAAACACTGGATATGCACATGAAACTGGTAATAGCAGTTACATCTGTAGCCATTGATATATTTATTACCTCAAATACACAGCCAAACTCCCAAACCTCTTTTTAGGTCAGTAACTCACTCGAATCCAGAAATGCTTCCCTTTGGGCAGACAAGCTCTGTAGTCACATAGAAGTAGCATTTTAACCCAACACTGAATTATCTTTTGTGAAGCTAAATTCAAATATTTAAGTGCAACTTTAAAAGATAATCTGATAACTTTTTAGAGCATCAAGTTGAATAAAATAACTGCCTGTATACAGTATGGGTAGTCATAGATTGCCCATTATAAGATAAAATGCTAAAAAGTCAACCTACAAAGATGCTGGAATAACGATTAATTTTCAGTCAGTTAAGCCTGAATGAGATATATTTACATAAAAATCCTTTGATTTGAACATTGGGCTCTTTGTTCACATTCTCATTCTGCAACACCCATCACTACCTCTCATCCCTGTTTGTTGATGGATTGCGCTAAGATAGTTAAAAAGAAGTCCAATAAGAAGCTACCAGAATATATGAATGTTAAAGTTACATTGACCCCAGCCTTTTGTTGGCATGAGTTTATAAAAAGTATTAAAAAGTACTAAATCTTTATCATCTGTGCAGATTTAAATAAGATAAGAAGTAGCTATTTTAACAACACTTCCGCCTCCCTCTAAAAACCCCAGACTATCTCGTAGAAGAGGAGAACTGAGAAATACAAGGGGTTTACTTCAGTTACAGGCTGGTTTTCATGAAGATTTTAATCATGGCTTCTCATACCAATGATATGACACAGATAGAGTTTGAGAAAAGGCAGCTCCACACATAATCACACCTACTTAAACACATACTCCAGAGACTGGCATCCACCAGTGAAAGCTTCACATCTCTGCTTCCCCACAAACAGCTGAACATAATTAGTCAAGCTCAACTCATAAAGGCCTTCCAGTAAGCACTTTTGAGTACTTCCTTCATCTTACACTACCCGCTTATAAAATTATGTGCTTCCTTTCAGGTAACTAACAGGGAACCAAACACTCACCAACCAGGAGATAAATTCTTATGCCTATCTCAAACAGACAAGAAACCAAGAACTCAGTTCAATGACTACAGTTAAAATCCCATGATAGCACACCAGCTGACTTTTTTAGCTTTTCTGATTGTGGAAGCTTTTCCTTTTTTTTTTTTTTTTTTTTTTTTTTAATATTATATTAGCCAAAAGGGCATTTACTAAATTTTCCATCTTTTTTCAATCTTTTCCATCAACTATCACTGTGTCACTGATTTTAGAAATGAAACAAAGCACAGAAAGAAGAGTTACATCTGCAGCTCATGCTGCGTGTTCCCAGTTGGTTGGCACCTTTCAGAAAGGTCTCAATTCCTGATAAAGAGCACTTATCCCTCTCTCTCCGGGCCCATTCAGCTTCATCTTGCTGCAACACTGACAGGCAGTTCTGTGCACTGGAGTCTGATCCTTTTAAAGCTCTGAATCACAGGTCTGCTGACTTTATCCCAAGCAAAACTTCTACATGAAACAATCCTGTCATGCCAGAATAACTCAACAATTAGTAGAACATAGCATAACCTTGTAAATAACCAACATGACAGGTAGGGAATAGTAAAGAGAACAAAGTAAATTTAATTCCCCTTTTACAAACTCATTTGTGAAAGACAATCTATAGTTTGAGTATTCTGAAGAAAAATTATTAAAAACAGAAGTCAAAAGGATCAGTTATGAAGAGTATTTTAAGGACAAGACAAAGGCAAACAACATAATATTCTCAGGAAAACAATCTAACTTACAATTATTTCAATTAGGGACATCTTCCTCTCTGGAGACTTGCATACATTGCAACTTGTATAACAGTAATCCTCCATTATAACTAACTAGCAAACACAGCCCATTATTCCTAAGGCATTATACTGTATTCATTACTGCTAGGTTGTGTGATAGAGCTAATCCCCAGAACCACAAAGGAGCTCAGACACGCAATGGCAGGAATGGGAGCACTCAGCTGCACTCAGACCCATCCCAGGAGGCATCTGCCCATCTCAGGCCCATCTCCACAAACTCAGAGGAGATGCACAAATGCAGGTGGGCACCCAGCCTTCAAAGAAGTAGCACAAGATGTCACAGTGAGCAGCAGGTAAGGTGCCTACACAGTAAGCTGCATATACACGACCCTCTTGGATACTCTGCTGTGTTCGAGGTACAAATTCCTAATGCTGCTGCTGCTGCTTCCAGTATCAGCAGGTATGCTGGTTTGGGCTAGGATAGCGTAAAATTTTCTCCACAGCAGCTGGTATGGGGCTATGTTTTTGTGGTGGAAAGTGTTGATAACTGAGATGTTTTCATTACTGCTGAGCAGAGCTTACACAGCAGCAAGGCCTTTCCTGCTTCTCACACCAGCTGGGGGTGCATAAGAGGTTGGCACACAGCCAGGACAGCTGACCCCAACTGATCAGAGAGATATCTCATGCTTAATATATAAAACAGGAGAGTAAGAAGGGAAGAGCGGTGGTATTTGTCTTCCCAAGTAACTGTTGCAAGTGATGGGGCCCTGCTCTGTGCATCATGGCTGAGCACTTGCCTGCCCATGGAAAACAGGGAATGAATTCCTTGTTTTGCTCATACATGTGTCATGGTTTAGGAACAGTATTCTCCACTTTAGTGTTCCCACTGAAACCACTCCCCCTCCCATCACCCTACAGTGGGCTGGAGATGAGAGCTGGAGGCACAAAAGGTACAGCTCAAGGGGTTGAGATAAGTAAAATTTACTGGAAAGAGCAAAGAGACAAGAGAATGAACACTAGCAGCAACAATATTAATAACAAAAGTGTACAAGAGAGAGGCAAGAAATCCACATGAAAATTCTCACTATGGACCTTCTTCCAATCACCACCATGCTATCCCAACCAAGAAAGGAGCCTCTGTCCCATCCCCAGAGAACAATGTGAAGTGATATAGAATTACTACCATGTCCCAGCCATGCCCCTTCCTTGACACAAATTATCCCTGGCCTGGCCAGAGCCAGGAGAGCACGGCTTTTTCTCTCCCTATTAAACTGTTTTGTCTCACCCCACAAGCTCTCAGTTTGACCCTTGCAATTCTCTCTCCCATCACACACCAGGGTGGGGGGTGAGCGAGTGGTGCTCAGCTGCTGTCTGGGTTTAAGCCACAACACCAGGCAGGACAATTTCTTATTTTTACAGTAGGTAATTAGAGTCCAGCCCAGCCATTCTGAAACATATTTAACTGAATCTTGGCATTTGCTGTTGTTCAGTCATAACCCCTGCTGCCAGCATATGCTGCTGGAATGTGATTCATCCAATAAAACATTTATCTAAAATGTTCAGATGTGCCCATGATTCTTTCTAAAAAAACCAGGCATTTTTTATTTTGTCCTTCAGAGAAATCTTGAAGCATGGAGCCTTCTTTCCAGTTCTTTTCCCACTAGCTCTCTCCCAATTAAATTGCTTTTTCTGCTGAATTTCTTTTTATATTTTGGTAATGAAGCAGTTGTTCTTTGTAGATTTTTCTAATAACTTTATCTGTTTGTTGCCAGGAATGCATCTTGAGAAAAGCAGGAGAAAAAAACATTTACCCAGGAATGGGATTTTTATTTATACTCTAATAAATGAAGCCATAACCATTCCTTTTTTATGTTAAAAACCAAGTACACTTCCATAACAAAATAACATTATGGTAAGACTTTTTAGCAGGTCCTGCTCTGGGAGGACATGGGGTAAAAGTTTTAAACTAAAAGATGACAAATTCACTGTAAGCATTAGGAAAAATTTTTTTTTATAATGAGGCTGGTGAAATATTGAAACAGGTTGTCCAAAGAAGTAGAAGTGCCCCACTGCTGGAAACATTCACAGTCAGACTGAACAGGGCTCTGAGAAAACCTATCTAGCTGAAAATGTCCCTGCTCATGCCAAGGATGTTGGACTAGACGACCTTTAAAGGTCCCTTCCAACCCAAACTATCCTATGATTCTGTGGCTTGCAAAACAGTGAATTTGTACAGTCTCTCCATATTTCATCTCCATAGTTTTATGAAATTTGTCTTCCCCTACAAAGTACATACTTATAAGCTAAAATTTCTTTCATGTTGAGCAGAAGGTGATAATACAAACCTCTGAAAAAAATAGAGTCGGTATTTTTCCCTAAAACCAAAGCCTATTCTGTTAACACTGCAAGGGTCCTACAATTGAAACTAGTATAACTCTCCAAACATTTCAAATATATGCTGGGACAAGGCTGTTTGCTTGAACTCATTTGTCATACTGGGGCACATAACTACTTCTTTACACATCCAACTCTGGCATGTGGATCCATCCCACACTTGCTAAGCATTTTGGAATCCATCGTAAGTTTATTTGCACAGTTACAGAGTATATTCTCTCACAATGGGAAGAACATTTATTAAATAATAATCTATTATGCAGATTGAAAATTGAGCTCTAGGAAAGCTAGATTACTTGCTCAGGACAGCTTGAGAAATTTGTGGCAGAGTAAGAAATTTAATCTAGATGCTTAAACTGGATTCCTAGCCAAAATATATGCAATAAATACTAATGATGTATGCAAGAGTACAAATGCTACAAGTTTATCTGGACAAACTATTTTGAAAAATTTGATGTTTGTGTGTTTTCAATAATGAATCTGAACATCTCAAGAGACAAAGGTCAGAATGTTGTCATGACCACATGACAACATGAGCTGGTTACTTTGTCTTGTCTAAGGTTTTCCACTATGGACAGCAATTCTAGAAGCTTTAGTAGGTCTTTCACTGTGGTCACCCTATAAGATGCTGTGATGACTTCAAACATTGTAATTCTAGTTAAACTTTTAGACTCAAAAAAAAAAAAAATCTATTTAAATAGATTTTTTTAGATGCATACTTAAATCTTTTTCTATTCATTTTTTCCACAACCCTAACACATATTTCCAAGCTTTATGTTGGAGTCAAAGTCTCATATTTTCATCACATCAGAGAAAACAGGCTTTCAGAACACAGAGTAAATTCCCAGAAAAAACTACCATGACTTATTGCACAGAAATCATTATGGCAATATAAGACATAATATATTAAAGGTTAAAAAAAATAAATCTATACTTTCAGGAGCAGGAACCTTGCTATATCTGTGAGAAAAATAAAAAGAATAAAAAATTATGAGAATTAAATTTTAGCAACGTGTTTGCTCTACAGAAATTATAAAATTCCAAATGCATTACAAACATATGCAGACTGTTTGCTCCTGCAGTGGTTTAATATACATTTTTATCTTTGTGCAAGATTTAAAACCAAAGCTCTCTACAGGGATTTAAAAAATCTAGTTATAGACAGTCTGCAAGAAAAGATGGTAAAAAAAAAAAAATCTTCTGTATTAACAGCATACTCCCCAAAGCCCTGAAACGTAACAAACCTGATCTATTGCAACCACCTTTGAACCAGAATTATGGCCACTGCAATCTCAGTATCTCTTATGACACAAAGTGTCAGGGACAAACAGCAACCATGAGAGAAAAACTCATTGCTCAAGAGTGAGAGAAGCCTTTGCAAGTTACAAACTAATCAGAATAATTCCCAGACAACATGCTGCGATATTTGCATTGTCAGCTGGTTATTGTGATTTACTGGAAAACTGGGACACGGACACAACAGCGCAATGGAATTTCACTGTGATAGCTGTAGTATTCTCATTACACAGCTTTTGCTTTTTCAGCCAAAACTCTGCACAGCCATAGTTTTCTTTAAAGAACACAGGGCAAAAGGAGAGGAAAAGAAAAGAAAAAAAAAAACAAAACACCACAATAAAACTCCAGGTGTTTGAATCCATTGCTTTGTGAAATCTCTGCCTTGACTTTTCTTCTTTTCCTATTTTTTTAAAAAAAGATTTTTTTTTTTAGCAAATCCACCATCTGCATACTATTCTAGAAGCAGTTGTGATAATTAAATAAATAATAAAACCACAATCAGACCACTTCTTTTGACTTTACATACATGATAACCATCTAATTAGGCTTCCATTAATAAAAAACATGATCAGTCTTTGAAAGGTTAACTTTATCTTGTCATCATAACATAAAAGCAACCGTCACAGGTTTTCAGACAGCCTAGTAACAGGTATTCTTACACACAGATATGGTTTAGAGTTTTTGGGTTGTTTTGCATTTGGTTTGCATGTTTTTTAATAGGTTCTACCAGAAGAATTCTACACTAACAATTAGCAGCCATATGACTATAGTATTATACACACAAAGTAACCACTTTTATTGCAGTAGAAGAGTCATAACATCATAACATAGGACTTGACACTAAAAAAACTTTAAAATAACAAAGCAGCTGGAAAATACTTAGAAAACAATGTGAGAAATATTTACATACATTTACATTTAACTCATCGTCATCATAACCACAATGGAGTTCACCCTCAGCAATTTTGCACACACCAAGCTGAGTGGTGCAGTTGACACACCTGAATGATGAGATGCCATCCAGAGGGACCTGAACAAACTTGAGAAGTGGGACCAACGGGAACATCATAAAGTTTAACACAGCCAAATGCAAGGTGGTGCACCTGGGTTGAGGCAATCCCCAGCATCAACAGAGGGGGATGAACAGATGGAGAGCAGCCCTGATGAGAAGGCCTCGGGGTGCTAGTGAATGAGAGGCTGGACACGACTTGGCAGTATGAACTCTCAGCCCAGAAAGCCAAAGGTGTCCTGGGCTGCATCCAAAGCAGCGTGGCCAGCAGGGGAGGGGATTCTGCCTCTCTGCTTTGCTGAGAGCCCACCTGCAGTGCTGCATCCATCTCTGGGGTCTCCAGCACTGGAAGGACATGGGACTGTTGTAGCTAGTCTAGTGAAGGGCTGTCAAGATGGCTGTAGACCTCTCCTATGAAGAAAGACTGAGAAAGCTGAGGTTGTTCAGCCTGGAGAAGTAGTAGTTCAGGGTGACCTAACTGTGGCCTTTAACAAGGGGCCAACAAAACAGCTGGAGAGGGACTTTTTACAATGGCAGAGAAAAAGGGGTAATATTTTAAACTAAGAGTAGGCTTATACTAGATATTAAGAAGACACTCTTTACTTGTGGAGCAAAGGTGAGAAGCCTCTTTTCCTTTCCCTCTATAACAAACAAGGGGTTGATCGCTCACAGAATGGTGCTTCGCCTATCCTAAGTTCATCACTTAGATACAGAAGGGAGAATCTATAGGTTTAACCCCTTATGTATTTCACTATGTGAAGAAAGTGCCACAACACTTCAGAGCCTTTAGTTTTAAAGGCATGTTCATTCACTGCGGCAGCAGATAAGCCTTTGGTGGGGCCTGCTGCTTTTCATTTTGAGACAGCCAGTGAAAGCATTTGGCTCACTTCCTAGAAAAAAAAAAAAAAAAAAACCAAAACAAACCAGCTTTCAGAAATAAGTATAAAGATTCTCTGAAAAGCAAAGTGCTTACAAAATGTATCTTGCAATAATCCTATACCTAACTACATCCACAGTCCCTGTGTGTTTCTGTGCATCAGCAGCAGAAAACACCCGCTCTCCACTCACTCAATTTGGGATGAACACTTAAAAATAAAAAAAGACTCCTGAATACAGCAGACTCCAGATGTTTCAGATTTCTGTGTGGGCACAGAATGAGGCTATTCAGTTTCACAGCAAGAAAGTAAAATACAGTAAATTACCTTGCCAGGGCATCAAAGTGGCACAGATTGCTGCTCTTCTACTATAATCATCTGATGATTAAAGAGCATTTTACACATTAAAATCTCTTACAAGGGACAACCATTATCCAACTCTTCATTTACTCATTAAGCTACATCTAGGTTTTTACTTCTCTAATTGCAATTTGATACAAGCTCTTCAGTCCTAAAATGTTTTTTTTTTAAGAAAGAAAAGAGGTTTTATCACCTACAGAGTAAAAACACAATTTTCATTGAAGAGACCTTGAATTTAAAGCAGCATAATTGCAATGTGAGTTGTTTAAAAACAGACCAACAGTTCATAAAACACCCAAAACAGCAACCTGACCAAAACAAACAAAGATTAAAAGAAACACCCAAGGGGCAGAAGTGAGGTCCAGAAACACAAATCCCCCTATTTATTTGCATGCAACACAGGTGGTGCCAGAAAGCAAGTAGAGTTCAACTGCTTCTTCCTTCACTAGAGTAAAAATGCCCCAAAATAATATAAACCAATGTCTGAAAGGAGGAAATGTTATCTTCTCTAACAAAAAAACCCACATATTAAGACACATGCCTCAGTTTACCCAAAGCAAATGAGACTGGGAACTGTACCGCCAAACCCCAAGGGGAGAGAGCGAAGAAGAGCCCTGAGCACTGGAGTGAAAGCCCCTCTGTTATTCCTGGAAGGTACCCAGATGGAGCAGGGAGAAGTGTGAGGAGAAAGGAGGCACAGAGGAGTTGTTTTGGACTGACCACAATCCAATCCCCCCCACTCTGCACCAGGGCCACCTGAGGATGCATCAAAGAGCTTGGAATGAAGCTCAGCCCAGGAAAGGGCAGGGGAAGAAAAGTATTGTTCTAAAGTCTGTCCTTGTTTCTTACAACTCAGATCTATTTTAAATGCCAATACAGATTCTCCCACAGTCAAATCTGTTTTGCCTGATAGTAACTCATAAGGGATTCCATCCGCTGTTTAAACCCACATTCTTCCACAGCAGTGTCTCTCCCAGTGAGGGAGTGAGAGAGCATCTGGGCAGGCATCTGGTGGCCAGCCAGTTATCTACATATCACAGCAGAATATTCATAACTCTTCATGACAATTCAAAATATTTATTTCCTTTCCTCCAGAATCGGAGGACAGAATACCGATATTCTGATTTATCATCACGTCTTCGACATAGCAAGGAATCCTAAAATTCAAGCCTTCTGGTCCATATATAGATAAAAAACAAGTAATCCCCCTCTTATTACTTTTGATTTTGCAGCTAATCCCCTTTCTCACAAATATCCAGATACTGCATATTAACATCGTGTTAATATATTTAGCTCTATACATGCAACTTGAACTAAATATGAGTGATACCAAACCAAGTACCATAAGCAAACCCATTAAGTAAAAAGGCATTAATTTTCAGGAAAAGACTGTGCATGATACAGGTGTGTTAACTTTAACATAAGCAGCAGTGAAAACATATTAGCAGTAGAGCAGTGTGAACAACTTCAGCTGAAACCAAACTGAAATACTAACTCTACCAGAACACATCCCCCTCTTTTCCTTTTAATAAAAATATTGCTTCAAGATTAATTTGTAAAAATTATATTTCAAATAAAATTTTAATAAGGAGCTAGTGTGAAAGTGCTTGCAAGTCAATTTAAAACTTTTTTTCTACTATGCACATGAATGAGGCTATATATGACTAAAGTTAAGTAAATCAGATCATCTGCATTGCTCTGTGTGGGTGCAAGTGTGAAAATTTTGGTCTTGCAGTTAATTACCTTCTATTTCATCTTTGACTGCATCCACATTACATTCAGTTTTCCAAATGGAAATGGAAACTCTAAATGCACAATTAGCTATAAAGTGCAAAGACCAGAAAAAGAAAGAAATTGCTCAAACCAGTTATTGTCAATGGCTTTACTGCAGTGTGGGTTCACCATGTTTCTACAATAAAATGCTAAGCCTTCCACTGGAAATATAGATGTTGGTCAATAAAGACTCCTTTCTGAAGTATCCCTTATGGATGTGCACGTTAGTCTTCAAATCACTAGTTTAAAACCAGTGACTCGACATCAGACAAACAAGTTTTATCTACAGAAGAAGAGGATTAAAGATTGGGTGTTACCTCAGAAAAGATTGAGAACAAATTGCAACATCAAACAAAAAAAATATTTTAAAAAGCGCTGAAACAGAAATCTGCAGAACATCCTTACAGAAACACTTACATTGCAGATAAATAGTGAAGAAAATAATTCAGTACCTAATTTTAAATAATGCTGCTAAAAATAATCTAAAATTTACAGCCTGGTGAGATTTGTCCCATTACTGAATAAACTGATAGAGAATCTAATTAAAGATAGGATGGCAGAGCAGTTGGATAAATATAACTTGATAGACTTAAGCCAGCATGGCTCCAGTAAGGGGGAAACGGGTAGAGAAGAAAGAAATCTCACTCCTTTAACCCAGTAGAGATACTTTTTTGCAAGCACACACAAAATGGGGGGGCAGGGGGAAGGAAAAGGAGTAGATGAAAAGGGGCTTAATTAACTTCAGTTTTCAAAAACAATATTAGATCTTTCCTAAAGGAATATTAATTTCATTGTAATTACACATAAGGATATCAATTATTTAGCTTTACGTCACCAGCTGTGTATAGGTAGTTTTCTAAGGGGCAAATATCTTGATTTAGAAACTAATTAAGCAATCGGAAATAAAGTTGAAAAGTTATTCCTCAAAACAACCACAGCTATTTTTAAATATAAAATCTCATGGGTCTATGCAGTTGATGATTTGGAAACAGAAATAGCTAGCAAATTGATGACATTTCCCCGGTGACGCTACACTGCTTCTGTTACAAAACAAGCAAGAGGATAGTACATAAAATGTAACATGAGTACTACAACTTGTGTTCCCGGTGAACAGAGGATAAGAAACCTCCAGAACAATTCTTGAATTTCTCAGTATTTTTTTTCCCTTTTTGTTAACATGAATCTTGGACTTCGCCACAGACAAATTGAAGAGTTTGGTTGTCTGATATTAGGAATGCAAATGGAATACTTGAGTACATTGGGTACAGGCAATTATAACCAAAAAATGTCAAAACAATGGTCTGATAGCTTCAAAATCATAAATGAAATTTAAGATGACCTCTCTATTTAACCTATAGAAGCTAGGCAATCAGAGAAATCAAAGTTTAACAGCCTCCATCTTGATATTTCTTCTGTTCACAGATACTGCTGTGAAGCAGGAAAAAAAAATTTTTCCAGAACTTATAGAGATTAGTATGAGAAAACAAAGGAGGAAAAAGGCTCAAATAACCTGGAGATTTTGCTACTGACAACTGAACAGTCTGAATATCAGAGTAGTTTCTCCCCTCTACATCCACCAAGGAGAGCAGGAAAGCAGCAGGCTAGTTTGTTTCTGAGGGCAGTGAGGAAGCAGGAAGGGTAACTCTTCAAAGCACCAAATCACAAAACTAATCAAATTTGGAGAAATCACCAGCCAACAAGTAGAAATTTCAGGTAATTTTGGGCAGCATATTCTTACAGAGAATTAGGGGGGAGCCACAAACGCATTTAACAAGTAAGCATTCCCTGTATCTCCCACCAAACACAGACAACAACTTGCAAAAGTTCAGCAGCAGAGCAGCCCTGAGGGTCAGACTTGGTTCTGGTACTTGCTGCTTCTCAAGAAATGGGTGCAGGCACCTTTGCAGTGCTCTTGGACACACACATTTTGCACAGCACTCATTGGCACGGTGCTCTCCTTTTGGAGCTCAGCAGGATCCGCTTTCACAATTCATAAATTGTCACTCAGAAGAAGTCAGCAAGTTACAGGAGCTCTTCCTCAAACACCATCCCTGCTCTGGCCCAGACAGTCACAAGGATCTTAAGCAAGGTGAAATCTGTTCCTGTTCTTAGGTCCCTGAGGCTTCATCTCTCTGGATACCTTTGGGATCAAAGGGTACTGCTGGGGAAAGTCTGCTTATTCCTCTTTCAGTCACTTCAAGTTTCTAGTTTTTCAAGACTCACAGCTGTCCTCCCTTTCACCTTGACTTCTGTTATTTTTTTTAATTTTTAGTTTATTTAAGTGAAAGGCCTCTGAATGAGGCCAATAGATGCTCAAAGCAACCTGGAAAGCCAGAAGCACACGAGCCTCTAACAGACACACAGGGATGAGCAAGTAAGAAAACCTAAGAGAAAGGAGCTGGCATATCTAGCTCCAAAGAAGGCCTTGATATACAAGGCACATCAGGATCGTGATGGAATGAAGATAAATATACCCAGGATAAACAATTTGCCAGGAAAGCTAAACTAGCCTATGCTGGAAGTGAAGCAATACTGTATGTTCAAACAAAGAAATTAATTAAGATTAAACAAGCTATCTGTGTCAACAATTAGCACCAGTAACACACATAAAAATTCAATACCAAAATAGAGTAATTACAGAGTTGGCTCTTCATTAGCAATTGCCTGAAACTTGTCAGGGAGTTCCCAAATATACACAAATCTACTTTTCCCTGTACATTTTTGCCTCAAGGCAAAGCATATTGGCCTCTTGGATGCCTTCACCAAGTATTGGAGGTTTTTAGGTCTGGAGTTTTTTTTGCTTTTTTGATTTTTATTTCAGTTGCCCTACCTGCTTACCTTATTCAGAATTCATGTGGTTGTTTTTTGTTTTGTTTCTTAGAAACACTCTTGCTCTCCCCTTATCCCCATTCCCCCCCCCCACCCCCCAGTTTATCACCTGCAGTAAACTTCTTCATTTTCTGTAATCTCAGAAGGCATTTTGATTTTCTTGACCGAGTAGGATGCATCCAATCTGACTATAGCTATACCAAAGAATACTGTGTGCTTGAGAAAATAAACTTGGGAACACACTGTTCTGAGATATGCTAATCTACATTTCCTGGACTCTTAAAAGTAGTTAGAGTCTTCACCTTATTGTTTAACACTTAAGTCTTGAAGAACTTATGAGTTTATCTAATCCTTCTGGGCAGTCATACTTTGCTTTACCATGCTGACTGCTGGCAAGAAGATTCCCACAGTTCAATTGCATTTTGTATGATAAATACATAGTTCCATTTGTTCTCTATCTCCTGTTTTGTTATTCTTTTTGTCATTCATTTTTGCATAATGAGACATGAAAAATGAGCATAAAATGATTAATTCATGGTCATTCATCATTTTATAAGCCATTAGCCAATTTGTTTATTCCTCAAGGTAAAGATTTAGTTACTTCTTATATTGAAGTCATACAAAAAAAATCTGGTTATCCTGGTTGGTGCTATCAATAGCTAGAGGATCAAATGACAAGCTTTAATGGCAAACATCAGCTTCTTATCTCTTTTGTTCACTGGAGGGGAAAAAAGCAGATTTAAACTCCAGTTAGACAAAATCAGACATTTTCAACCAAACACTTAGCAAATAGCTAATGTGAGTTCATAGTAAATTATTTTGCCATACAAATATTTTCCTGGAAACAAAATATTCTGTTGCTTTAAAAACCCTTAAAAGAGAGATCCCTTTACAGGGTCACAGTTGTATTTTTTTTTTAACAGATGAGAATATTGTACTTCCCAAAACCTATTTTTTAAACACAATATTGTATAAAACCACTTGAACTGTACCAATCATGCTTCACACATAAACAGTAACTTCAAACAATCTCACACTTACCATAGCTTATCAAGTAACTTCCAAATGGAAGTTCCAATTAGAAACAAGATGTATGAAAAGACTAATGAAAGATGAACTGAACTGATGTATACCACAAGAAACCTCGGCTGCGCTGACACAAGAGTAGTCAGCTCTCATATTTCCCACTCTTTTCTAAACTTCATATTTAAAAAAAAAAAAGTTCACTCTAGTGTATGCAACTAGAGTTTTCTTTTTCTTAAAAAAACCCACACTGATTTGTCTGGGAAATATTATGCATCATTTAGTAGCATTTGTATATTTTTTTTATAAACCACTGAATTGATTTCACTTTAATGATTCAAATCTTCTGCAGTATCAGACCATAATACACTCCTTACCATTAGCAAACTATGTTGCTTAATATTGAAATTTGAATTTTTTTAAACAGGGGAGTTAATCCTGCATTTCCAAAGGCCTGTTACGCTACTCTGTTTTTGTACAGCACTGAGTGACTAAGGCTACGTGCCTTCATGTCCTCTGAGAGCATAAAAACCCAATAAACACTTACTACACAAGTCCAGCTGGGGAGATGAGTAGAGAGAGAAGCACATATCAGAAGTTTACAAAACTCTGCATGAGGTAACCAGGCAGAGGAGCTAAAAAGAACAGGCCTGAAAGCCTCCAGTGAAGGCACCCAAGAACAATGCTTTTTGATCCCCCACAATCTGAATAGCGGTATTCAACTCTATTTTCTGTCTACCTTCAAAACATGAAGTTGCTTCACTCTTTACATTTTTAATAATTTGGGGGAGACAAAAAAAAAAAAAAAAGTAAGTCTTCATAAGGAGAGTGAAGTCTAATTCCTCCCAAAACAAACCCATAATGTCACAGCACTAAATGCACAGAAGCAAGGTGGATAGGTCAGAGCCTTCTCTTAGGCTGCATGTCCTAGTGTGACAGGAGTGTGAAGAATACCTATTGTTAATATGACACAGTCATTGCTCAGTGAGCCTCAAAGGTTTGGCAGCTTCACCCAAAATGCTGATTAAATAAAACCAGAGAGAACTTCTTTCTTACATCTCACATTTCTGTACTTAGCCTCCTCTCATTCTGAGCAGGGAAAATAAGCATATTAAAAAAATTTAAAAAAAAAATCAGTATTACTTGGGCACTTTCACTGCATTCTAGACACTCTTCAAAACTGTTCATATTCATGTTAATGGATCAGAAGCGCTATAAAATCTGTTTGATGCAGTGCTTATATACGCAACTTATTGCACTTATATATGCAACCAGTTAAAGCCCACATTGAATGGAAGGAAAATTCAAGTGTTTTTAACGGGGCTTCAGAATCTGTAAAAAGGATGTCTGCTGTACTCCCTGGAGTGGAATACAGAAAACTGAATGCAGTCATTCAGCAGCAACAATAATGAAAGGCCTGTAGCTGTAGCAGCATCATATTCTGATTATGCAACATCACACAGTACAACAGTAATTAAGGATGCAGCTGATCTAACTAGATGCTAGGACAGTGAAAATGTATAAGCATCAGCATGATCTAAAAAACTCTTATTTTGGAAGAGGTACAAATCTATCACAGCATGTGATGCATCAAAGCCCTCCTAAAGAATTTGATTACAGGTGACACATGAAAAAAAAAAAAGTAATTGCTCCCCCACCTTTTGCATTTCTCTGGAATATATTAAAAACAAAAAAAAATAATTTGAAAGCCTTAAGCACAGCTATAAAAACTGATACTACCTTCTAAGTCTGTGGTGTTATAAAAAAGCTGAGACTGAAAACAAAAACTTTAAACTCCTGAATTCTTTAGAAATATTAGCCAAGCACTGTGTATTTTAACTCTGACAAGAAATTATGTATTGTCAAAACTTGAACATTACAGGAAGCTGTAAGTGCAGCAGATTAATGTTGGAGCATGTATTGGAATTGCACTACAAAATGCTCAGGCGAAGCTCTTAATGTCTCTCCCTCTGTAAGAGTCAGGTCTTGAACATAAAAGTCAATCGGCAGGAAATGCCACAAAGCCCATGAAAAATGAAGATTGATAGGTGTTGTCTAAAATGTAGGTCAGCCAGCTAGGTGACCAGATAAATTAATAATTAACTAGTCACTACACCTGCATTCACAAAATATTTGTACGTATGACTGGCTCCTGTTGAAAGCATTATTTCTAGGTTCAAAAAAACCACAATAAGACCTGCATTTATTCTTAGGACTTTTTTCTTTTACATAGGAACAGCGGGGGGTGTTTGTTAATAAGATGAATATTTAGGATATCTAATGAAATTATGTCTCTTATCCTTCCTAATTACACCTTTATGATTATTCTTTTACAGGTATTAATCAACAAGGATGACATCCAGCAGAGCTTTAACAAAACACTTATCTGTTTATGAACAATTCTAAAGCATGGTTCTTATCTCATGCTAATTTAGCTGTCTGTATCAAAGCTCAGCTGACTGCATAATTGGATCAGACTCTCCAAGGATAACAGAAATTCAGTAACAAAACTAAGATGTAGCCTAAGAGCTTAAAAAAATTATTTGACACAAGCAAAGAAATTCTTATACTATACTGCTAATTCTCATTGCTATACTGCTAATTATCCAGCATTACCTAGAAAATGTTACTTCTGAAAGACAAAGAAAAAAATACAGAGGCGGCATAGGATGAATAAAAAAAGACACACCAATGGGGAAAAAAACCAGTCACACTTGATAATATCTGCCTAAACAATTGTTTGGAAGCAAATAAAATAATCATTTTAGATCCTTTATAGTAGTTAAACCACCACTTTGCTCTCAGGAGCTTCTCTGTTGACAAGCAGCAGATCAAGGAGGGCATTTTTCTGAGCCAGTTCCCTTAGGTCCTTTTCCATAAAGTTGCCACCCAGGTCTTTTAAGAATTTTCTGGCCCAGGTTGCACCAGCTCTGTGATGCTCCCAGTTGATTTCTGGCAAGCTGAAGTTCCCCACAAATGCAAGGAAAACTGCCTTGGAAGCATCCCTTAGTTCTTCATAGGATAATTCATCAGTGTCATTGTTCTGGCCAGGAATTCTATAGCAGACGCCGTCAAAGACATGCACATTATTTGTTTGTCCCTTGATTCATACCTAGAAGGTCTCAATTTTGCCATTGCCAACTGTGAGCTCCCTATATTCTAACACTGTTACACACAATGCCCCCACTCCAGCTCTTCTGCCCTGTCTATCTCTCCTAAAGAGCCTGTAACCTTCCAACAGGGAAATCTAGTCACCAGACTCATCCCCACAGGTTCACTTATACCAATGTCAAATCTTGGACTGGCCAAAACCTCAAGCTTCCTCTTGCTGTGTGCATTAGGTACAAACATTTCAGGTGTGGTGCCTTGTTTGTACTCCTCAAACATACTGAAGAATCTCATTAGTACTCATTTCCTCAAGTTTTGGCACATCATCCCCCTGCTTATCACTGGCAACCCAGGTTTGTCCTTTTCCCCAATTCCAAGCTACTTTAAAGCTCTGTCAATGAGCTCTGCTACTCCTGTGCTAGAATTCTTTCCACCTTATGAGAACATACCTGATCATGTGTCAGTAGACCAGGTGTTGAGTAGAAAATCCGGTGGTCAGAAAACAAAACTTTTTTGCTGACACCAACCTTGTAGCCACACATTGATCCAGTGGGCCCGCCTATTCCTATTCTCTGTTACTACTGAAAAAATTGAGGAAATCACAATCCATGCTCCTGATACCTCTCCCAATTCTCCCAGGGCTCTGAAGTCTCTTTTGATTGCACTTGAACTTGGATATTTCAATGCTGCCAGTTTGAATGGCCAATAACAGATAGTAATCGAAGGACCTTACTAGAGAGTTTTCCAGTGATGTCCTTATCTGAGCCCTTGGGAGACAGCAGACTTCACTGGGATTTAGCTCCATTCTGCACATTGGACACTCCATCCCACTTAGAAGGGAGTCTCCTATTAAAACTACCCTTCTTCCTCATACAGCAAGAGCTCCTTACACTTCAGGATTAGGCTGTCATTAATTAATCGTATTTAACATACTTGCAAGAGGACATGTTCTCTTCTAGTAACATACCAGATTGATATTTTTTGGTAAAATTACTAGGAATAGAAACTGGACTGTGTTCTGTCCGTAACTTACAACATAAATTAACAATTAAAGTAACAAATTTGTTAACAAGAGCTGCACATGATACTTATGAACTCAGCAATTTGAGAAATAAAAAAGGAGACAATAGTAACACAGCTGTGTTTTTGTTTATCTGTTAAAATTAAATACCAAAATTTAGAGTACAGCACATCTATATTTTATTTATATTGCAATTTTGAATATTATTTAACAAAGAAGAGCAAACCCAAAATCTCAAAACAGTACTGGGTTTGATATGTTGTTGCAGGTACTGAAGGCACAAAGGAACATCAGAAAAAACAAACATGAAATAACTTAAAACAATCCCTAATGTATTTCTCACTCAGCATGCCAAAGTTTTAGAACACCAGTTTCTCTTTGTGAGCTGCAGAGAAGTCTGAAACCAGGCATACAACAGAAGCCTGAGTTTTCAGAAGGGACTAAAATTTTTTCCAAAGTATCCACTAGACTAACATAAAAATATTTCCCAGAACTAAGCCAAAAAAACACAAGAAATTAAGTGAGTACTTTATGAATGCAAGAAGCTATTCACAGTTATACCTATGGATATATACATACATGCTTGCTTTTCAAAATATCATCCTATTAATACTGCCAAACTACTTATGTTCTACAGTATTTTCTTTTTTTTTTTTTTAATAAAACTTTAGTAATCAAGCTACTTCAGCATACGTTTACTTTTGAGGTAAATAAAATTTAATCAAACTCTTAAAATATCTGATTGAATTATCATTCATGAAAGGAAATTTATCCAAGCTCCTTAGAAGTAAAGATATCTGAGTCCAACCCTTACATCTTAGGGTTTTGATGATTATTTTATTGAAATAAAAGTTTGGGGACTGTTTGCTTTTTGGTCTGGGGTTTGTTTGATTGTTGTTGCTTTTCCTAAAACATCAAACAACTAAGGCACTTAACAGTAACAGCCTTTAGGACTGATTCTCTGTGTGGTGTTCAGGCTATGGGAAAAAAAAGTAAGGCTGAACAGATCTAAAGTCCATACTGCTACAGTCAATAGTGCTAATACGAAAAAAAAGGAAACATAAGCCTTTGAAATATCATATCCATGAAAACTGTAGTAATTACCAAAGGCTCACACCTATAACATTCTCTTCATTTTTAAATGTGTAAGAATTACCTAAAAGCAGAGAAGAGAACTTGTAAGTAGTAGAAAAACATCTAAATAGAATTCATGCCACAAACAGAACAACCAGCTCCTATAAACAAACCACAGGGCTTTGCAATATTTTTGCTCATGGGCTTCTATCAAAAGCTTGAAGAACAAAATTCTTAAGGAAGTATTCTTGTGCTCCCCACAAGCATACCAAACAAAACTAACTCCAATCACACTGCTCAGTAATACCACTTTGGTTGTTCCAAGTTACTGCTCCAGTAAAAATCTCTTCAATAAAACCTCAGTCACACAGAAACCAAACAATTCCAAATTCCCCTACCAAACCAACTGCTCTGCAACACAATATTTTAGAAACAATTACACAGAACTTGCTTCAACCTCAACTTACCATAAAAACATTCAGCAACACCAGGACTCTCCCAGGAGGGCCCATCGCTACCCCCATCACATTTAAACCCACCCAAACCACCTGCCTGCCACTCCCTCATACAGCAGAACCTCTCACATTGATCCCAGGTGTTTCCTCCATGCAGGTTAATGAAGAGACAGGGGCTAATTGATTTCTTCTTATCTATCACATAAGCTGTCCTGCTTTAATTCACTAGACTCAGTAGTGAAATTTTCAGCTATGCTTACACCACCTAGTTTTCAGTAAAAAAAAAGTATTCAAGAAGGAGTTTCCCTTTAAATTGTCCCTGAGAGCATAACAGAATTCCCTTATTCTCTGTGATGTTGTCTATTTAAAAGATATTAGTTAAGATTAAAAAAAAAAAAACAAAAAACAGTGACTAAGTTTCTGGAAAGTAAAAATAAGCTTTTTTGGAGGGAGACGATGAAGCAACATTAAGAACAAAAAATGTTTAAAAGGAAAAGCTTTGTTTGAATTAGAACAAAACTTTGTTTAAATTAGAACGAAAGAATTGTTTAAAAGGAAAAGCCTTGATTAGACTGGAGACTATATTAAGGAAACGTGACTTTTGATGAACTCCAAATCAGAATTTCTAAAGAAAAGAAATTCTTTATAAAGAAAATAAATTTTTGCAGTAAGATGGAAGTCAAGTATAGAGGGTGTGAAAATATAGATAGAAAAATTTAGATAACAGTGTGTGAAAATATAAAGTAGGTATGTCAACATTAGTTAAAAATAATTCCTTTTTAATTGTCAAAAGGGAAAAAAAAGGTTTAGCTTAAATAAACATTATGGAATGTCACTTTGTTGTGTGTATGAATGCACTTACAGTACATAACAAAATACAGTATTCCATACTTACTATGGGTTATAGCTATACCACATGTATAATGAATACATTGAGTAAAATGGGATAACAGGACTATGAAATAAAGTCTCACTCAAGGTCACTGTGCACCTTGCCACAGGTATTGTGTCTGATTTGAGGATATCATACCTTCCACTGTTAAAATAGACTCTGATTCTTCTAACAAGGCCAGTTATCTTATTAAAGCCTTAGTATACATATATTTATGTGTTTGTGTGTATGTTTAGAAATATGTATATTTTGAACAGTTATATATTACAGTGAAGTCTGAAGTCAAGTCTTCTTCACTTAAATTTACTGCACATAATAACTCTGTGGCTATTAAAGGGGATGAATCAAGAGTATAAATCAAGAAACAAAGAGTTTGCTTGTGTGGTCGTTGCTTTCTAGTTTTCTTCTCAGTACCTAGAACCAGGCTATGTAACAGTGTTGACAAGTCAGGGATGATTTTGTTATCGCCGAGCAGGGCTTGCACAGAGTCAACCCCTTTTCTGCTCTTCACAGCACCCCACCAGCAAGAAGGCCAGGGATGCATGAAAATTTCTGAGGGGACACAGCTGACTAAAAGGATATTCCTTACCTTATGTCATGTGCAGTAAATATAGTAGGGGGAAAAAGGAGGAAGAGGGGGGACATTTGGAGTGATGGTGTTTGTCTTCCCGAGTCCCTGTTACACAGTATGGGGCCCTGCTCTCCTGACAACGGCTGAACACCTGCTTGTCCATGGGAGCAGGGAATTAATTCCTGGTTTTGCTTTGCTTCTGTGTGTGCAGCTTTTGCTTTCTGTTTTGAAGTGTCTTCTTCTCAGCCCAGGAGTTCTTCTACTTTTATTCCCCTGATTCTCTCCCGCATCCCACTGAGGGGAGTGAGTGAATGGCTGTGTGCAGCTTAGTTGACAGCTGGCATTAAACCATGGCAATTTGGAACTTATGGCAGAGTTCTTGACATCGGGTTTTCATCCCCATATCAACAAAAAATATAGTGTCTTTTTAAAGAACAATATACTTATTAGATATAATCCTAATCAATGCCAATGAAGATATTTTTAGCATCTGATTATTTAGTTCATGCACATTTTATGGCCCTGAGAACTCCCATGAGGCTCACAGCTCTTGCTGATTAAGTGTTTCTACTTGCTCTAGAACTACCCTAGAAAGGGTATTAAGTAGTGCCATACATATTGTAGGACATCTGATGTTTAAGTAAATTGGCACCATAAGCAGCCCAGCCTTGATGTTCCAATGAACTCTCTCAAGGCGATACCCTTCCAGAAAGAGAAGAAGATAGATAAGCTGTTCTTAAAATAGCCGAAAATACCCTCTGTCTATACTCTGTCTTCATGAGGGCTTTTACAGTATGGGTGTGATTTTCACATCTTATGCTCATGCAAATATTCACTTCTAATTATAATCTCTCTTCTCTGCAATGATACAAAGGAACACCAAATAATTTTGTCTCCCAAGAAATAAATTTGATCAAATAGATTGATTAGGTAAAGTGAAAGTCTGTAGAGCACCTTGCCCCTGGGTCTCAAAATTTACAGTCCACAGGTAATTCTTCCTCAATAGGAGGTACACAGCATTTTACTCTGACAATCAGAAGTGAGTAAAAAGTCTCTTTGGGGCTCTTGTCTACTTTGTGCACATGGGTTCTGAAGTCATCATTAAGACCCTGAGCACTTGCACAGTTTATGAGTGGCAAGTTCACCAAACATGATGAGCAGCTTTACCTGATCTCTTTAGGGCTAATGGGCTCACCAGTAATTTATCAGTGAAAAATGTTTTGTTCTGCTTGAAGTTAAAAAAAAAATTATTAAATTTAGACTTATTTTACCTTAAAAATGGCTATCATCATTTTCTCTGGTTTGTAATATAAATGAAAAAATGTCACAACTAATATAAAAGAAAATGCAACAAAAGAATTTTAGTAAAGTGTTATAATTTGCAAATAGGTGACCATATCAAAGTCAATGAGACAAAAAATAAATTGCTCTAAGCCTAGTCATATTTCTCTAACAGTTGACATTGATTAATTGTTTACCTGGTGCTATGGTGGTCGAACCTCTTATTAGGATGCTTAGCACTAATTAAAATTTTAAAATATCTCTCTGCTTCACATGCTTGTGTCTCTCTTGGGGCTCATAAATAGCTTATTTCCCTTTTCAGTGGAGAAAATGATGAAATGGATAACAATTCCCCATGTCTGTAACAGTTCAGGCAGCAAGTCTATTCTCACATCAACACCTTGAAGAGAAATCAGTGTCTTTGGTGTACTTCTAAAAGTTTGAAAGGATGGAAACTGCTGGAAGGTTTCAGAAGATGGTTTTCATCTGAGGACAGAGATGAATTCAAACCAAAGAGCTAGTAAACACAAAGAAGTTCAAAAAGTTTGAGTCTGAAAGTTAGATAAACCAACACCTGTGTGAACCCAGTTATTTTTATAAGAGCAAACATTTTGAAACATCTTTGTTTTTAAAATTTATAATATTAATTTTGATTTCTAACTATTTTGATTCTTTGGAAGTGTTTTCTCAAAGTATTTTGAAACATTGTGCTTGTGATAGTAGAGTAGGACTTTTTTATACCTTGAAGTTTCAGCTCCTGATCCTGAAACTTGAGGTAGTCAGTTGAAAGTAAATCAATACTTTATGATCAATTATCATACTTAGACCTGTTTCATAAGCTGATTTCATTAGAATCATCTGATGGTCTTAAGGTTTATGTAGTGCAAAAATGAAAAAGAAACCGCAACCTGAAAATTTGAAAATCATCTTAGTTTTAAGTTTAAAAATAGTAATAAAAATGTTATTCTTTGTTTTCAGTAGATGAAAAGTGAGTTTCACAAGATGTTTTTCATTTTCTATTTTGGTAAGCTTTGTAAGCTTTACCTTATCTCATATTTTTCCAGTGATCTTTAATCTGGAATAAATAACAATGAGAATGTAAAAGTATAGAAGTTATATTTGCAGTTTCAGCTGCAATTTACGGGACGTATTCTCTAGCAAAATGAAAACTGAATTGGATTTCTACAAAGAACTGCTTCAGAAATCTACAGAAACAAATTTTTATGGGCCTGCAGTTGAAATGCTGAAAAATGTGGCAGCATATTGTTCAGACTGGAAGCTAATTAGTATCACCTATAGGAGGCAGAAAAAAGGATGGAGGATGTTTAAAGGAAAGAGCGTTCTGGTGTTCCATACACTTGGAATTATCTTTTAGATTATGCTACTGAGGAGAATTATGCTAAACTGAGGAGACCAGAATCCTCTGTCTTTACTTTGAGGACAGAATAGAAAGTGAGCAGAAGAGTTTTCATACTCAGTTTTGTCCATTTGTCTTAAATCAGTGCAAGTGTGCAGTAAGCTATAAAACTCAGCTTGTAGTCTCCAAAATAGTTGGCTGAGGTAGTAAGCCTGATGAGCGTACTGCGAGTTAAGATCAATAGCTTTGGAATCAAGACTCAGAGTCCTAGGAGCTGTAATTGATTTTTTAAACTTTTTACCACTCCCCTGAACAGAGCTGTATAGATTCTTGATACAAATTGTATTTGTGATGGGGATTTGAGATTCAATGTTAAGATATATTAAATTTCAGGGATAGCAAAAATCACCTTTTTTCATACAGGCTTTTTGTAGCTAAAATGAAATAGAAGCTTACAAAAATATTCTTTGATACCAAGAAGGTTTTTGGGTTTTTTTTTCTCTAATCTTTGAAGGTGTAGTGGGAAAGAGAGGATTTATTTTCTCCCTCTTTTTCTTTCTCTTTTTTCTCTTCCTTTCTCAATTAAGTTATGGACAGGAGAAAACAGGAAGGCCATAAAAAGATACAATTTTCAAAATAATACTCAGAATATTGTAAGAACATGTCTTGCCAATTGTTTCCAATACTTTCTTTTACATGAAATTCTTCTCAGACTATGGTCTATCATCCTGTCCTAGCTGCAGGAGACTCAGTAAAGAAGTTACCATGACCCATCTGCACCCGAGGAATTACGCCTCGTTTTCATGAAAAGTACTACGTGCATTGATTCACCGTAATACAGACTCATGTAAACAGTACCTATGTGCAGTCAACAAAATTCAGGTAGAAAAACACCTACTAATAAAAGAAAGAAAATATCATTTTCCTGAAGTTACAGAGTAAAATACTTGCAATCTATTAGCTTATATGAATTTCACCGTTTGCAATAATGATGATTTTGCTAAAAAAATCTATATATGCTATATACTATGCATTTCTGAGTACAGTTTCCTGCTGCACTCACATTTATAACAATGTGCATGTCTATGATTGTACAGTTTTATCATTTTGCATTGAAATATAGCAAGACTTAAAAGGAGTTTAATAGAATTCTCTGTACAAGTATTTGAAGTGCATAATATGTTATTCAGAATTTGGTTGCTATCCACTATTGCTGGAGAGGAAGTAAAGCTTATTATAATTCTGATCTCTCTCTTTGTAATCAAATGAATAAGCTATAAATCTATATTTATTTGATCTAATGAGTCAAACTCATAGCTACATAGAAAACCAGCAGTGATGGATTGATTCTGGATGACATAGGTGCAGAAATATATCAAATTGCTACATAGGTGCTAGATTTTAAGAAATATTTTCTTGTGTTGTCCATCTCAATTTTCAATTCATATAATTTTCTGTTTATTCTACGATTTCAGCTATTCACAGAAGCTCTAATTATGTGTAAGCATCCTTGTTCCTACATGGGGGAGTATGATAAATATGAATGCAATGTTGATGCTTTAAGATTAAGTCTCAATACCGGAGTCTCACAAAAACACTTTAAAGCTGAGGAATTTCTCCTAATGTAACAGGGCTATTAAAGGATACAAGAATTAATTTGAGCGTAAGCAGTTCAAAGAATAATTATGATTTGACCATATATACAAAGAAAACAGCATGTCTTGAAAGATTGTGATAGTCTCTTCCAGCTCATTGCCTAGTTTGAAAGTGTGACATTACACAAAGGAAATTACAATGCTCAACTATTTTTAAATCTCAGAAATCAATGTTTCAGTGCAACTGAGAAGCTTATTTCTTTTCTGAATGAAATTAATTCAGTTCTGTAATGCAAACTCTGCAGAACTTAAGTGATCTGGACCCAATATCTTCTCAACATTATATTTTTAATTCTGCTATAAAAGCTTAAATCCAGACAGCACAGCTTGTATTTATTCTGTATTTGCCAATATGGCTTTAAATGTTTTCAAAGTGAAAAAAAAGAGAACAGGAAAAACCTTCAAGTGTATTCATTCTTGAGAGACATAAATCAAATCAGAAATCTACAGAATTAAAAGATATTTATCTCTTTACAGTTATAATCGAGCCACAAAGGATCCCATAAATCAAGGTTTAAGTGAAAATGGAGAACAATTCTCAGAATATGTGATCAGATTTAGGTCACATTAAAAAAAAATTACATGTCAATACAATAGACAGAAAGAGAAGAAGAAGCTCCTGACCTCACTAACTCTGAAGGCATCAGATTTAAATTCGAAATCAGCTTGTCTACAGGAAAAATTAAGCCTGAGATAAATAGGGTTTGAACAAGTGTCCTTACAAATATTTTTGTTACATAACAATCGGAATTTTTTTTTTTAAATTTAATTTTTCATTTCAAAATAGAGTGAGACAAATCAGAATGATCATTCTTGTTGCAGTATGAGAATAGGGGAGCACATCTAGCACGGCTTTTTCTATGCTGTTCTACCTTGATTGCCTGTCTAGAATCGTATTTTGGGCCACAGTTTTTGCCAGTCTGCTCATCTTCAGGGAAGCAGATGTGGTCCTCTGCCAAGACTGCAAATCTGACTCACATTACTAAAGACTGTCTCCATTATCATTTTTGGTCCTATCTGAGGCAAAGGTGGCAGTCATGGAACAGCTAGGTGAGGTTATTTATCTGGATTCGGTAGTATTTACTCTTATCAGCTTTACTCCACCCCAAGACCCAGAATTTTTCTTTTTTTTTCTGATTGTCCAAAGGAACTGAATGTATGATTAAAATGGCAAAGCAGGAGACAACACGTGCAACTAAAGGTGCAGTAGATCATATCTTGATCTACTAAATATCTTAATCCTCACATTATGAAAGTCATGCTGCCCCTCTTCCCTTGCAATCCAGCATCTTTGTTTTTCCTATTCCTCCTTTCTCCACCAAACTTCACAAACAAGCACAGAGTACAGAAAATTAATAACACTGCAACAGGTTATTCCTGGAACACCTCTGTAGTTATCAGATATTGAAGGGTTTTTACATTTCTAGTAACTGATTTTAGACAATAGCATTGATCAGCGCCACACTGCATATTTCAAAGCCACCATGCGTAGGAAATAGTTCATTTTATTTCCTTAGACTGCCAACATATGGACTTAAAATATCTTTAAGCACAGACTTTGTGACTTGAAAAGTTTTAAAGTGTTGAATATCTGCAGAGAGATATGAGAAATTGATTAAAAAAACATACAACATTTTTTTGCTATTACTGACTCTTAAGAAAAACTCCATGGTGTGGTGTGCAGTGGCTCTGTGCCAATTAATCAAGTCCTTTCATACCCAGATTTAAGGATACAGACAGCTCCAGACCCTGAGCTATGGTAAACTCCATGAAAGTCAATGTGCTATGCTTAATTAAGCTAAATACTTCAGGCACAGCACACCTTTCTTCCTTCTTACGTTCCATACACCCTAAACCAGATGTCAGCATGTTCCAGAAATTACTATTGAAAAGAAGGCTGGAGTTTGCATAATCAGGCCTTATTTACAGGTAAAATGCTTATCCTTGCTTACTCACTGCAGGAAAGTTTTAGCAATTAGAATAATAGGATTTTTTTACAAGCTCTAGCTAGGAAAGTTCTGTGCACTTTTTATTTTTTTTTCAATTTGGAGACTAATCAATTTTTTATTGTCCTTTTTTTTTTTTTCTTTTTAAATTCCGTGTAGGTTTTTCCTGCTGATAACATGATCTATCGTTCTCTGAAGTATGGTGAGATTGCCATCTCTTAAATATACAGCACTTATTGGAAATTAAACCTCTACTAATGTATTATAATTATTACTTCAGAGTAATTTGCTGCTCCAGCAGGGAGTCAGAGCTAATCTGATGGTAACATTTCTTCTGTGGAGCTGTTAATATTTTCTCTATACTGAATATCCACATAATGGATCTAGCCTGAGGCTGATTAATGATCTTGGTGCTGGAACAGTGATTTGTAGCTAAATCAGCCCTCACTGAAAGAGATTCAGTGTTACTTCAGTCAATACTGTTAAATGAGTGCAAACAGTGACTTTGGTTAGCACAAACGTAATCTAGTAAGGTGAGAGAGAGGCAATAAACTGAAATAAACAAGGGAACTTCTACTATTCATGCATTTCATTTGAACATGGAAAAAAATCACAAAAACAAGCAACTTCTCAACATCCCAATGTTCACTGCACAAAAAATCAAAACCTGCAGTACTACTTAACTGAATTGCCATTTCCTGAACAATGTAAACAGGAAATTCAGCAGTATGGACAATAAAAACTAATATTTTGTCTTTTATCAACATGAAGCTGAAGATTAAGGAATTAAAATCTTTCCTTTTCCTCATAAATTCTCCATGTCTTAGAATAGGAATATTTATTATACTACACTATTAACTGAATTATCTACAGGTAAATGGCATGTATATAAATACAAATAGAAATACAAATAGAAACATAAATATAAATGAAAAAGTTATCATCACCTTCCATAATGATTTGTAGAAGATATTCTTTTCATTTATAGTTCTATGTGTCTGATTGGAATAGGACTTCCTGAAAACTGTTTTGATAAAAAAATAAATATAACAATAATTTCAAAGCTTGAAATATGTTGATAATGTTGGTTCAGTTACTGCCTGTAATTACTTTAAAGTTAATATTTTCTGTTCTGAATTAAAAAGAAAAGTTGTATTTTACTGTAAATAGTATTACTTTCTTAGGAAACACAAATATTTCAGATTGTGATTGTGGATTTCAAGTTTGTTTTCCAGATCTATTCATTTTCAGCTTATTTGCTTTTCTTGAGAAAGCAAAGAAGAATGAGAAAGAAAGGTGAAGTGGGACTCCCTTCCACAGTTTCCTACATTCCCTGTGTTTAAAAGCAATAAATGTATATAGAAAATATTAATTTCACACAATGCTAAAAAAACCTGAAAATATTCAGAAGACAAATATTCTCAGATTCTTCTGAATATATATATTTATATATTTTCCCCCATTCTTCCCTTTATGCTGCAGGACATTTTTCTGAACATCATTTAAAGGTGTTTCCTTATAGACTGGTATTACCATAATGAGATGGGTAGCAGGAGATAAGATCTGAGTCCATCTGAGGATGGACTGAGGGCAGACACCACAGCAACAGATAAAATCTCAATCTAAATTTGATGAAAGCTTCAACTGACCTCTAAGAGGAAAAGCTCCATGCATTTTTCCCTTTTTTTTTCTTTTTCTGCTCATTCTTAGGTGCCAGGGAGCCCTTCCAAATCCCAGTGCAGTGGGAAGCCCAGACCTGCTGAGCCAAGCAGCCACCTGCCCCTCTGTCTCCAATTCCCATTTTTGACTCCTTCTCCCTTCACACCTAGTCCATCACCTCGGCTTCCAGTCTGGCCTACAGCTATTGTACAGTGTTTCTGAATGTTTCTCAACCTTACCAAGTGAGACTATTTTAAAATATTATATGAAATTGCCTTTTCCTACTGTCCTAAGTCCTCCTCTCCAGCAACAGCAGCAGCTCTTCGGGGCAACTCTGTAGTTCACTGATATGAAAAATTAATTTGGATCATTTCAGTATCTGAGAAATTGCAGAAAACTCTGGGTTCTGTTAAGGCCAAGTATTGTTATAAATTAAAATCTTCAATTAGACAGCTGTACCAAAGCACAGAGACACCACTGCGATAGTAAGGCTTTGTGGGAAGTCTCATTTGTTGCACAACCCACCTATAAAATGATCAGCCTCAGACCCTGTAGCATTTGAAGTTCACTGATTATCACACAGTCAGTAAATTTTTATAAATAAGTACTTTGCTGGGAAGAACAGTTTATGGGATCTTAGGAAGAGATACTATCCGCCTTAGCAAACAGCGATATTTTCTCTTCTGAGACAACCTGTCTTACCCTAAAGTGTGGGTTTTGTACTTTACATTCACTGTAAGCTACAGTTTTATTTTAAAGACCTAAAGTAGGTATAGTCCTTGATTCTCTAAAGACTGATTCAGTTCTTGGCTCAAATTCTAGATTTATTTTTAAGCTATTTTGTAAGGTTTTTTTGCTTTCTGTTTTTTTGTGGTTTTTTTTGGTTTTGGGGTTTTTTTTACTTAATCATATTTCTTAGAAACCTAAATAATCGGACTTTTGAAATTCAAACACACTGTACCAAATCATTCAGCTTGTAAGACAACAAAACACTGTTATGTTAACATATAAATCTTCTAGTCCTTATCATAATAAACCATCTCTGCTAGTCAAATGACACTTTCTGCAGGTGGAAGTGTCTTATACTTCCATATACAGAGACTTGACAGACATGTCTCAATCAGTGAATTTTTAGCTATTATTGTGTGAATATATGAATATATGTGAATATACATAAATTTGGTAGTTTTTAACAAGATGAGCTAAGAAAAAAAAACATAAACACATGACCTGAGAAAAACAGATCTACAGTGCCTCGGCAGAGGTAAATGGCTGGAAGATTTAGGATTTCTCTCAGAAGAATGACTTTCTCTCTGTATAGAGAGATATGTGTCTTTACACATACACATGTGGGGGTGTGTATTTGTATGTACAAACTCAGTTTGTACCATTTCCAGTTTACTGCTATCACACCTCAAATACCTTCTGTAAAGAATTCCTAGCAGTCAAGTTCATTGTAAGTCTGGGATCCCACAACAGGAACAAACTCCTTTCCCAGCATTCTATTTGCACACAGAGCTGAATGCAGCCTTGTAACTCATCTCTGTTCACCAGTAAAAATATGTTTCAGTTTTTATATTTTGTAATTGGATAAAAATAGAAAAAAGTCAATGTTTTCAATATTCAACATTTCTTTTCGTTCTTCCTTCTAAAAATGTACTTATTTCATTAATATGTCTGTTGTTATATACAAATATTTAGCATTAAATATATTGTTCAAACTATTTTCCGTATTGATTATGTAGCTCATCTGCTACAAGCATGAAATGAAATCCATCTTCTAAGAAACGCATTGCCCTGTACCTCAGCAAGAAAAATTCCCATCACCGATAAGAATGTATTAATGCTCTATTAGTGTTCTGCAAGAGTTCATATCTGTTTCTCTTGGTTTGTCTGGGCTTCCTTACATTTCCCAAATTGTTAGTTTCAACTTGTTTTGCTCTATTAGCAATTATCCAACAATCAGGTTACTATTCCCTAATTTACTTCAGTTTTGCTTAGCTTTGAAAAACTGCATGTTATGCTGGTTGTAATAACTTTCTGGAAAGCAGTAAGTTATGATAGTGTGCAATTACTCTGTACAGAAAGAAGTGGCACACTAGCTTAGCCATGTGATTTAAGCAGAGGCATGGGATGGCAGCATAAGCCTTGGGAGCACCAGGACAGGATAAAATGAAGAGCTATGAATGATTCAACAATAAGCATGACATGCCATTATTAGGATGTAACCCCGGGAAATAGGCAAAACAGAGAAGAGTTACCCAACAAATACATAAAATGCCATATAAAGTAATTTCATATGGAATGTGGCCACCAAAAGGGGTAAAGGTGGTTGCAGCTGCCCCAAGGACACATCCAAGAAACATAAATTAACCAAAAGACAGCAGGATAAGCACAAGGGACTACAAATAGGCACATCATCTCCCTGAGTACGCAGACCACCTCCAAAGCCCTCTGGATCCCTGAAGTCCCTATGGATGGCATCTCTTCCCTCTAGGGTATGAAACACACCACTCAGCTTGGGCTACATGTAACCCCTAATGTCCATGTCCCTAATAAAGATATTAACCAGTTCCTATCCCTGTACCATCCTCTGGGGAACACCACTGGACATAACTGTGGATATTGAAATTATAAGAGACCAGCTGTATCTTCTGAATTTTCACAAGTTCATGGGGATTCTTCCGAGTTTACTGAAGGATGTAATGGCAGAAGCACTCTTGATCCTCTACTGAAGGTTCTGGGAGTCTGGAGAGGTCCCTACTGACTGGAAGGTGGCCATTGCTATTCCAATTTACAAGACGAGAATTATAAAAGATCCAGGGAACTACCAAACTATTAAGTCTACCCTCAACTCCTGGAAAAATTACAGAGATCGTACTGAGTACTAATGGAAGTTATGTAAAGACTAATGCAGTCACCAGGCACAGTCAGCATGGGTTCACAGAGGGAAAGTCCTGTTTCAGTAATTTGATATCCTCCTAGGATAAGGTCACCCCCCTAGAGGATAAAGGGAAAGTGGTAGATGTGGTTTTTTTCAGATTTGAATAAGGCTTTTGATACTGACCCTCACAGCAGCCTTCTGAACAAGCTGTCCCACTGTGGGATGTGTGGATTCACAGTGTGTTTTTAGAAGAACTGACTGAAGGGTGGTGGCAGGTGGTGTTCCTCAGGTGCAGGAACACCTGGTCAATCTGTTTATCAGTTATCTGGATGCACGAGTTGAATGCACCATTAACAAGCTTGCTGATGATCCCAAATTGGGAGGTGCCATTACTCTCTTGAGGGACAGGAGGCCCTGCAGAGGGATCTAGAGAGATTGGTGCTTTGAGCTATGATTAATGGGATGAAATTTGACTTGTTCAAATGCCGGACTCTGAACTCAGGACACAAAAATATTGGGGGAGAGTATAAATGAGAACAGTGGCTGGAGAGCCGCCCTGCAGGTAGGGATCTGGGGCTGCTGGTCAGCAGCAGCTCAGTGTGAGCCAGCAGTGTGTGCCTGGCAGTCCAGCGGGTAAACCACATCCTGGGGTGCATCAAACAAGGCATCACCAGCCAGTCAAAAGAGGTGATTATCCCACTGTATTCAGTGTTGGTGTGGCCCCACCCTAAGTATAGTGTGTAGTTCTGGGCTCCCCAGTTTAAAAATATTTGTGAAAGTGCCTGCAAAAGGCTAACAAAGCTGGTGAAAGGGCTGGAAAGGATATCCTATGAGAAGCTGCTGAGGACTTTATGCTTGTATAATTTGGAGAGGAGGCAAAGAGTGACCTCACTGCTCTTTACAGCTTCCTGAAGAGGGAAGGAGGAGAGGGAAATACTGAGATCTTCTATCCAGTAACAGGATGTGTGGAAAGCTGCACTAGAGCAGAAGGACATTATGAAACACCTCTTTACCAAGAGTGGTCCAACACTGGAGCAGACTTCCTGTAGAGGTGGTGGATGCCCCATGACGGTCGGTGATTATGAGATATTTGGACAATGGCATTAATAACCCTTTTGCTGAAGTGGTCAGGCAGTTGGATGAGATTGCTGCAGGAGTCATGGCACCAGTCTTCTAGATATTCCTATCACAGCAATCTCCGATTTTCTTCTTGATAAATACACAAATATATTCATGTATAACATGAGTAAATAAAATTAATGGTTGTCCTCTAAGAACAAACTGTGAACCTTCCATGCATAATGCTAATGACTGACTGATCATGATAGTGGTTTGTCTTCAGAGTGATTAAAAAGGTTTCAATAGACATTATAATACTTACATAAAGTTTCAAATTTTTTAATAATAACTTCTAGCTAAACATAGATAAGAAAGTGTAGGTGTTATTGGTATAATAAAAAGGGATACTATAATTTCTAGCAACATTTCAAAGAAAATAGAAACCATATGAAAGAATACAAATATTCTCCTGATAATATGGAATATTCCATTTGTATGAAATAGTATTTCATTATAAAAAGCTTTAGTTAATGGGAATGAGTTAATGAAAAATAATAAAAACAGGAAGATAGCAGCAAAAGATGTTTTTTACCAATTTGTAACATTTTTCAGAAACAAAGAAGGCATCTCTAATTGGATCTCAATTGCATGGGAAAGCACTAGAATTATCTCAGTGATGTTGTTTCAGACAACTGAAGAGAAGTCCTGAAGGACAAATAAATGTATCACAAAGTCCCCTGTCATTTATTTTTTTTTACCATACACTTTCCTACTGTGTTAAACGTGTTGAAATATGTTTTGTAAATTTACTTATTAAAAAAAGTTGACTACAAAACCAGTTGCAGAACATATGTTAATTTGGTTTACTTATTTCCCTTCCAATTTGGGACAAATTACTTCCAGCTTCATACTGCCAACTATGGAATAGCTTTTATTGGCATAGGAGTAGAAAAGTGTTATGAAAACTGAAAAATGTCAGTTTATCAGCTGACAAAATCTCTTGACTCATCTGAAAAACCTCAGAGGAGCATGTGCCTTAAAGACTGTGCCCTCCCCAGAGACTGACATATCACGTTATGGGTTTTCTCTTTTTCTTTGTTTTTCATTCATTCAGCATTTCCACGTTAATGTTTATACATTTGTACATGTGCATCATCCCTTATTTCAGCAAAGGAAGGAAAAAAGCTAGGAATTCCACCTCTATTCATCTTCCTTGTGAGTGGTTGTTCCCAAAGAAATACTGAGAAGGGATCATTTTACAGCCTAGGCACACTAATGAGTTGCAAACTATCAGACTTCTATGACTTATTCTCAATATTGGTGTAGGGTCAGGCCCCTGACTTGTATCTCCATAAACTCAAATTAACAAGATTAGTCCTAATACCTTATGTTAACCCTGAATTACTTCCTAGGTAATTGGAATTCAGTAATGGAAAGAGGTTAAACTAGCATTGCACTTTGGAGAGAAAATTACTGCTGGGTAAACATTATAGAGAAACCCATCACTGACTGATTCATATTTGTATGGCACTCCTTTCCACAAGAAACAGAAAAGCAGATTGCATTAAATTGACAGGGAGAAAAGATTCAAGGTGACATAATGTAAATAGACTAAGTGCATACTCTTACTGGTTGGTTTAAAGCTAGACATGGATTTTGTAAATGTAGAGAAAGCAAGTTTCTCATAGAAAATAAGTTTTGACTGCTACATTAGGTGGCAACACTCCTTTGAAAAATTAAAGTATGACTGCGCTTATCTGGTAGCATAGTCTCACATTTACTAAGATGAATAACTAGGCCAAGAGAGACTGGGTTTGACTTCTGCTCACTTATATAAACAAAATACAAAAATATCTGATTATTCTGCTGCCGAATTTCAAAGCCCTTATTTCATGTAATGAAACCAAGCTGACCAAAAGGATGAGCTGACATGGAAGAGCTCAATTATATTAACTATTTAAAAAGTTTTGTGTTAGATATGAGAGAATGGAGGGATAATGGATTGTACATATGCAAATTACAGGTATCCCTTCTGTAAACTTCTTTTTCTAGAAGAAGCTTTTCTGCAAATTATGTCCCCTCAAGGATACTGTTTCAAGCATGCCTTTCAACACTGTTGGACAGATGGTTTTTAGTTCATAACCAAGGGGAAAAAACATCACAAGAATGTCTAATATAGAAATGTTTTCCTCAGCAAAGAAAAACCTCTGGTTTTATAGCCAGATGTACTCTCTCCACCCAGGAGGAGAGACAAGACAGAGAAAACCAAGATAATAGCAAAGCAACACTAATTATGACCTGTGGTGTGTGACTAGTGATGGCTTCTGTTGTCTGTGGGTTTTTTTAGTTTGCTATGCTGCTTTCCTTACAAAAGAGTTGTGTATTCTGCTGGAGAAATATATGAGATGTGCATTGAAGTGAAAGACAATACAATGAATTCACTTGCAAAACAGTGATATGGATATCAATGAGGCATGAGTCCCTCAATCTCCACTCATGTGAAAGAAGCTAAAATAGAAAGCAAAGAAAAAAGAAGTTTTGTATGTGGTTATTAGGAAGTTTTTTTTCAGTGCTGTGACAATGGAGCAAGTCTCCCTTGTCCAATCCAAATACCAGTTTCCTAAATTTATATTAGGTTTTCCTGTGTTTAGATCATATAACAGATTTCTAATCAAACTGTGCAACTTAGTAAAGCCTCAAGTAATTTTTTGTAACAATAACAAATAATCCTACATTACTTCAAAAATATTAAGACTGCAAAAACAAATAATAAGAGCAGAACAGATTGATTCACTATTATTCACTTTGCACACTCTATGACATTGTGATATACATTTTGTTTCCCCAAAGTCCCTGTTTGATCCAGTGAAGACCTGCTCCATACATGTCTTTTTTTTCTTCAAAGTTTCATGGGAAAGTGCAATACTGATATCAACCTTCCTATAATGTCATCTGGATTTAAGTTTTCTTTTTACAACTGAGAAAATTAAGACAAGACTGTCACAAGTATCTGGTAAGTATCATCAAATGTATACTTTTACAGAACACTTCACAGAATAAACTAAATGTTTTAACATAGCTCTGGTTGACTTCAGGGTTTATGTGTCAGGGTTTCCACAAATTAATCAATTCAAGTATTCAGAAATGAATGATACCCAGTTGCTAAAAGACCCATGCAACTGAGCTTTTCAGAATCATACAAAGAATCAGTTACTAAGATGGACAGAAAATACAGTTGTTTATGATGGCTTTAACAATTTATCTTTCATCATCTCAGGAAATATGCTGACATGCTGCAACGAACTCCTTGACATGTCTTAATCTCTAAAGTCTCTAAAACAAGGAATATTTAAACTTAACCACAAGTAAATGCAGAAAACAAGCACAGTTGACTGAACAACTGCATTTCCATAGTATTTTCAAATAAGTTTAAAAAGTATAGTGACTAAATTGTCTATAGTTTGTATTCACATAATGATTCAGGATGAAAGGGATGTCAGACCAGGGACAGACACAGGTCAGGTCAGGCTGCTCAGGTATTTATCTGGTTTTCTCTTTAAAAACTCCAAGGATTGAGACTGAACAACATTTCTAGGAAAGATGCTCCACTTCTGGACTGTTCTCAGGACTATTTCCACACCTCTTATAGCCTGATCCTCTCTTATTTCACCTTATGTGCTGTGAAGAGCCTAGTTCCACCTTCTCACAGGTGTCGGGGCATGTAGTGGGTACTGCTCCAGGGCACCCTGGAGCCACTCCTCCAGGCTGAACAAGCCCTGGTTCCTCAGCACCTCCTCATGGGATAACAGCTCTAGATCCCAGCCAGATGAATTTATTCAAGTCTATCACTGTTTTCAGTGATGGGATCCTAAAAGAGGACACAGCATCCACATGTGCTTTCATGAGCATTAAGTAACACCCACAAACCTGTGAGGCATTACATTTGGTAAATTATGGTTTAATATAGATTTTCTAAACTTTGAGTGGGTTAAATCACTGCACCTGCTTTTTTGCATACCTAAAGAGGCAGATTGATCTACTTAATTCCATGCACCTCATTAATGTCCCAAATAAGAAAAACCATTTCAAATTTATAGATTTTGTGCGTTGTAAGCAGATGTATTAATGCTCCATTAAAGAAGTATAAATTTTTAAGTGAACTTAGTATACAGTTGGTGTTGCCCTGGACAAGAAACAAGGACAATATAAGTGGCATGGATGTCTACCAACATTAGGCAGCTGTTTTACAGAGATTAATATTTAAGAGTTCACTGCACTTGAATTTAGAATTATTGACAAATAACCACTTCTCATTATAGTGGCTGACTTAGCATTAATTGAAGTAATAAAGTTGTTAATTGAAGTTAAAAAAAGTTTTTTTTGAAACTCTATTCGAGATTCTGATCTCATTAAACAAAGATAAATCTACCAGTGGGATGGAATGTACGCAAGTATAGCTAATATATCCATTTGCTAACCCAAGTAATTTCAGGGTGCTTGACTTCCAGAATTGACTTCCAATTCTAGTTGTATAACTAGAATTTCCATTAAAGACAGCATCATCTCATGAAGAGTAATCATAATGTGAAACGTGAAATTATTTACAAATTCAGGATTTAGGTGTTCATAATAAAAATTATGAGTTTAGAATTAGGGTGTTAATTAAGCTGCCAAATGTAGAAATGCCATATATAGGGAATTTAGGAGGCCATTTCTTCATTACCCAAAATGTATAAACATTAGATGAGAAAGAGACCAATTACAGAGAAAGCAGTGTATGAAGAGAAAGGGCACTTTAGATAGCTTACAGTAAGAGCAGCATTCACAGCCTTGTAAATTTACATGGATGATGCATGTAAGGAATGAATAACTATTTAATGTCCACTGGGTATAGAACATGGAGTAAGAGGCTTAAATTGAAGCCTTAAGTTTGATTATACATTAGTAAAACTTTTAACTGTAAAGACAGTTAAGCACTAAATTAAATTGAGACTGTGAGATTTCCATCATTGGAGGTATTTACCAGGATTTGAAATAACTGTCAGGAACAGTTGAGGCAAGAGGATGAAAAAGATGGTCCCTTTTGGGTATATTCTTTCATATTTAACATATAATGTAAGATTTTTTTTTTCTTTGATGCTTCTTAGAAAAGTAATTACATATTACATGCTGTGAAATCTCTTCTACTGGAAGAGAAATCCCAGCCAACATCCTGAGACTCATTTTTCTAAATGCTGTAGAAATAGGGGAAAAAATATGTTCCAAGGATTGTGACAAATAAAAATGGAAAATAAGGAGGATATATAATAGCATTTGAGTACAACATTAAAAGGGAAAAAGCTAATACAAAAAAATGTTAGTGTTAAAAGCACAAGGGTATGTCTTAGCTAACTTTGATGGCTTTGATGGCTCAAAGGTTTTTTATTAACAAGTGGGAAAGGTATTTATGAATTCATGTACAAGCTGTCTGTCTCACTATTATTAGCAAGCTAATTTGTAGTCCTGTAAGTAATTTCATAAGAGAAGCCAAAGACTAAATAGGCTTGGGGAATTGCCCCTCAAGGATATTCATATCTAGGAGGTGGGAACAGCTCTCAGACAAAAACATCTTTAGTGCTGCTTGTATCATATTTCCCTTAATTTAAATAAAGGATTTACATGGTTGTCATTGTGCAACCTTTCCAGAAGAAGGTTAGATTACTGATGATTCTGGACCATCTCAGCTGCCAGGCTGCTTTTTAAAGCTAACTTTAATGAGAAAAATGCAAGGAAATATTATGGACAATTAGGAAGTAATGAAAGCCATGTCATTGCAGCTGATTACAAAAGGTATTGGAAGATATTGCTATATGTTGAGTCTGGATATTAATCTGCTAGACTACTGCATTTTTCAGAGGTTGAATTTATTTTATGAATCAACTACATTAATAATCCAAGAGAATGCATAAACATAACATTTGTTACAGAAGATGATTTTTATCACTGGGTTAAACAGACATAATGAGAAAGAATCTAGAGAGGAGAGAAATCAAGATTGGAACTACAATGAGATTAACTGAGAAAATATATAGTCCTAGAAATGCATGTGTGGGGAAAACATTCACTTCTCTCCACAGTGAAGGGCAACACACTTTTTGAACAGATGGGACAACTACTTCAGTGTTATGTCAACAGTCACTGAAGTTAGTCTTAGGATCAACCCAAAAGCCTGAAAGCACCCTGAAGGGAATCATTCCCTCCACTGATCTGCCAGACAAGAGGCACTTCACGTGCAAAACACAGTGGCCCTAAAATGCATCTCTGCAACCATTCCAAGCCCCCTATCTGTTTTCAGACTATAGCAAATGTAAGGGTTAGTGAATGGCATGAAACAGGTGCATAACCCATCTATAAAGCAATGTGACTGACAATTGCCATGGTTTTCTAAAATCTTTAAAGTTATGATTTTTTTTACCACAGTTAAACCTTTTTTTTTTTTTTTCCTTTTTTTTTTTTTTTTAAAGAATTATCCAAAGATTGGAACAAACTCCTCTCAGATTTCACTGTTCTTCTCCAGGCATATTGGTAATGTCACTCATCCACACTTCATTACTGGATTACTGGCATGAGGGCCTGCAGCTTGTGGCTGCCCTAAAACAACATGCTCAGAACAGAGACATGAGATCGAAGACAGAGATACAACCTCTCATTATACCTGACGCTCATCAGTGCACTTATCTGCAATCACGCTCCTAAAGAGTAACAATCTTCTGAAAAAGAAAATGGTTCTAACATCAGAATCAAGACTGCCATGCAATGCCAAGATGTACAGCCATGAATTATGCATTGTGTATCTCATTTGCCTCAGAAAAACATTGTGTAAATAAAAGTTTTTCTGTGCATTCAGTACATAGATATGAAGCACTAACCAAGTATTATGCTACCAGATGGTTTAGGTTTGTTGTCTGAAAAAAACTGCTCCAAATGTAAGTATACCACAGAAATATGAAAAGAGTAATTCTATAGAAAGACTCAAATTTGTTCTCAATCTCTCTCCCCCATTATCTTTTGATGGCATTTATCTCAAGTTTTGAAACTCTTGCTTTAAATGATCTAGAACTCTAGAAGTGTTTACATACAACTTTTATTTCTTGCAGAGCTGAATTTGAGAGCCTAGAAAGCATTCTTATCAGTAGGAAGAAAACACAACAGTATTTCATTAAAGAACTCTCAAAATTATTATACTCAATTTCAATTATAAGGAAGGACATTAATACTTGTTTAATAACAACCAAATAGGAATGAATTCTTGAACACTAACTACAACAGAGCAATAACCCCTGCATCTCAAAGAGCTACTCAGCTGAGCATGATGAGTGTGAACAGATGACAACTGGCAGAAACAAGATTTCTTTTTCTATTTGGTGAATGCATGGGTTTCTTCTGCTTACCTCTTAATAACATCTACAACTGATTGCCCACAGAGGGAGGATGTTAAAAGTCTTTAAAAGTTTTTAAAACAAATGTGAGAGACCCCTGGGTATTCAAGAGTAGGTCACAACAAAGGAGTTTTCTTAAGAAAAAGATGTGTCTTGTGAAGATCAGCCTAGCCACAGACCTGGAATTACACACTATAGCAAGAAGACATGTGCTACAAAAAGTTTAGTCTTGGGCTTCACTACTGCCACTTGGAAGGTGGTTCCAAAACCTTCATGACCCTAACAGGCAGAAATCTTTTCATTCCAGACTGAATTGACTCAGGGTCAATGTATGAATATTTGCTCTTGAGCCAGTAATTCTCTTTACATTTTCTCCTTCTGTTCAGTCTCATACATAATCTGAGACAGTGATTGTGCTCTCTCAGGCCTCATTTTAATTTGGGGCAATGTTTTCACATTGATTTATTCAGGCTGGAAGGGACCCCTAGGAGGTCTTTAGTCCTACCCTCTGCTGAGAGCAGGGTCAGCTCTGATGTCAGACTAGGCTGATCTTCTCCTCTAGCTGTGTAGTTCTATAAAGAGCCCATCTCTGTCTTCTCACTAAATCCACACAAGTAAAAGGAGGCTGCTTTTAGGCTCTCCTGAAGCCCCTTATTCTCCAGGCAGGACAAACCTTTTCCAGAGTTATTTTTTTATGATCCATCTGCCTTGAAACTGCCTATTTTTATGTTTTATGTTTTCATTTTGTCTTTGTTCTCTCTGCCTTATGGACCATTTTAGTTTGGTTCCAGGAGCTCCATTATTATCTTTACTGAAAATCAAGACAAATAAGGATTTTCTTTAATTTCTGCCTAATCCCTACTACATAGCAGTCCCACTAATTTTTTTTCCTTTTCATCTCATTTTATGCATACATTTGGAGAAATAGTGGTTCTCATTTAATTCCTCTGCAAACCTGACTTTTGGCACTTCTTACTTTATTCATTACTCAGCTCTAAAACACAGACTTAATTTCCTTTTTCCCTTTCTAATCAGTTCCTCTTTTCATTGTCTGCTTAATCTTAGTATCTTTCAAGTCAGTTATTAATCTGATATTGCCTTTATTCTTCCTCCTCTTTTAATGAAACTAGCCCTTGATCAAAGCAAACCAAACCATATAAAACCAAAATGAAATTCAGGTAAACATAGCAACAATACCTGGACTTCAGCAAAGCCTTGAATAATGTCTTCCACGGCAATCTCCTGGAAAAGCTGGCAGCCTATGGCTTGGACAGGTTTGCTCTTCACCATGTTAAAAGAGAGTGGTGGTGAATGGTGCTGCATTCACTTAGAGTCCAGTTACTCTTTGGGTTCCTCAGGGCTCAATATTGGGCTCAGTACTGTTTAATATCTTTACTGATCATCTGGATGAGGGGTTTGAGTTCACCCTCACCAAGTCTGCAGACAATACTAAGTTGGGTGGGAGGGTTGATCTGCTGGAGGGTAGGAGGGCTCTGCAAACAGATCTGCACAGGTTGGATTGACAGAATGAGGCCAAAGGGATGACGTTCAATAAGTGGTAGGTCCTTTACTTGGGTCACAACAACCCCAGGCAGTGCTACAGGCTGTGGGAAGAGTGACTGGAAATCTGCCCAGTGGAAAAGGACCTGATGGTGCTGGCTGACAGCAGCTGAACATGGTCCAGCTGTGCCCAAGGGGGCCAAGAAGGTCAATGGCATCCTGTTGTATCAGCAATAGTGTGGCTAGCAGAACCAGAGCAGTGATTGTCCTTAGGTTTTCAGCACTGCTGAAACCGCACCTCACCCTCCACAGTATCCTGTGTCAAGTTTTGGGTCCCTCACAGCAAGACAGACTTTGAGATGCAGGACCATATCCAGAGAAGGACAATGGAGCTGGTAAAGAGTCTAGACAGTGACTCCAGTGACTCCTATGAGAAACAGCTGAAGGGGCTTGAGTTGTTTAACCTGGAGAAGAGGAGGCTCAGGGCTGACCTTATCACTCCCTACAGGCACCTGACAAGTGGTTGCAGCAAGGTGGGGGTCAGTCTCTTCTCCCAGGCTACTAGTGATAGGGTGAGTGGACATAACTTCAAGCTGTGCCTGAGGTATCAGGAAGAATTTCTTCATGGAAAGGGTTGTCCAGCATAAGAAAAAGCTTCCCTGAGAGGTGGTGGAGTCACCAACCCTGTAAGTGTTCAAAAAATTACTGGATGTGACATTTAGTCATGTAGTGTAGTTGATGTGTTTGGTCAAAGGTTGGTCTTGATGGCCCTAGAGGTCTTTTTCAACTTAAATGATTCTGTGAGTCTGTGAACATTGAACTAAATTAGGCCAAATTAAGGTCACATAAGATGTGCATACATTCAATATGGTAAAATACATATTCAATATTCAACCCTAGGTGAAATATACAGGTGCACCTCCAGCTGGAAAAATTACACAGAATCTGCTGCTATACTGTCAAAATAACCATCTGCTTGTTAACATGACTAGGAAATAACAATTGAGCAAAGATGACTCATTTATCTTTCAATGTGTATGTTTTTAAAGGGCTTTTTTAGTTATTATTAAACAGTTCAAACAGACTGTCAATTACTGGGAAGTGTAACACACAATACTATTCTTCCAAATTTAATTTCAAATCTGTAGGAGGTATCTACTTGTTAACAAATTAGCCAAACAAAAGATAGTCTGGGTTGGAAGGAACCTTAAAGATCATTTGTTCCAGTCACCTCTGCAGTGCGTAGATACCCTTCCACTGGGCCAGGTTGCTCAAAGCCCCATCCAGCCTGGCCACGAGCGCTTACAGGGATGGGACATCCACAACTTCCCTAGGCAACCTCTGTGAGTGCCTCACCACCCTCACACTGAATAACTTTTTCATAATATCCAATCTAAACTGACCCTCTTTCAGTTTAAAGCCATCATCCCTTGCCTACAACTCCATGCCCTTGTAAAAAACCCTTTTTCAGCTTCTTATAAGCCCCTTCAAGTTTAGGAAGGTTGCTAGATCTCCCTGAAGCCTTACCTTCTCCATGTTGCCCAACCACAACTCTCTCATCTTTCAGCCTGTCTTCACAGGAAGAGTGCTCCATCCATCGCATCATATTTGTGGCCTTCCCCTGGACTCTCTTCAACAGGTCCATGACCTTTTTATGCTGGGGACCGCAGAGCTGGATGCAGCACCCAGGTGGAGTCTATTGAGGGCAGACTCAATAGTGAAGGGGGAGAATCCCCTCCCTCACCCTGCCGATGGCACTGCTTTTGATGCAGTCCAGGATGCAGTTGGTTCTCTGGGCTGCAGGCACACATTGAGGCTCATGTCAAGTTTTTCAACTACCAACAAACCCCACATCCTCTCTATGGTGCCGCTCTCAATCCATTTGCTGCCCAAATCCATATTTGGGATTGCCCTGATCCAGCTGCAGGACCTTGCATTTGGCTTTGTTGAAGTTCATGACGTTCTCAGATGCCCACCTCTCAACCCTTTCAAGATCCCTCCGCCTGTCAAGCATCTCTTCCCTCCAACATGTTGACCACACTGCTTGATGTCATCCACAAACTCACTGAGAATACACTCAATCCTGCTTTGCATGTCCCCAGAAAAGATACTAAAAAATACTGGTCCCAATATGCACTCCAGAGGATGCCACTTATCTCTGGTCTCCCCTTAGACACTGAACCATTGAACACAACATTTTGAGTGTGACACCATCCAGCCAATTCCTTATCCATTGACTGATCAACGCTGTCTTTCCATTTTAGAGACAAGGATATTGTGTGGGACAGTATCAAATATTTTGCAGAAGTCCAGGTAGATGATATCAGTTGCTCTTCCCTCATTCACCAATACCTTAAACATGTTATAGAAGGCCACCACATTTTTCAGGCATGGTTTGCCCTTAGTGAAGTTCTTCTGGCTGTCAGCAATCACTGCACAGTTTTTCATGTGCTTTCATTTTCAACACAATTTTCAGAAGCACAATTTTCAGAAGCATCTGATCAATGATCACACCAGGCACAGAGGTTAGATTGACCATCCTGTAGCTTCCCAGCTATTTTTGCCCTTCTTAAAAATATTATCATTTGCTTTGATTGTTTCTTATGAAAAGACTTCTAGAAGTTTAGAATGCAGCATTAGCTGGGGAAGAACAAAGAATTTTAGTTGGTGTAAATCTTCTGGATACTGGAATCTATTTTGAATCAGCTGCATTTTCAGAAAAGGAAATGCTTCACAGACTGAAGTGGGATGTACATCAATCTGTGCATCCCACTTCAGTCTGTAAAACATTTCCGTTCCTCAAAGAGATTAGTACCATACTGTTACCCTTGGAATTATATGAAAATGTTTTTGTTGGAGTAGATGATGGCAGGAACACAAAATACTTTACGTGTAAATTGAGGTTATAAATACAAGCATGAGAAAGGTAGTTTTATATAAAAAATATATCACCAGAAAAGCAGTAAAGACTACAGGTAAGCAATTTCAAGCCCATATGGTATGGTGGTTTATTCCCTTTGTGTAAATTGAGGTTATAAATACAAGCATGAAAAAGGTAGTTTTATATAAAAAATATATCACCAGAAAAGCGGTAAAGCCATCAAGACTACAGGTAAGCAATTTCAAGCCTATATGGTATGGTGGTTTATTCCCTTCGGTTGCTCCTTGTATAGGATCAGAATCACTTCTGAGTTTTGGTTTTAGAAATTAAAGGCTGTGTCTGCTGGTAATGAGCCAGGCAAGAGTATGGCTTTAGCAGGAAGCAAGACATTTTAAAAGATTAATAAAATTCATATCTCAGAATGAGAAGACTGCACAATCTTACAGGTCTTCTAGTTGCAAAATTGTGAGGTTCAAAGCCAAGGCAGTGAGAACCTTATTTAGATATCCTAGACTTAGAATGTTGTTTTTCATTATCTTCAAAGATCTAAGGTCTGAAAATCTAATAAGTCACATCATATACAATAAACTTTCTGGGGCAAATCTTTCATTATACAACAGGGCAATATTTAACAATACAGAGTTCCTAAGTGTAAATACCAAAAAACCTAATACACACAGAGAGTTTTACAGTATTTCAGCAGCAGTACCTCCTGTCTGCCTGTGAAGCTATACAGAAAAACTTTCCAGGTACCAAGTCCATCTGATATATACATTTAAGTCCATCTGATAAATACATATGGACAATAACCAGATGCTAGCCGTGTCACTGTGTGTTTTTCCTCAGAACTGTCCATGCTGTGATGCAGGCACTAGGAAACCAAATGTGGATAAAATACCCTGGCAAGAGATGGAAAGGCAACAGTAGAGGAAAGGTGAAGAAACAGCATTTAGAGGTTAGGGTAGTAAAGATTAGATAAGAGTCAGGGGAAAGGGCAAGAAACAGCATCTGTAATTAATTGTACATAAGTTCTTGCAGAAATCCATAATGTCAGTGAGTCTGTTACCCTAAACTGCAAAAACTGTTAGTTAAATTCCCTCTTGGCTATCAGGTCATAGGTAACCTGTTCAGAGGTCAGTTTACATAACAGCCTAGACTGATAAATGCAGAAGGAAGGCTTTGTTTTCTGTATATGAACTGGTGTATAACAACATACTGGGACATCAAAAGTTTTTTAATTTGGTATAGATAAGACAGGGAATGCCAGAATTCAGATGTTCTCTGCAGCCTTAGTTCAGCCATCTTGCGCATAAGCACAGTAAAACTGTCTTTAAAGAAAAACGAAATTTTCGTTGTAAATCTCCTACAATTCTTAGGCTCAAAGGAGAAAGTATAGAGTAGTCACTTAACATAGTAGCCTAACCGTTTACTGTTGGGATCTTCTGAGTGCATTCTTCGGTTGCTTGCACACATTTTTCATGCACAGTTCTTTACAAAGGGGTCTAAGAGAAGAACATTTCCTAGCAGCTACATGCCAGTATCTTTTCCTCCTATTGATATTCCTCCAGTCATCAAAGGGCTAGACTTCATAAATAATTTTGAGCTACAATAAGTGACTAATAAAATCCTAGGTTCCTTCTCTTTTATTATGCTGAGTAGGGCTAAAGGCAGCATGTGCCCTTCCCTAAAAATAAGTGTCATGGCCAGTATTCCTAATTAGAGATACCATCACTGCCTCTGGAGAGACTTTATTTATTTTCCAAAGCTTATTTCTGTTTTGTTCTTTTTACACTTGCTCATTCTAATTTAAAGCCCACAAACTCAGTCTGACTCCTGGTAGCTTTTCTTCTAAATGAGTCTCTAAATTTTCAGTAACAAAGAAGGGCAGTATAGAGGATCTAGACCACTCAGTCACAGTGCTTTGCTTATAATTTGATAACAAAGTATCACCACTCTTAAAGGAGTCCTGTTATTAATGAAAATGGAAAACAAGCGTTTCAAGTCATCCAAATAGGCTTTATGGTATTTTGAAGGAATGAAAACGATGTAACAACTCAAGTGATATAAAAATGCAAGTATAAAGATTGCTTCTGTAGCCTTCTCCCTCTGTGTATTGATTATTCCTTCTTGTCTGGTGCCACCTGGTAGCTCAGGAAGAGAACCAAGGTTGGAGCTCACAGTACAACTTTTTGTCCAGTATCACTCCTTCACATATTTCCATGGTTCAAGATATTGTTCTCCTGTCACCTTCTTCCACCTGACAGACTTTTTAGGTAGCCTATAGAGAACTCAATCATTTGAATTAATACTGTATGGTAGCATGGGAAGTTTTTTCAGCCAGATAATAAATTAAACCTGATGTACTTTTTAGTCTTATATAAATAATTGCTTACACTACAGGCAGAGACCTTCTGATCCTGAGAACTTCCTTTAAAAGAATCACATAGCTATTGAGCATACACATTCATGGTCTTATTAAAAAAGGGCCAAACTTTGTTGCTGAAGTAATTAGACTTCAGTCAGGCTAATTAGAAACTGGCGCAGGGAGAAGGGAGGGGGAAGAAGGAGGGAGTCAGGGGATGTGCATTAGAGATCTCTTCAAGAAATTATTTCTAGAAGTCTGACATCTGCAAAATTGAGATGAAAATCAATTGAAATAATATCAGAGCTACGGTATATGGGACGCAACTGGCACCTGCAATCCATTCAGCAAATTATTTTAGAAAAATATTTTATTATAATGGAATTGATAAAAATAAGGATATTAAAAGTCTTATTTTTCACATATAGATAGGACAAAAAGATGGTGGTCTTGATAGACCTTTATATTGGAAAAAATTGCAGTTTGGCCTCATTCTAAAATCAGTTGCCAACACCAAGAAGCAATGGAATTTGTTTGATAAATAATACTCTGGGTTTTTTCTTAATATATTAAGTAAAGCTTCTGTCTTAAAACTTGTTTCACAAACAGTAAGACTGAAGCAGACAGCAAACAAGGACTATATTATCCTCAGACTTAAATTCTGGCAACACTAAACACAGACAGAAGCAAAGACTTATGACAGAACAACTAATGCAGAATAAAATATTAGTACACCTGTTATTATAATGATTTATGAACCAACTAGTGCTGAGACAGAAAACATACAAAAAAGCTGTATTCATGGTTTGACATCCCAGTAAAGAATATAATAGATTAAAAAAAAATACAGCATGGGAAGCAGATGAGCAGAGATAAGTCAGCTTTGCAGATGAGATACAAATAGTCCAGAATAGTGACCCACTGTCCTTCCAGCAGGGAATGGTACAGCCATGGTACCACTCTGCTTTTGCAACAAGAAATGCCCACACATTATTAGATACGATTTTGGACTTCTGATAGAATTCAAATTTGTTATAGAGCTTCGGGTTTAGTGACAGGATTGTCCACTGGTTTATATTTTGTTCAAGAATCAGTTTGGGAGTCAAAAATTCACTTTTTTACTATTTTAGAAATTAAAAATGACATTTAAAATGTCAACAGTAGGTGGCTGACCTTTCCAATGAATTACTGATTTTAGTAGGCTAGAGCTGTGCTCCCACATCACAATAAGCCTGCATGCTTTCCCTCTCTTCTGTCAGACCTCTATCTTGGCAATAGGAAGAGGTTTTCTTACAGTAACTTTTGAAGGGAAGGTCACAGTCTTACAGATCTTGGTCTGGTAAGGTCCTGACCACTCCCTCAGAGGTATACATTGCCCTTTATAATCTCTAAAACTTTCAAGCAGCTTGCAAGATTGAGCCCATTAATGGCATTTGAAAGTGGGTTTTATTGTTCATTTACATTCATTATATTTCTTTATGTCCTGCCATTTGTGTGCAGCGCTCATTTGAAGCATACATTTTCAATGCAGAAGATTCTATCAGCAGCAGCAGCAGATGTGAAAGTAATGACAGGCTGAGAAATTATCTGCTGGCTGATTTTGGAAAATACTTTATTTGGCTCATAAAAAATTTGTTTGTTTAGAAGATCTGCATCATAATCATATTCAATTTCAACTTCTGGGAAAGGAAAGGAATACCTTCCAGAACAAAAGATTTTTATATAAAATGCATTAAAAAAGGATATTCAGAAGAATTCTAGTAGAAAATATAAAAGGCTCCAGAGTCACTAGAATTAAATCAAAGAAAGTGTGGAAAACATAAGGGGAGACAAGGAACAGAAAATAAATCATAATTATCAAAACATAAGGGGCACCATGCTAATTCATAAAGGGAGATAGTGACAGAGAGTACATGGGACAGCTGTCCTGTGCATTATGTTCACTTCCCTCATAGGCCTTAAAAGAATCTCGATTTTCAGAGAAAAGGCAATACTGGTCATGACCCTTTTCATGAAATACCAGCAGTGAAAACCTTTCCCAGAAATCTCTGACAATTATAGAAATTTTGCATCTTTTCTCATGGCAGACTGTCATTTTCTCTCCCCCTCACCCTATAGTTCTTCATTTTGTCTCCTGTCTTAACCCTTTATTGTATCTCCACATTCAGCTAAAATTCATCTAACTGAATCTTGTTTGGAGTTTCTGAAGCCTGGACACACTATGCATTTTCCAAAAATTCCATCAATGAGGTATTTGTTGGTTGAAAAATTAAAAAAACCTGACATCTTAAAATAGTGAAATAAATGCTAGGTTTAAGAAGCAAAAAAAAGAGAAAGCCTGAAATTTAGTAGGAAACAAAAATTGTTATGCCCCAGGCACTCAAATGCTTGTTAATTCCCTCAGAAATGACCCAAATAACAAAAAAAGAAACTCCAACAAAAAATCAACTTGTTGTAGTCTACTGTTTTAATTACTGGTTGTTAAAAAAAGAAAACATGGCACTTCCTGGCCTCCAGAACTTCTTCAAGGTTCACAAATAGAAACACAGAAAACAATACTTTTCTTCTCTGAAAAGACTGCAGATTAATTTCTCCATGAGTATATATTTCCTATTATACAAGAGTGTAAGATAACTTAGAAGGTAATTTAGAGGACAAAAACAAGCTGTTAAATCAGACAAAAAATAACCTTCTACTTCACATGAAATTTGTTTGGTATTTTGTCTCAGGTTTTGCTAATCATACAAAGCCCCAGAGCCTTTTCTTGTATTTTATGCTGTATTTCTTGTATTTTATGTTGTCTGAGAGCTGCACTTGCAGCTTCTGTCAGCCTCACCTCTCTGACTGGATTGCTATTCTGCCAGTGGCTGTCCTTTGTCCCTGCCCCTGTCCCACTGCACAGCTGCTGATCAGCAAACAACCTGAAATCACTTTGCCTGTGCTGTCCCAAGGCAGTGCCTGTGATACCAAAGGACTGCTGGGCCTAATCAAACCTGAAAATACTGCAGTGTTTAGCAACTCCTCAGATTCAGTTCCACTAACTGGCATCCTTGGATACCCTTGTTATAATTCCCACAGGCCGCACTTCTACACAGACTTTTCACAGCTTAACCCCAAAATATAGGAGATGAGACAAAGCTCAACCAAAAGCACTTTCAGGGCATTTAACACCACTATGAAATGAGGCAAGAATGCAAATGCCCTCTCCACATGCTAGGAGAACAGGCTAAGAGGAAGGAAAGAAAGAAATAGGACTCATTGAGAAGGAAGATGCTGAACCTAACCACAGCAAAGGAAGTTACAGATGGTCAGGCTCTAATGGAGATCATAAGTGGTGGAAAAGAGCTAAATGAAACCATGCAGAAAGCACAGCTGGAATAATGTGAACATTAAAATGCCTGTAATTGCCCATACGAAAGGTCTGTGTAGCCAGAAATCCTGAGAAGGATGAGCAGCAGACACTGCAGGAAGGAGCAGAAGAAGAAGCAGATGTTAATTCCTTGAGAGACATAATTAAACACTTAAGTATGTGACTGAAAATGAGATTGTGTCTGGGTGACATTTTTTGTTGGTCACTGCTGTATGGCTATTCTAAACATATTTTTAGCCTTGATAACATTCCAGGGCAATCAGAACTACTTTTAATCTTACACTATTAAAAATGTAACCTGGTTTATTTGCTTTTATGCTTGCCTAAAACTGCCATTGCATTTTCCCTTATTGTTGCACTGTGGTAAATATTGGAAAGCCATTTCCTCCTCTACTTCTTAGTATTAGTATTCATATTATTTTAGGAAAGACATTGTAAATAGAGAAAAAGATTCTAGGTCTTTCAAACGGATGTGTTGATAAGGTTAAAAAGTCAGAAAGACATTTTAGCAGATAACAATTAAGGGGTTTTTTAATAATGGATGTAGGGTATTTTCTTTGGACTCACTGCCCTCTATCATTCATTTTTAATTTGTTACTGGGCTTACACAAAGATCAGAGATGATATGACTGTTATTAGTATTATTATCATAATCACTCAATTGTGCATTGTCTTCTTGTAATTTTTTTCTCTTTCAGCAGGTAAATATGTTCCCTTTTCAGAAACAGCTCAATTAGTTTCCTGTAATTACATGCCACACATACTTCATTTCTCTTCCTACCAGCTAAAATGATTGGGACATAATCCTGGAAATAAAAGAAATATTTTGTTTTAATCATAATTTCCTAGAGAAAGCTAATTTTGGAAGGACTTCTGAATTGTTTCAGAATATATGGTCTCTGCCAAAATGGGTACTTTTCATCAATTATCTCTAAGTTTTTACTTAGGCTTTCTAAGAAATATTGAAAGCTAGAAACCTTGTCTTACAGAAGAAATGTAAAAGGGAAAGTCTGGATATTTGGAGCTCCAATCTAACAAAAATGTTCAGTCTTGAAAAGCATGAAGTGCATTCAACAACTGGATCTTAGGAGATAAGAAAAATTTAAAGCCTTTCTGATTTTCAGCTATTTTGTTTAAAAGTTATATCATTGTAAAACCTGTAGCTGAAACAATATAACCATGTGACACAATGTTTCTCCATTAAATTTTCTCTTTGAAAAAGTTGTTGTAACAGCTGGGGATGTGGTATGCATGCAAAGTATTTAAATGTCAACAAATTCTTTCATACCTGTTTTATCATAGCTGTTTTAAGACACTGCAAATATCTTTGGGCCAATCTTTCTTTAGAAACTAGAGACATAAATAATGACATATTAAAAAAATGGCATGGGGAAAAGGTGCAATTCCTGTTGCCAAATAAAAGCCCTCACTAATAAAATATATTCTGGCAATCAGACTAAATATTAAAGTACATCTAGTAGGCTAGAGAAAACTCTGAACTATTCCTTACTAGGAAGAAGGCAAAGAACTGTTAGTTTGGGAATCTGCTGTGTTTCCTGGATTACATCTGCCATAGAATTTCTACTTTCCACGGAATCCACAGAACTTGAATACAAATATAGATTTGTCTAGATAATTCTGCTTTCTGTAGAAGCATATCAAAAACCTTTATTCAACCTTCAGCTCAGAATTCCTAGATATTCATTAAGCATTTTTTTCCTGAGTAATATCTGACCAGGAATTCTGTGATTGGCTCTACAGGGTGAAAAAATATGCCACATATATTTAAAGAGACAGCATCAGGAATATGAATAAATTATATACTGACAAATAGTTACAAGGACTTTTAAGAAGTCCTTGTGACATCTTAAACTTTTAAGAAGATAAGTTTAAGAAATCCAGCTATTATTTTGCATAATTCTTTAGACTAAAATTAATTGTCTGATTTTTCAAATAAAATTTAGGATTTAAAATGCATGAAGTATATTCAAAACTAATTTCACCAAGAGGAAATTTCAATTAGATTCATCCTATGCTAGTTTAACTTAATCCATGCAGCTTATTTAAAACTCTACAGGAAGAAACAAATAAACACATATTAAATTTTCGATGGTAAAAGTGTTTTGCTATAACAAAGAAACAAAGAAAAAAAAATCAAGATTTTTAGTTAACTCATAGAATTATGCAGAAAAACATACAATAAAAGTAAGGGTTATCCAGAACTGAAGTTTGTTTGTAGAGCAGAAATGTGATAGCCATGCAAACCAGGAGTTGGCTATGATGCATCCATGTGGATTGTATCCCTTATGGTCATGGGAGGCATTGTAATGACTGCTTCAAATCTAACTGTCCAAAGAACATGGATTGAATATTGCTGGATGTATGTGGATGTAATTCCATGTGCAATCACTGCTGCTGGGCTCTGTAAATCCACACTTCTGCTTCTGGCATTGATTAAATAATTCCATTTGCTTAATGCCACATATACCACTAAACAAAATGTTTTACTTAGTTCTACATATTAATTTTACCCAAACTGAGTAATGAACAGATAATGATACAATCATTCTAGATAACTAAGCATTCAGAAAAACAAAATCACTTTTTAGTTTTCTCAGTTACAATCAAGATAAAAAGAGCCAGGCTAAGGTAAATTTATAAATAAACTTACATGAGATAAACAGAATCAGTCTAATGTAAATTGTAAACATTGCATTCACTTCAGCAAGCTGGGTTTTCTTTTACATAGTCTAAGAAATGTCTTAATCTCTACCTTATTTTGGTATGATAAGAAAATGAAAGTTAAGCAACAAATTAATAGAAATCCTGGAAAATATATTATTTTGTTATTGCTCATTAGATTTTAAGAAGAAATACCAGTTTGTTTCTCTAGAGATAGAACCACAAATTAAGATTGGAGATTCTCAGCTGCAGAAAACTATTTCAAATATATAACAATTGACTTTGCTGGTAAAATGACCTGTTTTGCCCTTCTAAATATCTAAACTTTTAAGTTCTAAAAAACCAACCAACCAACCAACCAACTAACTAAGCACAGAAATACCCAAGCAACCCTCTGCCCCAAACAAAAAAATAACAAAAACAACAAAAAGAAAAAGGAAAGAAAAGCACAAGGATGTACTTTTTTTCCCATTAGAATGAATGTTTAAGGTTTTCCACATGGTAATTTTAAAGTAATTTTGCAATTTGGGATTGGTTTTTATAAATAATTGAATTTTTTTCTTTAGAAAATACCTGTTGTTTTTTAAAACTCTCTGTTTGGCAGAAGGCACAGATAACGATGTTCAGACAACTGTTCACCTTTACTGTACATATGACTGCTGAAAACTTTCACAGAATCACAGAGCGGGTCAGGCTGGAAGGGGACACACTGGGTCATCTGGTCCAATATCCCAACCCTCAAGCAGGGTCATCCTAGAGCACATGGCACAGGATTGTGTCCAGGTGGCTCCTGAATATCTCCAATGAGGGAGACTTCACAATCGCTCTGAGCAATCTTCTCCAGCACACAGGCATCTGCACTGTAAATAAGATCTTCCTGTTAAGAACCTTCTGTTCAATTGTGATACTTGACATACTACACTTGACTACTCACACCTTTCATTATTCTGGAATCTGAAGATCATGACTGCATCATACTAAAAAATGCAAACGTATGACAAATGACAATTAAGACTGATTTTTTTTTTTCCTCTTCCTGAAGCTAGAGAACTCTGAGGCTGGAGAGCTAATTTTGATTTAGATATTGATTAACTTAAGATATTGAGCATATTTTCTGTTGGAGTCACTTTCAATATGTTGTAGAAATTAATATTGTTTTAAAAAGATGAATATTTCTTACAGGTGCTCTCAAATAGTCTGGAATTTCATTTTCATTCAAGTCTCCAGAGATGGAGGTCCCCGGCTATGTTTCCTATCTGTGTTAACTTAGTCTTGAACTTGCCCTCATCTACCACAGTCCTTTCAGTGCTGCAAGTCGCTCTGGACTCTGGCTCTAGTCTGACATTTGCTGATAAATCATCTGAATCCTACTGCAGGGAAGCTCTAGCACAGGAGGAGGCTGACAAAGATGTATTTCACTAGATAGATAATGAGATATGTCTTTTCATAGATGACCATCTGCCCTTTCCTCAGAAACTTACACCATTTCTTTATAATGAAGATGTCCTCTGGTTTGAGAGTTTCTTGAGAAAATAGTTTTTTGATACACCAAATGCCTAAAGAGAAATACAAACTGAAATGTAAAGAACAAAAAGACCTAATTAATCTGAAGGCTTAAAGAGGTTTCCTTTTTTTTTTTTTTTTTCAGTAGTGCCATCCTGGGTTAAAAGGATTATCAGTGCTACAGGAACTGTGTGATTTGGAATAGGATAATTACCAGTAAACTATGATAAGCAGTGTGTAATAATCAACATCTCACCCTTCTCATTCAGAAAATCTCAGGAGGTCTGAAAAGAAGGAGGGAATATGATAAATATATGACAAAATTGTATTCTTTTATTTAAGCTTGAGGATTCTGTCTCCTACAGTTTAAACAGATAAGTATGTGTTATTCTGCTCCTAAATACTTGCATGCATGACAAATAGTTGTGCAATGTAGCATACAAATTTTAGGGTTTTTATTAAATTATTACTGACTTTAGCAACCTGTATTGCCACAGCTGGAAGACCATATGTTTCTCTCTCCTGCTTTGACTATGTGTAATACTGCTGATCATTACAACTCACCCTGGGAAAAATCTTCTGCATTTTCTTGTATTTAAAATTATAATTCTGCACATTTCAATTGCACCTTAAATTTTTAAATAGCTTTACATAAATCCATTATATAATTTAAATGGCGGCTGCGATGACATTTGGCACAGGATCAGATCAAAGAACTCACTGTTGAAAAGCTGTGTCAATTCAATAAACAAGACTGTGGAAGCAGATATCCCTAACATACCAAAATTTGTCATAGTCATTGTCTAATCTACTAAAAATGCCTCTGGTATTATCCTTATATTCATGGAGGCTAGTTCAGGGACATAGACAGTAGTCCCCATGTCACACACTATAGCTAAATGTAAATAATTTTTTTATATTTCTTAGGAATTATTCTTTCTAAGAACCATTTCTTAATGACTAATCACTCCCAATTGAAAGAAACTGATAAAAATTATTTCAAATTATCTCAAAAGCAGAAAAGCACTCTGAAAGTATCCAAATAAGAACAACTTTTACACTCATTGTCTACTGCTACAGGTAATCAACAAGTCTAAAGTGTGAAATGTAGGGCAATACTTGTCACTGTATTATGCTTTCTTTACAAGTAGAAAGCTATTTTTTCATGGAAAAGTGTAAAAGTTAACCAAAAAACAGTATTACAGCAAGACTACTGATAGCAGTGATAATTAAACTTGCTTATGTTTTGTTATTCTAAGAGTGTGATTTCATTCTTATAGTGATTGAATATTTGTCCTCTCTGGCTTTTATTCTTCAAGCAATTCCATGCCCAAGTGTAGTCACACACATATACAGAAGTGGCAATATTTCTCTTTTGTTTAAACTGGTTAGGAGCAGAGAATGAAGTCCAGAACTGCCTTTGGGATATGCAAGTTATGGAGAGGTGATGTAAATCTCAGCTTTCATGACACACATCTTTGGCCTGAATATGAGTTGGAGGTGGCACAAAAAAAATTGTTTGAAGCAATGTTAAAGATTCAATATTCAAATTCGTCCTCACATTGTAACGGTACAGTTTAGACAAATTCTTTTACAAAAATGTTGATGCAAAGTGAAGAGTGCATGCTACCAGAAATGGAAAAGTTTTTTAGCATTGCAGAGTTTTATGAACTCTTTTTAGTGTGCAACACCAGTCACAGAATAACCAGGTAAGTCCTACTTGCAGTCATATGTCACTGTGCCAATGGACATGCTGCTTGGCCAGCCAGGTGATTCATGTAGTAGATGATGTAGAGGCATAGTAATACAGGAGAACTACTTCTTTAGGATGCTGGAAACCTAGCTGTTCCATAGACAAATGGACATACAGAATGAAGGCATGCTTCAAATATGTATGACAAAGTAACTATGTCCTCTTTTTAGAAATAGCCAAATGTGAAATGGAAAACATCCACTAAATAGTCCCTCTTCTCAGGATGAGAAAGACTGATCTTTCCAGGTATTTTAAGGGTTTTAGTGTTTAAAGGGATGCACATTTTACTACTTCTAGGGGAAAAATAAAAGATTCCCATTTAAGCAGAAGAACAATTATGTTTACAATGAAAAGCCTGTCTTCTATTTTTATTTCTTTCCCTATTATTTCATTGAACTATGCTATAATAACTGCATAAATAACACTAAACAATCCAAGGAATGTAGCAGGATGTGGTCACACTTGGACCACATTTATAACATTTATAAGGGTCTGTTACTGTCATTACTAATGTTCTGTTATTCAAAAAGCCTAACATTTCATTAGTCTTTCCTTTGATTTTTCCTGATGTGCTCATGGAAATGTAGCTGTCTCCTGTGATGACAGTAAGCCTTGTTCTTTCAGGTGTTACTGCCTTCCAGCTGACAGTGAGCACGCTGTTTGTTTTCCTTAGTTACACTAACTGTTTCCGTCCCCAGGATGGCTTTCATCTTGTTTTTGTACGTGTTTGAATACCCTTTAGCTTCCTATTCCTCTTTTTTGATTAATGCCAACAATTCCACCCCAGTGTGATATGCAATTTCATTGATAAACAGTTAATTTCCCTTCCAGATAATCTCTGAAGGCATGAGGTATTCTGCAAAGGTATTTCTGCAATGCATTGCTGGTATTTTTATGTTTATTGTATTACTATATTTCTTGTGCATCTCCCCTTGTTTAGATATTTCTGAAGAAAGTGGTCTTATTTCCACATGATCATGAATTTAGTAATTTTTTTTTTTTTCAGGTAAGATATAGTCTAATTTTGTTTGTGATACGAGAATTGGATATTTGCCTAAATCATCAAACTGCTTAAAAGGTTCAGCTTTAACTGGCTGTCATTTTGGTCACTTTTAAGACTCCATCTTCCCTCCTGTTTTTCTGCTTACTTATTACTGAAGGGAAAATAAGGCTGTCCCACATAACTTGAAGATCATTTGTAAATAACTTTATCTGGCTAGTCTCAGCTACTTCATGAGAAGAAAAATTGTTCTTAGAGTAGAAACTCAGCACGATTATGGATATTTATCTTGAAATTCATATTTTAAACGCAAACTACTTTCTTACATAATTGATGCAATGTATCTATATGGAACCAGGCAATAGCATTTAGGTTTATTAAGACTTTCTATTTATATTTTAGTTTATTACCATTGACAACATGCTACAGGAGTTTGTTAAAAGACGTCAGTTGAATAAATTGTGGTCATGAGGCCTGTCTATAATGAAAAAGTTCAAATTTCTAGCTAAATTGATAGAAACTCATGCCAGATAAAAAAATTATGTCCACATGGCATCAGTTCTAATAAAAATCTGATTTGATTCTAAAATTTTCCATTGAAAATACTGTCTTGTCAAGGGAAGTGGGATAAAATTTAAAGGCTTTTACTCACTACTTTGACTTTTGCTGATAATTGAGTTTCCATAGTCAATAAATGTAAGAAAGAGTTTTAAAAATCAGTGCTCTATTTGTTTGGTTTACTCTCGTTTGTTTGGTTTATTTTCTTGGAGCATATTTTACAATAGCCTGAACAACATTTAAAATTAGTATATTTTCTCTCTGTAATTATTAGCAACTAATCAGTTATTAACATTTTTTCTTGTTGTGGAAGTTTGCTTATTTTAAGTAAAAAAAAAACCAACAGCAACATTCATGCAACCCAATTCCAAAAATCAATGTCACTTTTAAATCCTGCAGAACTTTATGCAACTCTACAGAAACACACGTTGAACAGAAATTAATAAGAAAAAGTTCTATGCCTCAAAGCACTGTGCTGTTTTAGTCAAAATGCTGGGCTCCTTACCAGAATGAAGGTAATCCTGTACAAGTAATTTTTACCTCATTGTGCATTGTTCCCCTTACCTGCACATTTCATGGCTATATTAAAGAAAAAGTACACTTAATAGGTATGCATGGAGGGTTTTCTTTTAACACCATCAGTTGCTTGACATAAACACACATTTATGGTGATTCACATTCTGAAAGGTAAATAAAGTTAAATGCTGAATTAAAAACCTCAGAAAATCCTTAATTTTTTTTTTGATTTTGCTGAATACAGACTGTTGAAAAAATCTTTACACTTAAAAGTATAATGGAAATACCTTTTTTTTTTTTCCTGAAAACAGCAGTTTTAATTAGCAAATTCATTATTCCAGTTCTACTACAATGGATACTATACATAGCTCCAATGGAGCTGAACTGCTCTAAAATATGACTAGAAACACAGAGTTCACACAAGGAGTGCTTAGTAAGGACTAAATGAAAACTCAGCAGAAAACCGCAAGAACATCATGATTTGGCCAATATTTGCTTTTCCTGTACTTTCAAGTGGGCAAAGTTCTGTACAGATGAAGCTGCAGCAAGCTTTATAAATAATGAACATAAAATCTACTCAGCTCTCATCCTGATGATTAAAGTGTCAAGAGGTACTGAGAATGAAGAGTAGACCACCAGCCGATTATGCACTTATTTGCACAGCCCTGCTGTAGAGAACAGAAGCAGTTATCTAATTATTTTGTAGCTACCTGATCTTCTAATTAACAATACAAAAAAACAAACAAAACACTTCCTAGTTACTGTGGAATTGCATTAACAAAACAGTGCTTCCATGCTCTATGCAGTACAAAGATCTATTAAGAAACAGAAAACCTAACAATATTCAAGCTATGCATAGAGATTTGAAAATATAAAATATATAATACACTTTGAGTAATGTCTTGCAGCTTCTCTACAGAAATTATCTACAATATTCCCACTTCTCCCTCATACACTGCATGGTGTTTTGGTTGCTTAAATGTCTTCCTGTCCTTCATATTAGGATTAATATGATTCAACCGTAGCAGGTATACCTTTGGGAATTGGTTATTTATTCAAAAAGAAAAGAGCCTTTAAAAAAAAACAACAAAAAACCGTGCTGTTAGAATCTAGGAGAATAAATAATTCAAGATAGTTCTCTTCCTGTTTGTTTCAATACTCAGGTGTACAAATCTCATCCATAAGAAATTCCATATGGTCCCTCAACCAACTTCGGATTCACATTACGATGTTTAACCCTTTCATTTTTATTCTGTGAGGTTAACCAGGGAGATTCTGGGAGTCAAACAGAAGAAACATTTCTACGACTGCTAACCTACTTGAGAAAGAAGGAGGCATTTTCACTGAGGAGAGAAACTTGAAAGTCTAAGAATAATAAAGAAGCAAACATGAACCAAAAGGTTTATGCTGATGTTACTAGAAAGTAATTTTTTAATATTTATTTTATGCATTTTATGCAAACATCAAAAGCATAATTTTCTGTAGCAGGGTTTGAAAAGCTTAAAAACATGGGTTTTTTTCTCTATTAAATTATGCAGAAAGAGAAGGAAACCTTTTTGATATTTTCAACCTAAAAAGACAGTCATTTTCAACTGCAGGAATTCTGTAACAAGAACAAATCATTGTACAAGAACATAATCTGGTCTTGAGGTTATGGTGAATACACTGAGGAATAGATAGTAATAAGCATTAAGGAAAGCCCTTTGGAACATTTCAATTGTAATATATCTGTACATTGCAACACCTCCCTGAGTAGCACAGTGTCACATATAATTATACAGTGCCCAGAGAGAACACAAAAGACCATCTGTAAGCTTTGAACAGATGTTTGAATACTTGAGCTTATCATGGTCTTAACATTTTCAAACCTCAAAACAAGTGTAGATTCAAAAACAATACTGGAGTAGGAACAAATTCAAAATTGGGATATTCAAATTCCTGTGAAGTTGATATTTTGTTCACTGTTATTTAAAAGCGTGTATCTGTTCAATACCTTGTGTTTTAAGGTAAAAGGTTTTTGTATACATAATTAAATACTTGCCACTATTATTTTTCAGATTAATCTCCCTACAAACGCACAGTCTAAGAACAGAACTGTCTAGAATAGACTATATCAGTTGGAACAAACATACAGCAATCATCTAGCTCAACTGCCTGACTACATCAGGGTTGACCGAGTTGTCAAGTCCAAATACTTCTTAAACACTGACAGTCATGAGGCATCAACCACCTCACCAGAAGCCTGTTCCAATGTTTAGCTGCCCTCTTGGTAAAGAAATGCTCTCTAGTGTCTATTCTAAACCTCTACTGGTGCATTTATGAAGCATTCCCATTCCATCCTACCAGTGAACAGCAGGGAGAAGAGATCAGGACTTTCCATTTCCCTTCCTCAAGAGGTGTAGAGACCAATGAAGTCTCCCCTCAGCCTTTTTCTCTCCAAACTAGACAAGCATAAACTCCTCAGCTGCTTTTCACAGGATATTCCTTCCACCTCTTTTGCCAACTTTGTTGTCCTCTGGACACACTGAAGGACCTTGACATTCTTCTTTAATGGAGAGACCAAGAACAGTACACAATACTTTAGGTGGGGCCACACCAACACTGAATACAGTAGGATAATCACCTCTTTTGACTGGCTGGTGATGCCGTGTTTGATGCACCCCAGGATGTGGTTTGCCCTCTGGACTGCCAGGCACACACTGCTGGCTCACACTGAGCTGCTGCTGACCAGCAGCCCCAGATCCCTACCTGCAGGGCTGCTCTCCAGCCTCTCTTCACTATACTTTTCTCCATCATAACTCCATCCTAGGTGCAGTATACAGCTGTCTTGGAGCGATTTATTATGCTAGCCCATTCTATGATTCTCTGCTTTATGCCCAAAAAATGGCAGCACCACCTTTAAGGCCTGGGACTGCATGTGTGTGGGGCCAGGGAAGATCTGGGCTCTTTGGAGGGCATTTTTCAAAATCTCATGACCCAGGCATTCTGTGGAACTGAGTGGTTTGGTTTTTCTTGGTTTTCTTGGCCCAGGCAAAAAGCTTTCCCCTCCCCTGGCTGGGAGAAGCTGCAGCAGTAATCTTTGACCTGAGCTGAGGAGAACAGAATAGCTGCTAGTCTGAGACTAGAGAAGTGGGAGCGGGGCCACCCCATTCCCTAAGCCTTGGGTAGCCAAGGGACTAAAGTACATCAAGGGGCTCCAGCTCAGCTCTTTCGCCTACCATGAGCGCCGTGGTGAGGTCAATGCCAGAGAGCCACCAGGTTTTTGCCTACTGCTGAAACTCTTCCATGGAAGTTCCACTTCCCTCAGCATGAAAGCCAGCACCATCTCACACCATATGTCATGGGTATTTCTTTAACTTTTGCCCCATTCTCTGGATATATCTGGGGCTTTGTTCCTGTGACTGTGTGGGGCAGGGGGTGAATTCTGTAAGCATTCTGTTGTTAATAAACCATTGTTTTTTGTTTTTTTCACTTTCCTTAGCATTTTTCTGTTGGTGGAGGGGGATTACTGAAACCTTTAGAGGAGACTACTCATTGCAGAGCATCTTCTCTTAAATTTGTCTCAAAACTGAGACAATGGTATTTGAACTTTTGAAATTTCATCCCAATAATCATAGCCCAAAGCACTAATCTATCTAGATCCCTCTGCAAGGCCTCCTGTCGTTCAAGAGAGTCAACACCACCTGACAGTCTTACACTTTGGGATCATCAGCAAGCTTACCATAGGTTCACCTCCTGCATCCAGATTATTGCTAAACAGATTGAACAGGACTGGCCCTGGAACCGCACCCTGAGAAACACTGCTGGTGACCAGTCACCAGCCCAAGGTAACTTCATTCACCACAGCCCTCTGAGCTCTGCCCTTCAGCCAGTTCTTCATCCAGAGCACTGTGAACCCACACATCCCACAGCTGGACAGCTTGTTCAAAAGGCTATTGTGAGGGTCAGTATCAAAACCTTTACTAAACTCCAGGTAACTACATCCACCACTTTCCATTAATCCACTAGGGGAGTGACGTTATCCTACAAGGATGTCATATTATTGAAACAGGACTTTCCCTCTCTGAACCCGTGTTGACTGTGCCTGATGACTGCATTATTCTTTTAATAACTTACACTAGCATCCAGCATGATCATCTCTGTAATTTTTCAAGGAGCTACAGTTAGACCAACAGATCCACAGTTCCCTGGGCCTTCCCTCACAGCATTTTTGTAGATTGGAATAACATTGGTTAGCAGATTAATTTTATTTAAATCAGGTAGCAGGAAAGAAGTTCAGTGTGAGATGTGGCTCGTTTTAGGGACTGAAGAGAAGGGAAAGGAAAACAAGATGTGCCAGAGAAGGCTACAAGAAATGAGGAAGGAAGACTGAAAGAGGAAGGCATATAGAAGATAAAATCCTACTAAACCATACGAACCACGCACTATAAAGGTAGATCTTCACACACCTTGAACTAGCTTTAAGAATGGTTATAAACTCTGGGTCCCAAAGGTATCATACACCTAAATGGAGCTGGAGTTTCACTAAATAGGACTATCAAAGGCATAGATTTAATGATCCTGTACTTACACCCAGCTAAGCAACTGATAGCATTCTAGAGTGCTGCCAGCTTGGAGTGCTCTGTGAGCAATAAAATTATAACCAAGCTATTAATAAAAACTGATATTCATTTCTTCCATTCAATAGTCACTTGCTATGAACAGCAAATACCTAGGTGGAAAGTAAAATGCAAATTTCTCACATGGTTTCTCACATGCCCATAAATCTCCCAAAACAAAAGTCTATGAAAGATAAAAGCCAAGGTTAGAAGTTACTTTGTAAAATGGAGATAAGAGACTTATATGTGAACAAAGTTATCACTGCAGACTAATGGAAACCATAGAAAAACACTATTTCAAAGACAAAACTTTAAAGTTTCTACCCATTTACAGTCTGCTTGTCTTAGGGTACTGAAGAGAAAAAAAAAGAAGGAAATTCAACAGCAATACATTTGCACAGTGATAAGAGCACAGTAAACTTTTCCAAGTAAGAGAGAGGTTTGTTCACAAGGGATGAACTTGTAAAGATGTGTACTGAAAACAAAAACACTTCTTATACGGCAGAAATAATTATAGTGCACCTGAAGTTTCTGAAGACAATAAACCAACCTCTTTCACTTCCAAATCAATCTCATTTTCATAACTGCAGGCATAATTCTAAGGTTCTGTTTGCTTGGTAAACCTTCCATTTATCTCTAGATAGCCAAATGTTCACCCGTAGTTTATCTGTTCCTACATTAAAAAAAAAAAAAAAAAAAAAAGTCCTGGTATCTTTAATCTGGTGCACCTCTTTCCCTTGTGAATGGTGAATTAGTTCAGAAAAGGCCTGCTTGAGAACTGAGAGGCTTATATATGCAACCAAAAAAGTACAAATAAAACAACAGTCTCTTTAGTCAATCCTTTAGAGGTTTGGTGGTGCATTTATTTATTTATTTAGATCACCTACAAGTAATAACGAGTGTCTATGTTTAGCACAGACAATGGGTAAGTATTAACTCCTTGACACTGAATAGTCTGAGACTCTTAAAAAATATAAAATTAAATCTAGATTCAGAGTTCACACTGGCCATCTTAGAAAGATGGAGAATAGAATGTTCAGCCTTGTTCTTTTAAATTTTGGTTTTGTCAGACAAAATCTTACTAGATTCTTGTCTGCACAATGAAAAGCTGTGCACACACAGTAAAAACACTGGAAGAAAAGTACCCAGGAAGTATCAAAATGTATCTTACTTCTAGATACCATTACAAAGGAAAAGCAGATACACTTTTGGACAAAAAAAATGTAGGCATTAAAAACTTTGCATGCAATTTAGGGTGGAAACTTTAATTGGCCAATAAAGAATAACCAGTGAAAATCAGTGAATTTCACAGAGTACATGTGAAATTTCCAAACTCACATTTCCAAACATGAGTTTGGTCAGCTGACTAGTTCCCAAAGTTTATGGCTGCTTTAACTAGGAACTTGACTAAGTAGGTGAATTTTCTGCTGATGTCAGAAGTATATATGACATCCCCAATAGGTTGATTTGGATAGCAAAAGTTTAACACTTCAGTCTTTTAAGATTTTCAATAAATCTGCGGACAAATAAAATCTTAATTTCTAAGAACATGTATGTGCATGGGGGGGCAGAGGGGAGATACATATGTGAATTTTTAGAATCTAATTAATCTTATATAGAACAAAAAAGTTGTGGTTTTTTTTTTTTTGTTTTTTTGTTTTTTGTTTTTTTTTGTGAGTGTTACTTCCTTGTTATCACTAGAACAAGTGCTTTGTTTAAGTCATCTGCAGTCAAAATAATACCAAAAACTTTTTATATATTAATACTGGAAATTCATTACAGATCATTTTAATACTTAGATACTAGGGAAAACCACAAATTAGTGGATTTAAATTAAAATACTTTGCCTAAAGAACACAAATATAAGTTTAAACAAACTAGCAGTATTCTGTAGTCTAGAAATGAAGTAAATTCATAACTGTGAGTGTTCTTTGTTTTCTTTCAAGTGATTTCATTGTTCAGATGATGTATATTTGATATAAAGAGTGAAAAACTGTAATATAAAGACATATTGAAATATTGTATTCTGTGCATACACAAATAGTCCAATCATTATTCTATTAAAAAATTAGAGGAGTAGTAATTAAGTAATGCTTAAAACTCTCAGTATGTGATAGGCACACAATAATTTGTGTCTTTCATAATTTTTTGTGGTTTTAGATATGTGGTTTTTTCACAAATACCAAGCACTTATAATTTCTTACTAGCCATGTTGGGAAAAGTGACTCAGGATAAAGTATGCCTGAGAGAAAGGTATTATTTTCTTTTTTAATTACTGTCATTATTATTTTAACTTTATATGGATGATATTTTGGGGGAAGAAGCAAGCCAATGAGTGAAACTTTGCTATATCTCTTAATACTGGAATGACTTATTATAATGCTAAATTGACTGTGTTTTCTTAGATTCCGTCTTACTGTATAAGCTAACCAAAATTTGCAGATCCTTCTAAACTATAGTTGGAAATTTGAAAGAATGTTTACATGGAAATATCTGCCATGATGATTTGATTTTTAAGTTTCTATTGTATGGAAAACTACAGGACACAACTCTAGAGCATGATGACCTAGGATACAAGTATCAAATTCCATTGCATGTGTGTTCATCACCGAGTTCTTAATAACATTTACTAATTATTTCTGTTCTCTAATCTCTAGCTACCTTGGCAGCCCAGCTATAATAAAACAACAGGATCTCACCAGAAATAGCCACCTTCCCTACAGTCAGAATAAGTACATTGCAGTCCTGAATGATTAAAAATCGGACTGCTGTGTCTTGCTACAGAATATATTTTACATTAAAAAAAAAGGAGTTCCTCAAAAGATGTCATATAAACATGTTCTTAAAACTCCATTCCACTAATAAAACTGTGCCCTACTAATTCAGACAGAAAAGTAAAAGGTCAGAAAGATTTAAAAACCATAAAAATGTATTAATTGCCAGAGCATTAGGCCATCTGTCGTGAAGCAACAGTCTTTGTCCTCTGTGGTGGACTCAGCTATATCAATAGTGTAACTGCTGTTCAATAGCTGTGTGTTAGTTTAGCTCCTCCTGGAGCAGACATTTAATTGAAACTCAGACTGGCAGAGTACATGACTCCCTGTTGTTAATTGGTCTTTAGAGACTGTTAAGAAGTATGGCAATTATCTCTAGCCCCAGTCCCAAAACAACAAAAAGATTTTTAAAAGAAGAAAATAATAAGGTCACCTTGTCTTTTCATTAACAAGCACCAATAAAAAATTTGTCAGTTCGTTAAACAAATGTAAGCCTATGTGGCATTTTCTTTAGACACAGACTTGAATAGAAGTATGGCACAGCAGTTGATCATGTACCACTAAGGCAGGGGCCCAGAGACTGTCTGATCAAAATCAAAAGTCCTTTTTTCTCCCACTTAAGTGAAAAATACTCTTTCTAGGATCAGGTTAAGAGCTTCAATTCAAGGTGTGCAAAAAATAATGCACCATAAAATGTCAAGATGCCTGAAGAAGATGGATGGGAGAAATAAAGCAATAAGTGATCCGTGAGAGAATCCCAACACCCTTCAGAGAAGAGGACTTTAAGAGCTAATTGGAAGCATTTTTCAGTAGAAGCAGCCAGCTGTATTTTCTGCCACATATTATTTAAACTTGGAAAGGGAAAATGAAAATGTTCAGCAATCACTCCAAAACACAAGACAAAACAATAGAAAAACTCTGTAACATGCAGCAACTTACCTTTTAAAACACCACTTACAAAATAAAAACATCTCTTTGTTAAGCACTAAATCTTTCCTTAGAACATAGAAAAAGATTTTAAATAACACAGGCTCTGTGACATGATTTTAGATTCTTTCAAAGTAGCAAAAATTGTCCTCTCTATATACAGAACAATATTCATATAATAGTATAAGTCATTGTAGTATAAACACTTATTTTAAAAAAAAAAGGTAAAGGCAAAAGGTAAAAAATTCCATATATATAGTCAATAGGAATTTTTACCAAATGAAATGTGACCACTTACAAGATTTTATTTTCTATCTCTCAAGAACAAAAGTGACATTGAGAATATTGTTTCATATATGGATCCTCTTGTATTTGCAATCAGAATATTTAATACTCCTATCTAGAAATTCAAGAAAACAATCGTCTTTGCCCTAAAATTCAAGCATGTTTTAGAAATTTTCCATGCTACTATTGGAAAAACAATAGTCATTTCTGCTAGGAAGAATATTCAGGGAATACTCTCTTCTAGCCAGCCTTCTCTTTATTCAATGAAGCAAGACTCTGGTGAATAGTAAGAGTGCAATCCTTGAAAATGTTAAGCATTTAAACACTGCAGAGTGCTGCTAGAGATAGCAAAGACACCTCACATTCAGCTGGTCAGGGAAATTACTTTACATGTTTAATAAAATGTATGAGGATGACCGAAAGACAGACTACCAATGCAAATAGTTCTGCTCAGGGTAGTTTTCTTTCCCCTTCAAATAATTACACAGCATAATATTTGTGTATGTTATACAATCTGCAGAAAATCTGAAGGGTTAAACATAGAGCCATAAACAAAATGACCATGGTGACTACTGTGAGAGTTCTAGCCAATATGCTTTTTGCAGCTCCACACCACTGCTGTGGTGGCATTTTAGGACTTCATGTGATGCCCTTGAAAAGCACTATGCTCATCAGCTACTCAAATTGAGTAGTTCCATGTTTAAACTTTAGTGTGAATGACCAATGGTCTAAATTAGTATTTTAGATGGCCTTCAAGCAGGACACTCTCAAAAGCTCATGGCAAATCACCTTCCATAATGATTAACAAGGACTAAAAAATACACACTTTTATTTCTGTTGATTTGTTTCCCAAAGGAAAATTTGATTGGGAGACTTTGTATCGGCTTCGGGGTGTGAACTATAGACCACGTCATGTAGATCACAAGAGCTTGTTAAAAGAAGTCCTGAGTTTTCACCAGGTTCCTAATTACGTCATTATACTTTTAGAAATTCATGAATTAATTGAAACTGACTGAATCCAAAGTACAAGTACCTACCCTACTGCTAAATATTATTAAAACAAAAGAAATCTGAAAAACAGGCTTTATAAGCACAGACCTGATATCAAAGTCTGCAGAAGGGCAATTTGGTGTAACTAGGTGCAGTAAATTTTATAAAGAGGGGGGGAAAAAAGGTATTACATATTGTAAAATCATCTTGGCTTTTACTCAATTGTATGAGACACTTCTCTCAGACATAATTCTGGAAAAACATAGTTCACATGCTCATGTCTTCGGTTGCTCGTTACATAAAATAAAGAGTTCAGGCTTAATAAGTAAGACTGCTTTAAGGTAAAACTCAGCTCTCCTTCAATGCATACAGGCATGAAAAGCTTCCAGGTATATACCCCTTGCTGGTATCACTCAGGTACATTCCATAGAGTTGGAAGTCCAGCTTTTAAAATTCTATAATCTTTTAATGCTTCATATATTTTTATTTAGTGTTACAAAAGTGTATATAAAAGTTAGATAGCTTTTGTGGGTTTTCTTTTTCTCTTTTTGAGAAACTGACGATTTTGAGAACAGTAATGGTGAGCTGCACTTCAGACCATTGCCCTTTACAATTCTGGTTACTGTCTGTCTTGAAAAAAAGCCAGAGGAGTTAATTCTCAAAGACCACAAAGACCAAAATAGGAAAAGAAAATTATTCCATTTTCAAATCTCTGATTTTTTTTTTTTTTCATATTTCTTCCAGGTCTTACTCCAAGTAACCCAGATTGGTTACTGTTAATGATCCCTTTGTCATTAATGGTTCTCTCAATACTTGCACTGCTTGAAAGCTTTGTTAACATAGTGACATCAATATTAATAAGTGATAATATAAAGTTTAACAGTTACTGATGACTCAAGAATCTTTAACTCCCTACTTTGGCATGTTTTATGTGTGAGGGAGCAGAGCACAAACTGCCATGACTAGAGAAAGGATGCAAATAAAAGCATTGCAGAAGACTAAGCTTGAACTTTTCCTGTAACAAATCTCAAAGTCATTGTATTTACCACGTAACAACTTCTGTTAAAGTGCCAGGTTGTTATGACTGTATATTCATGAAGAAGTGTTTAAGAATTCACACTTTGTTTGCTAAAATTAATAATAAGTTTGATTCTGGAATGGAAAGAGATTAATACAATTTTTTTCTTCTTTTCTTGTTGTTGATACTGTCATTAAAGACAGCTCTTTAAAGTGAATTGAAAGATTTCTGAACTAGTTTTCACAGGATGGAGTTATGGAAAATTAACTGCATTGTAAGGTTCCATATAGGACTAAATAGAATTCACTATTCCCCTTAATACTTAAATAGAACTCTCCCAGTTATTTTTAAATTTTATTGGGTATCTCAAAGAATCACACAACCACAGAATGGTGTAGCTTGGAAGGGACCTCTGGAAGTCATCCTGTCCAGAAGACAATTTATAAATACATGTCTAGCACCTTATTTTAATTGATGATATATGGGATATGTCCCCGATGTAATTCTAACCCCAATTAAAAGACATTCATAAGAAACTGTGATTAAGAGATCTCAGTATGGAACAATTACTCACTGCTTCTTTGTGCCTTGTTTTTTATTTCTTTCCTTATTAAGAAACAACTATTATTTAAATACATGTTGTTACTTGTTTTCCACTTTGGTACCATTAGTCCAGAGTTAGAAAACCTGATAAATTGGAAAGGAGCAATATGGCTGCAATGTCATTGGATATTAGAACCATTAGGATTATATTTTCTTTTCTTGTTTGTCTCTAATACATGTATATATTAAAAAAATTTTGTGATTTGTTTAAAAACACACATGAGTAAATTCAAAGACTATGGCTTTAAAGCTCCATTTCTAGAAAAAGGGCTGTAATGATGATTGTACATGCTCATCTGAGGATCACTTTGAACAATCAAATGTCTCTGTTTCCCAGCAATTATTTAATATTACAGCAACTGAAAATTCCTTGTGAGAAGTAACACAGGTTCAAAAAAGATGAATATGAACAAATAAGAGAGGCAAGGGCAGAAAGGAAAACTGAAGCATAGATGGCAGAATTGATTTCTCTCAAGTCACTCACTAGGTTTGCATTCAGCTTCTAGGTCTGCTAGGAAATCAGAAAATTCCAGTATAGTTTCTCTTACCTGAAACTCTCAGGACTTCATTCCTTTCCTGTTTGTTTCCTATCTTTTTCCTAACTGTCAGCAAAAATATATAGTACAGGTTTCTCAAAACTAATCTTATCAAAGTTTGTTGGAACACTGCTGCTGACCTGGGATCTCTACAAGTCTCATACATTTAATAAGGGCATCTCAGTGGTATGTTCGTAAAAATAAAGAAATCCTAGTTTCCAGATGATGTAGGTCAGTGTAACTTTACCGATTTTAAACGGGGATTACTGGTTCATATAATCTAAAAATTTGATCTATTTTTTGTAGTACTCTATTGCTGGGTAGATAGTGCAGCTTTCATTTTCTGATTTAATCCCTTCTATTTGAATAGCTTGCGACTTCTTGTTAGGATAATTTAAAATAATCTTTTTTTTTTTTTTTCCCCCCCCCACTATTTTAACCTCACATCTACTTGCTGTAACTCAAAAGAGAAATAATTAAAGGGCTCCTCAGAAGCCTGGAAATTACCTTCACCTGAAAGCACTGTATTTTAGATACAAATAACACATAGTAACACTTAGTCATTAGCAGACTTGCTGTGTAACCTCTGTTCATAATCCCTATTTAAACAGCCAGATTGGCCCTGTTTAAAAAAGTACTTTAAATCATCATGTTAAAAATATGTTAAGCAAATAAAGAAGTCCAAGACAATCAATTTACATAGGTATGTGGTTTAAAGTTTTTTGCTGTCAAAGTATTTACATCTGCTGAGTTCTAACTGCATATCAATTTAGTTATTTGAGTAGAAGGTTTGTTATAATTCCATCTGTCACTGGAAAGTGGTTGACCAAAATAAAAATTCTCTTGTCTTACAAAAAAATCTGATCAAAGGAGAACCTTGGATTTGCATTATCTCAATACTGTCACTGTTTAAAGTTTTTAGTAATTGGCTATTCTGTACAACCAATCTACTAAAAATGTAGCAGTCCTGTGACTTCTTTTCAACTTTTCTATATGGTAAAAAGTATTTTCATCTTATGAGGGTTAAGTCATTATTCCATACAGTTTACTGTTCAAGATTTCTAATTGGTTTCATCAGGCTATAGCAGGAATTTAACTTTTGTTTCAGAAAACTTCACACAGTTACCTACATGACTGAAAGACTTTCAAAGCAGATTTTTTAGTCTTAAAAAAGACTTCTAAAACCTAATTTTTCAATAAAGTTCATCAGCCTTAAGGAGATAGTGAATATACTTGAAATCATCAGAGACTGGTTGAGGCCAGTTAAAAAGTTGCACTGCAAAAGAAGATAAATCCTAATCACCCCAATTATTAATATTATAATTACAAGTAATATTTTTATGTCTGACCCATACATTTCATTAGTTTTTTGGGTTAAAAGTTATCTTAAGCACTCATGATACATTTTATATAGCACCATTTACCTAAAAGGAGTAATAGAAAACTACTATGTCAAGATACTAATTCAGGAGAAAGGAGTGGTTTATCTGCACTTTAGTAATGCTTTCAACAGTTTCTCCTGCATCATCCTTATAAACAAACTGATTTGTTGGACTTACTTGGATGAAGTACAGCCAAAATAAACAGAGAGTGAAATGGACTAAAAGCCGGCTGAACTGCCAGGATCAAAAGATCGTTATGGAAGACATACACCAGGCAAAATGCTCACCTTGGCGTGTACTGGCTATATTTCCATATTTAGCTTGATCTCTAGCTTCTTTAAACTTTATTTGTTACTGTGTGTTACAGATTTCCCCTTTTGCCCTTTCCCCCAGGTGAATCTCTATAAATGTGATGCATCATAAAGCAAATCCTGCTCGCAAACAGCCAGTTTCAACTGAAACACCATGCTTGTTAGACTTAGATATGGAAATAATAATTGAAGCATATTGGGCCTGATTCTTCTCTGGTTTTTATCCAGTCAGAGGACTATAAGAATTTAAAAAAGTGCAAGCAAGCAATTGCTGTGTCAGTTTTCAACAGTTGTGGGCACCTTAAATACATTTTTCAAACTTCGATTCAGTAAAGAGCTGCATGAAAGCAATTTTTTGCTTAAAATACTCATCCAAATTCTCACAGTAAATACAAACTATAATCCTTCTGCAAAATTAGATTGAGATAATATTTTCAAATTGCAACATCAACACCAGAAACCCAGGTAAAGTTTTTGCAGTTAAAAAAGTCCAGGAAAGGTTTAAAAAAAATCTACTGAATGTATCACATCTTGCTTGATAAGCCCCTCATTAATAAACACATTTTAGCACTTATTTTAAATACACTTTTTTTTCCCCTAACATTGGAAAAAATTGTTTAATGTAAGGAGAACCTTAGTTTTATAGTTCATGTCTTCATCATATCCCTATCTAACCTTGCAAAGTAATAAAAGTGACTTTTATATACATAAATCACGGTTGGAAAAAACTGACGGCAAACCATATACTAAATCTAAAATATTTTAAAAGTTAAGGAATTTCAAAGTAGCAAGGTCTTGAAAATCCATCTTGCTCACTTCCTGGTCAAACCATGACAGAGAGACTTGATATAAATACTTAAAGAGCATGAATTCTTCCCACATATGCCCGTTATTTGGCAGTAGGACAGGCAAATTTTTACAAAAGAAACAGTTGACATTTTCTTCAAGATTATTTATAAATGCTCAACTTTTTGATATTTTAAATATGAGACGTATTCTATATAAAATTTGAACTGGATAAAGGAGCTCAGGAATTCCTGAGCAGTATTCCTTGATAATGAGCCTCATACACAGCAAATAAATTCACTGCTCACATTGGGATTTCTCTGTATATTGTTCGAGTATTTTCATTCTTGAACACCTTCCACTGCCATTTTCTATAATATCTGCAACAAACACATACAGCCCTGAATCTTTGGACATACTAAACCAAACTATGACCTCAACTGAAAAAACCGTGACCTTGGAAATTTTCTTTTTTAGTCCTCTTTTTTAGTGAACCCAGAAAGCTGGGGAAAAAAGATATTTTCTCTGGGTGGTACTCAAATTAAGTAAATTTTGATGTCTTCTAATCCTGCCCTGTACCTATCACAGCAGACAAATCTATTCATTCACCACAATTAGTAATCCAAGGTGAGGCAACTACCTGTTACATTTACTACTACAGTAGGAATTAGAGAGAGAAGGGGAAAGAAAACTCTCCCAGCATAACTCAACATGACAGACTGCAAAAATCAATTTTAATTAATTCTGCCTCTTTAAATCTGCCTGCTCTTTTGGAAAGATTGCTATCTGTGTCAGGCACTATGGCAATATAATTAACAAAAGCACTGCAGGGCACTGATAGCACTCGCAGCCAATTTACTTGGCAACATCTTAGTTTTATGAGAGTGCCAGGTGAGAAGGTCCATTGTATTAAGAGTGTGATTTGTGTAGTATCTTCATGTGAAAGGTACTCATCTTTTACCAAGAAACACCTTGTGAGGTATTAATTATATGGCTTCAAGCAAGAATTAATGAGAAAGAATTTCTGAAAAACAGCTTCAGGGTTACGAGACAGAGACTGTTTCAATGTGAGATTACCAACAATAAAAACCCAGGGTGTCAGCTATAAAGTTCATACTGGGAAGCAGAGGCTTATGAAGAGTTGTTTTGTTCTGGTTTGTTTTTCCATGCTACTTGGCACACACATTTCAAGCCACCTACTGTAGAGGACTGACTTTTCTGAAGCAATATCTCTGTTACATTACTTCATTTCCTAAAGCACTTGACGGAGTGGTAAAATATACTACACTGGTAATAAAATGTCAGTTGACATTACTAACAGTAAACTCATCTACCTTTGAGAATTTTTTAGTGGAAACATCTCAAAACAGCACCCTTCTTTCAGAAATGGTGAAGCAATAAAATGCAATGTAATGAACAAGAACTTGAAAATATTGTCTAAATGTGTCATTAAAAATCAGATTACCAGTCTGATGCGTGTACATATATATAAAGTTTATATTTTGTAATAGAATTCCATTATAATTGAGTAAATTGGTATATAGATTCCAGAAGAATCAGATTAGTAGTTCAGTATGATTCAGGTTTAGGTTAAAGTAAAAATAGTGGACTATATCATACAAAGAATTTATATGGTAAAAGTTCAATCTGCTATTTAAATAATTTGGGAAAGAAACCCCCATACTGTCAAACCAGGTATCATCTGTTTTCTACAGCTGATATTAGAGGCTTTAATAAATAAATATTGAAGGTAACACTCCTTCTTCACCCGTAAACTCCTTCTTCCACTACTACTGTGGGGAGGGCTTGGGAGTGGAGAGATGAAGTTAGGCATGACAAATGGGTGAGGAAAGGTGTTGCTTTATTTTTTGTCTTTTGTTGCTCACCACATAAATCTAATTAAATTGAGAAAAAAATTCATTTTCCCCATATAGAGCCTTTTTGCCTGTAGTACACTAACTGAAAGCAATCTCCCTGTCTTTGCCTTAATCCCTATGATTTCTTATTTTATTCTGTCCCCTCATAGGGGAAGTGAGAAAGCAGCTGTGTGGTGACCTGACTGTTAGCCAAGACTTACCCACCACTATCTTACAAGAACTTGGATAAATCTCACATATATCTCGCAACATTTATCTTTGCAGCTTTGTCTAACAGAAAAGCAGTCTCCACTGTATTCTTTTTCCTCTATACTAGTGGGACAATAACATTTTAATTTGATGAATTGCACTTTTTTTTTTTTTAACGAACTACTGTGTTTCTAGATCAATCAGCTCTTTCATTTAAATTATTCACTCCAGTAGGTGAAAGTATGAATTCAGAATATTGCTAGTTCACTGAGAAATTCCACCGTTCTGTTTACAGGGATGATGTACAAGAAAACCTGAAGACTGCCACAAGAAACTGCTCCTGTATCAGCAATCACCTCAGTGAACCACGTATATCTCCATAAGAGAAGTAGTCAGCCAGAACTCTCTGTCATGAAACAATGCATACAAAACCAGCACTGAATGAAAACAAAGTACAATATTTGACTCGTACTATAGCAAAATGATAGGCTTACAGCACATTTTGTTTACTTCTTTTTTTCTAGATTCCTTTTTCTACAATACTGGTATATTTAGAATTAATAAAACAGACCAAAAAACTTGAATAGGAAAGTTATAAAATACAATTTTAAAAAAAGTTCTTATCAGAAAATCTAACTGGGCTTTTTTGCTATGAAGGATTTCAGCGTAATTCTGAGGCCAAACAGTGCAACTTCTGTCTCTCCTATGCACAACAAAATAATAAAAGCATGTAGGCTAAGATAAAAATGTTTATATTAATTAGGATTAATTAATTACAATTAAGTAAAACCAAACAATATCTGAAACACGCAGTTAAGAAATTGTCATCAAGAATAACAGAGATTAATGGGACTGTTAATTGGTGTTGGAGACTGCAAAAATTTAGCACAGCTAAAAGCTTCTCCTTGTCACTGTAGAACACAGATTAGTTATATTCTATTCCAATATTTAAAATATGCTACTACTGTTTTGGCTTTGTATCATATTAATCTTAGCAGAAGCAGTGAGACTTGGGGCTGCACCATTCTACCTCTTCATTTGGAACTGTATGTATCAGTGTTTTACCTTTCCCTCCAGACCTACTGAAGTCAGTGAGAGATTCCTATTCATGTTCCTAACTGCTACAGCATTTAGTAAAATTTAAGTTACTCCTAACATTCCTCCTTGAAGCTAATTGAAAATGGTCAATTGTGAAAGGCTTTATGTAATTTTTCAGCTCATCTACTCTATATAAAATGGTTAAATATTTCAAGGATGTCAGTCTGTTTCTTGTAAGTCTAGATTATAAGTGCTTAATCATGAGAGAAGAAAGTCCTAAAGATAATTCATGAGGTCTTGAAGACTCTAGTGCTCTTTCCATCATTACAGCTGGTGCTCATTCTTCTGAATTTCAGGATATTATTAATGTGAAAGAAACACTCCCATGCAAAGGAAAAGTGTGGAGCTTATGAGCAGCATTACTTAAGCTTTGTCTAAATGGAAATGTTCCAGATAGCTGTATTAATGACAAACTACTCTTTCTCTGACTGCCGTGGCATATTATTGGGGTTGCTTGGTATGAATCAGACCAGCTGCAGTTATGATAGTTTTACTGCTCCATGGAAACCAGCTGAAAAGAAAGTGGATATTACAGTTGACACAAAACTGAATAGAATCCAGCAGTGCTCTCTCATCACAAATAAAGCAACCAGCATGTTAAATTACATTATGAGGACTGTGACCACCAGACCATTTATTCCACTCTACTCAGTGGCAATGGACCCAAACCTGGACTACTGTGACCAGTTTTGGGCCCCACAGTTGTAAAAGGTCATGACCTTCAAGAGAGGTTGAGAAAAATGTGTTTATTTCATCTGGAGAAGCCAAGGTCAAAGGCCAGTTTAAGAGAAAACCAGAGCACTTGAATAAAAGTTACAAGGACGACTAAGTAACTCTTTCTAGAGGTAGCAGACAACAAAGGGGAAATGGCTAAAATCACCTGCCTGAGAGGTTCAAATTAGATATTTGGAGGCTATTGCAGCTGTAGAACAGGACACCTAGGGAAGCAGCACAGCCTCCATCATGGGCAACTTCTAAGACTTCATTAGACCAAACCACAGCTGATGTGATCTATTGGTGATAATCTTGCTGAGAGCAGGAGTTTGGATGGCTTCCATACGTGTTTCTAGCCACCATTTCTATAACAAACTCCTAAATGTTACCCAGTAAAGCACAAAAGTTAAACCAGATGAGCAGTCATTGGATTTGGAGGCTTCTTTGGCAAAGGGTTGGTCCCTACTGTAAATAAAATTGAATGCTAGTAAGAAAAAATCACCATTTTGATATTTTCTCTCTTTCTTACCCGTTCTTAAAAATCCAATAAATTAGAGAGTTATAAGCCTTTCATAGCTCTTCCCAACCACTATTCAGTTTATTTAATCACAGAGAAAGTAATCTGAAACTTCAATTTAATATGTTTGCAGAAATATTGTTTAAAATAATGCTTTTCTCCATACACATACAGGGCAGCTGTGTCTTATATACAACTGAATACAACATCCAAAAAAGAAGAGAAACAATATTTCCCTTTGAAGTTCAGCTCCTTGAGAAAGAAGTGCTAGTGGTCAAACTTCAAAGAAAAACTGCCCTTCCTACCTGGCTGTAGCACTTCAGAGAGAGCTAATTTACCTCTGTGGTGAAAGGCAGGCCTTTCAGCAGTCGAGCTGACTGAGAGAAGATGTAACTGGTGGACTCCAGAATTAGATGACAATTTTCTTTGAAGCTTGGCTGCTCTTCTCATTAGCATTTCAGACAAGTTGAAATTATTTACTTTCCATTTTTATTTCACATAGAAGGATAAGTGGAAGCTCCCAACCTAGCTCTTCAAGTCGTAGCTGGACCCTAAAAGGCTTTTATATTCTTAAATGGCAATCGTGAAGTTTTCTGACATACATGGTAGAGACACCCAAATTTTTCATTTTACAACACCTCGATTGCCATCCACAAGGGACACCACAGCATCTATCTAACAGAAGTCAACAGAAACTGTCTGTAAATAGTGGATGGTCTTATTTCAAGTGACAATGATTCTATAGAAATTATTTAAAAATCCAATGCTTCTTTGAACTATGCTATGATTAAAATTTTCCCCATATAAACTACTTTGTTTAAAGTAGCTGGCAGCTTGCACTTCATTATATTTCTAGGGTGACATCTACACAACTAAGGAAAAGGTCAGACATACTAGAATTCTGCTGCATAACAATTGCCTAAGCAGAATATTTTTCCTGGATACATTATACATTTTTACCATTGACTTTCACAGAATTTAAAGGGCACAGCTCATATGGTCTGTGAGGGCTTAAAATAGCCAACACATCTCTTCAACCCGTGAGGGACCTGACAACCCACAAGTAGTACAGTTGTCTATGTAATATTCAGCACAAGTTTCTATCTTTCTATAACTACCATTTTTATTTAGGCCATTTTGATGAAGCATCTCAAACAAACCCTAGAGGTTCTGAAAAGCTTAGGATAGCTCTTAAGCAATTCAGTAGCTTAAAATATAAGGATAATTGCAGCTGCCTGTAAAAACAAAAGATAACAAAGAAAATTGTGCATCAGAGAATATTTGCTGTAATGTGAAAGAAAAAACATACGAAGAATTGGAAAACCAATGAAAGGAGAAAGTAGAGCTACGCTTGAAGGATGAGAAAAACACAGTAAGATTCAAATGTAATACAGGAATGGGAATGCAAATGAAAATATTTTATAAAATAATACGTAGTGAATGAATTAATACTATTGACATTAAAATAGTGGGTTTCCTATTTTATTCTTTTACTGCTAGAAGGATTTTAATTTTATATAGAAAGAAGTAATCTTAAGAGAAAAAAATGTTTTAAAAATATAGTTTAAATAAATTAATTGATGTTTAAAGAGACATACAGTAACAGTATTAAAACACTCCAGGGCATTTTTTATTAGCCTATTAATACAAACATCAGGTGGTAAAAGCACTCAGCCATACAACATACCTGAATTGTATATTAACTGACAAATAAAACACACTTGGTTGAATTTCAGCAATTCACTATTGTTGCAAGTACACATACCTAAATGTAAAAGCACAATTTTGTTTACAAAACATCTCTAATACCTACAGCAAAAATATTTGACAAGAGAAAAATTATAAGCTAAAAAGTTTGTTTCCTTTTCTAGAAATAAGGATATTTTCATTTTCTTTTTTTTCTATCTCAGCTTTTCAGGAGTCAAGTCATAAAAGATAATAAATCACTTCATACCTCACTTGGTCTCAAAGGCATGGGAAAATCTAGCTTTTCAATGCTGAACTCAGATCAGCCTCACATTCTAGATCACAGAATATCATGATCTAACCATCTGATTTACCATTGCTTGAAAAAAGGTGGAGGTTGAGATATCATGAATGAACTGTGATTTCTGTTATTGTTGCATACGGTTTATCGCTACCATGGGAAAGGCATTCCAAATCACCACTGTCATATCATGAAATTAAGAACATGTGTGTGAAATTAATGGTTTTCTGTCAATATTTTTTTAAAAGCTATTAAGTTAGATTAGTTAGTTAGATTTTTTAAAAGCTATTAAGTTAGACATGTGACATTGTGTCCATGTCACTTTCATTTGTCACTACGTATAAAAAGTCCTAATAGGAGAGTGTTCTCTCATTTCAAAGCCTTCAAGTCAAATTCAAGTATTTCAGTAAAAATGCGAACTTCAGTAACATAGCATGAGGTTCACAGAGTGACAAATATATATATTTTTTTCTTTAAACAGGAATAAACAAAGGAGCCAGACATGTATAAAAAAAGTATATTACTTTGCTTCTGAAAAATGTATTAAACAAAAAAAAGCTGATCAAAATGTAGAAAAATAATGATGCAAAAAGGTATTTTTTCATTTTTTTTTTAATTTATAGAAAAATGCTGACCAGTCTATAATCATGTTTAGAATTGTAATTTCTTACCATCACTTTTGTTTTGATGTCCTTGACAGAATTTTAGAAAGAATTCCCACAAGCCTTTACAGCATCCATGTTTTTCATAGATAATTGTGTGCTTTTTACACATTGCAAAGTGTTCAAATACTATACTACTGTAATGGATTTTTCCCTCACACATCAATCAACTTTTAAAAATCTGATAAACGCAATTCCACTTAGACCATTTACCTGAAATTTGAACTTCAAAATTATTCAGCCAGCAAACTGATTTCAAATTCTATTGATTTGTCAGTCTCTTGGAAAAAGCAACACAAACTGAGTTATATTATAATTAGTGAATTATTATAACCTTTTTCTGATTTCCAGAGGCAATTTTCTTCATAACTGGTACATTTAAAATGCAAATTTTATATAACTTGGGTGCAATTATTTTTAAAAGCTTATAATTAAACAAGACTCATAAACTAATACCATAGTTGCTATTTGTGACAGTATTTGTCAAAAGATATCTCACAATGTCTAAGCTCTCCCATTTTCACTTTATAAGCCGAAACTGTAATGAATTTACCAACTGTGACTATGTGAGGTCTGCCACTAAACAAATTTTACAAGTCCAATAAGCAAGTGTCTCTTAGAAAAAATAATGTTACCGATGGGAATTGAAAGTACCCTACTGACCCTCCTGTGGTTTTCTGTTGACAGGTCCGAAATCCTGAGCATCACTGACATTCAGGCAAGTTACCTCTGCTAGCAAGTGCTTCGCTTAAACGAGGTGAGGAAAAGTTCATGACAGAAAAATTCATACATACTTTTAAAAATACTGAATTTACAGAAAGGACATTTAGGTCAGGAAGTCAGTGAGCTGAATCTTGAGGATGGAGCTACATGTGCCCCAAGGGCTGATACCACAACAAACAATTGTCTATGACCTCTTCATCAGTGACCTGGGCGACGGATTCAAGTTTGGAGAAGATACAAAACTGGAAGGAATGTTTGATATACCAGAGCATCATGCTTCCATTCAGAGGGACCTCAGCAGGCTGAATGCATGAGCTGACAGGAAGCTCATGAAGTTAAGTAATGGAAATTGTATGTAAGGGGAATAATACCCTACATCAGTACACACTGGAGGACAACTTCCTGAAAAGCAGTGTTTTTTAGCAGACCTGGGGCTCTGCTGGACAGCAAATTGACCACGAACTAGCAACTGTGTGCTTGAAGTAAAGATGAACAACATCTGGGCAGTACATGGAAGACCTTTGATGGTAATTCAAATGAGGAGATCCTTTCCATCTGCCCAGCCCTGATGAGACATATCTAGAATAATGTGTCCAGTTTTGGGCTTCCCAGTACAAGACAGATATGGATTTCCTACGGCAAGTCCAGCAAAGACCATGAAAATGATCGAGGAACTGGGGCATCTGACAGATAAGGAGAAGCCTAAAGAGAGCTGGGACTTTTTAGCCCAGAGAAGAGAAGGCTCAGGAGGATCTTATCAATGGGTATACCTGACACAGGAGTTAAGAAAAAAGACCTAGACTTTTCTCAATGGTGTCTGTTGACAGGGCAAGAGACAATGGGCATAAAATTATGCAAAAAAGCTCCATTCAAACCATAAAAACAAACAATGACAAAAATTAAAACCCATATCACAAAACAAAAATATGCACTTTACGTGCTTTTATACTATGAGGATGACCAAACACTGAGACAGATGACGCAGAGAGATTTTGAAGTCTCCATTCCTGGAGATATTCAAAACTCAATGACACACAATGCTGAGCAACTTGCTTCAACTGGCCCTGCTCCGAGAAGAGAGCTTGGTCCTGGTATTTCTCCAGAAGTGTCTTCCAACCTCAATCATCCTGATTCTATGTGTGGCCCTCATTTCACACTATTTTAGGCTACAACTTTTGGCCACTTTTTGCTAGAGACAACACTTCGTGTTGGAGCAATGTTTAATCTTCCCAGACACAATTGCTCTGAGAAGAAGCAGATAATTTTTTCTACAGATGATTTTTTGTCTTTAATCTAAGTAACATTAGGTGAAATGTGAATACCCAGTGGCTGTTGACTGCATGCAGCTGAAGCAGCCCAGGTGCATCCAAGCCAGCAATGACTGTTGATATCCAAACTGCTATTTTCCCTGGCTGTAGGCTAAATACTTGCACTTAGTGTCTAGAAAAATCCAATCACATCTCCTGCCCCAGCAGAGTAGAGCAAGCCCTGGGAAACCATAGTTATGTCTTTTCTCAGGAGTGCCCACATATTTCTCTTCTGGATATCTATATGGTATAAACTCTGTCTTGTGGCTCTTGGTATTACAAAAACTTTGATATGCTGCTCACAGGATCAAGAGAAATGTCTAATTAGGGACTGACAAAGTTGAAGCAACCCAAACTCCCAAAGGCTTCCCTCTTATCTCCCAGCAGATAATAGAAGATCACAAAGATGGAAGAACTTTTTTACCAGAGAAGTAAAATAGATAACTGGTAAATTTGACACTCAACCTCAGGTCAAGTAAATTTATAAAATGAAAAGTTACAACTCTTGGTTATAAATCTTACCTAAGGCAGGAAACTGGTACATCACTGAGGAGAAAAGTTAGGAATATTAGAATAAGTTAGTACCAGAAAGCTACTTTAATATCTACACATCAATACTTTGCAGAGAAATAGCCTTTATTGCTCAATTCACTCATCTACAGTAATATACATATATATTGCACTTGACGATATATATATGTAAGATATGTAAAAATATATGTATCTATAACCAAATTTACATACTACACACAAATATGCATACTGTATATATATATATATACATGTAAATTATGCCTATATATACATGTGCACACAGGTAGGATGTAGCCTGATTAATATTAGTTCTATCAAGCATTTTGATTTCCTTCATGCAGTCAGATAATAGTCTTGTGAAATATCTTCATTTTGGAAACAAATAGAATAAATGAACTATATCCAGTTCCTGTAATAGAACATAATAAACAAATTATAAGCATCAGTACTAAAGCAAAACCATTTGTATATTCAATTTATCTGAACTTTGGCAAAATTTTTATAACTGCTATTCACAGAAGCTGAATATACTGAGTATTGCCACTTAGTGTGCTAATAAAGTATATATTGAAATTATGTCTGTATCTCAAGTGTTTACAATTTCACTGAACATGTATACCTAAAGTACTGAGCCTAAATCTAGTGCTTCCTGGATCTGTATGTTTCTTTTGTCTTGGTTTGCAGTCACATCCTTTTATCCTAGTAGAAAGATGAGGAATTCATCCTTCTTGAATGAGGGAAATGCTTGAATGAGGGAAGAATCCCTGGAACATCCAGCAAATTGTGCTGGTAATTGGGCTGAAAGAACATCTTGTAAACTGTACTGCGCTTCCCACAGCTGAATGTGGGGGAAGCACCATCCTGAAGCAAATAACATCCTTCAAAAAAACTTTTATCAAGACTTTTATTCTATCCAGAAAAGCTTGCAGGGTTAAAAGCTTTTCCTGGTTAATAAACTAGAATACCTCAGACAAAATTCCACTTGCAATAAATACTGAATCTCTTAATTTAAACCTCAAATCCCTTTTGACAGACTATCTTAAATGCTGAAAAATCATATCATTTCCACATGTTAGTTAATTGAATGCACTCACAGTGCAATCTGTGAGGGTCTTCGGTAAGAAGAAAATTGAACATAAGATTACACTGTTATTGGTTTTGTTAAACAAGTTTTGGGTTGCATTTTTTGTATGCACAGAGATTTTAATCTCCTTTAGAAACTAGATTTGAAGTATTTTGCCACATCCATCCTTGCAAATCTTGGAATACATTTTGACATAAGTCTGAAATACCAAAAATGTACAACTCTAAACACAATAATTAAAAAATAATCTAGATGTAATTATTTTTTATTATTATTTCTTTATAATACTCTTCTGTATCCTCTCAGTACATCTGTTTCATTCACATAGGTCATGTGAAATATTTGACATCTTTTTAAAGAAAGAAAACAGTTATGCTATAAAGAAAAAAATATGTGAATTTCTGTGAATTATGATGTAAGGTTTATCAGCACATATTTGAGTTCTCCTATGAGTCAGTAATATTGTATAATATTACTTAAACTGATTTGTTTAATGCAGCTCCTTTTATCAATATGAAACTTCAGTTATTTAAAGAAGTGGAAGTATGTTTCACTCCACTAAGTAGAGCTCTCCTACCCTTAGAAGAGAAGAGTCAAAACTTCTAGGTTAAATCTTGATTCAGATTTAAATAAGATTTTAGTTGGGAGTCAGAAACTCTTAATTGTCCTTTGAAAAATTCCACTCTGAAGAGCAGCGGGCCTTCAGCATTTTTTGAAGGGAGGATTCTACAGTTCCTTCTTGCCTACACTTTCACTCTGCTTTCGGCAAAAGAGAAAAGCAGAGATGTCAGAAAAATATAAACCATACTACTGGCCATCTTCTCAAATGCAGTGCAAGATTCTGAAAAATAAGAACTTTTTGCTCTAGGCTAACCTATGAATCTTTTTTTTCTGTCAATATACATTTCTTCTCAGTTAAAAGGGGTAGGAGACTGAGATGAATTTGAAATATTATGCAGTTCTTGGCTAGAAAATGTTAAAACTTCAGTGTCCTGCTTCCCATTCTTTTGTTTAAATTTATTGTCCTTCATTCTGTCCATTCTTTTCAATGGGACCTATTTTACCTGTAAAATGATAAATCTCATCTCAATTGAAATCACATCATGCATGAATATATATAACACCATTTTAAATTACTCAAATTATATGGGTTCAATCTTTCATTCAACTATTTAAAGTATTTCTGCAATTGTTGACGTGATGAAACACAGGGCCTCCCTTGGGGCAGAAAGGCGCTGCAGAGAGACCTCGACGAAATTAGAGATGGACAATCACCAACTGTAGGAAGTTTAACAGGGGCAAGTTCCATATTCTGCACCTGGCTGTGCCTATGGACTGGGGAATGAGAGGCTGGAAAGCAGCTGCTGAAACAGACCTGGGGGTTCTGGTCCATGGCAAGCTGTACACGAGCCAGCAGTGCCCTGGCAGCCATGAGGGCCAACCCTGTCCTGGGGAAATCAGGCACAGCATCTCCAGCCAGGCAAGGGAGGGGATTGTCCTGCTCTGCTCTGCACTGGGGCGGCCTCAGCTTGAGTGCTGGGGACAGTGCTGGGTGCCAGAATATAAGACATTAAACTATTAGAGAGCATCCAAAGGAGGGCAATGAAGTGGTGAAAGGTCTGGAGAGGAAGCTGTATAAGGAGTGGCTGAGAGCACTTGGTCTGTTCAGCCTGGAGAAGGGACTGAGGGGACAATGCAGCCTCATTGCAGCCTACAACTTCCTTGTGAGGGTAAAAAGGAGGGGCAGACACTGATCTCTTCACTCATGACAGGACTCAAGGAAATGGCGTGAAGCTGAGTCAGGGGAGGTTTAGGTTTGTATCAGGAAAAGGTTTATTCGCCCAGAGAGTGATTGGGCGCTGGAACAGGCTCCCAAGGGAGGTGATCACAGTACAAAGCACGACAGTGTTCAAGAAGCATTTTTGGGCAACACTGTCAGGCACTCTCAGGTGTAACTCCTGGGGATGGTCCTGTGCAGGGCCAGGAGCTGGACTCTGATGATCCTTGTGGGCCCCTTTCAACTCAGCATGTTCTATGATTCTATAAGTTACATTTCATTTAGGTGGAGGTGTATAAAATGCATAACCTAAGACTGGAAACTGAAAGTCAACATCCAGCTGCCAGCAGTATCCCGAGCTCACAAATGCTTTCACAATCCTGCACCACACAGAGACTGAGCTCAGATTCTTCTGGAGAACCCTTACAGGTTCTCAACACAAGGCTAAACAAGTACAAGTCTCAGTTATGACTCCTGGCTAATTTTAATCCTTCCAGTAATCAGCATTCTGAGATCATGAAATTATACTCTTGTATCCTCAAGAAAGGACAAAACATTAAGTGGGTGAAATCTCAATAGCTAGCTCTCTCTTAATCACTACAGTCTAACAGAGTAATGTTACAATCCTGAACTGGTTTTGTCATTTTCTGACCAGTTCCCATTTTAAAGGCTATTCTATTTACAGCTTGCTGGTGTTTCTGATACCTTGTTTTCAAAATTAGTAAGGGACGTGTATGATGTGGAGGATTTTTTAAAATTAATTAACCTTTAGTAATTCACCTTTAGTACTACTGCAATAGCAGTACTAGCACTAATAATATTTATTCAAGGGTTACAACTTTCAGAGTTTTCTTATGTTTTTTTTTCTTGGTATTTTAACTCTGCTTCTGAATTCAACATCATATTAGCCTCCTGTTTCCTCTTCACAGTATCATATTTTATAATTTCAATTTCCTATCATAAATTTAGAAAACCCTTATACTTTTTAGATTTTGTAATTTTATAGCTGTTTCCCCCTCACTTAAAAACATTTCCTTCTTTTTGGTCCTTTTCCCTCCTTAGCCATTATTGTACTTCTTTTTCATACTTAGACTCTCTTGCATTGAAAACGCACCTTCTTCTTTTCCCTTGTTGGGTTTTCTGTCCACTATGACAAGCATTCTGATATAAATGTGGGTTCTCTCCTCACCCTGACATGTCTAAATAATTTATTTTGCCCTTACCAAAACATCTGCAAACACTGTGAACCAAGACCTTATGCAAATCTCATTTCTCAAAATTACATTTGGTATTGTTCTCTCTTCTGCGCTCTTGCAATACATATAAGTGATACTTTTTTTTTCCTGTTCAGAAACCCACAATTCTGCCAATTCTACAAAGAAAATAATGGTCCTACAGACATTAACATCTTCTTGGCATTATTATGCTCCACAGAAATGCTTCCTAAAGCATTTCCTTTTCCTAGTAAAACTTGATTTTCTAAAACTAAGTGAAAGACCACAGGTAAGAGCTGTCTTACCCTTTCTGAAGTCTAAATTCAGCAAAACTCTTAAGTTATGGTTTTAAATAAGCAGCAGATACTTAGATGTCCAAACTGTTCTGCTGACACCAACTATATAAGCAGATTTCTAGGTGTGGGGCACTGGCTGTCATTAGGGGGCGCATTCCTACACTGGTTTTTCTCACTCCTCTTTTTTTTTTTTTTTTTCTCAGCCAGATGATTTCTCTGAAAAGATTAATTGCTTTTACCAGTAGCTGTAATGACTGTGGAGATAAATACACACACATGAACAGGAAAGATAATGCCTCATTTCAGGCAAGATATATCCATCTGCTTTATCTACTGGTATCTCCTGCACCAGGCTGACCTCTAGCAGAGTTTGGGTTGTCATCCAGAAGCTTGAAAAAGGGCAAACCATTGAAAATGCAAGAAGAGAGATATTATCTGAGCAGGAAACATAATATTAAAATGTTTTATTTGTATTAATTCTACCAAATGCAAGGCACTGAAACTGATTATAATTCAGAGCAATCTGATTTTTTCCTTTTTCCTAAACATACCAAATAGGCCCCTAATATTTCCTTCAATAACTCTGATAATTTAATAAAAAGGCCCCTATGTAGCAACAAAAAACATTATTCATATGAAATAAAATTTAGTTCATATAAAGGATAGATTAGACTCTACAGGAAAACAGATATGTGTGGTTAAACTAATGATAGTCTCTATAAATTATGCATGAATCTGATAATTCTTTGCATTATGTGATGATTAAAGAAGATTGTTGGCTTAACTGCAAAGATTGGGCTAGAATGTTCTAAATCCAATTTTGAGAGCTCCCTCACAAGTAGAGTAAGAGTCATGAAAAGAAACTGAATACATCTGAACCCTTGTTATTACTGAAAATAAGAATGTGATCCTCAGGCTTAGAGGGAAGTGGGCTCTAAGCCTTACACTAGCCATGGCAACTTTCATGCTTTCCCTACAACACCCACAGGACTCTCTATCTCCCCGTTTAACCATGTAACTCTCTAGCAATCATTTCACTCTGGACTCTGCCTACTGCAAACAGATATTCAGGTTTCCTTCAGACACTAAGATAAATAATTTTTTCCCCTCTCTTATTAATTATAGTGAGAATGGAAGTCAGATCTTGTGTATCAAAATAAAAGCGAGTACTTAGTACTGTGTAAGGATAAACTGAGCATATAAAATAATGCAAATCCCTTTTTGAAAAATTTTTCCTCCTGAAAGTTCTTCAGTGTTAAGATTAATAAATGAATTTACATAAATTAAAAACTAACCAGTTGTAATTCAACCAAATTAAGTAATTAATACTAATCCTAATTGTACATTTTGCTTTATTTACTTCAAAACAAGAAACATCAAAAACTTCAGATTTGCCATTTATTCTAAAACAACTTCACATTTTCTTTTTTTTTTTTTTTCATTAAAGAGGATATATAAGGCATGCTAAATAACCAAATTCTCACAGCGGAAGTATTTTTACAAAACCCATATATATTTTCACATTTCCACATTATTTTTTATTAAATTCTATGCAATTCACCCTAATTCACTCTTAATAGGTAGTGTTGGGAAAACTGGAGTGTGAAATTAAGGAGAAAATATAGACTTAGATTTCAGAACCTCATCAGAGACTCAAAACATCTGTGTTTAGTGAGAGAGGTAATTTATTTTCAGTACTCCATCTTTTAAGAATCCTTTTCTTGCAATGTAAACAAATGAATATACTGATAGTTTTTATTCCATGTACAACACTTCAGGCATGGATCCGTAAAATGGGAAAAAGACAAAATCTTGGTGACAAATTTGAAATATGACAGAACACACCTATTTGATCTTGGGAAAGATATACGCTCCCAGATTGTATTAAAGTATTTCAATGCTCAACTTTGAACAATTTAGGAGATTTAGTAAAACATCTCTTGAAGAGTGTAAAACATCTCCTTGAGTCACCTGTGCACTAATGAGCAGAATTTCGCTCAGATTCTAATGGTTTTATTAGCTAGAAAAAACTGAAAAAGAGCAACAACAAAAAAGAGGAAATAGGGAAAAGAAAATGTGGCTATGGTCCAGTCATTGCTGTGGTCACCATGAAAGAGCCAGATCCCAGTCCATCAAGAAGACAAAGGTTGAAATACAAGAGAGGTGTCCATAAGGAAGTACACAGCCTAGAAAGCTATTATTTAGTCAGGGCAAATCTTGCCAAATAGGAAGTTCTGTCTACTGATGACTCACATTTTGTCCCAGCTAGGCAGACTGATGAGGACAGAGCTGAAGTCATCCAGACTACAAGCTTTTACCACACCAGGTGTGGCCATCACCCATATCAATTTCACTGTCACACAACCTCCCAGCCAGTCATTAAGGATCAGTTGGAATTAGCAGGGTTTCATTTAAATATTGGCTTCAGAGATCTAAGTGTTGAATGTCATATAAAGCAAAAGAAAAAACCAATTCATTCTTTTTCAAATGGAATCACAGGGTTTTTTGTGGTGCTTCAACACCCTCTTATAAAAAGGGAACAGAAGTACATCCTCCATATCTCAAAGGAATTTTGTATGAATTCATTAGGGAGTGTAAACAGATTGAACTACAATAACCAGGGCTGTATGAAAACCAAAACCTATGAGAGAGACCAGAGTGAGTATTTCCTGTCTCTGGCTTATGCATGAGGCCACTTGGATATGGCAGATGCTTTAGCAAAGCAAAACAAAGGAAAGCAAAGCAAAGCAAGCACAGTCACTGAGGATTTTATGAATTAAGATTACAGAAAGCTTAGACAGAGAACAACACCAGAGAGTTTACATATGCAGAAAAATGACTCTGTAACTAACTGGGGAGACTGGGGAGGGAAGTGTAAGAGAATAATGTAGCAGCACAAAGTACTGATGACCTATATGGGAAATAACTATTGTGCAGTTATGTTCAGCTTCAGAAAAAAGGAGGAATCTCATATCTGGTTAAAAAAAAAGAATTTTTAAAAATTAAAATTATTCCAATAATTTCATTTTATGCTTCACACAGCATTTCATGGGTTCAATTTTATAATATCCCTGATCTATGTCAAACTATATGTCACATCTGACAAGAAAACAAAATATTGCTAGCATTTTACCATCTCTAAGATGATTTTCATGTAAGATGTAACTTCACAGCTTGATGGTTCCTAATATATATCTGCTGTTTATATTCTTAAGTACCAGCCAATATTAAGACACTCTATCCTATGTTTCTGGAGAAGGGGAAGAGGAAGCAAAATGCTTCAAGTCCAAGGACTCTCTCTTGGTTTAGCTTCTTTAAAAATGTCATCTTTACATGTTCTATTTTGACTGTTCTAGTCTATGGCAGTCAAGGACAAGATGCAACTAAAATTATATTTCCCAAATCCTAAACAAAATCTGCTAATCTATTTTGGTTTTCAAATTTCATTTTGATTTTCAGGAGTTTCAGACAGTCGTTTAACTCTCCCCTACCTTTCTCAATAGAATATCTTATAAATTTAGCTAATACTGCTATATTTATAGTTGCAGTGTTAAAATGTGCATAGAATTAAGGACATTCAGAGGAAATAAACCAATATTACCACACATAGTATTTGATTATCTACTGTACCAGATTTTCCTATTTTACTGTTTTATTTTACTACTAACTTGGGTCTCTGATACCCTTGAACTTTTTTTTCCCCCATTTAAACAACAAAAGAATATTATACTGCATTCTATCAGGTAAAATTATCAAAAGTTGATGATAACACAACAACAAAAAAAAACAACCCATGTCTGTAAGCTAATGTTAACTAAATATATACTGCAAATAAAGCATATGCTGGTTTCCATAATGGCAGTAATTAGCCATTGGACCCACAGGCCAAGCACTGCTGAGAACTATCCAAACCAGGAATTTTTAAATCAAGAATGATGCCTGATTGGAAATAAAAATTAATCTGAGGAAGTCCTTCATTTCAGTTTGTGTATGAACTTAGATCAGACCAGCCAACTGGTATCTCCCAATGGCATCAATAGCCATTGGGGAGCAGATTTCCACACACTACTTCTTGAGAATTCTTGATATATTAGGAAAGAAGAGATAGTATTTGTCAGCAAATCATCTCCAGGTTTTGTCCAGCTTAAGGCTAATTTTGATTCGTGATAGAAGTTTTCTCTCATTTCAAACTTTCTCTTCAGGCTTTCTACTGATGGCTCTCTGAAAAGCTGCGCTGAGGCAGAAACTCCTCTTTCCTATCCTAAAGAGCTTCTGTGCTGCATCATTGCCTGTGGAATGCTTCTTCCTGATTGAAGACCCAGTTGAACATAGCATTACTTTTACTAAAAAGCTCTTGTATAGACTGTATGAATGTACTTCTTCCTGGCAGGCACACAGGGGAGCATAAGCAAATGAAAATACATCAATGTTATCTTCATGAATATTCCTGAAAGATACCAGTGAAACCAGCTGTACTATTCATGAGTGGTATTTGATAAGAGTAAGGAAGTGATGAGAAGAAAATGAACTTAGTATTTGGTATAAATACATCAGAATAATTATTGAAAAGAAAGAAGACACTGTGGTGCCATTTCCAGACAACGTGGAGGTTTTTTAAAACATTTAAATAACTGGAAGAAACAAAAAAATATGATTAAAAAATACAAATAATGGTCACCTTATTCCAGAAAAAGAATGCTTGATATTTAAATAATCATTAAAAGGCAGATATTTTGCTGATTAACACAATCAGTGGAGTGGTAAGGATTTCTAAAATTTGCCAGCATCTCACACTCGATGTTTCTCTCACAATGAGTATGCTGCAAGTTGTTCAAAAAAGTCTCTCTCCATCTAGTTTTTGCAAGGTAGGGCAGAGAATGAGATGGACTCTATAGCTTTCCATCATTTAAGAGAGAATCATATTTTATTGGCTTTGGCTGTTTAGATGTATGAGAACATGCCTTCCTCAGAGATTTATGATGGACTCAGGAAGTTTTTGTTACAGAAATTATTCATACAGTTGCCCACCTCCCACAAAAAAAAACAAAACCCTGTTTTAATATGCTAACATAAATTATTCTATTTGACATACCTGTAGTTTACCTCCTATCAAAAAACTCAGCATACTCTACATGCGAAGACAAGCACAAAGTTTACATTAAAATGGACATTGTTAGTCGAGAAGACAATTATTAAAACAGTAAAAAAAAAAAAAGATACATTAACCAGGAAGAGTATAACATGATAAAAGAATATCCTTGTGGCCTTCCAACAGTGTCATTTACAGAATATATTCTAGGCAGAAAAATAACCAAGAACATATAAAACCAGTAAATGTTAATGGGCAGGGGAGAAGAAATAATTGAAAAATACAGAATTCTAACCAAGCAGCCCTTAAAAACCAAAAGAATTTAAAACAAGTCAGTGAACTTCTGAAAAGAAATTCTAAAATTATCTCTCTGTCTATATTGTTTCTCAGGAGATTTTGTTTATAAAGGTCTATACCTGAATTCAAACTGGAAAATGTAGATCTAACGTAGAAAATTCATGTCCACATATCAGATTTCCATAATTAGCTGGGAAAGAATTAGGAAGATGGTAAAATAATCCTTCCATATAAATTTAATCCAAAAGCAAAAAGAAAAAAAAACCAAAAACATACTACTTTGATTCTCCTGACACTTACATAGCCAGAATATTTTGACCATACCTTATCTATAATGAACACTTGAAACTAATAATTTGCCTTCCAAACACACTAAACAAGTACTACTTGTAGTAGTCATCAAGGATCTTACGATGATTTTCCCAGAATCCTTGGGGGGGAAAAAGTGATCACATTTATGATTATTGCAAAGGACACAAATTCAATTTCTGTAGCATGTAAATGTGCTAAATTGCAATATGAGTATAACAATATTAGTCCAGATAGTTCTGCTGGCTGAACAGACCATACAATTCTGTCTGACTACAGCATATAAAATGGATTGTGGACCAGAGACAGTGTCAGAAAGCTAACTCTTTATTTGTTTCCTTAAATCTAAATTTCAATCTTATATAGCTTATTTTAAAGTGCTTGATGGTTAATAAATGGTTCAGATACAAGAATGGAATAGGACAGCTTAATGACAACCTGTTCTCTTGATTTTTAAGAGGGAACATCTCTGTCCAGAGCTGATTTTCAGCACTTTAATCAATGCTTCAGTTAGGTATTATTGACCTTTCATGTCATATGCCCTAGTTCAACCAGAAATAATAAAAGAACAAGCACAATTAACACATTATCCACAGCTTGCATTGTTAAGCTTGAACTTTTAAGGAAGATACAACACAGGAGTTGGAGTTTAGATTACAAAAGAGAAAAAAACTAAAATAGTGTATAAATGTAAGTGATCCAGAAAAGACAAAAATAAAACAAAAAAATCAGATATCACAGTGACATGTTCTAAGACTAGACAGAGTATGATTCAAACAGAACTTTGCCTTGGAGGAAGTCATGATATTTATTACCTTTGAAAACAAGGCTAAAGTGGGGATTATTGCCTCCTGTTAATCAGGAGTAAATCTACAGTCCTTCTTTAAGGGATAATATTTTATTATGTCAGATACCTTGATACTTCTTCATACAGACAGCTGGAATCAGTTTTAAGTGATTAATTCAGTATATACTTCATTTTTTGATCCTTTAACGTAAGTTCATGTTGTGTATAATTTTTTTAGAAACTATTATAAATGCTCGGTGCGTAATCAAGTATTAAGGGGACATAATTATAATTAGTTTTCATTTTAGCATTAAAAAAAAAAAAGGTTACTGTTCCTTATAGTTTTAACCTGTCCAGATGTCTACAAATATCTTTGTCAATGTTATGTTCAAAATAGTTGCAGAAAAACTTCTTTAGTGAACTCTGATATGACATTTCCACTATAATCTGCATTTGTTGCTCTTCATGTGAAGTCCATACAAACTAAAGTTTAATTTCACAGAAGCATAGAATAATAGAATGTTAAGGGGTTGGAAAGGACCTTAAAGATCATCCAGTCCTAATACCCCCCTGCCATGGGCAGGGACATCTTCCACTAGAACAGGTTTAATCCAGTCTCCAACATAAAACATAGTACTTCTATAAGGTATAGTCCCTCAAGTGAATCTCAAAGTCAAAAAAATACTACTAGTGTCACTGTTAGGCTGGACGTGGCATACACACACATGATCAGGGTATAAGAAAAACGTTTTTTTTATTCTGCATGTTCTCCAGCTTATATACTCTTAACAAAGCCTGATCTTAAGTTATTAACTACATGGGAATAACTTATTATATTCATTGATGCAAAGCAATTAGTGTCAATATAATTGGCAAAAGTTTTACAGAAATTTAATAAGGCACATATACACATCTACCATGCACATAACCTAACTTACAAAAACGTTCATGTATCTTTTCTAATCTATTTCCATATGAACAACCTTGTCTTCTTCCTTACTATAAATACACTCAAAAATCATCAATTGTTATTTCTTCTATTAACTCAGCTTTGCTTGCAAACCTACTATCAAGCTAGATCAAGGAAATATTAAGACCAGAGAAGAAATGCTTCTTTAATTCAACTTTCATGTCTTCCTATAGCAGGACCTATATACTTCATGTGTGGCTAGAGCTGCGGATGTATATGTATTTTACTAATAGTTTTGTTTTTTTTCCTGGCTCAAAATGGCCTTATAACCCTATTACTAATCATTGCACCTCAACCATATGATACCTATGATCCAGATGTCACTAGAAGGAAGGAAGAGAGGAAAGGCACATACATTTGTAAACAATGAACTAAACAAAATTAAAGTAATAAATATTTGAAAGTTTAACTTATTTTTTATTGTATTGCCAATGAAATGTGTAAAGACAACCATGCACAAGTTAATCCTAGCTTTAAAAATGCCCTTCTTAGGCATTATTTTTAAATGTAAGAACGTCCTTACTCTAAAAAGGGATTTTTAGAGTATTTATGTTCTTCTACATTTTTATTACTTTTAGTGTCTTTTGTTAGTAGACACTAAAACTTATTTTTATTTCACCAGGGCAGATTTGCAGCATTTGAAAATATGTAAATTATGCTGCACAACATATATCTAAGGATGAATTAAGAGCACTGCCAACTTAATCCACAGACATTATCAGAGGCACATATCTTGAGAAGACAAACAAAAAATTATACTTCATCTCTTATTACAAAAACCAGACTCTGAACATCATTAGCACCAAAACATTTCAGTTAATTTCATCACCAATTCTGGTTAACGAGGAGGCCCCTCAGTGGGAACAACAACATTTTTATTATGTATCATTTCAAAGTATAAAAAAAAAACTTACGAGAACTTAACAAACCAACTTTAAATAGATGATTTATGATGGTGCACAAAGAAGAAATAGTCCACATAAACATGAAGACAGACAAACAGCCAACCCAAAAAGTTAAAATACTTCCAAATGCTTCTTGTGGTAGTCCCAATAAACCCCCAACAGTTTGCTTTCGTAGGATAACCTTTATGAATTTCAGATATCACATAGGATTGGAATGTTCACTTGGACTGGTTGAACATAAGGCCCCAAAGTACTACCTTTGTCACAATATTTGTTGGAGGATAAATTACTTTCAGAAGGCTTGAGAAACAAGCTACTAAGAAGTTTTGATTTTCCATCTTTGTTCAAATTGAAATGCTGCCAGTAACAACAATCCAAACTACTGTAACGGAAAATAAATTCCAACTCAAAATTTCTTCTGGACCCAGAAAAAAAGGGAGTTTTAATTATAATTTTTTCATTAAATATTTCTAAATTTTGTTTGAATTTGGTTTTGTATGAAGATAAATTTTATTTTTTAGATCAGTTTTGACTTTATTATACTTTATTCCAAAAGATTAATCTAATTTCCAAGTTCTCGTTTCATTCATGAGGAATTTCTAAATCAATCTCATGAAAATATCCAACCATGAGAAGTTTTGGAGAAGGCCACTGACATGCTGAGGTGTGTATAGAGGATAGGTTTTTGGAAAATGTAGGCAGCAGTTGCTTTATAGAGGACTAGGAAATGGTGGAAACCATAAAATATCCATCTATGTCAGTGTAGTGTCTCTTCCCGTGATCAACAAAATGTGCCTGGGGGAAAAGTGTAAGAACATGGCAAATATCTAGTGTTTTTTTCCCAATAATATCATCCCACCCTTTAACAATTTGTGCACCAGGGGTTCCTTGAGACAGATGTGAGGTTTTCTAGCAGTACATTTTAAGATTTTCTTCTTCCATAAAGGAAAATCAAAGCTTAAAAAAACTTGCCATACACAACAGGACATGATTTGTTTTCCTTTCTCTGTAATCTTATTTACAATAATTCTGCATGAAATGCACGAGCACTGACAGTAGCTCCCATCAAAGACGTGAATAATGTGTGCATACACACGCAAAATAAAAAATTTACTGATTTTTTTTTTACAATCTTTCCCCCTAAATAACATCAGTTCCCTAATTAGGAAGCTGAAATAGTGTCACCTGATTTATGTACCCATCAAAGACTACCGGCAGTAAATAGCAGAAGTTAAAAAACTGCCTCAATCTTCCAGATTCAAACAGATCAACCAAATGGCAAACACTGTTTTTTGTCCACAAACTCTATAGGTTATTTTATTCTCACAAGTATTCCAGGCAGCTAGTACAGATGTAGAATTATTGACTGCCCCAAAATGCACAAGAGCAAAAAATTAAAGCCAAGTGTAGCTTTATTATTAATGCAGCAATTAAACAAGGTCCATTGGATGAGTAAGATTGTATATAGACTAATTATTGGAAATTTCTTTTCAGGCTATATTTTCTTACCAATTATAAAGGTGTTTTTGTTTCTTTGTGGTTTTTTATTCTTTTTTTTTTTTTTTTAATTTGGATATTTCAAGTTTTCTTCTGTTTTAAAATGTATGTCCTTATATGCTATAATGGCACCTTTAAGCAGGTCACCTCATCAAATTCAATGGGATTTGGCACACATCTGCAACCCACTGATGACTAAGATCAGACAAAAAACAATTTTAGCTGGTTTTTTTTCCTATTTTTTTTTTTTAATATAGGAAAACTATTTGAACCTAGAACAACTGTTTCACATCAGTACTTGGAGGAGAGAAATCGAAATTCTTGAGTACAACTGACCAAAATGCACAATGTTCCCTAGGAATTGTACAATTTTAAAATAACACTGGAATTAAATAGAAAATGGTTTTGAGAACACTAGTGAGAAGAATAAAAAAAATCATCGGATCCAAGGAACTTTTATTCAAAATATTTTGCTTTAGAGCCACAGAAGACCTAGAGCTATGTCTAAGCACGCACAGCTGCCGTTTGTTTCCTCCTATTGCTCAACACAAGCAACAGGCAGAATGTTTTACAGTCATGCTGCTTTCTCCCAAAAATTCAATACATTGTTTCCTGTCAGCAAAGGTGTTGCCTTGTGCTTGTATGGATAAAGGCACAGTGGTTAGACCGGTCACTTGGGCCACAGATGACACAGGTGAATGTCTGCTTTATTTATCTAGAGGGTTTAATTTGTTTATTTTATACACTGCAAGGTCTGTGAGCTTGGAAGTAAATGCCTTGTTTAATATTTTATGGTCTTCCACCTTTTAAAAATACTTAAATACCACCTCTTGTAAAGAAATGCTCTCATGTGTCTATGATGTTTGCATTTCTCCCTTGCAAGTCTTCTATTTCAAGACTTCAGTGCAAATTGAAATCCTTGTTCTGCCAACTGGAACCGGGATGTCAGCCTGCAATTTGCATACCAGAGGTGAACATTTCGGTTCCTGCATATCACTCTATTCTCACAGACATCCACATACAGCCTGTACTGTAATACTTGCAGGCTGTGCTACAGCTGACAATGGCTCCTGAGAAAATCCCTGTTAAAATATACCCTGACTTTTTTGGGAAAAAAGAAAAAACTAAAAACCCAAACCATACCAGCATTTTCTGACCAGCTATATAGTCTTACTGCAAGCATTTTATGCCAAAAGAAAAATACTGTTATGTACATAAGAAAGAAAGAACTTTGCAAACACAGAAGGAAAGGATTTTGGCCATGCGACCGTGTTTTTGTAATGAAAAGATCTTCTCAGTTCTGCCACTCTGCCAAAAGTGCTGATACTGTTCACACTTCAAACATCCATGAAACCAATCATCTCATTTAAATTATTTTCTATTCTGATAATTTCATTTGTGACTGCAACAATTAAGAGGATATTAATATTTCCTCAAGACTCCCTTTGCCTTGACATTTATAGGATTCTTCTAAAATGTCATTGTTTTTTCTTAATAAGATGACTCCTTCTAAACCTATATATATATATATATGCATGCAATTAGAGAGTTAGTACATAAAGCTCTTCTAAAGAGCTTTGTTTGCAATATTACATCAACCTCAACTCTGCAATTTGTTGTGGAATTACATAAAAATCTTTGGTTCAGTTCACTGCTGAGATGTACTCACCTCTCTTCAATAATTTCATTATAAAGCAATCTAAGTGCAAGAACTTAGGACAGCTAACAAGGCTTTTCCTAGACCAAATCAGCAAGGGAGGTAATTTATTTGAGCAACATGGTCACCTGTGTAAATGCCTCACTTGTTCAAAGGCTACTGAAAAGTCCACTTCAAAATTTGATATCACTATCCCTTAGAACAAAAGTCTTACACAAAATCCCAACTGTTAAAGGTGTCATATATTAATAATTTACTAACAGTTGTGCAAAAGGCTGAATTTTTGAAAAACCACAAAAGCAACGTCAACTTGACCCCTTTCTTGAAACAATTTCAAAATGTGCGTGTTTTTGGAAAGTTGTAACTTTGACAAAATTAAAAATAATTTATTATATTTTTAAAATTTACATTTATCTTTACTATAAAAGTATTTGATTGAAATTCTAGTATCTAATATTAATTCTTCAAACCTTTGCAATATGACTGATCTTTGTGAGCTGCAAGTTCTCCTGTTTCCCAAAATTCTCCAAATTCATTCATGCTCTTGTGGCCTCAGTGTTGGTATATTTATTAAAATTGAAAACACCCATTTTTATGGGTTCTAGTCTTCAATGTTGTAGTTGAAGAGACAATAATTATAACTTTTTATTATAAGTCAATAACAATCACTGGTGTTATTGCTGTTTATCTTAAATTTAATTTAGTACTGAATTTATTCTGGTCCTTATTATCACAGAAAATAATACAGTTGGATCTGAGCAGGAAATGGAACTATTTAGTTGCCCTTCAGCTAAAACGCAAATACATTCTCTGACACTGAAAAACTGGTTTGAAATTTAGATTGCTTATGGTCAGATATTTCAGATATAACTAGTGAACTGTCAGTCTATTACATTTCAAATCTGTTTACTTCCATCAAATTTATTGCAGCTTTCATTGAAGTAAGAATGAATGCTTTGCTACACAGTAAAGTGCCTTTCAAATATCATACCTTCTAGCAGTGTGAAACTGTCTGAAATATAGGAGATTTAAAGTGGTGAGATAAATTGTCAGCTGGTCTTCAGAACATATACAAATAATAGGTCCAGTTTCAAATCAGACTGCCTAAAATTAGATACCTAAACATGTATTTCAGAGCTCTAGATTTTGAAGCACTTAGGAATGATCTGAACTCAGTATTTCTGTTTTCTGATACCAGAGCGTTATTTCACACCAGCTATAAATTCAGACACTTCATTGCGCTTGAAACTAGGACAGCTACTGCCAAGAATCTGTGACAGTGAAAACTTAGTGCAGTTGCCCCCAAACCGTCTCTAATAATTTCTTCAGTTGAAGAAACAATTTGTTCTGCTTTCCTTGCTCATTTTCTTACTAATTACTGGATAACCTCTCCTTAGTTTCTCTTTCTCTGAAGTCTCCCAGGTCACTTAGTCCCTGCCCTATACATACACATCAATATATACGAGTACTTCTTGAACAATACATATCATATCAAAAATTAGCAAGTGTAGCTATATGTAGTTCAGAAACTGATAAGAGGTCTTTGGGAAAACAGGAAAAAGCTTAATTTGAAGAAAAAGCTGAGCTAAATTCCTATAGAATAGGTCAACAGGCAAAATACAAGAAACTGAAAATACTACTGAACAATGAGCATTTGTATCAAGTGAGTTTCCAGAGTTTGCATACCACAAATATGTACAAAGAAAAAAAGTGTAGTTAAAAAATGTTTTTGTAAAACCACTAACAATTTTCAGTAGTAGCTGATTCCAAAGTTGCACATTTAATAAACCAAAACCCAGCAGACTAGGATTGATACATGAACATACGATATACTAACTGCCATGTGAAATTCCTTTGCACTTTAGCAACGGGTATCAGTGTCTAGAGACGTGTTCCTGTATGAAAAATTGTATGCCAACTGCTTTAGACAGTTTTGTAGGATTATTATTCCTCTTCTTGAGCACCTTTCTAAGGAGAACCAAGGGAAACAAGAGGTGTAACTGAGACACAGGCATTCAGGTATTTTAAGATCTTAATGAAAGTGTGTACACAGACACTGTATTTCACCTTTGTTATCTCTGTAGAGAAGACAGGTTTAAACTGAGGTAAAAAAAAAACTCTTTATAGGTCCTCTTTTTTGCTTTGTGGATTATGGGCTTTACTGTAGGGCTAGTGGGTGACGTATCATAAGAAGAAAGATAACTTCTTATGCTGGGAATTGCCAGCACAGTAAAACACAGCCCTTCTTGCCTGACGAGGATTTTTATTTTTAATTTTTTAACCAGTTAGATGCAAAGTAAGACCTCACACTGGTTTTGCTCTCATTTGCTCTGCCAAAACTCAAAAACTTATTTGCTTAAAACCATCAGGTGACACTACTGAGAAACTGATGGAAACAAGTCCAGAATCAAAAGTTGTATTTTCAGCCATACAAAAGCTTTCAAACCGTGACCTCTAATAAAGCTAAGCTTCAGTGGTCATTTAGCAGCAATTATTTCAAGGTAAGTGAAATTGGGGTAAGGTGATGTAATGAAGTAACATGTAATGCTAGCAAAGACTTTTAGAGAAAAATATTGTTTTTCTGATTCTGTTATACCACAGAGCAATGGTTACAGTTATCTGCCCAGTGCAGTGACAGATGTATTTTACTTCTTCTCTTCCAAAGTAACAGTATAAAGTCCATCACAGTTCTATGGCAAATTAAGTACCAGTTCTATTACTTAACTTTGGCAATCCACAAATCCTAAATTCTGAAATGCTTAATAACAGACTAAGCCCATATCAAGAAACACAGAGCTTGAAAAACAACTGAATATTTAAACTGCAAATTAACTGCATTTAAAGCACTCTGAAATGCATGAGAAAGACATTCAAGGACATATAAATCCATGCAAAATATTTCATCTGCTTGTAGAGATGTGTAGTAGTTAATTACACTGTAAGAAAATTATTTTATCTAATATATTGATAGTCTGTAGGCTAACAGCGGCTATCATTATCTTTTAATGATCTTTACTATCTGACTGATAATTTTTAAAAAGCATTGCTCCAGAAACAGAAGGAATTCATAATAATTGTGTGGTAAATTGCCTTAAAATGTTTTTATATTAACAAGTTCACTGTTTTTTCTTGATAAAACTGGTCTTTTTATGAGTAACAGTATTGCACAAATGCACTGAGTGAATGCAGAGGCTCCTCTTCTTTGCAGAGGTCATGTTCAAAGGAGTAAAATGCATCTCAGTTCTCCCTAATAACTGAGAATTAAAATCCAAATAGTCAACACTGTAGCTATAAAAACCCCTGCAAGGCAATTTAACCATCCAGACAGCTTGAATACAAATTTAAGATTCCAAATGACAATAAAATAATGAAATTTTTCACCTCTTTCCATTTTTTTCGGCACAGAGAGGCCTGCACACCCACATGAGCTGAGGGAACAGGAACTTCTGTAGAAGTAGCACTTTCACTGTTGGTCCATTATTGTGACTGTCTTTATTCTGCTGCTGCTCTTTCAGGTATAAAGGTCCAAGGGACACAGAGGCAAACACTGTTTTGAGGATAGCTGTGGTACAGTATTTGCTAGCTGAAATATTATGTTTGCAGAAGTAACCCTCCTGGTTTCTCCCTAGATGCCACACTATCAGCTCTGTTTCACTGCTACTTCTCTTTTTCACAGCACTTGGGCCCTTATAGACAGAAGAATGTCATACCAAATATGATACCAGGTACCAAAGATAGAAATTCAGTTTGCCCACTGCTAATAAAAAGCCTCCTAGAGAAAGTTGTTTTCATGGCAACACAGATTTAATGACCTATGAATGCCTTACTCTCTTCCTAAGAGGATAACTCTAGCACATACAACATGAGCAAGTCAAGTAGGAGGGAGTAAGGAAGGTCATCTTAAATTAATTCCTTACAGAAGTAAGGGATAATGCTTTTTTAGGAGCTAAGATGATTTGATTAAATCCAACATGTAATGAACAAACTAAATGGAAAATAGAAACAGAAACCTGTTAACATGGGAAAAGTGCATTTAGGGAGAATTAAATGCACAAGTACGCAAGGAAAGGTGGAAATAAATATTGTACTTATATGCATGTAAAGGTATCAGAAAATACATTTTCAAAACTTGGAGGAAGTCACTAAGCCAGCTCTTATTAAGGTGGTGGAAGACATTCACTTCTGAAAGAATACTTTTAACAACATACTCTTTCATTCTCAAAGGATAAAAGCAATGCTCTTTCAATTCATCAAGATAAGAAAAAGCCAGGGAAAGAGTCAGAAACAAGACATCTTGAAAAAATAAATCTACTGCATTTTCAGAAGCACAGATTATGTAATAATACAAGATGAAATAGACATCTGCTTGGAAATATACCACATATCTGCTCTATTTAGGGCAGTGTATTTCTCTGTTAATGAATATAACATTATTCAGTAACCAAGTCCTCCAAGATACCTCTCCTTCCCAGAACTCTTAGGTTCCACATAGACTCTCACCTGCACTCTGTCACAAACCCTGATTTAGGATGCTGCCAGCTATGCCACTTTTCAGGAAGAATACAATCTGCAAAACACAAAGATATGATACAATGTGTAATCCCTAGGACACAGACCATTGGATCATGTTATCAGTGCTGTGTTTTTCTATGCTTTTAGCTTTCTAATATACACCGTGTATGTAGAACCTGTATCCATCCATGCTCATGACACCATGTCTGCATTGTTTTATCCTTTACTTACACCCTGCAGTGTGTACCTAAGATTTTTAACAAAATCAAACCACGTAAAGAACACAGGGGACCTATTTTCTTTGTCTACTACATCTATATGGCTTGATTATTCTGTCCTGCAGCTTCATCATCCCTAACTGTGTGCATATCACAGGATTATGCCTCAGGCCAAGGAGAAACATTTTCAGAAAAAGCCAGTGTAAAAGAAGAAATAAGTGGCAGCTGACCAATTAGTTATTTTTTTGTTTGGTGTCATGGGGACTCCATTATGGAAGAACTCTAACAAAAGAAAGTTAATCAGCTACAGCCTTTTGATTAAACTGAAAGTGGACAAAATCTGATTTTCATCATATGGATAAACAGCAAAATTAATTATGCCAAAAGTAATTATGCCAGGTGGAACTGCTAAATGAAGTTTTACACATTTCTTTTATATATAATATAGAGTGAAATATATTTTGGAAAAGACTTTCCAGCTTTTTTTTAAGATATCACCACTAAAATTGTGCTACTTTGTCTCACTAAAACCCTACATTCGAAGGTACTGCCCCTAGGTGTCAGCCATATAAGCAAACAAAATATTGTACAGGTCAAAGTGTTAACATACTCCGTATGATGAACAAGACACATTCAGAAAAAGGATTTGTAGAAAAACAAAGTAAGGATAGTTTCCCTTGGGGAAAAATTTTAATTAAAGTATCTACTGAAACACTCAATTAGCAATTTTAAACTCATCAACTAACTTCTGTGCAGTCTCCATTCACACAGCCAAGTGCTCAAAACTATATTCTCTTCCAAATATTCCCTATTTAGCACTTTCTTGTCCCATCCTGTCTGTCAATATGGTAAAGAGCATTCATTTGTTCACCTGGGCAAATCCTCCCTAAACTAAGAAACAACGAAACATTTAACCCACTGAAACTGTTTGTTAGCTAGGCACTATTTGGTACAGATTTTCTTGTCTGAGAAGGCCACAGACCTCCTTGGAGTTCACATGTGTGCCAGTCTCGATCTCAGTGACACATCAGAGAAGCTTCTGTGTGGCTTTGCAGCCCCGGCTACAGGCAGGGTTTTTACAGTATTAAGGGTTCAGCTGCAGCCTCTATGGTCAGCACTTAAAGAGTTAATCCTTTTCCAAGGCTACTTGTTTTCAGTTAACATATTTCAAAGGATGCAGGCAGATGGCATCACTTGCAAAGCTATTGTTTTATTTTTTCAAGAGACACAGCAGCACCTGGAAAGCATTCAAAAGTTCCCAACAAGCAGGATAAAAGCAGAGCTTGTATATTTGACAGAAATAAGATCTATTCTTCAAAAAATAAAACACTGGACATTTTTAAAGATTGCTGAGATGTATGAATCCATGTGGAAATTTCAAGTGCATCCATTTTCCTTGAAATCATATTGTAAAGGTCCTCATTGCAAGCCTTGCCAATGTCAAGCGGAAGGTGCCTGAAGTAAATGAACATAATAAAAATAATTCTGCACCTTTCCAAAAGCATACGAGTCTAGGCTTAGCCTAGATAGGCTGTCCCATTTCTTCTTTGTTGGTTGCCTAATTATTAAAGTGCCTCAATAATGAAAAAAATCATTAGGAAAATATTTCTTGTGTAGTGAAGAAGACATTCTAATACATAATGTTTTAATAATCATCAGAATTAAGGTTCAGCTTTGCACAATAAGATGTTATTAGAACTTTTGCAGAAATACAGTTGTATTGATTACCTATATCTAAGAGTTGCCAGCTTGTTCCTTTAAATAATTTTCTCATGGATCAGTCCATTATATAGATGTCCGTCATAATTTCCATTAATAACTTACGTATTTTCTTATCTTTACAGACAAATATTTATAGAGTTTGGATGTGTCTTCACATCCTAGATTCCTTGGTGCAACTGTGCATAGCTTCAAAGTACAAAAGTAAAAACACATATGCAATCAAATAGGAGATGTCTACTAAGGTACAAGCATGATGCAAATGAAGTTCACTACAAAAATATTCCAGCTCTTTTTGTTCTACATTAAGCCTCAGGCTTCTTCCCCTGTATCTGATGCATTGGAGAACTATTGTTTGCTGCAGATGTGACCCAGCTTTCTTGGCATGAAGCAGAAGGTTCCTTAAATCTAATACAGTAGCATTACTGAACTACATTACCTCTTTCCAGTGAGAGAAGGGGAAACACAGAAAGACCAGAGAGGCAGAAAGTGATGGAGAAAATAAACATGCAAGAGAAAGAAAAAGCAAAATAAAAAAAAATAATCAAAAGCTTAGAAGAAAGAAAAAGATGAAAAGGGGATAATAAGAACATCAGCAGCAGCAGGACTAGCAGGACGCTAAGATCTCACTTGTGCACACATACACAGAAAAGATGCCCTGCACATCATGGACAAGCTCTGCCTGGAAAAGCAGGCAAGAAAGAAACTTACAGAAGAAATAGAGACAAGTACACAATTTTCTGCCATTTTCAGTGATTCCTTGTCAATGACAGCCTAGTGAACTGATCATTTTTATATGCTATTTAAAGCCGTAAGAACCAATGGTTGACCGTACATGACTCAATCTTACGCACTGCACCTACGTAATTACAAGACATAGAATCAGAGGAAATAAAAATGACCCTGTGGCTTGTTGCTGAGCCCACAGTGAGTCACAACTGCTGTTTTTGTGTGCAGCTGTATTACAAGGAGATAAGCATTTTCAATGACTTGGTTTTATGTAGCCAGGACCTTGAGAGTTTTTGCACTCAGGATTACAAATCTTCAGATTAAGGTTTCTCACTATCTGCCTTTATTTTTGAAGCATTTTGGATCTACACTAACTGAAGAGAAAGTAAATTCAGCCAAAACACAATCCCTAAACTAGAGCATCAAAAAAGTTGAAAGAAGGGTAGTTAACATGTAACTATTGTACTTGTATACTTTTTCAGATTTCAAGTGGGAACACACCTCACAGGCAATACTGAATCACCTATAAAAAGCCTAAAGCTATATTTTAGACCAAATAATATTGCAGAAGACAGCTCATCTGAGATTTAGGGAGACCAAGGTTTGAAGCCTCTGCTTGGATCAATTCAGAACAGAAATCCAACCTGCCTCTGAAAGAGTGGGTAAGTATACTGCCCACTGTGCTACTGAGTAATTTACAATTCCTGTCCCTACCAATGATCTTTTAGTTTTTATAAAAATTCAAATAACTTTCTTGGAGAGACTCAGGCTGTAAAATATGGAGGCAAAGTTACTTAAAATGAGACCTGAGTTAAAGTCAAAGCAAACAGGGACTTTATTTTCTAACAGCCCAATAGTATTCCTTAACTGCTAACCATTGTGCTAACTTCTGTTTTGACACCTTTCTTCTTTCTCTCTTTTCCTCTACTGGACACACAAAACAATGACAGTACTTCAGGAAAAGAACTAACTTTGACTAATCAGAATTTTCCACACCTTGCACCACAGGCACCTGATGGGTTTGCCTGCATGTCAGCAGATTTCCATATGAAAACAAATATATTGCTTTCATATGCACATGTCTGTATCATGGAGATACAAGCTACTTTGACATCACCATGCAAGAAAATGAATACAAATGAGGACCTAATTAGGAAAATTTACTCTCTCTTTTTGTCCTACTTTCTTCCCCTAATATACACACATTAAAACAGAGACCACCATTAAAGCAGTGGAAGCACATCACAGACACCACATCAAACCCAGACTGGTAGAATAAAGCTGACTTAGGGAAAAAAAAACACATCTAAATGAAAGGTCCCATTCTACATTTCAGCTCCACAATGAAGCTGTAACAATGTCAGAGCTGTGTTATTATCACCACTCATTTGGTCCATTTGAAGTATTTTGATGTTAAGTATGCAAAATGCTGTTACAAGCCAAAACCAAAATAAATTCATTGGTCTCACATGCAATACTGATCTACTCTGGTACTCAGAATATATATAAATACTGCATATTGAAAAAAATCGTACTCTGTCATTTCACAAGAGAAACATTTCATTTGCTGAAATAAATTACTAATCTGAGAGACTGCAGACAGAGTCATGTTTACAATACTTCAAGGTTCATCCAATTTCCTTGTTCTTTTGTGCTGTCTTGGCAGCGAGATATAATTCATGATTTCTTTTTATCTGTCTGTAATGGCAGTGCAGTAAATTAAATCTGGGGTTATTTTAGCCAATCATAAATTCTGATTAGTTGTAGTCTAATTAAGGAATAATGAATGGGGAAGTGACAAATTTCCTCTTCCTCTTTTTTTTTTTTTTTTTTTTTTTTTTTAATTAAAAAACAAATCTACCAACAATAAAATAATTTGATTAGTTGTAGTCTAATTAAGGAATAATGAATGGGGAAGTGAGGGAAGGAAAAAATTTCTTTTTTTTTTTTTTTTTTTTTTTTTTTTTGTAATTAGAATGCATACTGCACATCAATCAAATAATCTACCTTATTAAAAATCAGAAACTTTTTTTTGGAACCCACGTGCTGTTTTGTTGGCAGGAGCATTTATCAGGTTTTATGGCCAGCTGTCAAGAATTCATAAGGTACCAACATTAAGTTATCTAGCTGATAAATATCTTTAAGGAAAGATGAAAAATAATCTGCCTTAGCTGTTACAAGAATGACGAAAGAGCATGCAGTCTTTTCACTAAGTGTAGAAGAGGGTCAAGCCTTGATGTTAAAATAATTATTTAGGTTGTCAGACAATAGCTAGGGCCTAATAATTATTCCAAGCTCTTAAATTTCTACAATTTAGTCTGTGGTGTCACTTGAGCTCCTCCAAGTCTTGATCTGGAGTGAAGAAGCAATAGGATAAAGTGAGTGCTGAATAAACTAGAGGTGAAAACCGCTATAAAGAAGATGGATAAACACAACTTTCCACATTATTAAGCTCACAAGCAATAGATAAAATATACTTTGGGGGCTTAAATCTTATGCAAAAAGTGTGAACTAAGGTCATATTAAATAAGAGAGTTAAAGAATGTTCAAAATAAAGGTATTTTCTTTTTAGATAAAAGAGGGGCCAAAATACAAAATGTAATTTTTGTTGATCTTATATGAGAGAGATAGCTCAGATTTACAGTCCTACGCTTTTTTAAAATGGGACTGCTCCTACTCCCTGTATTCTCCATGCTGTTCCACAGACCAACACTCTCCTTAGTGAACAAGACTGACAAGGCCTTGAAGCATTACATGGAGTGACACAGAAAAAGCGTTTCTGCTTTTCAGTCAGGAGCATGAGGCAACAGCTACAATGTCACACAATGTTTCTGAATTAAATGCTTCTAGTTTTTATGTCTTTGTCTGCAGAATATTTTGTTTCAACTATTTATTTATTTCCTTTATTTTTTTTTTCTCCAGGAAAGCAGATTCTGTTTCCAAAATGATTTCTTCAGCTACAAATCAAATTCTCAATAGAAAAACATTTTCCTCAGAAAGGTTTTTACCAGGGCTTCTACAGCTCATACCAAGGCTGGAAAAACTGACTCATTCTCAAGAATTCACAAAGTAATTCTCTTTTCATTTCCACACATGTGAAAGCTGAACCATCACATTTACTTAGTATTACATAATTTTCAAACCACCATGATTTTATAATTCTGCTGGATTCATTTCCTTTTTTTTTTTTTTAATAAGAACCTCGTTATACCAACATCTATTGTTGCAACTGTGTGACTTTAACAGGAGAAGGAAAGTTGCAAAATAAGCAATTGTCACATACAATATGGAGGTACAGGGCACCAGGATTAGATACCTAACATCAAAAATAATCCGAACCACAAAAATTAATTTACATTACCAGTCAGCATTAGCGCTGACTAGCCTCACATATTACATAAATAAATGAGTAAACTGAATTTATATGATAAAATCATACTGGTCATTAGAAAAGCACTATTGTTACTAAAATAAGGTAATTTTTTTCCTCTCTTACTCATCCCTTTTTCCAATATATCATGACAGCAAGGTTTTCTTGGAACTGTTACATTATATCTGAGGCAGAAATAACATTTCCTACATAATTTTAAATTAATTGGACAAAAAAGTGTAATATTATAATCCTAAACTAAGTCCAGAAAAGTTTGAAAAGTCTATTCTTCATAGACAAAAAAATCTCATGACAAAGAAAATTTCACGAGAAGCTGTGAGAAGAAGATTCTTTTCCTGCCAGGTGCTCTGCCTAAGAGTAGGATTTAATGAGCTTCCCCTGACAGGGGTAAGTCTACTTGTCTGTGGGTATTTAGGTAAGACACAGGCAAGAGATATTTGACAGATTCCAAAGCAAAGCTTTCCACTTTGCACTTGACATAAAAAGCATAATTTCTTGCTTTGCATTGCTTCTTATTGGGGTTCAGTCTCTATATAATATTTTAACTTAAACCCTCAAAAAATCTGAGTACTTAGCTCCCACCTGAGAGCTAGAATGCAACAGAAGGATATTATGGCACTAAATTCTCTAAGGATCATCATTTCCCATTTAAAATATCAAGACATGAAAACAAGAACCCTAATTCTATCATCTCAACGACAATAAAAAGAATGTACATAAGCATGTACATATTTTCACACAGAAAATAAACAATTTCACAAACTCCTATGTAGATATTTCATTGTGGTGACATTTACAATTCCTTCTTTCCAGGGATGGATTCCACTTCTCTATATGAAAAATAACAATAGAACCAGGAGTTTGTTTCAGGACATGTTTTCACTGTGCTGTTTTCAATGTAAAGAAAATAAGGATACAGTGATACAGATATGCCACATTATATTTAGATATTGAAGATAAACAAAAATAAAAATCCTATGCTTTCTGCATTATACCTGGCAGCCTGCTTAATCTACAATTATCAGCATTAACACAAACTTTGAAGTCTTGAAGTGTTTTTATATTTCACTGCAAAAAATCACTCTGCTGTAAAATTATTAAATAAAAATTGTTAATAATGGCAACTATGGTTATGGTTTGAGTGAAAATCTTTGTCTTGCTTGCAAAAAGCACACATGTTCCTGTTATTAGTTCGTTGAGCTTGAAGGATTGGTCGTTGTATTCAGATTATAAACTAAGTCTATATATTTCTTAGGTATGACTAAAACACCAAGATATTTTTGATAAATTTATCACTGGGAATGGGATCTGTGAAGGAGAGAGAATGACCTTGGATTGGAAATGGTGAGTTTGAATATCTTTTCAAATTTCAATAAGCCCAACATGCCTAAGTAGGAAAACATTGGACAGAAATAAAACTGAATGAGTTTAAGCTTCCAAATGCAGGAATACAATATTGATCCTCAAAAATCATTACTGTGGATGCAAGGGGAGGGAAAAGGAAGAAAATCTCTTTCTATAAATGCTTCAGGCAGCAATCACAAGAGACTTTCAAGTCTGAAATTTGCTGCAACACTCAGAAAATTAAAATACATAAAACTTCTCGGAGTTTTAATGTAGTACACATTTCAAAAGCCATTTTTCATGATTTGAATGTGAGTATATACCACTAAGCAGCTGGGAAACCTAATTTAGGTTTGAAATCTGCTTACAGTTTTGAGATCCTTGGCACTGTTTCTGGGAAGGTCCTTGTATAATACTTCTAAAACAAAATAAAAATGTTACATAATGAGAGCCAAATAGATGAAATATTTTGATGAAATATGGTAAAAGGATATGCCTATCCTTTTACCATATTCCGTGCCAAACAGGTCAACACAGCAAAGTTATTTAAATCACAATTATATTTCTAATGTCTGATTTGAACAACAAACTCCCCCTATAGTATCCAAACTCTTTAGGAAATGTATTCATGGGTGGATGAGAAAAAGTCGAATGGGTTAAAAAAGAGCATATTTTTAAGCATTTCATCACTACTTGATGCTGTTGAATGTGCCTGTTTGCCAAAGTGTAGAAGCAGAGAAAGTGGAAGAAACAATGTTAATAGGTACTTTCAAGTTAAATTTTTTTTCACTGTCTGTGGCTTTCCTCAGAAAAACACTGACTGATTGAAACAATTATATTTCCTTAGCGACAGAAGCTGTCAGAGAATCTTTAAATTCAGCTGTAAGAAAATTAATTTATTTGAAGAACAGCACTATTTCTTATGGCAATTTCTTATGTATCTAGGTTGCATGTGCAGTTGGTAGAAAACAAAGTTAATCTTTTTAATTTCCATAGGTCTTATATATTTGTATAAAAAAATGTAAGGCAACTATTCCTCTACCCATTCATGTTTTAGCTGTACTATATATTAACTAGGAGTGGTTCATGTCTATGACAGTTCAGTGCTAGTGAGGTTTAGGGCAGTTTTATTGGAAGCATTTATCAAGATTTAGTGCTTGTCAGTAGCTGAACCAGGGAGCAGCCTGATGGTCATTCAGCACAAACACAGTGGTAGGGTGAGGAAACTGAGATAATCCCCAAAAATGATAAGTAAAAATAAACCTTGAGAGCACTGTACAAACATTTACAATCACAGCCAAAATGTCTTCTCATCCCATCACTTAGTGTGTTTTGAATTGCTATGCCTAAGTGACAACAATTCTTCAGTGTAAATGACAATGTTGCAACACTGGGAGAATAAATTATGTTGATACTCACAGTGTATTCACAACTAGAAAACATATCCTTTTATTCCCTTCTCAGTGTGACTACCAGCCTGAGTCTCTCCTGTGCGTGACTACAGCAGGACATAGTATTGATGTTTTCCTCCTCTTGTAAATTGCTCCATTTTCATGTTAGAAACTCACGCTGTGAGGGGGTAGAGGGGGGAAAGTCATAAGGCACTTGACTTGTAAATAATCTGTCACAGCAGGTCAGAGCCAGCTAACTTTCCTCACCTAAATGAAGGAAAAAAGAAAGAAGCAAAAGACAGGGAGAGACAGATCTGATTTCTGCAAATGTCCAGCCCGTCTGCTCGGCCAGATGGCCAATTGAATCACAAGAGGAAGGTGTCACAGAGAAACCTGAGACTTCCCAGCTTTATCATGCTCTAGCCAAAAATAATAATTCAACAGCATCCAACACAACCCTAAAGGCTTTATGTACTAGCACGCTGAGCTTTCCTGTAATCACTGTGATATCTTCAGGAACAAGGGGTGGCATGAATCATTATTTGGATGTGATAACATGACCCATACAAACATTAGGGGATAATAGGCAAGTCTGCACTCTGCAAATCGAATCACACCATGATCCATCATTAACCTAAGTGAGCTATTGCTTTATTGAAGTAGCCCTGTAAATGAATAGGTCACAGTCTATTTAAAAGCTGAGAGATTTGTTAATGCTCCAAGGTCTTATATTTTATTAGAGCATACAGCCCAAGTACACCAGAGATTCTAAGTGTGTTTTTAAAGGATAGGTAGCAATGAATGGAAAACCTAAGATTTAGGCTTGAATAATTTTAAAATGCTCCATTAAAACACTTATTTGCACATATATAGAAAGGTATTCTTATGTGTGTCAATTTCAGTTTTGTCTTAAAGAGGAAAGAAAATCACTAATTTGATAATTTTTGTTCTTCACAAACTTTCACAATGCACAAGTAAAGACTTTGGGAGTGTAGAAAATTAATGCACTTCCTGTTGTTCTGAATCAGCACTACATGACAAATTAACATTGTCCTTCAGAAAAGAGATTCAGAAGTAAGACAATTAATTGCAACTTTAGGAACTCTGGATTTTGCATAGATGCAAGTCCAGGTGTTAATACCATATCTTCAGTGTTCAATTTTGATAAAAGGACTGAGCTTCAAAACCAGTCCAGACAAACCTTTCAAGGACTCCCATGACCCTCCTTTTCTTATGGCATCCTGTCATCTTTATTTAGTTATGGACAAAACAAGGAAATACGGACATCCTCTGAGACTGCTGGACCATAAAAGAAGGAATTACTTTCCCCCTAAATACTCCTGAAATCAAATTTATATATCCTTACCAAAAAATTGGTCTATTTTTATAGCTATAATCTTATAGCAATTCTTTGCAATAAGGGAAGGAAATGAATTAATCTTTTAATCAAATCACTATAAACTATCAAAACAGTTTTGCCTGAAAAAAATGAGCTTCACAGTTGGGAAGAAAAGATCTTCTCCAAGTACTGCATGGATAACTTGGGAGGACTAGATGCCAAAGAACTTGATAAACAGTGATAAATTGGTAATCACTTGAAAACACTTCTATTTCCTTCTATAAAGGATGGATAATTAGCTTCCACATTCTTCACTTTTACCCTGAAAAACATCTCTGAGCATTCACTATACGACTCTGTTAAACAGCTGTTCCAAGAATATGTAAGGTGTTTTAAGGGACTGTGTGTTGTAGCACTTTTTGTGAATTCTAGGGCATCCACATAGAATAATTTCAGTTACTTTTCTACATTTAATTACCATAATAAATTACTATGTGTTACTGTTGTTTTGCTAAATTCTTTGTTGGGACATACTTTTCTTTTGATAGTCTCAAATTATATACTCATTACCTGCATAATTCCTCAAAACCCTCTGACACTTTCCCCTGATGGACTGAAATTCACTGGGGCGTACTGCTTTTACTGACAGAACCAAGTATAACGGTATGCAATTTTTTTTCTCCAGTTCGAGCTTCAAGAAGGACATTCATATTGATATTTGAACAACTCAGTCCACTCCACACTCCCATTCTACAGCTGTGGGAAAAAAATTCCAGTGAAACACCTTTCCTGTGCATAATAACAAAATCCCCATGAACCACACACAGCCTTTGCAGAATGTTAGATGCTTGAGTAAGCTGCTGTATCAGACCCTCCTCTAACTTTGAAGTCTGACTTACACTTGTATTGCTGGAACCTCCCTGATGATATCTGTGACTCTCTCTAAAATATAAATAGCATATCAACTTTACTAGATAGAAGATTTTTACTCTTAAACTGTTAGAATTGTATGCAGGCCACTGATGAGTTCTTCTTGATTTCTATTTGATCTAGTAATTTAATAAAAAATGAAAATGCATTCTCTCAGTGTTAAAGACAACTAATAAATTAGGGAAGAATGTATAGAAATCAACACAACTGCTTAAGACAAGCATTATGAATACAGGACAAAAAGCCTTGCAAACTATTCTTTGATCATCTCTCTCTGTCATAGCCAAACAAATGACATTGACACCTAATTCATTTTCTTTTGAGTTGCATACTGTAGAAATAATAGTTGCATTGTCCTGAAAAGTTCATTCTTGTCTCCTGACTTATATGGATGAGCTTTTGGAATCCAATGTTAGCAACATTTTGGTTTGGTTTTATTTTTTTCTTTTTTGTTTTTCTTTTATACGGATACTTGTTTATAAATATAATTAGCCTTTGTTCCTATAAGCAAGATACTATACTATCAGAAGAAAGAGAGAATGAATACCAGTATTTCATAGCAATGTGGAGTGGCTAAGATTGGGAGGGACCTTAAAGAGTATCTAGATCCAAAACCCCTGCAGTGGGCAGGGATGTCACCCACTAGATCAGATTGCTCAAAGCCTCATCTAATATGGCCTCCAGCACTTTGAAGGATGGGGCAACGCACAGTCTCTCCAGACAACCTGTGCCAATATCTCACTATTCTCAAAGGTAGAGAATTTCTTCCTAACATATAATTTAAATCTCTCTTATTTTAGTTTAATAACATTATCCTTTCACCTATCAATATCTGCCCAGTCGCTGGCTCTCTTTTTATAAGCCCCCTTTAAGTACTGAAAAGCTGCTAAAGGTCTACATGGAGCCTTCTCTTCTCCAGGCTGAGTAACCCCAACTCTCAGCCTGCCTGTGCAGGAGAGATGCTCCAGCCTTCAGATCATCTTGGCGGCCCACCTCTGGACCCACTCCAACAGGTCTACATGTTTTATGCGCTGAGGAATCCAGAGCTGAACACTGTGCTTCAAAATGGGGTCTCACAGGAGCAGAGTAGAGAGGGACAATCACCTCCCTCAGTCTGTTGGCCTCACTTCTTTTTGATGCAGCCCACGATGCATTTGGCTTTCTGGGCTGCAAGCACACACGGCCGTCGGGCTTTTCACTTACCAAGAGCCCAAATCCTTCTCACAGGGCTGCTTTCAACAACTCCAGCTCCCAGACTGTACTCATGTTTGGGATTGCCTCAACCCTGGTGCAGCACCTTGCACTTGGACTTGTTGAACCACGTGAGGTTCTCATGGGCCCACCTTTTGAGCTTGCCTGGATGTCATCCTGTCCTTCAGGGTCACTCAGCTTGGGGCCATCTGCAAACTTGTTAATGGCACACTCGATTTCACTGTTTATGTCAGTGATAAAGATATTAAAGAGCACTAATTTCAGGGCTTCCCTAAACCATATTAACAGCAGCTCCCAAAAGAAGCCCTACCAGCAGGTATGTAATAGGCAGGGCAGGAACACAGAGGCCATACTCTCTGCCTGGCCAAAGGGCTGCTGCTTGCCAGCCACAGAACAGCACAAGCTTTGTGACTGAGGGAGTCTTCAGCCAAGGTTAAGCCAGTTTTATTCCTGCTCTGTGCTCCTAAAGAAGCTAGAGAATCAACCCGGCCAAATATCTAGCTTCAAAGTAAATTTCTACAGAAATAAATAATTACTACCGGAATACAACATGAAAGATTTTGATGAATCAAACTTGTCACGCTAGTTCATTGAGCTGTCTATTCAGTGAATCATGCAGCTTTATTTCTCTGACAGGAACCAGAAGTAGGGCTATTTCCATCAATGACAGGAAAGTTGAAGCAAAGAGTTTTTATTTAACTTTAGATAGGTTTTATTTCTCTTCTTCTACCTTGGTATTATTTCTCAGTCTACCATCATTAGTTTTTATTATGCAGTTCAATCCATCAGATCATTAACGTATTATCCATAAGACCCATTTTGCTATTTTGAAGTGTTTTCCTTTTGCTGAAGTAATTTTCAAGGTTCATCTCGAATTCCACAAAAATCTCATTGCTTTTGATGCTATTGTCAAAGTTTTCAGTGGTTTATGAGAAAGACGTAATGTACAGCACAGAACTGAAAAAAAGAGACTGCTTCTGTGAGTGAAGGCATTATACAGTCTACCACCTCTGACTCTGCTACTAGAGGACAGATGTTTGGGGAAAAAAAATCTGTCATATGGTAATTGACAGTGGAAATTAAAAGACAATAAATGCAACAGGAGTGACTACACTGAAGCAGTGGTCAGGACATCTCAAAATTCAGTTTATAGCTGAATTTTATAGTAGATATTAAGAATGCATGCGCTGAGACAAAGCAGAGAATAAACACAAAGCAAAAAAAAAAAGAAGCAAAATATTTGTTACAAGATTTCAAAAAGGAGGTAGCTATAACAAGCTATGACAGGTTCACTTGATCTGTCAAGGAAATGTAATCCCTTTCTGGAGTTCAGAAAAGTAGCAATTTCAGAGTACCCCACAATTGGTTTTACTGAATAGAAGAAAACAAATCAGCCAAGATAAACCAATAAAGAGCAATGAAATTAGGAAAGAAGTTTTTTTTAAAACAAAGAAGCCAAAATATTATGTCTTAGCCCTGTCTTATTCAACAGCAATGTAAGCTTTGCAGTGATGAGAGGAGATTAATATCTTGTACTATGTCTCAGGGAAAAAGAGTGCTTTAGCAGACAGCTTCTTAGAACCATACTGACATAAGGGAATTATCCTTAACATTAGGCAGACTCTTAAGTGGCATCCTAAAAAGAGACAGACTTAACCACCTTTCTGAAATTTAGGTCTCTGAGCAGCAAATTGTATTAATGAGGGATGACAGAATCTGTACCCTTTTACCCTAATTTTTGCCTTGAGAAGTAAGCACATTGTCACATCTACTCTGTGAAATCTGATAGTGTCACAATACAAAATAAGGCATATGTGAAATTATACCCAACTTTATTTCCACTACTGTGACACAACCACTTCTAAGTATCGTACAGCTCCTAAATGCAGGCCAGTAGGAGTGAATACACTGAGAGAAACCAATACACCTCAGCAGACTGTGGACCTCCCTCCACATCAAAGATTCTTCTAAAAGTGAAATCTAGAGCTGAAAAGAGGAGCCATCTCTTATAATAGACATTATATTCCAGTTCCTTTAGTGAACAGTCAAGTACCTAAGAAAAAGCAAAAGATCATATATATATATTTTATAATGCAGTTATAAAACATAACACTTCATGTACCTTCTTAGTAGCATTTGTCTATTTTTTGCCACCCTGAACCATAGTTCATTCCTTGCAATACCTTCAACTCAATGTGCTATACAAACTCAAATCATGTTCGCACTTTAAAATGCCTTGTAAAGATTTCTTCATTTAAAGGTTATGTATAAACACACACAAACTGATGTATACATAAAATGCTTTAAGTGGAGGCATTTTTATGAGTCACTTAAAAACAGAGCAGCACTTGGCTTCATAACAATTTTCGCATTCAAGATACCTCAAAGAGCTTTGCAAATGAATAACTTGGAAACCAACAAAGATATTGATGCTGTAGGCAAACACATATGATTTGAAGGGTAGTAGACAAATGCAGAGGTATTAGAGTTTCTTAACACGTGAATAGAAAACCATGGTTAAATTAAGAAAAATCAAACACACTCTGGCATCAGCTTTAATTCTTTTTTGTTCTGTGTTTCTCTCCTGTGTTTTTTTTATTAGGAGTCTTTAATATACAGGTTCAAATACATAAGCTCTCATAAATTAATGACAATGTGGAAATAAGATTAAAATATGGCTGCTCCACTCAGCAACATACTGGTGAAAAAAAATCAGTCTATTTTACTGCTTAAAACAATTCACATTAAAATTGAACTATGTTTCTTTTCTATCCTTTCAAGAAATGTTGAATAACTCCAGCAGAACTGTTATCAATTTGCTTGTATTTGACTTTGAATTTATAATTTCTCATGGAATTGTTAAAGTTGGAAGAGAGGTCTAAAATCATTGAGTCCAACTAACACAGTTCTGCCATGCTCACTACCAAACCACGTTGGAATGTGACACATCCACATGCCTTCTGTACTCATCCAGGCATTACCATTCCACCACTTCCTTAGACAGCCTATCTCAATGTCTGACCATGCTCTCAATGAAAAAATGTTCCCTAATATCCAATCTAAATCTCCCCTGGTGCAGCAAGAGGCTGTTTCCTCTGTCCTGTCACTTGTTGACTGAGGAAAACGAGACCAACCTCACCTGGCTACAGCCTCCTTTCAGGCAGTTGTAGAGAGTGATAATGTCTCTCCTGAGACTCCTTTTCTCCAGGCTAGACAACCTCTGCTCCCTCAGCTGCTCCTCATAAAACTCATGCTGCAGACCCTTAGCATGAGTTATTCAACTGGACATGCAAGCAGCCCAGTACATAAACACACACATATATCACTGTTGGTCAATATTAAGAAAAATTTTCTGAAAACAGTTTGGTATTTCTAAAAGAAGGAGAGATGCTCAACATCAATACGTATATGTAATCATTTCTCAAAGCCCTATGACTGAATGGGACAACTGCTGTAATTAAATGAAAATGCTGGCTGTCACCACAAAATTATTTCACACAGTACTCAGTACAATACTTACACTATTAAGCAATAATGTAAGTATCAATAATAATAAATAATGTCTGGTAATGAAATATAAGCAGTAGAGCCAAAGGTTTTAGTAAATTTTCAATATTTTTATATTAAAACCAGTGTATGTTGTTAGAATCAGAAGTAGAATATATGACAAAAATCAAGCTTTTAAAATAAATATATCAAAACCTGAAATATATTATTTTCCTTCATTGTTTCAGACAATTTTATTATAGCTAGAAAATAAGGAAAAGACATGCAATGAGCACATGCACTCTCTCATAATCTTTAAAAGCATTAGGATAAGTAAAAGCAATACATTCCAGAGCAAAAGGTAAGATCCCTCTGGGCAGGCACTGTTGTGAAGAAATGTACGTGCAGAAATTCCCATTAGATGGCTTTCTCAAGAAAATGGGTATTTATCATGTTGTGCCTAATGAGAAAGACTATTTGGAGCACAGTTTTCTTTTTATAATTTAAGACCCAGTCATCACACAGGAAATGATGAGTGTTTTCCCAGTTTTACAGCAGGGCACATGGTAAGGACAGCCCTGCTCCCCACCAATAAGAAGGTGTTTTCATGTACTTCAGTGGCTCCTACAGCCACCACCAGGCTGTGTGCCCACTCCCAAGCCTCTGTGCTTCACTACATGAAGACAGCACTATGTTCCACCCTGACTTCATCTGCTCTGTTTCACTGCAAGACTTCACACTGCATGTCCACGTCAGAACAGTTTAGGAAAGCTAACATGAGACTAGCAGATCCTCTGAACACATTAAAGGCAATTTCTTGAGCTGTGGGTGATTATAATAATATTTGAAACATTTGATAATGATGCTTTGCACAGTTATGTGTAAGTTACTCCCTTCTCTAATTCCATGATAACTGTTTAAATACTTACTGAAGCACAACTTTGCCATGTTTTACAAAACATTTATAACCAAACCTTTAAGATACTGTGGTAGTAGCATCCAGATAAAGACAAAAACATCATGACATTTTCCTATTACACAGGTGTCAATGATTTCTAAAACATTATCTTATACAAAAGTATTTAAAATAACTTGAGTACTGAAAAAGCTGTTAGTCTAAAACTCACTTAAGGAAAAGTAATTTAGGAATTTGCTAACCTATAAATTTTTTTAATCTTCTCAAGCACTACTATTGAACTAATGGGTTATTTAAGGTTGAAAGAAAGCAAAATAAGCATTTGCTTTCCTTCTGAGTACTGATTGCAAGACATGTTTTTTCTCAGAAAAACACAACTCCAACTGATGGGTGCAAAATGAGAAGCTGCATATAGTGAGACAACTGTAGCCTTTATATTTGTTATTCTGTAATCTACTTTCTATTGCATGTCATTGCAACTGAAATATTATTTCTTCTTATATATTTGGAAGAAAAAATTACAAAGCATTGAACACTTGGAGGGAATTCTGTCTACATATTATGAATAGAAATTGTGGGAGATCCCTCCAGCACAGTGGATAAGCAAGTACCATAGACCTGACATTCAGAAGAGGTGGGAGGGAAGACGGCAGAAAGGGCAAAAATTAATCAAAATAAAGCAAACTTGAGGAGAAATGTCACCTGTGGGATAGACGCAAGAATGACAAAATAAATTTGCTTATAAAACTGTCTTTTCAAAACAACTATTTTGTTTATTGCTTTCCCAAAGGAGAATCTGTTCTCCCTGAGGTCTCCCACAGGGGCTTCCACCTCTGACAAGAGCAACATGAGGTAACTAGTTTGATCAGTTGTGTTGGAAGACTTTGGTCTGCATGCTGATATATTCTTGAGCACCCAAATCAGTTTACCAATTAACTACTTATGACTTCTGCAATGCAACCATCAGATTTCAGATCTGGGAAAATATTTTTTTAAGAAGCCTTGATACCTCTTGAAAACACACTGTAATCAATAAAAGGTTTAACATGTTCAGAAGACTGAAAATAAAGACATCCTGGCAAATTTGCTAATTTCATAAAAGCATGGTTTCATGGAAATATTTTAATACTGATTTACTTTGAATCTGAAATGCAATCACATACACAGCAAAAGGTGCATTATAATAAGACCTACTTAGTATTCTTGAATTGTTTGTTTTTGCTATTTATATTTGAATTTGAAAATTAAAAAAGAAATGCCGGTAACCTCAAGCATTCACTGATGCTATCCAGCATCCTATATAGCTCTGTACAGATATGTGCAGATACAGAAAAAACCACAGTTAACCATCACTCAATAAACACAGAAATTTACACAAAGTCCATCATCACCACCACACCATAGCATGCTCTGAAATGAGTCTTTAAAAGGCAAGAGACTATGTTTCCTCATTACTCTAGATTGAATATTAAGAATTGAAATACCAAAGCCACATAGCCATTAACATCAAAAATTACGTGAAATACTCCAGGTAAGTACCTTCACACATCGCTGTCTTAGGCAGACTTGCAGCATGATTTGTAATTCAGAGCAAAACCCGCTATTAAAATGTTCATATAAAGATTATGCATGTCATACTGTTCATCACATGACTAATTCATAGAAGATCATTTTTTTGGGGGGGGGGGGGGGGGGGGGGGAGGAGGCTGCTCAGGTGTTTTCAAAGTTGTTTCAAGTCGAATTCACATTCCTTACCTTCTTTCCTGTAATTAAACCTTATTACTTCAAACGTCAATGCTGCAGAAATTCCCCCCTGCCTCCCTGTCTTCACACACACACACAGAGTACAGAGCGCCACTAATTCATAGAAGATCAGTTTGAAACATTATAATGATAAATCATGGCTCACATTTGAAAACCTTGTGTCAGGGCTAAATTTTATTTCCCCTCATTAAATTTTTTCTGTAGTGCCTTTTTCTGAGTGCTCAAAAAATAATAATAAAAAAAAATTAAAAAAAGAAAATGACAAAAAAAAAAAAATAAGTCTAGTCCCAAGAGTTTCACACCATCTCTTAGCTATTCTCCCTTTTAACTGAGCGCCCAGTTTGGCACGCTGTGTTTTCCCTTCTATCAGCCCTGATGTCGGCAGCCAGCACAGCCGAGGTGGCTGCACCCGCACCTTTGTGGCGCCCAGGTACGCGCGTCTCCCGGAGCCGCTGCCCGCCGGCCGGGGGCTGGACACCTGCACAGCGGGCAGGGGCAGCTGCAGCTCCTTCCCCGCCCTGCACTGCTCCCTCTCCCTTCAGGCACTGCGGACTCGCACACTTTGTTTGGAACTTATTGAAGTTTTGCTGTTCCAGACCGGGATGAGCAGGGAATGGAGGCTGCCGCATCCGCACGCTCGGGCTCCCCGCCAGTGGCCCTGCCGCTCCTCCGGCGGCGGCGGCGTCCGTCCCTTGGTGCCCGGTTCCGGGGCCCCACACCACACCACCCCCGGCCACCGCGGGGCCATCCTGGTCTCCCCCACGTCCCGGGAAAGCCGCCTTACCTGCTACATGGAGCTGCAGCAGCAGCAGGCAGACCAGCAGCAGCAGCGACCACAGCGGCAGCACCTCGCTCGCTCAATCGCTGTAGCAGCAAACTGCCCTTGCTCGCGTTCCCCGTCATTCACGAAGGATGTCACGGGCAGCTAGAAACCACTTTCTTACTGGAAGAGGTCGGCTCCCTTCTCAGAACGCCTCTGAATCGCTCTCTGAGGCTCCCTACACATTCACCCTTCAGATCAATACTGCACTTCAGCAGCAGCCTGAGCTCAGCTGCGGCTGATAGAGAGCAGCCAATTGGTATTGAGGATTCCCTTTCGGCAACCCCCTCCCACAAAAATACACCGTCTGCATTTGAAATTTTGTGAGTTGTGAAAAGTAGTTTTAACCCCTTTCTTGAAAGCCGCCCTGTGCTTTTGGAGCTTCAGAAAATCTCATTTTTTATTTTTGCGTTAAAAAAAGCATCTGACTGTCCAGACTATCCCCACCTGGACGCCTTTAAGCTGGGTTACAGTCAGTAAGAAAACAAAAACATTCGACCTGGCAATCAACTGACTGACTGACTGGGAGGATGATGTTTTTGCAATCTAGTAGATACAGTCCATGACCAAAAAAAACCCCAAAAAATAAAATAAAAAACACACCAAAAAAACACGCAAAACAAACAAACAAACAAGCCCCCCCTCAAAAAAACCAAACAAAAATACCACAAAAAACCAAACCACAACGCCCCCCACACAAAAAACCAAAACACACACAAAAAAATAATAAAAAAACCCACAAAAAGCTACCCCCCCCACCAAAAATTTAAAAAAGCCTCAAATCTATCATCCAGACATCATGATCTATTTTTTCCCACAAACTCTCCATATTTCTGACCAAAAATATGCCTGTACTTCAATAAAGCAAGAAAAAAGAATTTAAATGGTGGCATATACAGTCACAGTAAGATACCTAGAGAAGAGAAATTTTTATTTTGGTCAGTCCTGAATTTTATTTAGCGGATATGACTTCACCATTTCATCAAGGACATGGAATGCTTTACATTTGAAGAAATAACTTCACTTGTAGAGCCCTACAACTTTATTTCTAGACCCTCATAGTAAATACACCACCTACTTGTTTGTTTCTTGGTGTTCATATGAAGGCAAGAACTGTTTTAAAACAGGTTAAGCCTAAGGCCTTCTTTACTGACTTAAAGTAAAAGGTATGCTACATGAATTACTGCAAAAATAGAACATTTTAAAAGAACTTAAATTGTCAACAAAACAAACCCGGCTAAAATACACAGAGGTGAGTAATATAACATTAGCACTTCCCCTTCCGTGTGGATAATACAATCTTCACAGCATTTCAATATTCTGAAGTTTGTACTTGCAAATTAGTTAGCCGTCTAGAAAAAATACACTTGGGTTTCCCTCAATTTAGTTGAAAAAGGCACAGTGCTATATATAACATAATATTCATTTGACAGAGGCAGGCAAATAAATTACAGAAACATGCATGGATTTTAATGTGGCAGGCAGCAACTTCATTAGTTTTAGTCAAATAGCGAAACAGGCCTAACTACTTGGGGAAGTACAAAGCACCTATGAGGGAAGGCCTTCCTCTCAGTCAAAACAGGGAACACTTTCTGCATTACAAAGACATAGTTCAGGACATTTGGCTGCTGGCTCATGGGCCATTTGCAGCCTGCCAGGATAATTTGTATGACCTCTAGGCTCAGTTGCAGCTGCCCTCTTCTCCAAGAATAACTTGTGGAAGAGAGGAGGGTGGGCTGAGCTGTTCTGGTAGTTGCTGCAGGACAGCTTTGAGCTCCCTTTCAGGGAATTGCCTCCCCAGTGTAATTCCAGTTCTGAACATGGTACCTGCAAAAGAAAAATACACCTGATCCATAATTTGTCATTGGAGGAGCCCTAAAAAGTCTTGATCAGTTGTTTTCTGCTCATGCATGCTTCTCAGACCAAGTCTGAGAACATTCTGTAGAGAGTAAAATGTAGGCAGAATATGTGCTGAAGAAATAACAAGTATGCGTTATATCTGAGGGACACTGTCATGAAGTTCAGAAGCACAAGAGACATTGCCAAATTTATCATATTGTGCATCCCTACATGCACACACATATAGGCACACCTGGCTGTATTGTGGAGAAGACCTCATAGTGCTGTCCAGTTGGAGAAGATTGGTCATAAAACCACAGCTGGAGGAGAGAAAGTCATAAAACCACAGACATTAGGCTAAGCCATGACAAATTAAGATTCTCTATCCTTGCCCATGCCACACACTATATTATAATTGAAATCAAACTGCATGTAGCTGTTGTACTTGCTAAAAGCAAATTCCTAGTGCTAGGGAAGATGTGTGTTAATGTCTTTACAAACACTTCAAGGGTGAAGGGATGGGTGTTAACATCTTTGAAATGGACCTCAGTGTCTCTACTAACTTCAAGCAGCAGGTTTGTTACAGAGCCCAGACACCTTGGCTCCTGAAACAAACAAGGGGGTCTGCACAAGCCTGAGCTTCTGGACTTTGGGGTAAAATAGGAGGTTCAAGGGGGGATATGTGGTAGGCAGTTCTGGAAGGCTGTACCTTCCTAGTACCTCAGCCGATGGGGAAAGGAACAGGGCAACACGTGGCCGGGAGTTTAGGATTAAAGGAGGCTGAGCCCTCCAAAACCTCGAAAGATAAAACCCCGGGCATATGCCCCAATGGACTTTCTCCCCTTATAAAGTTGCAGGACTCCTCTGTCTCCTTTTTGGACACTGGCTTTCATTGTGTGGTTTTCTGTACACAAATAACATAAAAAAAAAGAGTATTTCTCTTCCCAGAGTTAATAGATTGGAGCTATCATGTAGAAAAAGTAGCATGACTAAATTAAAACCTTGTCCTCCCAGTGAGCACCAAGTCCATCAAGATGAAAGATTCTAGAATTGATAACAGGGAAATGGTCTCCTCCACAGGTGGTCAGCCCTCCCAGTCCTGCAGCAGCCTTGTCCTGTAGCTCTCTCTCATCCCTTACAGGTATGGTGTGTGCTCAGAACTAATACATGAGCTATTTCTCAAAGTCCAGCTTCCTCAGAACAGTCACTGTATTGTATGTGGAAATGCTGGTAGTTAACCAGAAAAAACTCATGACCTAAGAGCTGTTTGTATAGATTATCAAAGCCACTAGGTTCTCCTCTTACACAGAGTCCTATCTTTGTTGTGTGAAAAGCTGTGGGTTTCATGACATTGAAATAATTTCTAGGGACTTAAAAAATGAAATAATTTCTTTTGTGTTCATCATGTGAACAAGCCATGAAAGTGTCCTCCAAGCATAGCAGTTTAGATGTGTAGTGACTGGAAAATAGTTGAAGATGTTCCATATTTTAAATCTAAGAGATCATCAGCAAGTGTAATTTTCATGTTTGTCAATTCTATTAGCTGATGACAAGGAAAATGTTGTTATTGCATTTCCTTAAATGATAATATAGAAGTGGCTGTAAAAAGTTCATTCAGTCTAGTTATTGTCTTATAATGGAGTATACCAATAATAAAGCTCATACTAACTGCAAAACTACTGAAACACTTAAAACTCTACTTTAGACTCTCTTTATTTCATCTTTACAGTTTGATTTAAAGTTTGACAATTGAAAGTTCAAAACAAACCCTAGAAAACAGACCAATATAATTTACAAAGGAGGATGCAAGTCCTTGCAAAGTCACAAAGTTAAATTGCTAATTTTAGCCTCCAATTTTGCTATCTGTCATAAAGAAGTATGTGTGTGGTTTAAAATTCCATTTGTTTTTAAAATTTTTTTTTTAGAAAACACTGAAGCATGAATAGCTCATTTCTTAGTGTCACTCTAAAGGAGAGGTAGAGCTACTTATTTATGAGAGAATACTCATTAAAGTTGAAAATGTATGTAGCATGGAAGACAATGCATCCAGAGGAACTGGAATTCCTCCTTTTTTGAAAAAAATCCTTGCATGCCAGTAGAAGCAAACATAATTGCATTTTACCCCTAAATCCCTACAAATTCTTCTAATACTGGTCCAGATAACTTAAGTTTCTTCTTTTTCTTGCTGCTCTCAAGATTTTTCAAAGATTTCTGTTAAGAAAATGCAGGCTGGACAAATACCCTTTACAGAGTCTAAAAGATTTCCTATGCCATCCAAAACAAAGTGTGAGATTTTTAGCCTTTCAGCATCATGGAAGCGCATTTATAGGGATAACTGAATTTATTTATGCAGCTACTTATTTGCCTGACTTGTGCATGGTAAAATTCAAGGTTTAGCCATTTCTAAGGAGAATTCATTCATCTACACATGTAAAATGGATTAAAAGCCCACATGCTGCACAACATGGGTAAAAGGGATCCAAGATTTCACTTGTGAACTTTTTTTAATTGATAAATATTTATATATATGCAAGATCAGACAAGCAGTTTTTGCCTGAGCATTTCTTTTTGATGGGCAACCTTATTCTAGACAAGATTCAAAAAGAAAGCTTAATTTTATAGGTATACTTACTGGGAATCTATGGGATCTTCCATAACTTCTGATACTTCTGCAGTTAGACCTCCGTGAACTTAAATCAGTATATCACAGAAATAAAGTGGTAACCTGCCTCTTAAGTGATTTCCCACCTTGTTATCCGTGTAGCCATCAGGCTTCTGTTTTTACTGTAGTTATAAATACAGATTGTTATAGTGACATCTAGAGAAACCAACCAGAGATCCAGCATTATCCTAAGAGAGCTGGATAGTATTTGAAATCCTTCCCTAAGGTCACAAGCAGAGTCAGAAATGCAGGTGTCATTTCCAGATGATGTCTAATCTGTCCTAGAAATCTCGGAGGACAGAGAATTCACAGTCTCTCAACTAGCCTCTTCCACATTTTAGCTACATTTACAAGTGAAAGATTTTCCAGGTGCTTAACATGAAACTGCCTGGTTGAAATTTAAGTCCTCTGGGTTTTGCTCTACATATACTCTGGTTTAGCATAATGCGTATTATTCTCTTCCTTTTTGCTGTGATATTTCATATCATGCAGATATGAAATACAGATATATCATCTCTAACAATCCCCGTTCCTTCCATCTCTCTTCACAGGACTTTTTGCTTCCTAGATTCTGAGCATTCTTTTTACTCTGCTCTCTACTCTATTCAACAGATTTCCTGTTTCCTAAAATTAAATGTCTAATACTGGATACAATAGGGCTGCTGTGCTCTGTGCTGGTAAGGCACATCCTGAGGATTATTAGAAAGGTAATGCCTTCAAACTTGAGTACTGTCTTTATTCAGGGTCAATGCCATTTTTCTCTTTGTCATGCTGTTATCCTAATAATCAGTCCTTCTCTAAAGAACTTGCACTTTAAACAAAACATGAGAGAGAACTCTCAGATGCAATCAGTGCAGCAGCGCACTATGAACAGAACAGTGCAGGCATGACTGACTGTTTAATTGTCATCGTCAACACAGGAAATGAGAGACAAAACAATGGGGTGCAATAGTGTTTGCATGAAGCATTTGAACTTCTCATATTTCCTATTACATCCTTCCACAAAGCTTTCAGTTTGTCAGTGTCTGTGCCACTATCTTTGTCTCATTCAACTGCCTACTTTCCACAATGTCTACATGTCTGCAGATTGTAGTGCTTTTTATCCATCTACCCATTGGAAGATGTACCTTTAGATACAAAACATAACCTGTATCACATTTAATTCATAAATCTTTTAATATAAAATGCTTAGGGATTTTTTTTTTTAACTTTACAGTTGATACTACTTAAAATGTGTTCTGTGGATTTGTTGATTTTTTTTACTCTTGTATTTTAGACATAATGACTGCTAAAAAAGGGAAAGCAGATTTCACCAGCTGAGTAGTTTTCCCTGCTGGTGATTCCAGCACTGAGTCGCACTTTGACTGTCCTACTGCTGAAAACATGAAACAAAGCATGAGGAAAATCTTCTTGCATCCTTCTTTTGTGGCTTATCCCCGTTTAGGGCCTGCCTACTAATTCAGTTAGCTTTGCTCTCCACCAATGTTGTCAACAAACGATTACTCATCCCACTTTTCAGTAAAACAGTCAGGTTTTGATGAATTTACAAAAGCAGTAAGTCAAATAGAACCATATAGCTAACTCGTACAGTTATGAAATATGTCAAACTGATGCAAATTAAACCTGTCTCTGTGTGAACTTAATTAACATCATGAACACCGAATGGATTATCAACATGAGAGGGACAGCAAAGGCTATAGCAGTTATTAAGAAATACAAAGTTATGTCAGTAGCACATATGAGAACTATGTGTCTTTATCACAGAATCTAAATCAGCCCTAATGTACACAGATAGTAGTTCATAAACCAGTTAATTTTTGTTTTTTAATTTCGTTATAAACTTTGCTTTTAAATAATGTATTCTATTGACCCACATTTCCTAAATTGCAAGTTTTCTACATTATATATTTTGATAGTACTGTTGAAACTGTTGTGTGCTAGCAAGTTATCACAGTTTTCTTCTGGAGATAAGTACATCTCCATAAATTGTTATCACTAACCTTAGATTTTTGCAAGCTTTTTCACAGAAGTGCAATTATAAATACATACATATTAACATAATCCATTTTTAGTAATTTCTTATTTTACTGCATCTCTAACAAGACAGCGAATTTATTTCACTGAGAGGTAAATTTATTTTCCTGCAACTCAGAAACTCTTAAATCCCAATACAATACCTCCTCTAAGCAATAGACATTATCTTTAAAACAATGTTATATTTTGTTGCAGGTTTGTTTTTTTTTTTAATTTCTAAGGCAACTATTAAAAGTCTGTTGTCATTTTATATACTTATCTAGATGATACATCCAGGCAAAGATTCTCTCAAGAAACACAATAAACTTACCTACATTTCCATTCTTTATACTTCTTAAAATTACTTTTGCTAAGATTGCCTTACTAAGATTGCAAGTATGTTCTATGTACTATGTACTCATCTCCATCAGGTGTTTACCTCATGTATGTTACACCTGAATAACAATTTTATACATGCAGATCTAAAATTAGTTTTCATAGCAGTAGCAGCACTATTTTCACAAGGAAATAATAAAGAAAAAAATAAATTGAAGGAATGCTTTCTATAAACAAAGGCTAGATGAGTGTTAAACCACTGAACTGGAACAGCATGGTAGACCTTAAAAAAAGTCATATCACGTACTTGTTTGCAAAATCCTCCAAAAAAAGAGCAGCATGAATTTTACATGTACCTATCTAAATTGTTTTAATATCTACTGATGAAACTGGATGCAATTATCATTCTGACCTCAAAAATCAACACACCATTTTTACAAGTTTCTTGCAACGTTTAACAAATTCTCTCATTTATGTTTTTTGCTACACTAATGTGTGAAATGTGAATACAGACGCTTTCATTAAGATAGAAACTATTCTGGGAGAAGATTGGATATTTTTTATAGTGAAGCACTAGGTACTGGGGCACTGAAAAGTGCCGCATGATTACCAAACAGTCAGAGGTTTTTTCCTGGAATTCAGGTTAGGAAAAACCCATTGAGCCTGAGCATACATGCACCAGAATGAAGTGTTGCTTTAGAGCTTACAGAGAGAAAAATTCTTAGAGGGTATTTTGGCTTTCTCTTTGAGGGGCAGCAATTCAACAAGTTCCTGCTTCCTCTAGCCTATTCCCATCTAGTTTGTGCTCTAACATCAGTCAGTCTGAACCAGAGAGTGCCCTTCCTTTTGTTTCTACTGTGTACCTCTACATCACCCTGAAATTCATTACCCTCTTCTCCTAAGGCTTTTGGAGGTGGCAAGATTTATCGGCCACTGGATAAGTGAATATAGTATCCAGCACAGTAGTATTTCATTCAGTATTCTCCACAAAGATGCCCGAGAAACATCAAGGGATCTCCAACGCCTGTGTTCACAGAACATATGTTTGCAGTGCACAAAACATCTATTAGTTGGGAGTTATTTCTTTGATTCTGCACCTTGGTTACTGTTGATGTACATAGGCCAGTGCATCCATCCATCTTGCTGGAAACAGGTCACTACTACTAGATGAAAAAAAATAGTAGGTTGGAAATAAAAGCACGAATGATCCTTGACTGTCCCTGCCAAAAATATATAATGAACATTTATCAGGCTTAGAACAGAACCAAATTAATATTACTGAAAATATGAAAGGAAACAATTGTCTTTTTTTTCAACTTTAATTGCATCTTATAGTATGTGGAAATTACTATCTCTAAACATACATAGTTACATTTTTATAGTTTTTTAATGCTTTGCAGAATTTGTTTCAACAAACTTTCAGTACTGTTCATACTTTTTTTTTTATATTTACACAGACTGCTCACTCCAGCTTCGAAGTGCATTAATAGAAAGAGGACTAAAAATGAGATGGAACAAAAATTCAGCCAGTGGCTTATACAGATGTGGTCTAAGTGCATGTTGCATCATAAAAATACAGCTGTCTATACAAGATTATTGCAATGTCTATTAATATCTACAGATAAGAAACTAGTACATATTCTCTTAGTTTTTCATATAACTTAGAAATCAAAGAAACACCTCAGATTTTTTTAATTACTGAAATGCTGCATTCTGTCCTCCCCCTGACTCTTTTTCCATTCACACTATAGAAACAAAAGAAACAAGCTGATTGATATCTGTCTCAAACACTAGAAAATGGTTAATTTTCTCATTCAATTTTCAATTGAAAGCATTCATGAACAATTTGCTTTTCTAAGAGAATACTGAAATAGCGGTCAAAGATTTAGGCTTAAAATCTTGAAATATTTCTCATTCTTTCCAACACTGCAGTTTGAAGAGAATTTTTAGCAGGTAACACGTAGTACCACTGCTACCAAAAGAAGTTGTCTCTATTTGGGACAGAGTGGGTCCTAACCGCTTCTTCCTTTTATGTAACAAGCACAGTGAGGACCAAAGGAAACAACCTTATGTCATTCTTAAGTAGATGAGTCAGGAAAATCAAAACAGAGTTGCGAATCAAACAGTTATTTTTTCATTGACACCTCACACACACACACACACAAGTTTGTTAGGTTTTTTCCCCTGAGGTCCAATTCTATGTATAGACACACTTCCAAGGAGAGGTGAAATTGTTGTATTATGTAAAAACATTAAAGAGAATTTTAATATATTAAGAAATGCAGGCTTGTTGTTCTGCTTCAGAATATTGAACATATATAATGAAATTATTGCAGACTTCTTTTATCATGACAGAAATGAAAAGAATTTACTGATAAAATAATAAAGGGTGTGAAGATATTACTTTATAATCCTATGATACCTGTAGTAATTAAAATACACTGCTTAAAGTCTGGTACCTGCTCCCAGAAATGAGTAAGAAGGGATTCTATGAAGATGAAGGAAATAGTAATTCATTTTGTAATCCCCCTCACATATGAACATTGCTCCATTATTGAGAGAAAGGTAAGACTTGATACTCTTAGATTTGGCTGAATGGTATCTTGGTGGGAGTCAATCCATCTTTTTGCAAGGATCTGCTACCATATGCATTTATTTATGCGAAGGTTGTTACTTTACAGAGAAAATCACAGAATAACTGATTTTTGAACATGTGAAAAATTGGTTTTCCTTCTTTCCCCAACTGAACAGGCAGACTGTCTCAATATCATCTGTTTCCTTCTACTCATTTGTGGTTTATTCTAGTTTTCTTCAAGACATAGTCTTCAAGCAATGAAAGCAGGTGAGTAGATGATGGAGGCAGACACTACTATAAAGTATTAATTTGCTAGTGCCAGGTAATGATAATATTGCATATGTAATACCCGAAAAACTGAAACTAGTAAGTAATTAAGAAGCTGTGTAAAGACTGTGGAAATTTGCTTGGGTAGAAAAGGCAATAATTTTATTTTTAATTTCTCATATGTTTTAGCACTTTACCTATTCAAATAATTTCTAGGCAGACTCTTTTCAAGACCAAAAAAAAAAAAAAAAGCCAAAGAAGACAAAAAACCAACCAACCAACCAATAAAAAACACTGGACAAAGAAAATAAACAAAAAATAAAATAATAATAAATGGAAAGGAGTATCATTAAGATACAGGGATTTCCACCAGTTCTGTTTCATTTAGAAAGCTTTGATTTTGATTGTTCTGCAACGGGAAAACATTAAGAATAACTTGCATAAGTCAAGTTTAAAGAGCTGAAAAAATAGAGTGGGAAATAATTCTGATTAAATTAGATGTCCGAGATAAAATTCTAATGCCATTATATCCATAGTGTTTTAATGAAGCTTGAAGGTAAGATAAATCTTGAAAAACTGGTCCCTGGTAATTCTTAGCTACATCCTTCTAGTAAAAAAAAAATATGTTTAATCAGTGAAATTGTATTGATTTGGGGAGATCACGACACATTTTGCTGAATTGGGAGAGGAACACAGTAAAGTAAAAAAGTCTACTGAGATTTTTATTACTAACACCATCTCTGTAAAGGCCAATAAATTTATATCTAGAAATATGCTGATGATGATGGAGGATGTCCTTGCTAGCAGCAGCTAAAGAAGCAAGACTTATGTCTCTCTGCAGAAGGAGGTTAGATTCTGCTAAAATTCTAGTCCAAGATGCATGTAAAAACTCACTAGGGACTATATATCCATCAGCTATCCTTTATTTCAAAGACAGAGGAAATGCAGCAGCTCTTGAGTAGATTTTGGTTTTGTTTTATTACTCTCAGTAGAAATATGTCTTTAACTTTTGAAAGTGGAAGTATAAAGAAGCTATCATGGATACAAATAAGCCGCCCACACCACTGCACTGTGTAGTAAGTCAGCATAAATGGATATACAAACAGAAGATTTAAACATAAATCTAACAAAGGAGAATTTCAGATACTTTTTATTTGGGTAAGCATCAGTGCTTTTTCAAACTACCAAAACTCTCCATTGCCAGAAAAATACTCAGCTTCTAACCCGGCTTCTAAATCTCTTCCTCTGCATTCACTGCCGCTTTCTTAGGAAGGTGAAAAGACATCAGTTTCTCAGAAAGAAAAAATAAAAGGGAGAATTCTGGGGCTAGACTTTTCTATCCTAGAAATGACAGAAATACTTTAAAAATGTCATGCTCCATGCTGGCTACAGATGTGAGGCAGACACATTCTGATAAAATTTGACTGAATACAAAGAAAACCTATGGAGAGAAAGCAATGGTAGATTTAGCAGGCTTGACCATCAATGAATGAAACAGTAGTAACTTAAACTCAATAAAGTGTATGTCTGTAGGTATTCCACTGAAATTACTGCAGTGGAGTACTCTTACATGGGACTGTTAACCTCCAGAGGAATTTGTTTCAGAGTTGAATCCTCACTAACACAAATTATTAGATTTCTTCCATTGTGAAAATAATGGTATTTCTGGTATTAACTCTGTCTCCAGAGTTAATTTCCACTGATCAACTTGAATTAATAGGAATGCTATAACAAAACTCTCTGGGAATTCAGAGCTTTTCTCCTTTAGTATTCTGCTAAGATATTTATGGATCCCAAAATGATAATTTTATATGCCAGCCAAAATAAAAATCTGACATCAAAGTTACATTTCTCTTGCAATTCCTACATTACTACCATATGATCTTAACAAGATCTTTAATGATGTGTAAGGCACTCAGATTTGTAGTTTCTTTAGTCCATTGGTCCTGTATAAAATTCTGTCAAAAAAACCCCAGCATACATATTGCCAACAGAGAGCTACTGTTGGCAAGATTATGATGTTTCACCTACTCAGTAGTATATGTACAATCACTTCAGCTAAGGTGGATATTTTTCCTCTTTTTTCTCTCCCTTGCAGGTTACTGAGCCAAGAGTATATACAGCATATGTCAAAATGAAAAGATAATTTTTTCAAATTCTCTGCAAAGTTATTTGCTCTCTCTGCACTTGAACTCAAACATTTGAATTTGAATACTTTTTTCTTATTACCTCAGTAGTATGGTAATGAGATTGCATCTTAAACTTGTAAAAAGCATTTTGAATATTTCAGTGGTTCTTCAGAAACCTTTCACAATATATTGGTTTTGACTACTCTTGAAGAACATTTCTATTAAGAATCTGAAAATCGTATTTAAGCCAGATTTTTGTTTGTTGTTTTGCTTTGTGATTACACATGCAATTAAAATAATAAACTTCCTGAAGGAGGTTTTCAAGCAGTTTGGGATCCTGGTTGTGAACTTCCTGATCTACATACTCAGTGACACAGTTTGCTTGTAACTCAGTTTGTTTCTGAAGAGAGATTACAGTCTGAGAGTCCTTTGGTAGGTGGAGTGCAATGTATTGTCAGAAATTAGATCAGAAATCATAACTTTCTGAAACCTTTAAAATTAACCTTTTTAATAAAAAAATGAAGATATTTGACAAGCAATGTCTATTCAAAAGGCATTTTTAGTCTTAAACAAATATCCTTGATTAAAAGTAGCATGAAGCAACATCTGCAGTCACTCCAGGAGTTTCATTTCTCTTAACATAGGAAACCAGATTTCTGATGAAGGTGTAGTTCAAGCACCAATTAATTCTATCTCCTTGATTTACCAAAAACCCATTCCTGACTACACAAGACACAAAATAGTTATAAGCTCTGTGAAAACCTGAAAAATATGTAAACTGTGGGATTCTGTGAGAAAGAACACTAAGAACATGGAATAATTACAAGGGACATTATGGATGTAGAAAAGTAGTATGAAATTTTAGTAATGAAGAAAGTTCAATTGCAAAGAAATTGGATGAATATTTGATGATTGCACTCATTAAGCAATGGTGTCTGAGGAAGCTAGATCTCTGAAGCTAGAAATCCACACCCCAAACATGTCTAAATGTGTATTTAAAATTAAGCACAATAACATAGTAGTTTTTACTTTGGAGACATAGCAAAAATTACCAACTTTGTCCTTGCAGTTTTCTCACAGCTGGTCTTTTTTGATTCTTCCACTAAAACAGTTTAGCATAATGAAATTAAAAGGAATTCAAGTAATTGTCTGAATTTTGGAGCCAGTGTCACCACTTGTAGCCTTCAAGGGCTGGCAGATGCAGTAGCTCAGTTTCTCTTTCATTTGTGGCATGTTGCCTACAATTATAAGAAGAAATGCTGCATGTTAGTTGTTTGCATCAGAAAGTGACAGTCTTCACAGCACAGGGATAAAATCATCCTTTTCAGTGCTCAGCTTGATCAGCCTGGGGGCAACAGCTGCTGTCATTCCAGCTTTTTGTTTTAAATGTGTACTTTTTGGTACCTCAAGATGGAATTTCTTCTTCAAGCAGAGCCCAAAGCTCACAAAGTCAAACTCCAGTGTAAAAACTATAAATTCCTACCCGGTACTCAACTAAATAACCACCAGCATGCTTTATCTGGAAGTAGGTGCTGGTGAGCTGAATCCTAACTACAGTCAGTCACTTTCTGGTTTAGGGTGTTGCAGCATTATCTTGCACTGTGTGTTTCTAACTAAAAGGGTGTGGGAAGAAATAAACACACAAAGCCTCTGACGGTCCTTTCTACCAGAAGAAAATCTCTTTTACGTGTCATATTTAAATACACAGAGCACTGCTTTATTTCATGTCCGACCAAATGCTGTCCCGTTCCTGAAGACTGTAGAAAAGGATACATTTGTCACCATGCAGCTCTCATCACTGCTAATAATCAGTTCATTTGAACAGAATCTCCCTTGAGGAACATCTAGAATTAATTAGAATTGATCAAACAGCGTAAACCATAATTTGTTGATGCTTTAGCACATATAATCAGTTAGGCCCATAATAGTGGTAGGGCATGTTATTTGTTTGTAAACACTTGGGCAGCTATCATTTTATTTATATAAAATGCTGATAATTGCTGAAGGGCTTGTGAGTTTCTGCATAAATTTTGATTAATTTCCATATTAGTAATATATTATATATTATTCCTCATTCATTATTCCTCAACAGTTATTTTCTTCTAGGAATTTAGGCCATCTAATTGACTGAGCAAGCACAATGCATTGTGATTTAAGGGACAAATCACATATCAAGAATATTGGAGCATAAACTTCAGTATTCCAAAAAAAACAAACAAACAAAATTTCCCACGAAAAGTTCTTGGTGGCATTTTCACATTGCACAGTCAAGATAAATTAATATTGCAGGTAACACACTTTCAGGAACAATTGAGGATGTTCAGGAAACACCAAGTATTGTTCATTCCTGTTATGTGATACCATATTTATCACCGTGTCACGTGTACATATGTACACAGTTATGAAGAGTGGCTTTTTAGGGGAATAATTTGGGGCAACTAGTGTAACCACACATAATGCTGTGCAGGAGTGCACAGTCTAACCTACAATAGAGAAATAAATAGCTAATAATAGTGATAATGGCAAGGAGGCAGCTAGAAAAGGCATATAGAGAAGGTGGTGCTGTTTACACTGTAATAATAAGCTCTTCTGCAAAATTCAGAACCTATTCATAAGAAATGCTTGGCAGCCTTTACAGTAGCAGAGATATTCACAAGTATTAAATATTTATATTAAGATGTGTTGTTAGAGTTGTTCTCTGTTCTTTTTTACAAGACAATGAGGATGACAGAAACCAGCTCTTGAAGATTATTTTCTTGCATTTAAGATGCATAGCTATTCAAAACACAAGGGTTTGGTAGTGGCTTACAAACAGACTGGCCCCCAGTGGTAGCTACAGCAGGAAGATCTGCAACATTATTCATTTAAACAGGCTTTTGTTTTCCCTGGTCACAGCTCAGCCGACACAGCACGAGGGAGTGCAGGAACAATGATCTCCTCCCTCCTTCCCTGCCTCGACTCTCTCACTCCTTTTCTCCCACAGACCACCACACTCAGCAGGTTCTGAAAGCAGCCATGCTGATTGTGCTTGCTAAATATTGAAATAATAAATTTTGGGACTCATATAAATTACAGCGTCTGCTGGCTGGAATCAATGGACCAGAAAAGGAGGGTGGTAACAACATTCTGACAGACCATGGATTAATGTTGTTGTACTGTTTAAACTTCATCTGTTGTATGTGCTTCAGAGGTTAAAAAAAATTGCAAGCTAAGACAGTAATATCATCTTACTGTGTTAAAGACACCTATTAGTCATGTCCCAGGCAAATAGGGATTTATGACTCAGACATAATTCTTCCAAATATGCCTGCTGTTCATAAAAGGCAGAGATATATGACTCAAAAATAACACTGAGACAGGAATAATTTTACACTTCACTTTGCAACATTGACTTTCCTCCAGAACTTACAGTGAAATCTCCACATTTTATGAATAGGCTTCTGCCAATACTATAGATTTATAGCTACAGCTTCACCAAATCAGGTGAATTTCTCAGGCAAACAGAAGAGGAAAAATTTCAGATAGAGAAGAAAGATACATTTAGATCTTTGTCTGCTAAACAATTGTACACACATTACATAGAATCACAGAATTATTTAGGTTTTAAAAAACCTTTGGGATCATTGAGTTCGACTGTTAACTCAGTACTACCACTGAAACATATACACACATGTCTTAAATACCTCCAGGGATGTTGATTCCAGCACTTCCCTGGGCAGCCTCTTCCACTGTTTGAACACCATTTCAGTGAAGAATTTTTTTCTGAATATCCAGTCTAAACCTCTCCTGGTGCCACTTGAGGTTGTTTCCTCTTGCCCTGTTGCTTGTTACTGGGTAGAAGAGACTGATTCCCACCTGGCTACAGCCTCCTTTTGGGCAGTTGTAGAGAGTGATAAGGTCTCCTCTGAGTCTCCTTTTCTCCAGGCTAAACAACCCCAACTTCCTCAGCTGCTCCTCATAAGATTTGCACTCCAGATCCGTCACCAGCTCCACTGCTCTTCTCTGGGCATGCTCCAGCACCTCAGTGACTTGTCTTGTAGTAAGGGACCAAAAACTGAAGGTAAGATTTGAGGTGTGGCCTCACGAGTGCCGAGTACAAGGTGATAATCACTGCCCGGATTCTGCTGGCCATACAATTGCTAATATTAGCTCACATAGCTTGTGTTATGGCCTTACAGTTTCCATTTTGTTGTAACAATTTGACACCATAATTTAACTACATTCCTAAGATCTTTCCTTGATGATTCTTCCAAATTCTAGCTTGGTTCTATCAGAGTTATGTGCACTTCAAGAGTGAAATGAAAAAAAAGAAAAAAATAGATTAGGGGAGATATGCAGCTGCTCTTTATGTCTGAGCTGTGACAAAATATGGATAAAGGTCCTTTTGCCAAAACTGCTGCAATCAGGACCCAGTAGCTGCAATGTGATCCCTATGGTAGCCCCTGGCCACTGGAGAGTGCAAGAGGACTGGCCCCTGGACAGACTGCTGAGAGTGCAAGAGGACATCCTCTACCTGCTGCATCAGCCCTGATCTGCTTCTCATGTCCTTGGGCAAACACATGCATGGCAACAAAAAATCCTTTTCTGAAGTTCACTTCAATTTAACTCAGGTCACACCTTTAGGAGAGGCTTTGCTCTTTTGAGAAATCACAAGTTTGCAAAAGGTTCACCTTTTAATATAGACAACTGTCTTTTGGTTTCAGATGTCAAATATTATGCTCACAGATCTATTCTGTCCTTTTTGCTGAGCAACATCCACCCATCATGGGTAGTGCCTGAAACACCACCATACAATTGTGCCCAGCTGACCTCTTAGTTGTACTGTACACTTGGAGTTGCTTATTCTGAGAATTAAAAATGTTAATATCTAATAAAATTTGGTGAAAGTTTAACATTATTTCCCATAAGTCAACACTTTTTCTTTATTTCTCTCTCTTCAACAGTTCACTTGTCCAGTTGAGAAATGCCATGAAAGTGATTAACCACAGACCGGAGGAGAAAACAAAAATAATACCCAGAAAGATCTCATGATGTGGCTTAGGGTGAATTTTGATTTCTTGTATTTCCATTTTTCCTAGTCAAGGAGATCTTTGATTGATGCATATTGGCACAGCTCTTAAAGCTTAGTGATAAGTGAATATCTGCACTTGCAAAAAGTCTGTCCAATGTACTGTTTTCTGTAAAGTATTTTGGAGAAACTAGCTATTTCAATAATTTAATACCAAAACCACAAGTTGTATCTCATGTTCTCCTTAGCCCAAGTTATAACCACCACATTTTTCACAGCAAAGAAATAGTAAGCATTGAATCCTCTGTGAGCCTGTTGTGGTGCTAGTACCTCTGCAATTTACTGGCTTGCGTCCAACAGACCAGTCCTCAGCAAGGCCAAATGTTTAGCAAGTACAGCCAGTTCTGTGTCACCTCTCATAATTTTGTAGGTATAAATAAAGGTACTCTCCTGTCTTTCATCTAAGCCTCCTGTCTATGCATGAAATCCAATATACTTCTGTAAAAAGTCGAGAACTAAATTTTAAATTCCCTCATCTACAATCAGTTGAAATAAAGTGAAACACTGCTTGAATTTTTCTCTTTCCTAATGTAGTCACATATTGGTTATCACAGCACTAGCAGTCACAAGAATTCAGTATCAACTTTCCTTCCAAAATCTCAAGACTGTCTTAAGAGTAAGGAAAAAAAAACAAAAAAACCCCATGGCTTTGGAGTTCTGCTGATTTCTTTCTTAACATAAAATTAACTCCAGCAAACCTAAATGAAAACTCAGGACATATTTTAGTCATATTTTCAATTGATTACAGGACACTTCGGAGCCTAAAATTAAATTAAAAACCAGCAAAATAACCTATGTAAGAACCCAAAAAAAATCCCAGAAAAGTGATTCCAGGAGGAGAAAGTGTGATTTAAATAAAATGCACAAGTAACAGTAATAGCCTGGAAATAAATTATTGCTATTTTTTTCCACTTTTTTTGCAATCTGTAATCACATTTTAAAGTCAATAATGGAAGTTACAGAAATATCCTGGTCATCACTCATATGAAGAAGCATGGAGGATACAAAATTTTGCCTACTTCTGCTGAAGAAGCTCAGAGTCCTCACTCTGTTCTTCAAGGAATATGAACATAAAATTTTGCCTCACTGCGACAAACTAAGTATATGCAACAGCACTACATGTTCCAAGTTTATGATTAACTGTAAACATTTATTTAAAACCTCTTCAGGGTCTTGCTTTGGAAGAAACCACAGTAGAACATTGTGGTCTGTAAATTCCAGAAGCTCTGTAACTAGCAATTACAGAAGATAGAACAGTGTCTTCCTCCATGCTATTTAGGCACACAGCTGCTGAACGCTTTTTTCTTTCCTACAGCCTATTTGCTAGTCTTCAAAGCTGCTCTTTGCATTTCCTATATTGACGCAGTATACATACACTATACATACACAAGTTTAACTGAATCTATTAATTGACATATTTTAACAAATAATAAGGTTAGATCAGGGATTCCAACAGACACACAATATGGCTGTTATTCTTCTAAACATTCTTTATTTTTACTAATCAGCACCTTTTTTTTTTTTTTTTTTGTAAGCCCACTGGACCTCTGAAATCCTGTGCTGCACTTCCTTCAACCAACTCCACCTCAACAGGAATCTTCCAGCTGCTGTGTAATACTGTAAAGTGATATGAGCTATTAACCAGCCAATTAACCATACAAAGCTACTCAGCCTTCAGTCTTCTCTCCAACACTATCTGCCTCCATCTGTTTCTCCTTCCATGCTTTTTCTAGGTATTTCTGATGGTGAAAATTGGGATAAAGATAATGTTTTTAAAATCAGTGACATGAGAAGAGAAAGGATGATTTCTAGAAAAATCCCATACAGGGTGTACAAATGGGAAAAAAAAAAAAAAAAAAAAAAAAGTAGTTTGCCTGTTGCCTGTCTGAAAGGCTTTTATCCAACTAATTTTCTCACTGCAGGGGGAAAGTAAAATTGGCATGCACTTCTCTGGCAAGTTGTTGGAGCCTAAGTGCCCTGACTGTCAACCCCTCCTCCTCCTCCAGGCTGACTGCCAGCTTGTCTCTGCCTGTTCTGGGAAAGCTGGGAATACAGAAATCTTGAGGAGAAGGTTGTGACTGAGAGCTCCTATTCACTTTTTCCTGCCAATAGAAAAATAAAATAAAATTAAGAGCTTTATTAACATTGGCAAGAGAAGCAAGGTGTCTGGTAGAAGAAAACCAAATTGCTTTTAAGGTCTGAGGCTCATTAAAGTCTTCAGAGAAAAATGGCATGTAGATTTACTTCCTAAGAAAAAGGAAATCTTATTTGTTAAGACAGATAAAAAGCCTTGTAATAATTTTTTTTCATATGGATTTAAATTAACATGATGAATTAACCAAGTGTACTATCCTGAATTTACTGCCAGGTTCCATATATTATATGCAGAGAAGTAATAACCATGAACATTTTCTGATTTGGAAAGGAAACAAAACTAACGATTTTTCTTTAACTGTTCCATAAAGTTTTATATTAATGCTCTGTATTTTGTGCCTATCCTGTCAAGGCTGCAACCATTAATTTCTCTGAAATTTTAATTATTTTATTAATAAAGACAATAATGTACCTTACTTTCCCTTTTGCTAATATGAATCCCTAAAGTGACTTTTGGGTGACTGTTCTGAATGACTTAATGATTTTAAGAAATGTCCAAAATGTAAATGGAAATCTCAGGAAATTATTGCTTGCTGACCAAGTTTTGCTTACTCTTCTGGCTTCCAATCAGTGAGTTGTGGAAAAATTCCTCAAAACAGAGCAGACTGAGTATAAAAATACAATATCTGACATGGTGAATGTTGAAAAGTTAGTATTTTTTTCAGTTGAGAATAGATCAAAGAAAATTTTGACAGTCAGTGGCTCATGTCACTGCTGGGATGATTGAAGAAACAAGTCATTTAACCCTCTGATACAATCTGCAAAATATCAGCTACACCGAGCTCATCCCAGTGTGCTGCCCCCTTTTTAATTTTTCATGTGACAAGCAGATTCCACATATTTTACCTTGTATTAACTGTGCAAATGGAAAATGATGTAAGCTTGGGCACCAGTGAAACATGAAGTATTCTGTGCTTGAAAATGCCTCTTTTTGTGACACTGTCTTTAGATTGAGAGGCTGACTTAGCAGGGCTGAATAGATGTGTGCTTTGTATTAAGCTTCCTCCAGTTAAAGCGTGTCACTATTCAGTCTTTGATCCTCCCAAGTCAGAGCTGAGTGGCAGAGATGGCTCAGTGAGATCGCTGCTGCACTGAGCTCCTTACCATCATTCTTAATTGCTTATCCTCACAGCTCATAATGCAGTACTTTTTGGAATGGCACCAGGTTCTCAGTGTGTGCTGACCTAGGGGAACCTTTCCAGGTTCTGCACTAATGGCACAAGATCCATCCTCTGTCCAGTTTTTACTTCCCATTGATGTTATGTTGGCACACTGTGAAAACAGCTGCTCAAGCTGCTATCTTTCCTTACTTCCCCCTGAGGTTTTTATCAAGTCCATGCCAACACTTAGAGATGGTGTTGATTACATCTTCCTTGCCTGATTCCTGAGGTTTGACCCCATACTCTGATACATCCAATATCTTCTGCACCATCTTTGTCATTTATAATAATAAATCTTGAGCAGAATTTCTTTTTTGAAGCTGTTTTAAAGAGAGTTCAGCTAAATCTTGCCAATGTCAATATGTTGACAGTCATATATTGAGTACATTATGCCAGGAATCTGTGAAAACCTCTTGAGAGTTTAACCTATGCAACTTTATACGACTTGTGGCCTCGCTTTCCGGGGAATTGATAATGAATCAAGTTACTGTGGCTTACCAAGCATCTGCTGAGCTACCTTTTACATTCACTGCATGTTCTTAGCTCGCAACAATAGTGAAGTGATGTGATTTATCTGAACTCTTTTCACTACGGGTTAAGCTATACTATATATGAGTTAAGTCTGCAGATATATACCCTTAGTTCTATTCATGACATATTTTGACTTCAAGTGTGAACATTACCAGAGCACATATTTGCCTCCACACTAGTGAAGGGGGAAGGGAGGGAATATTTGAACAAGAGTTCCCTTGCCCTCAGGAAGTGAAAGGCATCAGCCAACTGCTCTGTTTCTTGGTGACTGCAGGACAGAACCAAGTGTTGGGAGTTTCCGTGTCTCTTTGCTCATCATGTTTCATAGACTGTTTAGGATGTCAGAAATTCCCTGGAGGAAGAGGGCAGCTTCCCTATCAAAGAGCTGACCCTTCTGGTCTACACTTCCTTGGGGAAGCAAGTACAAGGATTTCACCGGGGAAGGCTCATAGTTCTTGTCAGCCTGCAGGACCACTACCAATGTTGCTGAGTGTACCAAGATTGGATTAATGGCTCTGTCCTGCAGCTTATTTTTTCTGCCAAGAATAGCACACAGTGAGAGATGAAAGAATACTATCATTACTCCTTCTGTGGCGTTATTTCTTTCTATATATAAATTTTTAACGTTGGGCTCCCATGAGCCATGCATTACACTATTGCAGAGTACCTCACACATAAGATAGATGCTCATTTATAAAGTGTAATCAAAGTCATGATTACACAAAATATAATCTAGAGTGAGGATTTTAAGTTCTCCTGTCTGGTCACTGCAGTCTTGGCTTACATAAGTACTTGTGATTTTGTGTAGAGTTTGCTCAAGGCCAATGCAGGAAGAATTTCTTCTCCATTCATCTGCTGTCTAGACAGGCATACTTTTAAAGCTGTACAAGCTGTTTCTGGGTTTCCCTGCTAATGAATGTTCCAAAAGAACTGCAGTGAACTTCAGTGACATTGGCTGCAAGACAATATTAAAGACAATGACATTATTCCAAATATTTTCTGAAATTTTAATAAAATAATATTTTCACCTGTAAGACGATTAATAAACATTAAAGCCCCAAAGAAGGAGTTAGGTAAATATTTAACTTTAAACAAGTTCCAACATATGAAGAAAAGAACATTATTAAAAGGAGGAAAAATGAAGCTTGCATATTGCATGTCTGTTTGTTTGTTGCTTTGTTTGGTTTTTTTTTCTTTTAAATTAGTCTTTTGCAAAATTTATGAATTTATCACCAGCAAACCCAGGATGTTTCCTTATAGAATACATACTTCTGGAGTAACACTCACTTTCAATAAATATGATGCATATTCAGATGTAATAAAAAAAGAAAAATATATTTTATCCAAAAATTAAGTAGGAATTGAAGCACATGCAAATAATGTATGCTTAAGAGAAACTTTTAAAAGCAATGAAATCCTTTATGAGCTTCTAACCCGTGCTCTTTGGTTAGTACCTACCATATCTCACTGGAGGATAAACACTAGGGTCTTAATTGACATATAAAAATGTCATGTTAAATCTTAGCTACATGCAGCAAGGCACAAAAAAAAAAAAAAAAAAAAAAAAAAAAAAAAAGTTGTATTTATTTTGGTTTCTCCTAATTTTTAATGCTACCCAAGAAATAACATGAGCAGCATTCTTGAAAACAGTGGTATAATCAAAACAGATTTTATAATTAGCATATATAGGAAAGCTAAAGAAATGCTAAGAAATCTCTTTTATTTTCTCCATTTATGTTAAAATTAATTAGATCAATCTCTCATTAATAAGTATTTATTTTTTTGAACTGCAAAACTATAATAATACAGTATGCAGTTTAAACCTATTATAAACCACAACTTTTATTGAAAGAATTCATCACTTTGCTTCTCTATCAATAGAACTGAAAGGTCCCTAAGTTTCAAGAATAAGTGTATCACACATCCAGCTCCAAGTGATAGTTAGGTTGTCAGTAATGTTCTTCCTTGCATCCATTTGAGTGTAAATTGAATACAACTAATACTGTGGTTTTCTTTTAGCTTCAGCAAGCAAGTATTTAAACAGATATTCAGTAGGTTACTTTAGTAATTGTTTTAGGTACCATCAGGATGTAAAAGATGCAATACTAACCTCTTTTTTTTTTGGTTGTCTCATTAAATAGAACATGAGTCTCTGTAGATGTAGTCAATGTAGGGGTAGTGATACTTTTATAATGCTCAGCTGGATTTTAATTAGCAAGTCCATTTTGTGTCTCAACATTCATAATACTCCACAATTAGGAAATAATATACATATTAGATCTCATAAAGAGCTGGGAACTTTTTCATAGGCTGCATATGCACTTTTTTCCCATATACAATATTCTATTTGAACATCTTTTTTGCCAGTGGAGTTATATGAATACAGAAAGGAAACACTGTATTTAGAAAGTATTATGGAGGGAGAAATCTCAAGAGATTTATAACATTCTGTGCATTTGATTAGCCTGTTAGCCCTTCCTTGAGACAGGTTAAATGAATTGGCTTACATTTCACATAACAAACTATTCACTGGGATATCTTCACAAGATCCTCTAGGAATGTGGTAATTTGTTGTAATTTACTGCTTGCTTGGACCATTTCTGTCAGAGACATTTAAATTCAGCCTCAGTTCTACATAAAGAACTGAAATACCTCACCACAATCTACAGATCTATCCCTTAATTAAACCATACAGCTGGAGCAAGAGTTCAGCTTGTTTGAGGAGGGAAGCCCAAAACTTCTGCAGGAAAATTAAATAGTATGACTGTGCCTGGCTTGCCCTTCAGTATATCAGCATAAAAATAAATAAATAAATAAATAAAAAATTAAAAAAAAAAAATAAAAAAAAACCAAAACAAAACAAATAACAAAAAACATTCAAGGCACTTAAAAACAGCAATCATGACCAAAGTAAAACCTGTCACAGATGTGAGCTGTTCTACTGTAGGCAGCTCCATATGCCTTATCCACCTCAGGCTTTAAAGCATTACATAAATAACCAGGAGGTTTCTCCTCAGTAGGAAGAGTGTCATATCTGAGAAGATTAATTCTAACAGGAACTAAGTGGAACATTAGCCACCTAACCACCTGACTGCTATCTCTGTAAAGCCTCCCAAAGAGGACAACTCCCACAAGAACTTCTAAACAAAAACAAAAAAAAACCACCCAGAAATAGCATGTACCATATATATAAACACATATTTATGTGAATCCATACCGGTTAAAACAAAACAAAACACAACAAAAAATAGAGTTCAGGTTCCACGTACCCTCCTACCAAGGAAGGCAGATGAAGCTTGACCCAAACTTTCCTACCCAGGCAGATGTGATGGGGGAGCTGCGGTGCGCCTCAATTTAAAGGCAGAGCACCACCTGCTGTCAGCGCGCACCGCGGAGGGCGAGCATCGCTTCCATGTATTCCGCTTCCCTTCACCTGATCGTTCTTGGCAGCTTGGACAGTCCGCAGGTACTCTGGTAGCATCACTGAACTTAGGGTGACATGTCTAAACTGAGTCAGAAGAGCTTTTGTAAAATAAAATTAATCATTTCAGCTTGGATAGAACAGAAATGAAGGTAGTGATCGAACAAACACTTCAAGGTGTGTCTATGGGATTTAAATTGATCTTTAGAACCAGCAATATGCCAAGTTTATGTAAGATCTGCCCAAAAGGAGAATTTTAGCATGTTTTTGTATGGAAAATATCTGGTTGTTTCCATAAAATTTTCTTTTATGTTCCCTAAAAAATAATATTTGCAAAAAATTTACCTCTTAAATTAAAAATTTTGACATCTTGCTATAACCCAACATCCATCACTTCAAAATTATACCACTTTATTAAAATTATAATTTAAAATATATTAATTTCTAAGGCAAGTTGTTTTCATACTCATGCATTTCTTAGGGCTTAAATATCTCTTTTGTAATGAGAATAAAATTTCACTTATATATCTTATATTAGCATGGTTGAAATGTCAGGCTATTTTTTAGATTGTGCAGTCTCTATGACAGGGATTAGCATTTTATTATATGTTTGCTTACCGACTTCTATAATGGGAACCTGCTCTGGCCTCATTTTCATAGCAGGAAAGAAAAGTAAAACCATCATAATCAGAAAGTGCTCAGCCTTATTAACCAAATTTTCCTAAACTTCTAAATTTGGTCTCCAGAGCAGCTTCAAAAACCCTTACAAGGAAGCCTGCAGAAAACACAAGCTTCCTGGCCCCATTAAGTGTACTGGAACATCGCTTGGCTTTTCAAACCTTCTAGAAAGATGACTATTCAATACACTAACAAACCAGCAGCTAACCAAATGATATCTATGAATTAACATCAGATTTTGTTATTTTGATTTTTTAAACTCCTGTCTAAAATTTCAGGAAGGTAAAATCAGTTAATTTTACCAGGTTCTCGCACGAAGAAGTGAAAATTCCTCAGTGGAGCACTGAGGGAGAATGTGATAACCCCAACTCTTCAAGGGCTTTTTGATGGACTCCAAAAAATCTCCATTCCTTCTGTTGTTCTATTTCAGCAACATCTTTTTTAGTGGTCTCCTGTTTCTCTAGGCACTTAAAATTTCCACCATCTTCACCATAAGCAAGTGTAATAAACCCCACTGGAGTCACAAGTCCTGCGTCAGTGTGTGTGCTCAGTGGGAGAGAGAACTGGCAGGATACATGCTGACCTGTGCCAAAACCATTATTAATTCTTCAGGTACTGTTAGCACCTTCAGGCTACACAGAAATAATTTACTTAGAAAAGCAGTAGGGACTTTTATAACACTTTACAAGGTGAACAGACATTTTTAGTTCTAAATACAGACAGACAGTAGTTTTCAGGGAACAAAGCACATAAATCTCAAAGCTGCACTTTGTTGATGTATATTTTGTGGAATTACACTTTTTATTATGAGTATTTAAAAATCTGCTTGTTAGGAAACTGCTAATTTTATTGCCTGTTGCACTAAATATGTCCCAAATAACTCTGGTTATTTGGGACATATTTAGATGTCCCAAATAACTCTGGATTTCTATACTTATACCAAACACCAAATTGTTGTGCGGAGTGGACCCCAACAGCCCAGGAAACATGATTCTTCACCAAATCATATTATATTATTCATATAGATTTTGTCTCAATCAAAGTTCTCTAGATACAGGTATTCAAAATGCCTTTTTCTCATGGGCTTCTACGATCATGATACTGAGTATTGTTAACTCAGTATCTACACATTAATTTATGACTTTCTGAAAGATACAGGCTGGCCAAGAAATTAGACTCTGTGGGAATACAGACAAGAAAAAAATTGCATCTTCAATGAGACACTATAAAATCCAAGATATTGGGGATTCACATTGAAAACCAATGTTTTGCTTCTGGTCAGCAAGTCAGATCAAAACATGACTTAAACAGATGTGCTGTTGGTTAATTAAGATTTTTAAATATATCTGGGTTTAAACTATTAATTGCAGACAGCAACATCTTTTTTTGAGGAGATAACCACACAAATAGGGCTGGAGTCATCATACTAAGAGAAAAATCCATAAAAATACTTATTTTTCCTGGAGCATGTTTTGAGGAAAAAATACGAGTCTTCACCTTTTCCACCTCCAGACTCTTTCCCATCTAAATAGCTGCTCCATTGAACCACAAATGTGGTCATAAACCACATACAAAATTGGATCATTGACATATTCAAAAGGTGTGTGTGAGCACTATTTCTTGGATACAAAGGGTTCTGAACCTGTTCCTTTTGCTAGTTTTGTGTGGCTATACTTTAATCCAGCTTCTTTTTCCTATGCACCAGTTTATAGCAATGCAAGGGCAGTAGCTGATAACAAAGATATCAAACTCCATCATTTGAATTTAAACACAAGCCTGCAGAACTCAGAACCATTGACTTCACAGATGGAAAACTGCAGAAATCTCAGATTCTCAAGAACTTCTAGTTCTTGTCCTAGAAGTGTCAGATATTCAACACTTGCTTGTCTTTGGGAACAACTGAGAGAATTCTAGTGTATGGCAGCAGTAGGTCTAAGAGACAAACTCAATTTTTATGACTTAACAATTTGATGACTGCTGAACAACATTTAATTTAATGTTATATCTGTAGACAATCAATGCAGAGATGAAGTTAATTTAGAAACTTAAGAAAGTACTTGTGCTACAGATTAGCTGTGCCTGAATTTAAAATCATGTGTATTTCAGAATTAATGAAAGGCTGTAAATTAAGAATTTTAATAAGCTTTACTCATTAAAATAGTAAATACAAAGCAATCAACAATCTTCTTTTTATTGATCAAGTAGTATACTATAATCCAATAAAGTGGAAACGTTTAAACAATCAGCATCATCTAGCAATATAATAGGAAAAGAAACATTTGTGGAAAAATTGAAGGTAATTTTGAACGTGTTAAAAAATAAGGAAGATTTATTTATGATTTTACATTGGATGACTTTTCATGTTTTCTGGTTTTCCCGGGTCTATACCTAGAGAAAGATCAGCTCGCTACTATGTCACAAATATGAAACAGCCATAACAAGTACAGAAAAGGTGTGGGGGAGGGCAACCTTCATTAAGGTTTTTAACTTTAGCATGCTGAAATACAATTGTAAACCCTCCTAACATTTGCATGGCAATCCAAAATAAAATTAATTTCCAATCTTTCTGGGAATTATTTTCAGTGGTTTGGCTACTTTTTTAAAACATACAAGGAAAGCAAAAATCTCTTTCTGTCTCTAAACAAGAATCTTTTAAAAAGGTTGAGGCAGTTGAGTATTCAGCCTCCCTAGTTAAATCTCTGTGCTTGTATAATTGGTTCTTCTCCCAGTACTGAGTTGTTAATTAAATCTCAGTAGTAACCAGTGCCTCAGCATAGATTTTTAGTATAGATGGTTTCATTTACCAGATTCTCTTTCTGGTTGTTTGCCTGTTTCAACACTGAAGGTCTCCTTGTTTTGATCTTGTTCTCCTTTTTCTTTTACTGTCTGATAGAAGAGAAAAAACCACTTGGATATTCTATCCTTTGTACTACAAATTGATTCTTGAAGTAGTTCTTTCTCAAATAAAAATACTGTCTTTTTTATGGTCCCAGCTGCTTTTGTCACACAAGATTAATTCCATAAGCATTTTCATGCTTATCACAATTTCAGTGTCTGCATCTTGACCAAAAATAACAAAAACAATAAACAGAACAAAAAAACCCAAAAAACCCCTACCAGACCAAACCAAAAACACCTCCAAACATAAAAAGGTTTGTGTACTATGGGAACAGTAATTCTACTGGATTATAAATCATCCTCAATTTTTTTCTGCGGCTATCTTTTTCTTCTTGTTTTTTAGATTGTTTTTGAAATTTGCATTAACAGAAAGACAACTATGACTCTGATATTAAACTTCTTCACAACTAAGGAAACTCTTCAATGAAATTGTCTACAGCAAAGGCCATTAAAAAATGGTTTGCAAAGGCCATTAAAAAATGATGCCAGGATATTAAAATAGAAACATCTGTATCCATGAAATCTATTTGCACATTTTAATACACAATAAGCATTTAAGGACTTTCTTTGTAATAAATTTTAAAAGTATTATTGCATCCACTGTGAATAAGAACATGGAAGAAATTACTATAAAAGAAGAAATAAACAAAATCCAGTTTAAGTCAGGTGTATAGTTAAAATTCTTGCATCTTTTTCTTGGTAGCTTAATTATCTCTAAACAAGTCTTTGTTGTTGTTCTGGAAAGTGTGATTCTGGATGTTTTTCAAAAACCACATTTTTGTCCCTCAACACTTTGTACATATATACACCAGACCAGAAAAAATATGAATTGCACTAGGAATAATGCTTTACAAGCAGGACTTTCAAAACAGCAGGAGAAATAAGTGACAGTTACTTGTTGGCAAATATATTTCAAAGCACAGCACTGGACTATAGAAGTTCATGCTAACTTGTCAAAAATAAATAATTTTTTTTTTTTACTTTCTTAAACTCAGCAATTTTACCAGTCTTCAGACATTAAAAACTGCTCACAGAGCAACTCCATTTTATTAATCACAATTTTTTGCTGGCTAAGCAAACCCCTAAGATCTATCATACTTGGAAGTTGCCTACCGGTTTGATTCACCTCAACTTCTGAGCCAGGATTGAATAGGAACATTTCTTTGAGAGTGAACTTTGATTACATTTTTGCTTCTGTTCATTTGGTCATTTGTTTGTTTGTTTGGGGGGTTTTGTTGCATTGTTTCATGTTTTGTTAACTGGTAAGAGACCAGTGATACAGCTAATAAAAAAGTAAGCGTTTTTTTGCTCCTGTACGAGCAAAACAGTCTGTGCTGACAACACAGTGTCCACCTGAGGCATATTCCCAAGCTTTATCATGTCTCTTTCACAGGAAATGGCTTCCCTCATGGGTTCATGATTGATATTTTAGTCTCCTGTTCTGTTTTGAATCATGTTGGAGTGGTTTTTTTTTTTTTAATGATCTATAATGAATCTGATTTTTAAGGACGTAGCTCAAACAGTATTTTACCAATTTTTATAATCTTAAAATGGAACAGAAATTTATGGTAGAAAAATAAAATATTAAGGTTAACAAGATATTATATGTCTAATCTCATGAGGTTCAGGTCCATCCATACATTCTTTGGAAACTACCAATCTTTACATAGGACTGACAGTGGTGCAATGCTGGAAATATATCTTACTGCCAACATACATCCTTCTAAGGCTTGTGGAAAAAAAAAATCTGGTTATTTCAGTGGGATTCCTACCACACTTCTTTATTAATCACAGCAGTACAAACAAAATTGATGCAAAAGGAAATCTTGCCTTCTGGTCATTCCAGAAAAGAGATCAGGTCACATGATAACCTCTAATAAATGAAGCCTTCAGATTATAGCTGATCTTTTATTTTGCCACAGTAGTAAGAAAGACTGCATTTTGATAGTAGTTATTGAACAAATCCTCCAGAGAAACAACAGGTTTTCTCTTATGGCATAGCCACAACTTGTAGACAACTTGTCTATCTTTTGACAAGTCTTACTTATATCTGTATTTCCCATTTAAATAAAGGTGGATATTTAATTTCTTCCATTCTTTGAAATTCCTTAGAATTTTTAAACACCATGTAATTCTGGGAATAATTCAGCAAAAAGAACATAAGCTATTGTAGATTAATCTAAATGCTACTTCATTTTTGCAATAATAGTCCATTTTTCTAGACTTCCCTCACACAAATTCCTTCCCCAAAACTTGCAAGTAATTTTTTTAATAATAAATTTCAGATAACAGAATTCTAAAATATTTTGGGCTGGAAGGGACCTTTAAAGATCATGGAGTCCTCTGCCCACACAATGAGTAGGGACATTTTCAACATCAGATTGCTTAGAGCCTCTGTCCTAAATGAATAGAATTATTTTCTCTCATGGGATTATGATGAACTCATGTGGCCATGCTTGATGTAATTTATTTGTAACTGCTAATTGGCATTTAAGATATCTGAAACAGGATCTGGGGGTTTTTTTGGTTGGTGGGTTTTTCCCCTCTATGTCTTTACATAGCAAATATCTAAATGAATAATTCAAAACCTAAGCTTGTGCAACTGTCTAAATTTTCAAGAAACATGATGTGAAATATTTTTCTAATGCAAATAAATTACATTTTACAGAGTTCTGTTTAAAATTCCTTTTTAATATGAACCTTTAGAGAATGTTTAAAAATGCATTTTCTGAGTTTTTTTCTGTCCTATGCTGACTCTTAAACAAAGTAAATATTTAATCAAGATACCAGGGGAGGAAGCCACCTGGGCACCATAGGCTATTATATTTCATAAAATGTTAGGTGGTAATATTTAAGTGTGAAGAAAAAGTTTTATTTCTGCCATGGGATATTAACATTTTACATCTTTTCCACATTTGGTCATGTATCCAAGCTACACTGGCTCTTCAAAACTTGAATGTCATAGTAGAAAATTAAGAAGCGCTGTGGCATTAATTCAGTTTGAACAGATGTAAATTCTCAAATGCATTACTAATATCTATTACTCCTTATCAGTTCAGCCTCAGTATCAGCTATCAACCACTTATAAAAAAAATAACAGTAATATGGATTAGATGTCAGTTGGCAAAATTATGAAGTCACCAGCAGTTTTCTGTGTGTGAAATAACCTGATTTTTCAAATGAATGATCTTTAAGTTCATTTCAGAGGGGAGGTGTTTTTGAAAGTAGATATTGGCTGATGAAGTACGGACTTTAAGGAAATTGTTCCACTGAATATACTTTTCAAACAAAGAAATTAGGATTAAAAACTATGTTTGGCACTCCAGACAACCATTAAATATCCTCCACAAGCTATAAAACGTTTGGGATGATGTAAAACAAACAGCTTTCCACCACATTGTTAAAAAGGAACTTGTGAACACAGCATGAATGTCTGCATAACTCAAACTGTCATGGTTTGACACTGGCCAAACACCAGGCAGCCATGAAAGTCACTCTGTCACAGCTGGGCAGAGGGAGAAAAATCTAACAAAGAGGTCATGAGTTGAGATAAGGACCAGGAGATAACACTCTAAGGGCAAAACAGGCTCAACTTAAAGGTACAATGTGAATTTATTGCTAAAAAATCAGAGGAGGATAATGAGAAGTAAAATAAGCCCTTAAAACACCTTTTTTCTCCCAACCTCTCCCTCCTTCCCTCCAGCAGTGCAGGGAGACAGGGCATGGGAGTTTTGGTCAGTTCATCATCCGAGGTTTTCCTCTGCTGCCCAGGCAGAGGAGTCCTCCCCCTGAGACTGCAGGATCCCTCCCACGGGAGACAGTTCTTCTCCCACATAGTTCCACTCTCACGAGCAGCAGCCCGACCGCACCTGCTGCAAACGTGGCTCCCTACCATGGGCACAAACTGCTGCGACATGGGTCTCTCTTCTTCCACAGAGTGCAGTCCTCCAGACAGGCTGCTCCATTCTGGAATCAGGGCCCCCTTTCTCCACTGGGGCTCCCACTGGATCACAGTCTCCTCCGGACATCTGCTGCTCTGATGTGGGCGCCTCCCCACAGGCTGCAGGTGGATCTCTGCATTCCCCATGGATCCCCGTGGGCTGCAGGGGCGCAGCTGCTTCACCCTGGTCTCACCACAGCCTGCAGAGGAATCTCAGCTCTGGTGCCTGGAGCATCTCCTGCCCCTCCTTCTGCACTGACCTTGGTGTCTCCATGTGGTTTCCTTCACATGCTCTCACCTCCTCCTCTTCTCTGGATGGAATTAAAATTGTGTGCCACACTCGATTTTCTCCTTAAATTCGTTACCACAGAGGTGTGACCAGCCTCTCTAACTGGCCCAGCCCTGACCAGCAGTGTGTCCATCTTCAGAGCCATCAGGGACTGGCTCTGCTGGACATGGTGGAAGCTTCAGCAGCTTCTCACAGGAGCCACCACTGTGGCCCCCCCCTACCAAAAACCAGGCTGTGCAAAACCAACACAAAGACTCAGAAGACACAAAGAATACTCAGAAAATCTATCCAATCCCAATCTTTCCAGTCTCCAAAATAATGAATATGAATTTCATTAATAATGAAAGTATTAATGGCTTGCTCTGTCTTTAATAGTTTCATTCCTCTCTCCTTCTAGACAAGCTGAAGTTCTGAAAAATGTTGCAGGCACATTCCTTGTTCTTCCTGTGATCACATTTCTATTTCTTTCCAGAATATGGAATCATTGGAGTCATATACTCCAATTTTTTTTTTTGTAAGAACAATAGGTGCTTTGAAAATGACAATAAAAAATATTAATTTATTAACTTAGTCTAAAATTGTTTTGCCAGTTAGACCTAAGGTGCATGTGTTCTCCTTTACATCTTTGCCTAAAATGTAACAATATTGTGACATTTAAAATGACATATTAAAATCAATATAGAACAGTTGACAATCTTATTTGTTAAAGATAGTATTTTCACCCAGTCTTTGAGTAATCTCTCTAGGTGAAGTCTAAAATATCAAATATTGTCTTTCTAAGATATCTAAGAGAAGCAAAAATACTTGTTAAGTAAAGTTTTGCTCTGAAATGAACCCAAATATAGGGTTATTTTCAATCAAATGTAGTTAAAATTACACATTCTAATTTGTGCCTCATCTAATGACACCAATATCAATGAGTTTTTCAATCAATGTCCTGTGTTTTCACCAGCACAAAGAGGTGTCTAGAGCACAGGTCTCAGGAGGAGCAGCTAAGCGAGCTGGAGTTGTTCAGTTTGGAGAAAAATGAAGCTCAGGAGGGACCTTATTGCCTGCCACAACTATCTGAAATGAGGCTGTAGCAAGAGGAGAGGTCGATCTTTTCCCAGAAGTAACAAGTGATAGAACAAGAGGAAATGGCCTTAGGTTGCACCAAGGGAGGTTTTGATTGGATATTTGGAAAAATTTCTTTATGGAAAAGTTTTTCAGGTATTGGAACAGGCTGCCCAGAGAAGTGGTTGAGTCGCCATTCCTGGAAGTGTCCAAAAGGGGTGTGGATGTGGCACTTGGGACATTCTAATTTGTGCCTCATCTAATGACACCAATATCAATGAGTTTTTCAATCAATGTCCTGTGTTTTCACCAGCACAAAGAGGTGTCTAGAGCACAGGTCTCAGGAGGAGCAGCTAAGCGAGCTGGAGTTGTTCAGTTTGGAGAAAAATGAAGCTCAGGAGGGACCTTATTGCCTGCCACAACTATCTGAAATGAGGCTGTAGCAAGAGGAGAGGTCGATCTTTTCCCAGAAGTAACAAGTGATAGAACAAGAGGAAATGGCCTTAGGTTGCATCAAGGGAGGTTTTGATTGGATATTTGGAAAAATTTCTTTATGGAAAAGTTTTTCAGGTATTGGAACAGGCTGCCCAGAGAAGTGGTTGAGTCGCCATTCCTGGAAGTGTCCAAAAGGGGTGTGGATGTGGCACTTGGGAGAGTAGTTTAGTGGTGAACAAAGCAGTGCCGGGTTAACATTTGGACTCAATAATTTTAGAGGGTTTTTTTTGTGATTCCAGAATTCTATATATGTCATTTACAACATGTTTAATAATATTAATGCACATGTAGCATATAAACATGCAGAGACAAAAATTGTAAATTCATTGCTTTTGAACTAAGAGAAAATTAAGTCTTTTTATATAAACTATGGAGTTAATCTGTTAACTTTGTCTCTATTAGAAGGTCTGTAATTATGGAATTTGAGGAAAATAGAAACTAAAGGACATTAAGGAAAAAGTACATCACCACTGGTGCACCTACTTGAAACTAGGAAAGACCAATGATATATAGAAAGAGGAGAAACTCTCAAAAGGTAAGGGAAAGCTGCTGAAGGAAATAAAGACTCAAAAAAGACTGGAACATTCCTGAAACAGATTACAGGATGTTTTATGCTTATAAATCATCAGTCTTTGAAAAATAAGTAAATAGGTAGAATTTGAGGGGGAAAAGTTAAAATGCTCATTCAAATGAGATTTAAAAACATGATGCAAGTACTTCATGCAACTTTCCCATTAGAATTTACCATCTGTACACATTACATAGTATATGATACCATGACATTGTTGTCATTGTAACAATTTTTGCAGTGGGCTAGAATGACTCTTGCAAAAGTCAAACTAAAATCAGGGCAGACATAACCTAATGGTACCCTTGCAGGGGGAAATAAACACAAAGAAAGCTGATGTGTGTGGCCCTAAAATCATTATTCTTTCTCTAAGAACTTAGACTTTTCATATTCCTCTCAACTCACTTATGAATATTTCACTGGCATGTTTTTAAGTTGTCAAATTTTAAGAAATAAGACTAATTATTTTAATGTATTAGTGAAAGAGAGGATTTCAACTCATTAAAATGCTGATAATCATCTGAAAGTCCTCAATTGCCTTTTCAATTACTTCAACAACAAATATGACTATTTCTGTGCATAAAGGTATTTCTTCAAAACTTGTTTTCAAAAAAATCAAATACCTGTCTGCTGGAGGTGAGTAGGGTATAAGAGAAAATTTATATATGTATTTTCATTTAAATGAATAGATTTTATGCATCTGCCACAGACTGGAACACTGCTATCTGCCTGTCTTCAACACTGAATAAAATATAACTCCTCAGCTTTATTCTTAGTCCAAGTTCTGTCAGCAGCTAGGATTTAATTTCGAGAATTTTTTTTATAAGAAATGTTTTCCTTAATTTCTTTTGTCACACAGTTTTTTAATTAGAGCTCAAGTAAGTAAACATACTTAATCTCTCACTCGGCATTCCTCAGGCTGATGATGGCTATGTTATACTGAGATTAAAATGTCTCAGTATAAGTTTGTTGTTTGCTTGTTACTTGTTTTGGCTTGTTAGTTTGTTTTTTATAAAACTGTCTTCAGGCTGCAAACCCTTTGGCAATGCCTTTAGAAACATGGACTGCTTCCTGATTTTATTTTCTTTTCTCATTTATTTTTCCTTCAGTTTATAAAATATGCAAACTGACTAAATTCCCTCAGTATATGGGCAGTGGAAAGAATACAGTTGTTAATAGCAGGTTTTAACTCTTGACAGCAAAGCCACTTTGCAAGATTTTACTAACAAAAATAAACATTCCAAACAACCATAATTTCAAATTTCTCTTCCTTACTTGCTCATACACTACACTATGAAATAATATACTGTGTATAAGCAACCCAGTGCAGCAGTAGAACGAGGCTCTACCAAAACAAGCAGAAACAAATTTACATTGAATGATTTATTATTTAAAAAGTTTTCCTTACCTCAATTTCAGTTGAATACAAAACCACTAAGTATTTATAACTGTCTTTATTGTTCTTTAATTTCTAGTACGAATCTGTAAACGTTCATCATTATAGCAAAAACTTATATATATATATGAATATATATATATATATTCAATTTATAAATCCATTAATTTTAAAGCTGTCTAAAGCTCCTAATAATTAGTCACAGCTAGTTAAACAGGAAAAAAAACCCCAACTCATCACCTCACTTTGGTTGTGAATCATGTGGGCTTTCATTTATCAGTACAATATCAGGATAACATGTGGTCCAGTTCAGAGACCCTCACTCCATTGAGCTTCATGCTGCACAAACACTGAGAATTGTCTTAAAGGAAATTTAAACAATGAAACTACAGGAAGAATTGTAGTAGAGAAGAGCACAGAACATTTAGGCTATTAGCAACTTCGAATATGCAACACAAGACAAGAAAAATTTAAGGAGAGTTTTGAAGAGAAAAACATTTAAATCTACTTTCTTTTTTTAGGCACAATGATGGGAAACAGTAAAAAAAACCTGGTTGTGCTTAAATGAGGAGCATGAAGGAAGCTGCCAGCAAAGACTGATGGCCTGCACCAATGTTTGTGATAATAAATTAGAGATGTCAGAAAAGGTGGAAGATGAACTAATCAACCTCAGAGTGACAGTGATAAGCTTGTACTATTTTACAGTATTAAGAAAGGGAAATGGAAAATGGATGGACAGAGAAGAAGAATAACATGATGAAATAAAACTGGTTATAAAATTATATGGTACCAGCACTCAATGGATAGACATGAAGCAAGATTGCATTTACCTACATAAACTATGAACTTGTAAAAGTGACTGATACATAAGCTGACATCCTGGTCTATTAGACTCACTCTCATTTTCTCTACAAACAACGAATAACCGCCAAATATCAAAATGTTCTGTATTGATCGTGTCTGGAATGGAGTCAATGAGCACCACGTTAGCCTTCATAGAGCTGTCTGCATTGGCAGGTAGAAAGGGATAGAAAGCAGTGCTTTTCCTGGGATATTCCATGCCATATGATGTAATGTTCATCAATAGAAGCTGAGAGAAAAGAGGAAGGCCTGGAGGGGGCATTTGTTATAGAGATATTTGTCTTCCAAAGTAACTGTAAAGCATATTTAATCCCTGGTTTTTAGGAAGTGGCTGGACTCTGCCTGCTGGTGGAAAATAAGAAAAAAAAATCATTTTGCTCTTCTTTGTTTCTTGCTTCCTTTCCTTTCATTCATTTTACTGCTTTTTCTGATCCATGAGTTTTTAAAATCTTTTGTGTCCCCATCCTGTTTAGGAGGAGGAGTGAGATAGCAGCTGAGTGGGCACATGGCAGCTAGCTGAGGTGAATCTGACTTATTTTTATTGCTGCTTTTTTCCTTAATTATTATTTTGGTAGAAAAAGTTGTCTTACAATAATAATCATAACTTTTAGAGTCAGTCTTGTAAATTCCTTTAATCTCTGACATTATTTTTAGGAATGCCTTAGTTTTCCCCACTAGCATTTTTACAACATTAAGCAACATTATCTTCCTTTTTAAATTACTTAATAGGATCATTCCAGAATGATGATTCTTCGAACGCTAAATCTTAAGAGGAATTGTACTGTAGTTGTGCCACTGCAAATTATTAGAAAGTCGTGTAGTGGATGAGCAGAACAACATGGATATCTTGCCTCAAAAGCTATACAAGGAATTTTTTGGTCTGCCTGGATGGGCATTCTTAAATTAGAGAGTGGAATATCTGCGGAGTCAGTGGGCGCCAGACTTTAGCCAAACTTGACCAGGAGTGAGCCAGGTCACTCAAGCTCTTCCAGGTAAGGGAACACAAGATTGTAGGAAACAGAGTTTACTAAATTCAAGTTTATATCATGAAATGCCAGCTGGAAAACTCAGGATAGAAATTAGAAGATAAAACCTTCAATGAATAAAAAATTAAGCATAATTTTGTCCTTCACTATATATATATAAAAAAATATTTTCTTTATTATTATTTATTTATTATTTATTTATATAAATATTTTAATATTTATTATAATGAATCATTCAAAAATTGAAGGAAGAAATTACAGAAAGAGACTTCTAGTTTGACAGAAGTTTCCAAAAGAACAAAGAGATTGCTAAATGAAAAATGAGAGGAAAGCTTTGCTGCCTTTAAGGTGTGTTTTTGCTATAGAAAGGTAATCAAACATTTTCATTATAGAAAAATAAAGTAATGTAGGAAAAATATTTATAGGGTAGATTTTCCAGCTTGTTTCATATGAAACATAATTAATTTCAAAAATACAAAAATAAAAACTTGTTATGCCAGGCTTCTTAGAACCTATCTTGTATGGGACATGTCAAATTAAGAATACAGTAGACACTACAAATATATCAGGGCAACTGAATGACTTGTTGTATTTTAATGCCCCAAATATTCTCATTGAATTACACTTAAATCAAAGTACACAATTTCATTATGGAAAATACAACTGGTAAAGACTGGATCAGCATAAAAGGATTCAATTTCTCATCTATTGATTATAAAGGTATATATGAAAGTTTAACAAAGTACTGAAAGCTTATAAAAATTTATAACATAAACTATCATTCTTTTAACCTATCTAAGATAAATGTTAGATCTTCTTACTGTCTCTGCTTAGCCAATCACCTGGTTTATTTGATGGAACTAGTTTGAGTCTTAAGAAAAAAATCTTTGAATTTAAAATCCTGTATAGAATGATACCAAACTTTTATTATACCCATACTTGATTTGTGAACAGAAGATTAATTTAAACATTCATACGTGTAACTTTATATTGCATACATTATGAAGTCATCTAGAGAAGATAATTGACAATTTTTTCCTCTTGCTGGTACTCTTTTGTCATTGTCGTTTGAGATTGTCTGTGTTAATCCAAATATTCAGGTCTCCTTTGGACTTCTGCTGCAATTATATTTAAAGACAAAAATTTACACATATGAAACTGGATATGCAAACCAGCAATTGATTGCACATTATGTGTATTACAGAGACAGTCCTTCTTTTATTACCAGATGGATTATCTTTTAAACATAAGAGCTAGTTTCTATAAAAGAGCTATAAATCTATCAGCACAACACTTAAAAAGGCACTAAAGTTTCTGTCAATAGTCCTTAAAACAATGTGCATTCACAAAATTATTAGAAGTGGTATATATGCAATCTTTCCAGAAAAAAATTAAAATCCTGTAGTGACTATAACTATGAAATTTAACACTGCAGTAGATGGAGGATAGTCTATCAAGAAGTAAGCAAAAAAACTACATTCATTGTAATTCTATTTGAAAATGTGCATGTGATGAAAAATTTATCAACATATGAGACATGATATAATCATGGACATTATAGAGGAAAAAATCTGAAAATATTTATTCAAAGGATATTTTTTGTCTTCTGTGAAACTGTTTCCAATTTCATTCTTTTTCCAGGCTTTATTTTCATTCAAATTAGTGTGACTTGATCTGCTAGTTTTAGGATTTAACATATACTTTTATCTTCTACTATCATGGTAGCCATCATGATGGAAAAGAAACTTGCACAGTAATTAAAATTATGCTGTTGAAACAAAGACTTTTGGAAGTGCACTTTTAATATGCTTTATGTAGGACAACTAATCTCCTTATATAATAAAACCCAAGGAAATAACCTTTTATAACAAAATAAAAATAGTATCTCTGAAGCCTTATTTTTCTTTTAGGAGGTAATATATTTGCATTAACAGAAGTCACGATTTATAACCAATATGTATTTTTTTTCTGAGGCTTGAATTAGAATAAAAAATTGTTTTGCACTACAGAAATTATGTCAGAGTGGATTACTTTCCTTTTTTTACCCTTTTTTATGTTGTACAGCTTTATGTCATGTCATAACATATAATAAGCTGTGGCTGACAAATAAGATAAAATACGATGCCAACAGAGCAGTCACAGAGCACCTTAAGCCAAGAGTATCAATTACAATGTAAATGTACTGCAGTGACAAGCACAATTACAATGTACACATTTAAGATGCCCTAAATATGTGATATTATTTCCTTAGCTACTTTGATAATAATCAAACATTTTGGTAAACATGTATGGTAATATACTTTTATATATTTTAATGGTTTTATATTTCCCCTTGTGATCCAAATATTGGCATCTGTTACACAGATTAGACAATTTGGATATAAAATTCTGTAGTGTTCTCTTTATCACTTTCATATAGTAAAGCATTCCTTTAGGCTGTGGTTTGGCGTTTTTTTATGGAGTCAATTGATATCTAAGTCTTACATTTTGAAAAGTACTTAAGAAGTTCATCCAGACCAGCCTCCTGTTCTAAACAGCTCGACTTAGATCAGGTGGTTTAGGACTTTATATTGTTTTGTTTTGAATATGTCCATGACAAAGATTTAACAGCCTGTATGGACAACTCGTGTCAGTGTTGGACCACACTCAGGGTCAATTCCTTTTTCCTTAATATCTAACCAACACTTCCTAACTCCGAGTTGGCTTTGTTGCCTCATGTGCTACTACTGTGCACCTCCAAGAGGAAGCCGATTCTGTTTTTTCTGTACCCTCTCAGCCCTGTACAGAAATTAGCTCTCCCCTCTGCCTTCCGTGACTATGTCACAGACCATCCTGTACTGTGGAGCTCAAAAGTAGGTGCGGTATTCCAGACACAGTCTTATAAATGCCAGAGGGGAAGAATTACTTCTCTTGGCTCTCTGAATACTTGCTAATACAGCCCAAGAGAAAGCTCAGCCAAAGAGGGGCCCTCATTTCTAAATTTGTTTTGGTGAAATAAACAATGCTTAGAATAATCTTGAATCACTGTGGGAGTACCTTTCTCTCCCAGAGCAATGCATAGTCCTACTGAAAGGAGTGTTGGTATGGCTCTTCTATGCTGGTAACACTCTTATTTGATCTGGTTTCAGACCATTCATGCAGCAAGGTAACACTTGCTGTAAAAGCACCAGAATGAGATCAATAATAATTGATGCACAAGTTTGACAACCACTGTTGTCAAAAACAACAAAAAGATATTTTTTCCTTCAAGATTCTGCCTTGAAACTCATCACTGAAATGCAGTTCTCCCAGGACGTAGTGCACCCACTTAGTAAAATGGATTGTGCAAAATGAGCACCAGTGACTTATAGCATAGCTTTGGGCCAAAGGTACATGGTAGCAGCATGACAACTGCATAAATAAAGACACTGCTGAGATGTCGCAATAAAAGCGAGTGACTGAGGGAGCCATGAATAACACAGATGTTCTTGAGCTGGATTTGTGTCGCTTACTTTGTGTTGCTGTAGGAAAGCAGTAGATAAATTATTGATTGTACAATGATGAATATTGACAAAAGTAGGAATAAGAAAGTATGACCTATGAGCTTCTCTCAGGGTACCACAAAATAGTCTACAGATAAACACAGGTAAAGAAAACTCATTGCATTGAAAAGGAATCAGCAAATTCTTAAATTTACTTCTATACTGAGAGTTGCTATGGGAAGGACCAAACTGTTGACTATCCCTGTTTGAATATCCAAAGGTCATTGAGGGAAACCGTAAGACCTCCAGAAGCATATTATAAGAAAAAAGTTCTGCTGAAGCAGGAAACACATGTTTTTATAAAATATAGGAAGAACTTATTAAAATAAATAGATCTAAAATCCCACAATTCTGTGGCTGTTTACAGACTGTCTTCTTTAACATTTTTCCTGCTGCTGCTTCAGTGTCCTATTCTTGTGTTGGATTCCTTACCTTAACATCTTCATCTTCAAATAAAAGCAAATAAAAACCATGGTGAGAGAATAATTGCAGTATGTGCTGTGACGCTGCTATCTCACTTTTCATCTGACCTACCTACTCAAATTGTAAGGGATGTTGTTTATTTGCTTGTGTTTTTTTTTTTTTAAGTAATCTTAATCTAGCAAAAGAATAATTACCATTCATTATACACTTTTAAAATTTCTGGTTTAGTTTATTTTGGAAAGAGGACAAGCTTATACAAATATTATTGAATTTTTAGGGCACTGGTTGGAAGTATTATGTTTGCAATATAATATGTGGACTATGTGATACATGGCTTGTGGAATTAATTTGATTAATTGCTATAGTTTATGTTGTTTTTACTTCAAGTACAAAACATAAATCCTTTTGTTTCATCAGCAGTTTTCATCTTAGTAATTCTGTGAGTTCTAAAGTATGCATTTCTAAAGAAGTATTAAGGACAAATCTGTTGTTATGTTTCTAAGTTTAAAAATAAACCACTATTTTTGTGAATATTTATGCCCATAAGTGACAGCTCAACGTCCTCTGACCCATGCTCCCTTGCTCTGAAATATGGTTTCTAGTCCAAGTCACTAACTGCAAGCATTACAGAACATCTATTTAAGTATTCTCCTTTGATTCCTCTCAAAACAATTTTCTAGGATTTTTTGCAGTGTTCACTTTTCATGTAAGACTCCTGAAAGTCAAGATTCTGAGAATAGCACTAGTTAGGAATGTTTTTCTATACGCACCTGAATGATTATTTAGAAATTCTATTATAGAAAGATTTATTTAAAAATAAAATTATGAAGCTTAAATTGAAAAAGATATAATTAAGGAATACACTACATTGAAACTTCTAAAACAGTAAGTAATGGTATCCACAACTATTCAGAGTATATTTGAATAAGTCAATTTAAATTTTAAATAATCAAAAGTGACACTGTGAGTTGCATCTCTATTATGCCTGTCAGATGCTCTTATATGTGATCAAGAGGGCAATTCAAATCTACAGAAGACAGAGTTTCTGAAGAATCTGGTGAAAAGTATCTTATTTGAACTTTCTGACAGTCAAAGAACAAGCGTGAATAAAAGGAAGCCTTACTAACTTGGGCATAGTCTGACTCTGCCAGCCAGTGGCCAGCATACTAATAACTTCCATAGCTAATAGGTTATTTCTGTAAGATGGTGATTTTTTATACAGCTCTCACAGAAGGATAACACTGATGTGATCAATAAGGTGGCCACTGCTCTAATCAGATAAAGATCTAATGCATTGCTTCTAGGCAATAAAAGTCAGTGTAATATCACCACAATTTTGCTAGTTCTAAGAAATATATTAATTCAATTTCATGGAAAATTGACAGCTGAAAAACAAGGAAATATCTTGCAGTCACATAGTCAAGCATTATGTTACCCATCCCTCCCTGACAGATTTTAAGAGAAAATTCATTGCAATCATTCTCCTTAGCATGTCAATCTAATTTGGAGAAGAAAAATGTAACACAGTGATTTTAATTATCATCAAATTATACCAAAATTCAGAAGACAAGTGCTATGATTAACAGATTAAATAAGACAACTCTGCATTAGGAGGATTGACATTGCTCTGTGTGGGAGAAATGAGAAGCCAGTGAATACTGTTCTGCTGCACAAATGCATGCATGTAATGCTGCAGTGCTGGAGAACAATGTTTTTGAATTTGTGATCACTGACCATTTCAGGCAAAAATTATGAAATTATTTCTGGCACATATGGACAAGCAATATTAGTTTATGCAAGAAATATATGGTCGGTGGGCCAAAGATTATGTATTTTTATCAATTCATAAAAATTCTTACTAATTCAAAGAGTTGTGAAATAATTATATTTGAGCTCTGATGGGCACAAAATTTCAAAACTTCTGTCAATTGCCAAAGTATTAAAAAAATCCAACTTGCCATGCAATGAATGCTGGTAAATAGGATGGACATCTAGGTTCAACATAAACCCAGAATTTTTAAGAGAGGCATAATGAAAACCACTGAGTAGTTCTGTGTACTAAGGGGTTTTGCTGGTTGCTGTGTCCAAAGTACACCTTTATTTTTTTAATAGTCTTTTCATGCTGCTCCATGCAAGTTTTACATATGCTGACAGTGATGGCCAAAGACGTTCTTATGTAGAGCTATAAATATGCCTGGCTTGATCTTTCTTCAGCTCCTCCAGAGACATGTAGAAGAAAGTAAAATTTCATTTTATAGAAATTCTCTTGACAGTCATAACCTCACACTAGGAACAGAACAAAACCTTTAGGTGAGAATTTGACAAACTGCCATGAATGAACCAAACTTCAAGGCTTCAGGGTCTTGTCTGCAATCTCTCCCTCACTGCTTGCTGTTCAGAACACAACAGCATGAGATACTCTATATTAATAAAGTTTCATGCTAGTGAGATGAGATAATTGCAGATGTGGGAATACAGTATACACAATAAGGTTTCAGTGACATACTGTGACACTTAAAAAAACCCAAACTTGCAATGCTTAAACTATCATAGGACGTCTGAAACATTGACACAGACAACTCCGCCTGTTATTTCCTTAATGCCTTCAAGTTCCTCTAGACTTCCATTAAAAATAGGCAACAATGAAGTCCTTTGTCCATAATAAACAAGCTTTGCATTGGAAAACAGAAGCCAAGAGAGTTTGAATGTTTATGATAAGTACTAAGTTAGTCATTCAAGGTGTCCCAGGAAGAAATTCAGGCAAATATCAAGATTACTGTTTTCCTGATATATCATGAAGATGAGTACAAGCATTCCCAAAGCAGTTCCAGATGCATATAGAACTGGAGAGCTAGTTTATATGCCATGCCCCAGAAACAGCAACAGACTCCTAAAGACACTTAGAATAATATTACATCTGTAAGTGTTAGAAATCTATGAAAGGCATAACTGAACCATGCTGAATTTCTCTGTGTACTCTTTGTAAGGCCTTATGTGTTACTGCTTTATTACAAAAGAGTTGTAAGAATTGTGTGACAGAGTCACTCCTAAGGTCAAAATAGTGTCTTATACTGTGAGGAGTTAAAGAACACAGCTGCCTGTCTCAAACACTCTTCAGGCCACAGAAGGACTTTGCCATGAGGTAAGAACAGAATGGAGCAACAGGATGGCGTGAACTCCAGGCCTCACAGAGGTGAAGTCTGGTTAGCTCATCCTGGTTAACACATCTGGGCAGAAATTCCCGCTATGGCAAACTGGTAAAGTAACTGCTTGTACACATACCACTGGTCAAACAAAGACCACCCCAAGTTATGGGACAGATGGCATTTGCGACCAATGAACAGCAAAGCACCCCCAAATATGCCTACATGGATACTCAGAACCTTAAGTAAGTTAAACCATCACAGAGAAAACTTGGGAGAAGATGAAGGAGTTACTGTTATCCAGGCATTTTCTCAGACCAAGGGGGAGGTTAGCAAAACTGAGGGAGAAGAACACATCACTGATATTGGACACAAGGAATACAAAATTTATGTACCACAAGGAAAACCAATTTAGCAACTGGGCTGAATCAGCTTTGATTGTATACAAGGTAATTCTGGTAGAGGAAGATCACAACCCACCCACAAACACCCACCAAAGAAGAGAAAGACTGAGCATATAGACGAGTTAGCACTAGAAGCAAGGGCATAATTTAACCAATAGAATAGGAGAACTGTGCAGACAATGACATAATTAATGAGCATTAATTCCTTTGTTTGCTTAAATGTATAAATGGTGAAGAGTTTTGAATATTCTCAGGATCCCCACCACTGAGAAGTCCAGGGTGAAGAAAGACCATCAAGACACTACTGGATCCACAGGTGTTGGCTATCTTGTACTTGATCTCTTTCTCTTCTCTCTTTTTTATTCTATCTCTCTATCTCACATTCATTGTTAAAAAAAAAAAAAAAAGTTTGTATTACTGACTTTGGCATATGGTTTTGTTTGCTCCTTAATTTGGACAGAAGCATCTCTCAGTAACTGAATCTCAACATATGCCTTGATACAAAATAGATCTTCCTACAAAATATACAAGTGCATGTAGTGATAGCACAGGGAGAAAGCTGAAAGAGAATAGGTTAAAATAGGTTTAAACTAGATATTAGGAAGAAATTCTTTGCTGTGAGGGTGATGAGGCACTGGGCATGTTGCCTAAAGAAGATCCAGATGCTCCATCCCTGGAAGTGTTCAATGGGATTTGAGCAACCTCGTCTACTGGAAGTTGTCTCTACTCATGGCAGGGCGGTTAAAACATTATTTTTAAGGTCACTTCCACCACAAATAATTTTATGATTATTCTTCCTTTTCTTGAAAAGGAATAGGTATATCATCCTCTGTAATTTTTAATCTTCAACTTCATCTGCAGAATCTATCTATCTCTGGATCACTGCTCAACTTATAAATATTAGCTCACTTGTACTTAATCCTGCATGTCATTTTCCAATACTTGGATCCATTTTCAGATTCTTATAATTTTGTTAAACTTCATACATGAAGGCTGAAACTTTTCATGGTAGCTATTTACCTCATTATATTATACTTTACTATTATTTTTTTTATGTAGCAAAAGGAAACTATTTTCATAATTATGGTACAGAAATGCTATTTACCATTTTTATTGCTGTTTTGCTTGTTTACAGCTAACTTGCTGGTGCTGTACTAGTTTGAATTTTAACACACTGTTGTCAGTCTGTCAGGGACATACCCTTTTTCATTCCTCTGGAGAAAAGTACCTGCCTGCTTGCTGGTGCACCTGAGGCTGCCAGAGGAGCACATGGTCCTGTCCTCCCAGGCTCCCTGTGCTCTCATGCCTTCTTGCAAAAATGAGTGTAAGATGTGGTGGGAACAGACTACAGTTAACAGTACTCTTAAACACTAAAAGATCTGACCCCAAACTAAAAATCATGATCTGTGAGCATTAGTATTGCCCACAAGTCAGGAAACTTATCTGTCAATCTCAGGTATGTTTCACAGTTCTAATAGCGGTCTAAGTTTTGAAATGCATAATTTTCCTGACTATTTTTAGAACATGTATGAAAAAGATCACAGAGCAAGGATCACAAAATTTTAGAAGGCTGGAATTAAAATTACCTGTCCAATTCTAATGGGCATTCTTCTTAGGATTCAATAGTCAATTCTCTGCAGATTTTTCTTGTTCTATACGTAGAACAGGGTGCCTTTAGTGAACAAACCAATAACTGAACACTGAGGTATTTATTTCCAGTGGGAAAGATGCAGAAAAAAAAGCCGCTCACAAAACAGAGACAATGCATTACAGCCATGAGCAGCTGCACTTCACCCCATGGAAGTAGGTGCTGTCTTCTCTTTCAAAATTTCTGTGCAATGGTTAACAACCTTTTCTCCCAGGACTGCCTTTCACAAATGACCATCATTTTCATGTTACATCTCATTAAATGACCAAAATACAGAATTTGTTGACAAAGCTTACTGAGTACCCATGAATATCACAAAAGTGGCTCAAAATTACTAAATATTATTGAAATAGTAAATTACTTGAAAAAATTAAGTTTTGTCATTTTAGATTAAGATTCAAAATCACTGGATGTTTTGAACAATTTTTACCTTGTCTTGTGCCATTTCTCCACCTGTCAAATGGAGATAATTTTTCATCTCTTTCTTGGAAAGGAATTTTTAAGATGAAAAAAGGTTTGCAAAGAAAAGTCCACCTGTTATTTTACAGGCAGTTCACTATAGAGAAGATATGAACTAAAATATGACATGGCAATAGAAAATGAATGATGGCATAAAATTAAATTAAGCTTCAAATAACTCTTAGAACATTGTTCTTTCCACAGAGCCACAATTCCTCTAGGAAAAAAATGGAACTATAAATTCCCCTCACACACACAGTTCTATGCTAAAAGACAGATTACATGAACAATTTCTCAACTGCTAAAACATCTGAATATTTAAATTACATCTGCTAATTGTATTGTTACATCATTAATCAGGTAATTAATATATGTATGAGCTTCTTAAAATTAAGTCAAGCACTACTCCTTGTTGCATGTTTCTTGTTTTTCTCCTTCCATATATTTTTCTTTCTTCTTCCCAATAATTTTCATTGCTCTTTTCTGAACCTTAATCTTATAAATAGCATTCTGGTGAGATACTTTAAAAAATTATGGCAACAATGCACTTGCAGCAGAAGTTTTGAGGCTTAAAAAAGATTCATTGCTTCTCCCATTCATGGCATTGATGAGAGCAGCTAAAAATCACAGTTCCCTTTTTCTGATGTAGCTGATATTAAAATCCCCTGTCTACACACTATCTAATTTCAACTTCATTCCTTTCAGTATTATTTTTTCCTGTATTTTTTCCCATTCTTTGGATTTATTATTTTTTAACAAGCTGCACAATATTTCTACACATCAAATCAATGCCTATACTTGTAACTCCTAACGTTATTTCCATAACGTCTGTAATCTGAAATAGAATTGGCTTGTGATTTTACAAATGGGATATATTATCAACAATGCATTCTAAAATGCTCCAAAATGACAGTAGCTAATCAGTAGTTTAAAATTCTTATTGTATTTTCAGCAGTATTAATGAGTTTGAAAAAAGAAAGTGTCTTTCCCATCTGCCTGAAAACAAACCTTGTTGTGAGGACTGAAAAAGCAGCAGAAACTCAGTATCTTTGCTGCTTCAAAAATACCTGGTATTTGATAGGCTCCAGCTGACCTGGAGCTAGAAGAAGGGGCAGATATTTTAATTCTTTTTATGTTCTATTTTTATTCATGCAAGAAGGAATACTTATACTGAATATAAGTATTCAGTAAGAGAGCAATAGAAATGATGTTAGCTTGTCGTCTCAAAACCAGAAGTCATTGAAAAGTCACTAATTCTATGTTTTATGTGTGCATTCACACACACACACACATATATATATGTGCAGGTCTTAGAAAACAAATGAAGCATCAATTTTTAGCTCTTATCTTTATCTTCTTGGAGAAGATTCAACACATTCATAATTTTTAGAATGTGCATACTGTAACTGCATTCAATCTAAGAGCTCAACATGTCTCCAAAAGCATCTGCAGGAACAGATGTCTACATAATTTTATAGAGTTCCTGCATGAAAAACACTACATAAATTGTGGGAATCTCTTCACGGAATCTGCTGAGAACATTAGGCTAGGTAATATAGCTATAGGATTTGCAAATGTAAAAAAAAAAAAAACCTCAGAAATGAATCACAAATGAAGCATCAATTTTTAGCTCTTATCTTTATCTTCTTGGAGAAGATTCAACACATTCATAATTTTTAGAATGTGCATACTGTAACTGCATTCAATCTAAGAGCTCAACATGTCTCCAAAAGCATCTGCAGGAACAGATGCCTACATAATTTTATAGAGTTCCTGCATGAAAAACACTACATAAATTGTGGGAATCTCTTCACGGAATCTGCTGAGAACATTAGGCTAGGTAATATAGCTATAGGATTTGCAAATGTAAAAAAAAAAAAAAAACCTTAGAAATGAATTTTACCCTGCATTTTCTGCATTTGTACAGACTATGTATATTTAAAATGTGTCTGTGTTTGTATATACACGGAAGCATGCTTACAAAGAAAAGAAAAATATCAATGTTGCTCTGTATTCATATATCGGTTATAAGCAGTTCTCTCAGACAAGGATAGGAAAGAAACACTGCATTTAGAAAGCAGAGTAATATCAGTAAGGGTTATCACTTTCACTGACATCAGATGAAAAGAAATTTTCTGTTTTGTGTTGGGTTTCTGGAGAAGAAAACGATAAATATGCATGTGTAAGCAAAACAGTTCATGCTACCAGCAAATGCAGCAGACCTTTAAATGGGTCTCATTTTTATGTTCCTTCTTTTGATCTACTTTTATTTTCTCCAAATAATGACTTTTGCAGTAAAACACAGTATGGGTCATTTCTGTAATAACGTTTTAAAGTTTAGACCCAAATACTTTAATAAGGTCATCCATTTCCCTTATCTATGAAACAGTTCTAAACATCCTCCCTCCTGGAACACTGATAATATTCAAAAACTACTTATTTTAAAATTAAAACGTAGCGTGCAAATTGCTCCTGCTATAATATTAGAGCATTGAATTGTCTAATAAAGTGGCAGAATAAGCAAGCCACATACAGGGGCTGACCTGCTAATCCCATGAAAATGAAGGCAAAATATGACATAGTCTAATTTTTTATCTTCTATTGGATTAGAAAAAATTCAGGCTGAAAAAACAACATTGAATTTGTAGAAGTAGAGCTTGATTTACCTCTTTCTTTGTGGAATCACGTGTTTGTCCCAAAAGTCTTAAAACATTCACAGTATCAGAGCAGCAACATGTAAGACTGATTCAAGTGTAAATAATAGCTCAGAACACAAGAAGACAGCAAGTCTGTTCTAAGATAGAGGATAATTAGGAAATTAGCTTCCATGGATGATTTCCAGCTGTTGCATATCTTCCACTGGCCTGCAAAAGCCTGGATGAGAGCTTTCCCAAGGAGCTCATCTCGTGGCACAAGGTGGCCAGCTTGGAGCTGCGGCCATGCACCAGAGCACAGGAACACTCTGTGCCATAGTCACAGAGGGGCTGGCAGCAGAATGCAAGCCCAGCAGCAATCCTGCCTGCTCAGCATCCCTTGGGTCCAAACAGGAGAAAAGCAAAAACTTCACCAAGAAAACAAAAAAACCACAAGTCTGTGGAAAAAGTTTTCACCTCTGAAAAACATATTGAAACAACGTTTAAATAAAGACAGAGTGTGGCTTTTGAGGGAATAATGTCATAGGACTGACTAGCTGGCTGATTCCAACTTCAGGAATCTAAAAATTTTAAAATTCTCTGGTTTCTGACTATGATTTGTTCAATCTTTAAACCAAGTGCACCTGCTTATTTAAAATCCACAACTAAAGGCTTAACACTAAAGATGCAGATTTTGAGGAATGTGAAGGGGAAGAGAAGATTTAAAATAAAAATTAATTGTAGGGTTAAGAGGTCAATAAAGTTTACTGAAGATTTCAAACTAAAATTCAAGCCATAGGGGAAACTGAGCCTGGATAAGAAAAGGACATGTTTGTCTGAAATGATAAATAAAATCACAATTATCACTAAAAATCTATTTAAATTTAAAAATTATTTTCCCATTATTTAGCAGAATTTATTGATGATAAAAAGTTGCATTGATCTCTGACATTGATCACCTGTTTCTGAAAATCCTAAGCATCTCTTCTGAGCCAGATGAAACTCGTAAATTTTGAGAGAACAAGTAAACAGAATCTAAGTAGTAGAAAGCAATCTTATATTAGCTAATTCACATAAAAGGCTAGGATTAAGGAGTTAGGCTAAGCACTATTATGATAGCCTCTGATAATTATGCCTTGTGAATACTTGCTCTCTTCCTTTTATTTATTTAAACTTTTTTTTATTTAATGTATCTTCAACCCATGTGTTGACTCACATCTCAATGAGTTTTTGTGAGTTTCTGAGCTTAGCCAAATGCACCTGCTGTATAAGGTGCTGAGGGTTACAAGGCTGTGCTCCTCTGGTGTGCAACAATTACACCATTGTTCCATGACCTGTAGAGGAATCCTCATCCTGGTGCAGCAGCATATCTCCTTACAAGAATACAAAACACTACACTCATCACTTTATATACAAGACTATGAGAAATGTTAGGAGAAAAATGCACTTTTTTTTTTTTTCTATTAACGTTTTAAAATATATTGTGCCGTTTCAGGGCAGATTACCAGGCACAGAGATTGCTTTATCAGTCTCCTAGTTTGTGCTACAGCTAGTGTGGGAGCTGGAAGTGAATCCCATCTGTGAGATGAAAGGTGGGATTCAGACAGTTCTATTTTCTATTTTGTTATTTTAGAAAGAGCACAAATATTAAAAGGCTGCTGATGGCAACCTCTTTATTAATGCATTAACTCTAAGAAAGTGAGCTTGTGCTCTGTAGCAAGAACAAGGTACCTTTAGGGAGACATCCACACATGTGCACTTTATATTTCCTAAATGATAACTGTCATGTCAGGTGCAGACAACTGCCCCGTCCCACCAGTGTGTGTTGTGCTCCTGATCAGCAGCTTCTAAACAAAAGAAACATGCCTGTAGGGGATGACCCAGATGGTTTCACTACTAACACACAGTGAGTGATGGCCCATCACATATTTATTATTTGTTTCTTCTACTGTGATATGACTGGGAGCACCACTTCCTGCAGGTTATACCTACTCTACAACAGCTTGTCTACCATCATCCTGAAAAGTTAGGTTTCTCAGCTTGAAACAGTGGGGATATCTTCTATCAGGAATGTGATTAATGAAAGCAGCTAAGGCAGAGGTCTCAGCAGAAGAAACAGAAAACTGCTCTGTTTTCACAACTATCATGAGTGGTAACAAATTACTGGTGGTACTCAGGGCTCAGCTCAATTTTAATGCATGATGTGTGTACAAACTAGAGAAGTGTATATGTTACACATGCCAAAAACACTGATGAGAGAATGCACACAAAGGTGTCTGAAACATATTTGTCATTCACAGTTGTCCCACTAGTGGTATTCAGCATGCATTCAGCCCGCCTGCTTTGGAAACAGCCGGCTCCTGATGTCAGCTGTGCAGGGCCAATTGGGCAGGGAGACAAAGCATTCATCAGACAGGATCACCACAGCAACAACATAGTCTCATTGCCTTTTATAAATTTGAAAAAGAGAAAGTACTTCCAAAGAGAGTTCTGGGAAGGAAACCATGTCATTTGACTGTTAGAGCTAGCAAACTAGAAACACCTTCCTTTGGCCCATAGAACTAATTTAATTCTTTAAGTCATATGTCCAAAATGAGGTTCAATTACACAAAAATCCTCTTCTCAAATTTTAAGGCTATTTTCATTTTTAATTCCTTTTACATGTTTTGGGTACCTATGGGAAACTTTATCTGCCGTACCCTACTACCAGCAATGCAAAAGACTGTGTTGTTCCCCTTGCTAAAGAATGGAAATAGCATGCTTGTCATGTAAGCAGCTTTGATAAAGCTTGCCTGGGAGTTGGCCTCTACCTCCCCAAGTCTGGTTTTGTTTGGTACAGCACCAACTCTGGGCAGAAGTCGACAAATGGCCAATTAGTACTGATCATCATGGATCTACTGGCACAAGAACCATGCTTCCTATCCCCTGAACATAGTCAAGTTAAAGATACCTATCCCAAGAATACTAAGGGTAAAATGTGCATTAAGTCAGTAACCTTACACATAACAGATCACCAAATTTTTCACTTCTTTTTCACTCCTTCACTTCAGAAGAATTTTTTTCCTAATTAAAAACAATAAATGTAAGGAACTTCAGGTAAAAAAAAAAAAAAAAAACCAAAAAAAAAAAAAAAACAACCAAAACAAAAAAAAAAAAAAACCCACAGGAAATATTCAGTCACAATACAAAAGAATGCATATATAGAAAATATTCTTTCCTGATTATTAAATAGGAAGCTATACAGAAGTGGATATATAATGCCAAATTACATAAACCAACATGTCATCATTGAACCATCAACCAATATCACTAATTATATCTTTAATGAGAGTATTCAATATTTTCTATCAAAAGGATATTATATACTTTTTAATTCACACAGCCATGTGCCAACACATTGCAGTTTCCCGAGTTATGACAAGTCACTTGTCAGTCTATGGGGCAAAAAAAGTGAAATTAAAATACTCAGATGAATTTGAAAAAAAAAAATCAAATCCATTCTGGAGATGGAAGCCTGTTTATTCTTAAAAATGAGTCTTCATAATTTTTCAGTACTGAATAGCAAAAAAGGAAAACTTCTAAGGGCAATCTTCCATGATGAACACAAAACCAATCACAAATTGCTTATTGGGAAGATTCATATGAGAATAATACCCCATCAGACCTTGGTCACTCTGGCCACAGAGCCTCCCTTGAACAGCCAATACACACACACACATGCACCTGTAGAAATCCAATGCCTGAGAATCCAGTTTCATACCAAAGTAGCTGCTGAGGTAAACCAAACCCACAAGTGAAACAGTGGTGGTGCTACAGTGAGCACCAATGAATACATTCCATATAGTAAATATGCAGATGCACTGTTCAGGTACTAAGATAAAGCACTTACCTGACTCAGTCCCTCTTGATTTCATCTTACACCTATTTTCACTGAAAAATGTATCCATTTGCAGATAAATCCTTTAAATATGACACAGAGTCTATAGAAAAAGCAGTGGTTTGTGTAGCTCCTTTTACTCTTCCCCCTAAAGAAAAAGTGCATGCCCTAAAGCGCAAACACTCTTGAAAACTGTACACTGAAATATTTCAAAATATTTTTTTAATTTTTAATTAACTTTTCAAAAATTATTTTTTAAATTAATAGCTTGTTCTCTTTTGTGTTGTGAAGGTTCAACACTAGAGACTCATGGGTGTTTTCCAAGAGGGAAATTCCATAAAGGACTATCCACCTGCAAAATGGCTTCTACCTCACATTCTTATCAATGTGACTGTGACTTCCAGCAGTGTAAGATGCTCAAACATCTCCTAGCTTTTATTCCTCAGGGGGAAAAGCAAGAGACAGAATTTTTTGGAAGGTGACACTTTGTTTCAGTGCTGTTAAGAGCAATGAGATGCAGCAGTCACTTCAGAAGGAAACTCAGACATTTCTTGGAATGGAAATTTCATGTAATTCCTCTAAAGATAGATAAGTTACAAATATCTAGCAGCCCAATATGACTGTATTAGTAAAACTATTTATTTTCAATAATTCTCCACTGCATTCAACTTGACTGAGCACTTTGTTTTTTCCTCCCAAGTAGTCTAAGATTTAGAAACACTGCCAAGTATGCTTACATGTAACCTGTGCATGTGACAATGTATATGTAGAAAGAAAAAAGGTTTGGCCGCTTCACCCCCACATTATATTATATTATCACCTGGCTCATAGAGTGGCTTGAACACCTTCAAGTTCCAGAAAAATAATTTCATCTGGCCATCTCCCTAACATATCCAAGCCAGCACTGAACACCTCCCAGCACACCAGTGCATATCTGCAGCCATTAAAGACCTTTAGCTCTTCCTAGTCCTTAGGAGGGTGACTTCAAAATGTGTTTTCTTCTTTCTTTCCCAAGACTGCTGTCAGAGTGTTAAATAAGAACAGATGAGCTAGAGGAAGAGGATAGATATAGCAATGTGTATGTTAACGGTATTGAAAAGGAACAAACAGTGTCTTCATGAGAGATATTGTGGCTGTGGAAGAAAAATGAGGGACTGACAGTAAAGAGGTAGAAAGATATTTGAGAATGCACTTCAGTTACTTTAATGCTATTTTGGTAAAACAGAATAGCTGTGGATGCAGTTTAGCTGATGACTATAATCTACTCAACCTGCACTCCTTGGTGTTATAAAAGAGAACACTGTTGATGTTAGATCTGCCATAAGGTTGACAAACTAGTTAATAATTTAGAATTAGGCTTTAGCGAATTAGGTTTCTGCTGCTGTCAAATAAGCTGCAGTGTGACCCCACTAAGTCTTGTGGTTTGAGGATAGAATGCCAGGAACTGATGAACACTTAAGCACCAATTAAACTCAGGTATTTATATTAGCAATTTCAGTTAAGTCCATGATATACTCACTTTTATTTTACAGGCACCTCCACAGTTACTCTTCTAGGGAGAGGCCTAAATTTATCTCAAAATGCTTTTCTCAAGAATGGTGGAATAAATTTCAAGGAAAAAAAGAATCTGTATTCCAATAGGATCTAAAAGCCCCCACTGAGACTAGAGTGTTAGTGTAAGAATTGTGCCACTGTAAAACAAAAGGCAAGCAGTAGAATATATGTTTCTAAAACTTAAACAAGACAAACTGAAGGACATCCTTCAAAGCAAATTTTACCTAGATTACACAGTAGTTTGTGACATTAAGGTAATGTCACAAAGGCGTGGAACAAAGATCAAAATCTAATTCCCAGTGTACGTCATTACCCAAAACCAAAGGTTGCTCCCCTTTAAAACCAAAGAAATTGCTACCCAAGTCTGTATCTTCAGTATATAAATTAAATAAATAAATATTTAAATTTTAAACACTTTATCACTTTGTATGTCCTTTAACAGCCTACTTCCATAATGACCAGCTCTCTTCAATTTTGACGCTTGTAAATATCATTATATTTACAAGCGTCAAAATGCATGAAATGCACAGCATTGGAAGAAAATATATAGAAACAAATATATTGTTTATTTGAAGATGTTCTTGGAATCAGAACAGCTGTTTTAATTAAGAATAACTCTGAAATTATTTAAACTGCAATTTTCAAGCATGTTTGTAGTCATAGAAAATGAGATATATTTATCAGTCTATATATCCACATAGATATGTGGTTATCCTTTTCTATAAAAAGGCCTTACGAGAAAAAAAATACATTTCTTACAGGTTTATTTGTTTTTTTTTCTCAGTGATGGATACCCTACAATAACTCTTTTAGTAACTCTGTGATTGCTTGCTTTGTCACATACTCACTTCCACAGCCGGTAAATATTCAGTTATCTTTTTCTTAAGAAAACAAACACCACTAATGCTGCCCATTTGTGTTTGCATATGTTAGGAGGAATAGCTGCTTAATTCAGTCATGCTTTTCCTTTTATTGGGAAGAAGATTTGTCAAAAAAATGTTTACAGAGGACTCTAAATGGAGTTTTAAATGCTTTTTTGTTTGATTTAGTTCAAAAAGGTGATGCTGACAAGGGGCATGTCAGACATTTTTGCAACTCCTGTTGCAAAGGGGTTTTGTTTCAACAGTAATATCTTTCAGTAGGCTTGAATTTATTTCTTTGTGGGGTGGGCATTCCTGTCATATATATGGGATTTGTCTAAATAATTGCTGTGTGATATTTACATTTAAATTAAAGTGCTACAATAAAACACAAAATGACATGAAAAGTAACTAAAATTTTCCTCAGTGACATAAAACCAACAACATTTTCATTTACTGGTGGAAGAAAAATCAATGGAAGACTGAAACTTCAAATGGAGGTGTTACACACAGATGCAACCCAAAATGCCTGTTGAAATATGGCTTCACTTGCTCTTTTCCTGTGGTTGTGACAAGATCTGCTGGTTGTGTGGGAGGTTTGGTCACAAAACTATGTAGAGAAAGGCTAAAAACATTCATCATCCATAGGGGGACTTGTTAATTCCTACAGTACAGAAAGTGGTGCAACTTCCAAGAAAAACTGCATTATTGGGAAATGTGGGGCTACGCAAGAGATCGCTAAAATCCCTATGTCTGCCAACAATTAAAGCTTATTTTACTGTTACAATAACTATAAGCTCTGTTAATGGAAACTAGTCCATTTAAGCACTCTTAAGACTGGCACTAGAGAAATTGTATTTTGTTGGACAAGTTTTCCATTCAGATAGCTTTGAAAATCATTTCTTCACAATACAATTTCCTCAACCTATGAATTACTAACTGTCTGTTTATTATTCTGTTTGCCAGGATTTTAAAAGTTCTTTGCCTATGTTCTCTCTTCTCATCCTCTATTAAACCACTGTGTTAATCCCATCCGTTTCAGCTGCTTAAAGATTCATAAACATGGGATTTTCTGATCACCTCTGCTACTAAGAATTTCATTCTCTGGATGAAAAATTCTCCTTTGCATGATTATGGCACATTTCTTGTCTGTTTAGAATAAGATACTTGTATTTTTCTACACTGATTGTGTGAGAATGCAAATTTACTTTCTGGGGGATGGGGAAAGAGGGCATACAATACTTTAAAAATATCATATTGGTTTACTCATGCAGGAAAAATGGCCTATGAGACATTCTTGATCTTGTTTTATGAAAAAGAAAAAGTTAATTGTGCTAATGTACCATCCCAGCTACCTATAACTTTTGATGGAATATGTCATTCCCACAGTTTAATTGCCATGGCTAATGGTGGTTGCTCCATCAGTTTCATAGCACCTCAGCTGCTGCATTTCTCCCCCCACTGCAGTGGAAGTGCCTATGAGAGGTGACATCTGGAAGACATCTCAGTAATAAGGAGTGATTCACCCTTTCAATCCTTTTCACCTCTACACCTCCTTTCTCAATTCACTGCAGCAAGATGCTGTCTGCTTCCTATATCTGGATTTCATCACACAGCTTCTTGGAGATGGTGATTTGGAAACAGGATGTTCTTCATTCTCCTTCACAGATTCTTAGTATAATTTAGGACTGAACACTGGAATGGGTGCTTAGTCCTCCACTGTTTTTACTTTGTGTCAAGGCAATTTGTTATGTTCAACAAGAGGGAGAAGCATAGGAAAATGGTAAGACATTCTCCATGATTCTTGAGTTCTGCAGAAAGTCTGGATTAGCACCACCACTTAGAATTTTACTTTCCCAATTATAGTCTATTAGAATCAGATTAATTGGTTTTCTACCTGGTCCAAAAGCATATAGAGTGAAAATTGGCTTTCCACCTGCTTCCTAATTATTATGAGACATCTAGGTTCAGGAGAATGTTAAAAAAAAAAAAAAACCAAAAAAAAAAAACCCCACCACTAATAAGGTCTGCATGGTTCTCATCACAGATACCAGAGCTTTTCATGGGATACAAATCTATCACACTGAGCCATTAAATTTCTAACTCTGGCTTTTAAATGTCAAGCTGGAGATGTAAAGTTTTTGCCTTAATGACCTAATAGTAACTTCTCATAATAGTTTTTACATGTGTATAAATAGATCAATGAATATCAAGGATAATTGGAGATAAGTTAATGCAAATCCCATAATTACTGGCATGTTGTTCGACTGCATGAAACTCAGCCTCAGCTAAGGTGAAGGATTTCTGAATTTTGGTAGAATCAGTAAGTTTACTCAACAGCATGAATTGAGTTCTTAAATTGTAGCATAGCAACTATTTCCTTCCACTCGGTCAAGACAGAGGACTCATGAAATGCAAGCTCTGTTTCCACTCTACTGTGGTACATTCGATTGTGGCATGGTGAGTACCCAGAACATCCAATTATTATTCTTTGTACCTTAGTTTTCCCAACACACAAAACAAAAAGACTACTGACCTCCTGGTAAAATATTGTGAGATCTCCTGGCTAGAAAGAACTGACAGGATTGGGTAAAAATCATAGGAGATCATAGAGTTTAAAAATTCTCATCCACATTGCTGGCACCAGATCAGCTGTCTCACCTGCAGACTTGCATGTTTTCCTCAATAATAATATTATAAGAATTCACTGTATTTCAGTCCTCATTTATTTCTGGTGGTGCAAAAGTATTTTACTATTTACACTATCCTGTAGCTTCTCATTATTTATTGATTTCTGTCATTGAAGGTTGCAATTTGTGAAAACCTATAACTAGCATAATTGCATAAACCAGTATTTTCTGTGTATTGTAATGGAATATGAAGCAGTTAACTGGAGTAATTTTATATTTGTGTTCAATCATCTATTCCTAGTTTTCACAGTATCAAAAGTACATCTAGAAATGATGATATATTTTCCTAGAAAAATGCAATCATTTAATAACATTTATTGGTAACTTATTCACTTACAGAACTTTTAACTACTAAGTATTTCACATCCACCTAATTTGAGAAAAAAGTGATCTACTCTTACCCATACTGAGAATTATCACATTTTTGGCAGTGAAGCTTGGAAAAGAAGCATTCTCATTTTCAGAGGTTGTGTTTGAGAAGAGTTTGGAAGCAGTTATTAAGCAGGGATAGATATGAGAAGAGTTATTCCTCAAAATCAAAGAAGGGAAAATACCTATGGTTACCATCTGCAACTAAAGTCACATACTTAGGACTTTATTTGAAGGACAGTCCTTGAAGAAGGCAGATGTTAGTCTAAACAGAGTGAAATGCCTTTAAAAATACCTTGGCTCAACTACCTTAGTTATTTGAGCCAGGGGCCTGCGTAGTAAATCAAGAAAAGAAGTGTTTTATGTGTCCATTTTTATATTTTATGAAAATTAGAAACAACAAATACATCACTAAACTCAAAAATATAGTCTTGGAAAATAGATTAGAATAAAATAAAACTATTTCAAAGGTCATCATTATACTTAGATTAATATTTCAGAGGGCCGAATCACTTGGTCACTAAAGATGAAGGGTTTTTTTCTATGTTACTATATTCTTTCTCACCTCTCACTCACTGATAACATCTATTGGTTTCTTTCCACCTCCTCATACACAGTAGCTCAGTGATTACAAAGGTTTAATAACAAAACACATAGCTGTTTAGAAATAAGAATCTAAGATGAAAATAAGTAATTTTTAATGCCTCCATTGCTTACCTACAGTATTCATCTTCTGGGCTGGAAGTCATTTCCCTTGAGAAAAGTAAGTGTTGTTAGGATAAATTTATTAAAAAAAATATTGCTGCCTCTATTAAAAAAAAAAAAAATATTGCTGCCTCTAAGTTCACTTTCTGTTTGAACAAGGAACCTTCTTTCTAAAAGAAGACTGAAAATTTCCAATATTTTCTCTTTTGAGAGGTGATTCAAATCAGATCAGATTTCTGCCCTTTACAGCTAGAGTGTTCGCACTCTGATTTAGAAAACACAGACTAAAGAAAACTTGAATCATGCATGTGTTTCAGGTAGAATCTTTGTGTCCCAGTCTCCTTTGAACCTCTGCATCTCATAAGCCATTGCCATAGGTTAACCCCAGCAAGCAGCTACGCCCCACACAGCCTCTTGCTCATTGTCCCTTTGTAGAATGGGGGAGAAAATAGGAAAAGTCTCGTGGACTGAGATAAAGACAGTTTAATAGGCAAGGTAAAACCTTCACACACAAGCAAAGCAAAACAAGGAAATCATTCATCACTTCACGTGGTGCTCAGCAGGAGAGTGTTCAGCCAACTTTGGGAAAGCAGGGCTCCATCCCCTGTTACGACGACTTGGGAAGACAAACATCATCGTGTCACCTAAATGTGTCCCCTCCCTTCCTTCTTCCCCTGATACTTATGCTACACCATGACATCATATGGTGGGGATATTCCTTAGCTCAATTGGGTCCCAGCCTTCTCTGTCCCCTCCTCGTGTGCACCCTCAGCCTCCTCGCTAGTAGTGGGGTGGGATGGGGGCAGAAAAGCTCTTGGCTCTGGGAAAAGTGGAAGCATGCCTATGTTATCAACCCTGTTTTCAATGCAATTCCAAGATACAGCCCCATACCAGCTACTGTGAAGGAGTTGAATTCTACACAAGACAAAACCAGCACACCCAAGTACAACAAACAGTGAAAAACATGAAACATTTTTCTGAAAGTTATGGGCTTTACTGAGAAGAAGGTAGGACTTGAATCAGTTATTCAAAGTTCAAAACCTCAGCTAATACAGACAGACAAACCAATTACATAGGACTTCTTAAGACTAATCGTACTAAATACTGGAGCAGTGGCATGAAACTGGTCTTTTTTTTGTTTTTAGGATTGCTATCAGCATGATATGAATGTTAAATTTCACTATACTCATTTGAAAACTTAACAGCTGTTCAATTTTTGTCTCTATGAAGGCAGTATTAGAGCAGCATAAAGGTATCAAGACAGACATCTGGTCAACTGCACATATATCTATCTTGAAGATTTGTTAATTTCCATGTTTCTTAATAAATCTTCATGTAAGGATGCCAAACAATTTTAAAAATGCAAATTGCACATAATAAAAAGTCTTTAAAGTACACAAGTACTACACGTATTTCACATGGAGAAAAATAAATGCAAAAATAAGTGGTTTGCCCAGCCACAAATCATATATTTAAAGAAACTGTACCAACTTCTTTGGCCTCCTGGACAAAGTCTCAGACAGGATACTGTCACTATAGGACACAAGACAACATGATGCAGACACTTTGTTGCTCTCAAGGCAGGAAAAAAGGGAAGTTTATTTTCTGACTCCAACATTTATACATTTTCAAAGGTGACAAGTGGATTGGAGGGTGAAAGTGCCACATCTCCAAGGACACTGGACAAACCAACAGTCTATCAAGTTTCTCCTCCTCTATAAAAGAATACAAAACAATAAGTTATTTACAGAAAGTGTGTGAGCAAGTTTGATACAAGAATGCAAACATCAGAAGGTTTAGAAAATCTTAAAAAATCAGGGTGACAGGATACCCTTAATCCAATGAAAGCATGGTTGATTTCCATGTATAATAATTTGAATATAAAAGTATGAAGAGATTTCAAAGTTAGACAGTGCTATTATATCTTAGAGTATTTAAATTGTTTAGGAAAAGTGTGGTAGTTTTTTCTGACCAGTCTCCATTTGGTAACCAGTGAAACTTAATGTTTTTCCTCAAGCTCCTATTAGCCAGGTATAATTGTGGTTTATTAGTTAACCAGAAGTATTTAGCTATGTTACTAATTCAAGGTTCATTTAATACTTGGGAGAAATCTGCATAAGTTTATTCCACTCCTTCATTGATTTTAAAGCTGTACATGCACCATGAAGAGCAGACAGGAAACACGCTGTGCTATAAAGACATTTTACATCTTTTATTTGCCATGACTAATACTACAGTAGAAATCTTGAGCATCTGTATCAGCCGATCAAATAAAGCAGAAATGCTTTGGAAGGGAACATCCAAGAGTGAGGAAACCACCTGAATTATGACCCAAAGTCTGGTTATCTCAAATAGCCTCTTTTGCCTCTCAGCATCAAGGGGCAACAATGCAACTGTACTCTGATCATTTGCTCTACAATCCACACCCTCTTCTGCGAGTGAGACACAGACCACAGATGGAAAACACGAAGCATGCTGTTACAAAGTCTACAGCAGGAATGACATAAAACAGCCATTAGCTGCATTTTACTGGCTGCTTTTCATGCAAGGGAAAAAAAAGAGTAAACTAGAGAGTCACATGGTTTATGAGGCAATTTCTAGAACAGAGGCAATAAAAAAAAAAAAAGAAAATATGCTTGTGGGTTTGATAGGAAAAAAAATCACTTAAACTGATCTAGGAGTGGAAGTAATACATTTAAAGAAATGCAGCAGATGGAGAGCAGAATAACATCTCGAGTTAATTTATTTTTGAAGCACACAATGAGTTTTAGGATATAATTGAATTAAAGCATCAGAGAATGAAATAACCTTTCTCTTGTTCTGAATATTGTTCTCACAAAAAAAAAAAACAAGTGCACCAAGTTGCTTGCAAGTTTTAGAAAAAACATGCTCAAATATTTTTTTTACACTTAATGGATCCAATATAAACCCGCTGGTTGATGAATGTGTCTAAGTCTAGCAACAAAATGGCGAGTCACCAGGTGCCTTGACTTCTTTCTTATTTTGGCATCACTAGGATACAGTGCTTGCCATGCAGGTGTACCAGTTTTGTGGATCTGCCAGCAACAGTTGTGAATGAAGTGTTTCCTTTGATTTATAAAATACATGCTTTAAGTGCTTTTCTCTTCAAAACACACATGAAAAAATGCCTGTAGTGCAGTGGCTTATAAGACTTACAGTCCTCTGTACCTAGACTGGTTTTAGTATTAATTCCATGTCATTAAAATTAACATCTATGTATAAGCAAAACAAGATATTTTTCACCTCTGGGCATTCATACAAAAAAAAAAAAAAAACAAAAAAAACAAAAAAAAAAAACCAACAAACCCAAACCTTCTATCAGTGTTAACAGTGGCTAACTTCTATTGCTTCATGGAAAATGTCAAGACTACCATATAAATAAATTAATTCATTTACCTTGTCAGAGGAATTTTCTTTCTTATAATGCAGGCACCTACCAGATCATGGTGCATACATTCTCTCCACTGCCTCCAAACACACACAACTAAAGAAAAACTTCTGGAAAATGCCTGAAAGTTAAATGACAGCAGATATTAAAATATAATATAATGTATTTCCTTCTATCAGTGTTAACTTTGCTGCTTTTCAAATTGACCTTTCAGAAAAAGGCATAATCTTAGTAGGTTTTTTTTTTTTTTTGTTTTTTTTTTTTGATAAATATTCCTGGCAATTGTATTCATAACATTCATATCATTATTATTGAATTATGCAGTGATAACTAAGAGGTGCTCTGTGTAGTCTTTGAGATAGTCTCTAGAGATTTGCTTGCATATTTGCAGCATTCAAGGCAATATAATCACAGAATTCTTTTCCCCCTATTTCTGAGCTTTTTTATTTTACAAATATCCTACTTTAAGTAGGGCAATAATAAAAAAGAAGGAAGAAAACAGTTATGAATTCCAGTATTAGTTAGGGTTAAGACCCACATAATATTAATTCCTACTGCCTTAAGCACTCTGAAAACCCTAAATCATACTTAGCATCCATGGAGGAAAAAAGACAAGTTTAAAGGTGCAGAAAAGCTTATGGAAAATAATTATTGTATACGGGACACCTCATTGATGTGAGAATAAACAGCCTTGCATTAGAGCCATGTTAGATTGCAATTTGGTTTGGATAGTAGTACACAAAGAGAGAAAAGAAGAAACCATCAGGCAAATGTGGACTGATGGTGAGGTGCGAGAATGCAAAAAAAGGTTTTGCAAAACAGCATAATGCTTTTATTCCTAGTTGGTCAACTTCATACTCAGGTGAATTATGAAAGGATGCACAGAGTAGAATACAGAAAAGTCAAAATGGATTGTCTTTAAATACCCAAAGGATACTTTGGAAAAGGGAAAGTGAGAATATCACTTCAACACTCCATGAATTATGGAAACACTGATAGCAGAGATCATTCTGCCTCCATCAAACAGATCTCCAAAGACAAAGTAATTTTTTTTTCACATTTTCTTTTATTCCAAGTTGAAATTTTAAACAGTAAGACACATCCTTCAGGAATTTTGAACTAGCTTATTTAACAGAATGCTTTACTGAGGGCTAGAACATTGCAAGTCCCAAGACTGATGCCATGTTTGATGAGGTTTGTAACAGCATGGTCTAGAACATAATTCTTTCGAAACATCTACATAGTTAGATTTTGGACAGTGCACAACTGACATTTGATGCAGTGTCTGTGTAAAAGCTGCATTGACCCTGTGAGAAGTAGAATATCAGACAATATTGAGACAATATTTTACTGAGGCAACTCACTTTTATTATACTCCAGTTCTCCCTTTTATTTTTGATGAAATTTTACTGTGGGAAAAATTTAGAACTACAATATGCAAAGATATGTCTGGGAGGATAATTAAATTTTATTGACCTTAAACTGGAATTTTAAAATCCATTAACAGATGAATTGATCCATTTCTGCAGTGGGGATAAAACAAAAAATCTATCCCAAAAGGTCCTCATAAAACTGTTAATACCATCTATCTTGCCCCATTTCCCACTGCCCCCCTGCCTCCCCCCTACCCAGACTTCTACTGTTTTCCCACTCAGTTCTAATCTACCTTACTGAAAGAAAAATCTCCCAACCCCCACCCTATTCTCACCATCCATTTGCCTTGTTTGGTTTTTTTTCCTTCTGACAGAGTCTATTTCTGTTCCCCTGATCTGATCTACAATTCCCTCTCTGCACCACTTCTCTTCCCTCAGTTCCATGACAGAGTACACAGCAAAATTTATAGTACTAAGGCCGAGTCAAGGGATTTGCACAGAGATCATGTCCTGGTAACACTTCACACACTTCTGGCTACTAGGTAAGATTGAATTTTATTGTTTCTTAAGAACAACAGGGGCAGTATAGCTACATATTCTTCTCAGTGACAGAAATGGTAATGACCTGTAAACCTACGTACATAACAGATAACAGTTGTCACATGTTCATGTGAAACTTTTTTTTGGTGCAAAATATAACTTTAATCTACTTAAAGATGAAATACAGTCCAGAAAAGTGGACTATAGCAAAGAGATCTCATTAAATATTCCTTCTCAGAAGAGAAAAAATAATTTTACTTCTGTCAGTTCTTTAATGCATTTGCATATTCAGCTATCAATTATAACAAGTGAATAATACGCTCCAGGCCAGACTGTCCAAGAGAATAAAAATCTGCATACAGCATTGGCATCTTAAAACCGAAGCAAAACTGAATATGGAAAAGGAACATATCTAACCTCTCTGGAGTTATTGTTTGATAACCTCTCTGGAAAGGTCTGGCTGAGAAGCCACAGAGGAGTTCATTGTTTTGTGAGTTGTTACAGCACATTAAGCTGTGATTTGGCACCTTCAGGGGCAAAAGTTTACTGGAGCTAGGTTAGTTCTTTCACACATACATATACCCACTTTTCTTTTTTTGTGAGAGACATTTTGTGAGATCAGATTTGCTGCAGAATCTATTATAACCTATGCAGCACATCTTCTAATGACAGGTAACTTGTCACTGCATGCTTCACTTTCCTTCCCTTGCTACAGACTGGCAGCTTCTGCACACTTTTCATTGTGCAGGTGCTTTCTTTTGGCAGACTTGTTCAGATAATAGAGCAATCCAATCAAAACATCACTGGGAACTCTAGACAGAACATTTGCTGCTTTAGAAACATTTGCACTCGCCATATGGCTAGGGCAGCTTAAGCTATGAAACTCTGATAATTTTGGGTTTTACTCAGGGAGGGCATCTGAGATTTATGATGGCCGGAATTCATTAAGTCTTGACAAAGCCATCCAAATATTTAAAGCAATTCTGTAGGATAGTTCCAGAGCTGAGTAAAGCAGAGGCATTTGGTTTTCACTGCCATTTATATAAGGACCTATCCATTTCAACAACCATTCTGTACCTTACAACTACCAAGCCATATTAACATGGCACAGCAGTTTTCTATGGCAATAGAGCAAAATATAACAGCTTGCAGTACTAGTAATCTTGTTTGCATTTTTTTATTGAACATTTTCAGTAACGTGCTTATCAAAACATGAAAAATAATGATAACATGACTAGCATGATAATGAGATTGCTTTCTTCATATTTTAAAGGCTCTGCATTTCTTAAATATACCAAATTCTAATTTACTTTAAAAATAGAAAGGGATAATTTGTGTTTAATGGAATTTTTATAATAGAATTCCATTCTGACATGGATAATATAGATAATAATTATCTTACATATTTTAATACCATTATGAGATCTCTCCATAAATAGTTGTAAAATATGCAGTAGCATAAATTATCAAAAAAAAACACCCAAAAAATATTAAACACCTTTGCATATTATTGCTTGTTAGTTTAGTAATATAGCAGATTTCATAGGAACAGCATTTTTTACACAATCAGGTTTCAATAGTATCAGCAACTTTTATTCCCATTTGCTCTTGAGCCAAGGGAGCATTTGAAAAATACCTTCAGCCCTTTCCTATGGATACCAGGTTACTTACCATCCAGTGTTTAACATTTTTTTATGTCAGTGGAAGAGATGCCACTAACAGAAAGAAAACCACAACATACAAGTAAATTGTTGGAGGGAAAAAAAAATGAAGGAAAAAGTGAAACAGCTGTTCAATGGTCATGGAAGTAATGTAATGGTATGTTATCAAGACAGTGTTTAGTCCCTTTCATGCTTTCTTTTTATGACTGTTTATTTTTTTTAATACAAAGTTAACTGATTATATATTAATAATTCTTTTACTTTGTGTTTTAAAATTGATATTATTCAGTACACTGGTTTGTAAATTAAATACTTCAGGTTGATGACTGTTTCACTTTCCTCAGCATTGGTTCCAATAATTAATGTGATGTCAGAGGACTAATTATCATAATGAAGCAGACCAGAGTTTCTCACTGAAAAAAAATTAATAATTTTGAAGTTTCATTTATTTTAATAAGCACAAGAGCAAACCCATGATACACATATATACGTGTTTATGTTTACCAAGCAATCCAAAGACTGAAGCTCATCTACTTGAGAGACTACTCCAAAAGATCATGGATCCCAAAGACCATCTTTCTTTAGGAAGAAATTCTTTACAGAAAGGGTGGTTAGATATTGTGTCTACCCGGGGAGGTGGAGGAGTCACTGTCCCTGAAGGTGTGCAAGGAATGGCTGCATGTGGCATTTAGTGTCATGGTTAAGCAGAAAAGGTTGTGTTTGGTCATAGGTTGGATTTGAAGAACTTTCCAGCCTTTCCAGCCTAATTGATTCTACAATTCTGGGATTCTCTATTGGTTTGAATAATATCCGAATGACTTGGTTTCTGCCTAGTCCACCCTGTGAACATGAAACGTATGTGGCATTACAGATACACAGAGAGCCCTGTTCCAAAAGCTTCTATAAACTGAATGGAAAAGTTGATTGAACATGTGAGGTCTTGGAACATGAAGTGGGAGTGATGCCTCTTTTGTTTGATCTCTGAGCCAACACTAGGGCAATGCTATCAGGCTTAAAAAAAAACCCAAAAAAACAACCTAGCAGGCTGATGCACAGCATATCTACAGCCCAGAATAATAAACTAATTTTACTGGCATTTAAAAGTTAGGAATGATCTTTTCCCCATTGCCAAAGAAAAAGTCAAAATTACAGGGGACTAAATAAACCCACTTCATACAACTTGTTATGGGCTCTCTATCTATAAGGATACCACATCATTTTAGTATCCTTGAGTGCTAAAGTTGTGCTATGTTATTCCAAGTAGGAATACCAGTAATAACCAGTGCCTGGTTACATCACTGAGAGACTTCAGGCAATTGTATTGCAAAGAACATGATCCTGGAGACTGACAGTCCCCAAGTCCCCTACTGGTATGTTGTTCAGTGGTTGGTATTCAGATAAGAAGTCTAAACTAGGAATTAGAGAAGGGAAACACTATGTTCATACAGACTACAGATTGTATTTTCATGATCAGAGCTCCACAAAGCTGAGACAAAGGTTTACAAAACTGTATTAATCAGCTTAGGCTATTTAGCTTTCTGTGAGCTAATCCTCTTAGCTCAGATGCCAAGTAGGGTAAGATAGTAAAAGGTGGGTTGTTCCTACTCAGACTAATCCTTGGGCCTGAATCTTTACATAGCCCTACTATTCTCCTTCCTCTTTAAAAAACAAACAAACAAACAAACAAAAAAGGCTTAGTCTTATAACCATCATTTTATGAATTACAGAGAGTTTTTACTGCTAGACAATTACATCTAAGGGGGGAAAAAAAACCCTACAAACTTAAACTAAACCATAACACTAAAATCCCCACATTCCATTTATATATCTACTGGAGAATATTCCATAGATATTATCTACAAAAACTATCATAGAATAGTACTCACAAGTTCTAAATTCTTATTAGAAACAAAAATCTTTCTTTAGATATTCTGCAATGCAAACAGGGTCCAGAAGAGCTTTTTATATTTGCATGTGAAAAAATATTACAGTAATGTATAGAAGTGGAGTTTGGGGTAATATTTTTTTATATAATATCATTTGCTGTTTGCTTTCAAATACACATTTTCCCAAATGTTTGGAGACAAATATTTCTTAAAATATTTCTACATTACCTGAACACATCTAAACACTTCAGCACTTGGAGGTCAAGTTATTTATTCAAGATATATTTAGATGTAATAGTGTGAGAATAAAACCAGCAATTTTCAAAACACCTATTTTTTTTTCAACCTGCTACTTGAAAGAACAAAGGATACACTGTCCAGTTGAATAATATTTCTTCTTCCATGTTTTATAGAGAAGCTTCGTACTTTAAATATTGTTATCCTATTTTATTGCATATTGCGAAGAAATCTTTTGTCCAAAATGAGGTATTAAAGGACTTTGGCATTACAAAGTCAAATTTACAAATGCAGAAAATCCAAAACACACCCATTTCCATAAAAAATCCTGTTCCTACATTAATTTAACTTTTCTAAATATTTATTCCCATACTATTTTCCCAGAGGAGCTGAATTATTCACAGCAACCTTCATATGAACCTTTAAGTATTACAATTATCATTCAATATATGAGATCTGAGAAATATTTAGATGGCAAGAATAAAAATTAAAATTATTCACTTTCTCATGACTTTTAATTCTCTCATAAGCATATCTGAATTTTCATGCTTTATAGATAATTAATACTCAGCTGACATAGAATCTACAAGAAATCATCTTCCAATGATCAAACAACACAGAAACAAACAAGTTTTAAAATTCTAAAGTAACTTCTAAGTAACCAAGGTACTTATTACTCTCAGTTTAAGGAGGTAGATGATCTTATTTGTTCTTTTGGACTACCCTAGCTGTAAGTGAAGTAGAGGAATTAAGTGCTTTGCTTAAGAGGACCCTTAATTCCTGGCAGTGCTTTGAGTGATGTACACTAACAGAGTGCACTTTGAAGCAAGTGTGGCCATGCATAATACAGCAAAAATTAATGTCTACAGAAGAGATGAAGGTCTTGTGTTTTCCTCAGGGGAGGAATCATTTCATTACAGTCACAGCTCCTGTTATATGACCAACATACATAATATGAGATCAGAATGTAATACATATTGGAAAGAAAGGGTACACACAGAGTCAGCTTTAACCACTTGAAATAAGAGCACAAAAAAAAATGTAAGCTCCTTTATAACATTACACAGGTGTCTTGCCTGTGTGAGATTTCTTCTCCAGATCATTCAACCATTTCAAAGGTTATTCTATAGCTATTCATTTTAGAAAGGGCATAGGTATCCTGCTTTAAGATCCTGAATTTAGATTGCTAAACTCTGATGAGTGAACACATCCACAGTCTCTGATATCAAAATCACTTATTCAAGCTTAAGGATATTAATCTTTATTAACTTTGTTCGCCTTCATTAACTATACTCAAGTGGAAGGAAACATTCCCATGGCTTACCTTCTTCTGTCTCTTTCATCTTTCTCTTATGAAAGAGGACATTGTTTCATTCAATCCTGCAAACAGCAGAATTTTATCTATACAGGTTATTCTGTGCATTAGAGAAATTCACAGCCACCTTCATGATCCATTTTTAAATGCAGCTGGTTTTACAAAGCTCCAGTCGTTATGGCACTCTGGAGTCCAAGCACTACTGAAACTAAATGAAAGTTGGGTTATTAAATTATTTGTAATCTCCATTCCTGAGTATTTACAAGGTAAATATATGGTACTCTAGGTTTAATCCCCATAATTCTGTTTAAACTTTAGGAAGCACTTCAGCACACAGATCAAGCCTTGTTTATGCTGCTCCTTAAGTAAAGCATTTGCTCTGCTAAGAAACATTTAAAGAAACTGAGGTACCTGATGGGCCAATCTCTGGTTCTATGTAAATACACAGGTCAGGTTTATGCTGACGCATCCAAATCCTGTTGGACATAGCATCACACCTAGATTTGAGTAGTCATTTATAGTCAAAGCAATAAACATTCAGAGACTTCTCTTAAAAACAAGCCTTCATCCCATTCCTGAAAAGAGATATCAACAGCAAAGCTGCAATACAAGAAGGAAGTACATCACTTTCATTTAGATTCCCTACAACCACCTTGAAATGTTTATGATTCAAAGTCACAGCAACCACAAGATATCCAAAACCAAAAATAAAAGTCAGGGAAGAAAATATATGCAGATAGAATAATAGCTGTAAGAAGGTGATGACAGACTGAAAGATAAACAAGTCATGACTTTCTCATAAAAGCAATCTCTTCATTATATTTTTATCAGGTTTGTTATTTTTCACATTTTAGTATTAGACCAGAAACTCAGGTATTTCCAGTTTCTGACTGGAAAAAGAAAAAAAAAATGTTTAATACAAATATTTTATTAAAATGCATACGCAGACCTAAAGCTAGAATGGATTATTTGTGTGGAGTTTTTCAAAATACCATTGTGATCTTTATAACTGTGCAAGGAGAATCATACAAAGAAAACTTCAAGCCATTTTTTTAGAGAAAGAAATGCCAATATTCGAGATGTATATGACTGGGTTTGTTTACTTTAAGTTAGAAGTGAAATTTTGGCATCCAAGTGTTTATGGGAGCCCTGTACATCTAAAGGATGGAGTTTATACAGTGCCAGGGCTGTGTTGTCTCAGCTGCTTTTCTATTGATTAGCCGTACTGTCATAGGATGCCAGTCGTCTCTTGAATTGTGATCGTGCTTTACATGTACTCATGGGTGAGCCATTAGAGGTTAATTAAAACAAAAAGCTGTTAATATACTTACTATGTCAGTAAGTACTTAAAAATCTGTAGGTGGCTGATACGACAAACAAGGTGTTATGAAATACTGTCAGCTTATACTTCCCTGACCAAGTGGAATGTCAAGTTATATATTGTTTTAATAACTATCACCATAACAATAAAATTAATGGGAACACTCCAAAGCAAAACTAGATGCAAGTCAATATCTAGATCCTGCTCTAAGACCATACCTTCGATGTGTGAGTTAAAAACTATTCCTTTCCCCTCCCGCAGTTGTCTAGTTTAACAGTAAGATAATTGTAGCAGGACATACACATGCTCCACATTTAACACATATGCTAGCCTACATAATTTCTGGGAACTACCAAATAAAGACAACTGCAAAATTTTTCATGGAGTTGTAAGTATTTAAGAGATACTGGAAATCAACTTTAGAAGAACCGTGTGTTTAGCTTTATTCTGTATTGTACCTTTTCACCAAAGAAGCACTGAATAGTTTGCCTTAAATCCTTAAATTATGCATTAATAGAAGATTGAAAAATCTTTGCTATCAAGAAAGTAAAATCACCCAGAAAACCCTTCTACATAGCTTATTGCAGTTTGAAGTCATAGCATAAGAAAAACACTTTTTTTCTGTTAAAAAAAAATTAAATGAACAAACAGCTGAGGAGAGGAAGAACTAAAATATAGTTAGTTTCTGCCTTCATGACTAGCAAAGGAATATTTTTTAGCCTTTCCTTCACCACCCAGTAACAAATTCCTTGCCATAGTTTCCCTTTACTTACAGCAATTCACAGTTATTAAAAAGTTCTTATTCTTGTCTTAGCCATCTTTCAATCATTGAAGCACAGAATTGTTTGATTTGGAAGAGAGTTCAAGTATTGCCTAGTAATAACCCTCTGCCAGGGACACCTTCCACTATACCACGTTGCATGAAATCCCATCCATCACGGCTTTGAACACCTCCAGGGATGAGGCATCCACAACTTCCCTGGGCAACATGTTCCAGTGCCTGCCTACTCTAATTTTTGAAGGGGTAACTCCAGGCACTGGGAACTTCACCAAACTGCTGTGGCTTCTCAGATATGGACAGCAGCTTAGCTACTTCCTCCACCAGTTTCCTCAGGATGCACAGATTTGTCTTATCAGGATCCATGGGTTTGTGCACTGTCTTGTTTCTTAGACGGTCTCAGACCTGATCTTCTCCTATAGCAGGTGGTTCTTCACTGTCTCAGTCCCTGCCTTTACCACCTGTGTGTGTGGCTCAGACAGTGTGGCTGAAGGGAAAGACTGAGACAAAAAAGTTGTTGAGCACTTCTACCTTCTTCAAATCCCAGAAAACCAGGTTTCCTTTTCCTTATGAAGTGGGGCCATTTTTTCCCTAGTCTTCATTTTATCACAGACGTAACCCATAGGAGCTTTACCTCTTGCCATTGACACCTGTGGCCAGGTTTAATTCTGTCAGGGCATTAGGTTGCCTAACCTGATCCCTTGCTGTCCAGACAATCTCTTTATATTCCTCCCAGACTACCTGTCCCTGCTTCCGTGCTCTCCAGGCTTGCTTTGTGTTTGTCTTTGTCCAGGAGACCTTTTTTCCCTCCATTAACCTCCTGGTCATTTCATTTGTCTTCCTCTTCGTCGGGATGCATAACTCCTGAACTTGGTCGAGGTGATCCTTGAATATCAACCAACTTGCTTGGGCTCCTCTTCTCTCCAGGGCTTTATTCCATGCTACTCTACCAAGTGGACTCCTGGAGAGGTCAAAGTTTGCTCTTCTAAAGTCCAGGGTATACAGAGTTTGGTGTGCACCCTCCTCACAGCCTTCAGTATCTTGAACTCTGTGATTTGATGGTTACATCAGCTGTAAGCAGATGCACATTCCCCACAGCACCTCTTGGTGAGAACAGGGTTCAGCAAAGTACTTTTCCTTGTTGGCTCCTCTATCACATGGAGAAGGAAGCTATTGTTAATGCATTCCAGGAACCTCCAACAGACATAGGAGCAAGTCTCTCCTCTTGGCCTCTCCTTCAAAGAAGCACCCTGTCCCCCTGCACGTGCTCCTGTGGAAACTGCCTCACCATGCTCTGGCTGACATGCCAGGTCCTGTTTGCCCACTCTGCTCCTCATGCTCCCCAGGGCTGTTCTTTGTGGGCATTGGGGGTGACACCATTCCTCCTGGCCCCACACACACCTCATCAGCTGCTCACATGAGAGCTGCCACTTCCTTGCAGGTCTCAGCACTGCCTGGGTTTTCCCTAGGTCAGGACCACTCCCTTCCTACATATGCTATGATTCCCTCCTCCACTACAGAATGTGCCTACTGTTCAACTCTGCAATTAATGTTTTATTAATAACAATGTGGTCTACAACCATAAAGCCCAGCATGATGAATATTAATAGTTGGAAAGATGATAAAAATTTCAGAGCTAAGCACATGTGATTCATTAATATGAGGGGATCATCATAAAGGTCTGCTAGACTAAAATGCAGAGTTAAAAAGCCTTTTTTTTTTAAAAAAAAAGCCTTTGTAGTGATCAAAAACATCACTTGGTGCATTGATATTCATACTAATTGACAGCAGCACAACCAGTGTTCCCCTACACCTACTGCTTTCTCCCTCTTTACTCCAGCTTGACTCTTTGCTGGGTAGATCTCCCACATCTAAGCTCTCAGCTTTATATTGATATTTAGTTGAACATACAAAATACGTCCCCTCACTGTGTTCCCTAGCCCTTATTCCCTTCTTCCCAACAGACTACACTGGTTTTTTTGCCTATAAATTGGATATAAGCATTAGATATAAGCAGGCTTCTAAAACTGCATTGGTTTCAGCTAGATTCAGAATACAGTATCATCAGAATCATGTAAATCTAACCTTAACTTCTTTGGGTGAAGCAACTATGCAAGAAAACAGAACTTTTAAGGTGTCTTTCCCCTCAGAACAAAACCAATCTGAGTATCTGCATCACATTCTACCGGCCTCAATTAGAGTAGATGGTAGTTTTGTTTTTCACGTGGAAGATAAGTAAGCATGTTACGCTTAATTGCATTAGAAAACATGAAGCGCGAAACACTGCTAAAAAAACTGGTTTAAAAGCTAGTTGTGATAAGTTCTGAATTGGACTGCAATTTGAAATTATGTAAGTAGTTGAAAAAACTTGCCTTTGTAGAATTACCTTTTAGAGTTACCTTTCTTTGCACTAAACCTGAGGATTTTTAGGACAATACCTTGGATTTCAGATATTTCAACTCCTATAACCTGTGTTGCTTCAGTGTTTTTTTCCCTAAAACTTTGATTCACATAGTTAAGTATTTACTGTTTTCATTGAAAAGAAGCATTAAGCCTTTATAAGTTACAAGTCAAAGAAGAGTAAAATCTCAGCAATGCAAGACATAATCAAGTCGGGAATACAATAAATATTATGAGCAAATCAAACATGACCGCATGCTACTTTTATGATCCATTGTCTTACATATACTTCTCTTTTTTTCCTGAGATAAAGCATGTTCCATTAGTTTGGTATGGAGACATATACTCAAGGAAGCATTCCAACAAAATTTATACATTTATGAAATTGCAGAGTGCGACACAATTATCATTTTGTATTCTGATACAGATATGCTAGAGCTCTTAGCATCCCTGTGTGAGGTCTTTTCTTCTTATTCTAGCATAGAGAAACAGAGAAAGATAGCTATTTTTAATGCATGCATTTACTATTTTCCCCTAATTTTGACATAGTGCTAATGGTATTTTTTAAAGTAAATTTGATGTTAACTTTACCCTGTCACACTCAAATGTCCAAGTACATATTCATACTAGTCAAAAATGCAAAGCTACCCAGGGTCCATGATCTCAATAATGTACATGCTTGCCTTTTCTGGTTGCAAGTGTAAAGAAGCTTGCAAGCAACTAGCTTTTATCAATAAATATCTGCAGCATTATCTCAGTGCATGAACACCAAACAAAAGACACCCGACTTAAAAAGAATTTTTCCTTCAATAAGCAATGTGCTCTTGTAGTAAACAAAAGAAGTATAAAGAATCATGGAATCCGTAGGGTTGGAAAACGCCTCTAAGATTTCAACCATCAACCATCAACCTAGCACTTCCATTTTTACCACTAAATTAAGTCCCCAGGCGTCATATCCACACGTTTTTTGAACATATCCAGGGACAGTGATTCCACAACTTCTCTGAGCAGCTAGTATCAAGGCTTGACAAAAATCTCAGTGAAAAAAATTCCTAATACCTAATATAAACTTCCCCTGGCATAACTTAAAGCCATTTCCTCTGGTCCTGTCATTTACTTCACTGGAGAAAAGACTGACCCCCCATGTCTCTACAACCTCCTTTCAGATAATTGGAGAAAGCAAAAAGGTCTCCCCCGAGCCTCGTCTTTTCCAAGCTACACAATCCCAGCTCCCTCAGCCACTCCACATAGGACTTGTGCTCCAGACCCTTCAGCTTTGTTGCTTTTCTCTGGACAGGCTCCAGCACCCCAATGCCTTTCTTGAAGTGAGGTGCCCAAAACTGAATTCAAGGTGCAGCTTCACCAGTGCTGTGTACAGAGGGCCAATCACTGCCCTCATTCTGCTGGCCACACTATTGCTGATGCACACTAGGATGTCTTTGGCCTTCTTGGCCATCTGGGCACAACTGGATCACATTCAGCACCCCTATGTCCTCTTCCACCGGGCAGCTTTCCAACCACGCTGCCCCCAGCCTGCAGAGCTGCCTGGGATTGTTGTGAGCCATGGGCAGGACCCACTCCTTCAAAACACATAATGTTTAAGGGTTGGTACAACAAGACCAACCTATTCTCCAAAGTAATTAATGGAACATTTTACACAGAAGAAAATACTGCCCCCTTTGAGGTTGAGATAGATTATAGAATTAAGTTTCAAAATTATAACATTATTTTGATTTCTGTTGAAATTTTTTGTGTGGGTTTAGCAATCCTCCCAAAATCTCCATCATATATTTCCTATAGAAAGACAATTTATTTGGATACAGAAGTATTAAGATTTCACCTTCCTTAATATTTCATCCATATCAGAGAAATGGAAAAGCTATGCAACTAGGTTAATTTCTCTAACTGAAGTAGTAGTCATATTGCAATATACTTAAATGAATGGCTTTTTAAACTGCATAAATATTACAGCTCATGAAAATGTCCTGATTAGAAATGTCTATAGATATCACATTTATTGTTGCATATTGTCCTATCATATTTTTCTTCTAAATCGGATAGTGGTACCAGGAACTTGCAGTTTGAAAAGCTGGCAGCTGTATTGTGATATTGAATTAGCCAGGTGAGACCAAATTATGTTACCAGTTTGAAGTGCTGAAGCATTCCCTAAAGCAGCTTTCATTTAAGATATTAAATGTCATCATTTTCATACTTCATTGACTCTATAATTCAACAGGGAATAGCTTCTTTCACTGCACCAGTATCATTTGTGTCTTGATGAGGTCTTGTTTACCTCAAAAATTAAACTTAAGTAATGATCCTATTTAATGAAGTACTAAACATAGTAATAAAAATAAAAATATTTGCTTCTTATGTCTCAAAAGCTGTAAATTTCAATATTTAAACTTTGTTCACTAAGAACTCCTTAATTAGCCAATTAAGAAAGCCATTTATTTAGCCCAGTCATTTTTGATTACTCAAAAATGGGAATTATTAATATTACAATAGTTAAAAAGCCAAGATAAGGCTGACACTGGGGAACTTTTTCCTTGAAATTAGATTAAATTATGTTCTATCATCATAGCTTACTTAAGTGTTTACAGATAGCTAAGAGTTTGATTATTTAAATCTGAATTTCTAATGTAGGTAAACAGTCAATACTGATGATGGAGAACTACCTGCTCCTACCAAACCCTAGTGCAGTCAAAATCTTTGAATATCAGACTTACAAACATTCCTCCAGTATCCAAGTATACAAAATCTATACCAACGAAATCTGGGTGTAAAACTCTTTAGAACTCCCTGTCATAACTTCCAACCACAACTGACTATGCTGAGGACTACAATAATTATTGAAGTGACACATTATAAGGACATATTTTCTATTTCCATGAATTTTAAAAATGGAGTAGAGATAGTATCCATTTATGTCTCTTCCATCAGCCTTTCACAGGATAATTATAACTGAATAACATAATTTAAAAATCCTGAACCTGTCACAGGTATATGCTTCTCCAAGAGACTCCTGGAATATGAGTTTCCATGGCTGACAAATGTACGGCTTGCATTAAATTATCCACAAAAACTTTTGGGAGTTCCAGGAAAGAAAAGCGGCTAACTGACAAAGAAGTACTAACTTCTTTTTATATGCAGTACTGTAACGTCCTGCAAGTCCTGCTCCAAACTAAACTCTCAGTATGCCAAGTGTCCTGATTTCCCTCCTCATGACATCTGTGTGAGAAATTAAATCATTAGTTAAGCTGGGCCAAAACTAGAAGTTCTCAAGTGCAGAACATTCATGGGTCTCCTGAGCAATAGGTTATCTCTCCCATGTCCCCTTCAAAGGAGTTACAACCACTGGGGACATTTATGCAACCCACTCTTAAGTAAAGGCATAGGTAGTCAAACAAGAAATGTATTTTGTTGACTAGTCTCCTGTGCTATCCTCATGGAAAGACAAGGACAATTGAAAACAAAAGAAACAGAGATACATGAACTATATTAAATTTGGCTCTAAATTACAGCATTTAAGTGCTCTGCTTTTACTACTTTACTACTTATTAATTTTTCAAATCCTGCTGCTTTACCTGAAAAAATAAGAACCTTTCCCTGCGATTCTTCTTTCTAGAGGGAAGAACAAAGTCTTTCAGATAGAGAAGCTTCTCTTCTTAGTGACAGAGCTCTGGTGAGTAGATGGAGGAATCCAAGAAAGATCTGCTATCTCTGTCTGGATCTGCCTTCCCTGGGACAGGCCTCATGGGAGATTGGGATGTACGATATGGAAGATTATCCATCCTCACTTCTCTAGCTGAACACTGACTTTGCCTCAGGGAGAATGGACTATAGGGATGCCAGTTAGTTGTGTAAGGATGTCATGAGGTTGTGCAAGGAAAAATTAGAAGAGTCTAAGCTGTAACTTTTACCCATTTTCAAAAAAATTTTTGGATTTTTTAAACCCCACCAACACATAGAATGGTTGCACCAGTAGTGTAGCAATGGTAAAAGTCCTGGTAGAACAAGAACTTCTGTATCCTCTGAGAGTAAGGGCTGGTAAATTTAGAATAATTGACTGTATTCTTCTATTTCCTAGTGCACTATGTATGACCACCTTGTAAGACCACCTTATTGCACGTTGTCACAGGATGGCAGAATAAAGCCATGATTGTCACAGAACTTCAAAAAAGTGAGTAAATACTGAAAAAGGACAAAGTACTCTTCAGAGCCATTTAGAAGAGCTGCTATATCTGATGATTCAGGCTTCATTCACCATGTCCTATCTAATTGCAATTACAAGCTTTTTTGTCCTTGGTTGAGCACTACTGAAGGTAGTAATCAGCAAATGAACCCCAAGTTCAGTTCAGAAATGCAGTTCTTCTGTTTTGATGCATTTTGAATGTAATTATATTAGACTTCACTAGGCCAAAAGAAAGATGATTGTCAGGAAAAAGAAATACGATCCACTTAGGAAAATAAAAATAATATAGGATTTGTAGTTGAAGATATAGTCCACTCTTCAGATCTCATATTCACATACTTCACGAAGAAGGTAAATATATTTAGATGGGTGACTAGTAAATTAGCTTTTTTTCTTTTTATTTTATTAATCAATTCTCTTTAATGAGCATAGTATTCCTCTTGTGACTTTGAGGTTCAAGTACATATCCCAGTATTTCACTGCATACCAAAAAGCGTTTAGTGTTAGCAGAAGTCAGTATTAAGCCTGTCCCTCAAATCCTTTTAAGCCAGACCACACTTTGAAAAGTGTGTGAAGATATAAATTCAGGACACCCTTATATTATCAGTGTCTGGTTGTTTTAAAAAAAAATCAAAAACATTCAGGTTAATGTAAAGTAAGAGGAATACAAATAAAAGCTTTTTTAATTTTTTTTATTTTTAAACATGAAACCAAAACCAATTTTAAACATTAAAGGCAAATAAGAGACTAAGTAGAGCATGCTCACACTAACATGCCATAAATATCTTCCCTACATTCCCTGTACTCTCTGTATCATCAGAATAAGGATTGTGTGCTTTAGACTTCCATTGTGCTACAGATGATACTTATTTAGGAAACTGTATAAGACAATGAACTAATCATTAAGCCATTTTGAGACATCTTCAAGGTATTCTCATGGTGTTATTGCAAAAGAGCTCTCTTCTCAGATCTCCTGGATGGTGGTGGCATTAACAGTGGTGCTACTTCTAGAGCTGAGCTCTCTCTTGAATTCCTCTACCAAGGGCTCCTAAGTCCTTCATGCAAAACCAATTTTTCATTCCTCCTGCAACACAGTCTGGTCACCTCTTAATTAAAGAGAGTGCTTTAGTTACAAAAAAGATTTTCTAGTACTGGCAATTTCCATCCTTGATTAAATAGCAAACCCGTACTTTAAAGAAGTAAAACCCTGTCCTTTTTGATAGTTGCTTGTACTGATTTAGAGAGTGTGTGTAGCACTGGAAAGTAGACTCTCCTTCAACTGAATCATTAAAAACTGTAAAAGCATCTTAAGAAATTATTACTAGATCATTACCAGTAAAAACTAGGCAGTGTGCAATTGAATTTGGGATTACTGATCCTCAGCTTCTGTTTTACATGAAGAATATCAGTGCACCATTTTCTTCTAGTAAACAACATGGACCATTAATTTTGCCACAGGGAGTATATTTCAAGTAGAGAGTTGAACTAAAAACCAATAAATTTATTTGTTACGGTAGTGTTAAGTATAATAGTGTTTATACATTGGCTTTATTTCAAGATAACAGTGGCATGCATCAAAAGTTTTATTACTATCACTTACATGTTTCCATTCTTAAAATTCCTTGTTCAGCCTGAGCAAGTTTTGAAACCTATTTGAAAATATTATTTTCTGGGAAGTAATTTCTTAAGGTTCTGAAATTCCATCAAAAGGCTAATAAAAATAATGCATGATTGAAAATCAGTTCACAATCTTTTTCAAAAAACCTAGGATTTTTAGCAGAAAATGTCACCTGCTGATGCAAAACCCTACTTTAGTTCTAAAATAGCATTTTTTGAACTTGCTAGAAAATAGTAGGTGCAAATTCCTGCTGCAAACCAACAAAACAAAATGTGGTCTCATGGAAGTATCATAAAAAAGATAACTTATATCAGTAATCTTACCTTTGAGTGCTTAATATGAAGAATTTTATTTCATAAGACTCAATTAATTTTAACTACCTTTTGCCATACAAAAAACCCCTTACAAGATAGCACAAAATATACAGCTACAACACTGCATGTTCAAGGAATTAATTCATGTTTTAGTAAAAATTAGGCAGTGAGATGAAAATTTTATATTTGACATTACATCTAATTCTATGTTATCTAGTACTTCATCACAAATGAGTTTCAGTTGAAAAGTCATTTGTTAAAAAAGGATATGATAAAGCCTCTTGATCTCAAATATGTCAGTAATAGATAGTAGAAAGGCTAAAAACAACTTATACATTCCTACTTCTCACACCATGTTGAAAGTCAGAAACACAATAAATAAATTTGTAAGTGTAGAGCAAGCTTTTGTCTAAGGGTTACTGTCACCACTCGTTTTATTTGTAGAGATCAGAGCTTCTTATCATGTGCTTAACAAAGGACCTCAGACACATAGCTCAGGTTTCTGCATAGGTATACTTGGCATTTCTTACCTAGCCAGAGGGCAGTGCTAACAAGCCATAATTTCTCACCTGCTATTGTTACTTCTTTGTATTTTTAACATTTGCAAGGAAACACCTGCTTAACAAAGTGTGCCGTTATTATAGTTTCGTTTTTCAAAATTGTTTTTTAACTATCCAGTCATTAAAAGTAAATTCTTCACCATCCACCAAGTCACTCATTAGTAATAAGGAATTTGTATTTGTCAGCTTAGAAAAAAATATATAATTTGCATTTGAATTTTTGTGTGCAGTTTAATGATTTGTAACAGTAAAAGGAGAGAGACTTCCAATTCTCTGAAGATCTTGGTTTAAATGCCTACCCTGCCAGTCACTGATTGCTATGCATGAATATGTATACTTTACTCTTGTGTTTCAATCATCCAGTTCACAATGAACATGATTCTTCTTTCCTCCTAAACTTTCCCTTCTTAATTAGAGTCTTTTCACACTGCGACTATTCTGACCACACACATCTGAAATTTCACAAACTGATTTTCACCCATGTAGACATATTTACAGTACAACTTAAAGCCTAGTGGAGCGGGAAGAAGGGAAGGGAAGGGAAGGGAAGGACAAAATAAACCCTACCAAAACAAAACAAAACAAAGAAAAGCTTTCCCATGTGTAAATTATTCTGATAACCTGAACCACAGTCAAATAATGAGATGCAAATGTTGCCAATTAGATTGCAGGGACATGATGTGAGTGTTATATACTGAACAAGAAGGCAGCTTCACATATCCTTGATATAAGAAAAAAGTAACAACAAATAAAAACCTGGAAAGTTTGAAGTGGACCAATGATTACGCTTTATACATGCCTCTGTATAAAACATCCAGGTGTCAGCACACTACTGCATTCAAGCACTTGCGTAAATCAAGAAGGGGATTCAGGGAGGGAGAGGGAAGACTGAAACACTTTCAGAGAAGTAGGAATATAAATAGGATTATTTCATTTCTTTGCTGTTCCAGGTAAATAAATTGTGTAATACTGATTCCCTCTTTTTTTGGCTGAGCAATTAGTCCCAAGAGAGTAGGAATTCCAGTAAAACAACCAAAAATTATCTGCAATATTTTACAATTACATTTCACAAATCTCATATATAAAGTAAAGCTTTTGACAGTTTTTCAGGGGGAACCTTCTCTCTCTTTCCAACTACCTGACAGGATGTTGTGGCCTGGTTGGGTGTTGGCCTCTTTTCCCGAGTTCCAAGAAATGGGACAAGAGGAAACAGTCTTAAATTGTGCCAGGGGAGGTTTAGATAAGATATTAACACAAAATTTCTTCATGGAAAATGTTGTTCACAACGGGAACAGGCTGTCCCCAGAAGTGGTTTGGTCACCATTCCTGGAGGTATTTTAAAGGTACACAGAAGTGGCACTTAGGGACACAGGACTTAGTTCTGGGTTAACGGTTGAAGTTGATGCTCTTAGAGATGTTTTCCAAAAAAAACCCAAAAAAATACCAAAAACCCAACAAAACAATTTCATAAACAAAATAGCTTTCTGAAAAATATGACTTCTCAATGCTTTGCAACAGTGTGCAAAACTGGCAACAGAAAGATCCACACTAGTTCTCTAGGGCATCCTTCAGAACTGCTGATGTGAGGGCTACAAAGACCACGAGATACAGAAGCACTTTTCCTGTCACAGTTCATTGTCTACAGCACAAGCTACTAGTAAGGCCATCCAGGAAACAGCCTCCTTCCTAAATGGAAAGTCACTTTTAAGTGCCTTAGTCTCTTAGTTTGCAGACCAGGAATAAAGGGAAAACCTAAGAATATTTTAAAAATTCTTTCAGGGAGAAATATGGATCCCTTTCACTGACACTATTAAGTCTGTATTTCAGTCCCTATACTCTCCCTATGCTCACATTCTAGAAAGGACTATTTCTTGCAGTACAAAATTACAAATACTTTTCGGCAATCTTCAAAATCATCATGAAAATACCGGAAATGCTGTTTCTAAAACCAAGCCAGTACACCTGCCTTTCAAGCATGGTGTGTGCAAGTATGTTGTCATTTCTGCACGGAAAAATATCTCTCAGAGGCCACCTAAAAAGCCTCCAGATCCTTGCTATAAATCACAGTACAAGAAACCTACCTATAAAAGCTCACAATTATATCTCAATATTTATGACACGTTTTGTTTAAATGCAAAGAAGTTGCACATCTATTGGGAGAAAAGAAGCTGAAATTTGAAGCAATAAAATGGTTATGTTGTCTTTTTCATATAATTATATATTTACCAAGATGTTTACTCATATTTTATTTTAAAAAAAATATTCAGGAGATTTATCTTTACTGGAATATCTTTGCATTCTGAAAGAAAACCAAGTGCTCTTCCTTCAGAGCAATGAAGGAATAATGAGGAGTCAATGAAAGGAGTGAAATTAATTCTGTTACAACCAGATGATAATTAGTTTTTGTTTACTTAATATAGTACTTAAGCTGGAGAATAAGTTAATTAGACTGGTTTACAAATAGCGGCATGTGCCACACACTGCCTGGAATATAAATGTTACTCTTGCAAATAAGGATGTATGACTGGCAAGATAAAATCAAGAATTGGTGGTAGTGTTCTCCAAGAAATAAAATGCAGGGAATGTAAGTCTAATGCCTTCCCAGCTAATCAAAACCCCAGCAACTCCACTTTCTAACTAATTAAAATAAATACTGGGATAAAATCATTAACATAAAAATTAATATTTGCAATCCATTTTTTGGACTTAGCTGCATGTAAGTTAGATTTACAGGGAAGATATTTTTGAGAACTAAGAGAGAGTCTGGAATCCAGTGTCCTATCATTCATGTACTTTAATATATGAGCACAGATCCTCAGTAATTATGATGATTGCTCATGAATATCTTCATTTCAGGACTAAAAATACTGTGATGTACCCCAAGTCTCCTAGAAAGTAAACATCCTTTTGAAAGACTCATTTCACAGTAAGGAGGTATTAAACACAGTATTTTGTTCATTATTCATGCAGTAGTTAGTAGGTTGAAGTAGACAAACTGAATCAAGTTTTGTACAAGTAGGGGAAGACAAGAGGACATAAGACAATCTCAGCTTCTGTGAATTTTACAAACCAAAGGAATTGCGAGAAAGTCAGCAGAAATATTTGCACATAAGGCATGACTCAGTATCTTTCAGTGACAGAATTGGAGGCTTTATTACATAAAGGCAACAGATTACGTAACCGGTTAAATATGAGCTCTTAGATCCTTACAAAGCGTAACATTTGCTTCCTATTGCAAATATATCAAACCTATAATGGTCTACAGATCTTATGAAGATTTGTGTGTTTCTGATATACAGCTCCAGGGTACAGTCCAAAGCAGTACTGAATTAAAAGAGCAAATGCAGCAATCTTTGTGTCAACTGAAAAGAGGCTTTAACCTTAGTCTGGTCAACACAATCAGATTTCTTGAAAAGCAGGAGACAAATTAGATCATCTGAATTATATAGCTTTTGACAAATACCGTCTTCTGCTTTAGAAACTCCCTTTTGTTCTGCACGTTCCAGCTGAATTAATCAAATCAATAGGATGGACAATATCACTGGCAGAGAACTGTTTCAGTACAAGAAAGATGTCGGCCTGGTGTTTAAAACCACAAAAATCCCCAAAATGTGTCACAGAAACATTTAATAGTGCGTGAACAAAAGAGTTGGGTGAACCAAAAGAATGACTACCATGTATGAATGTTCATCCTAACTTCAGGATCAAGGAGAAAATAAAACCATTACTGGGAAAAAGCAAACAAAAAGCTAAACAAAAACCCAAAACCTTACCTTCTTCTGTGGGGATCATCCAAGGGTAATTTTTCTTCTGTGATAGCAAGGGATAGCCTTTCTAATGCCTGAATCCCAAGATGAAAAGCATGAGCAAGACTGAAGTATTCGGACTGCTACCTTGTTACAGGCAAGGAGTACAGGAGATCCAGAGCACAGGAACAGCCAGAGAAGGTTACAAGCAGATACAGAGGGAGAGAAAAAAAAGGTGCAGGATTCTATACCCTTGACACAAACGTGAGAGGAAGGTAATTGAAAGCTTTTCTATTATTTAAGGCTAAAGGAGTGACATACCTATTCTTCATTTACCATGAAATTACAGGGTTTAAAGACATGCTGCATTATCATTTAAGTCTATTTCCTTACATCAATTTTTTTATCTACATAATTTCTGTGACCTGCTTATCTACTTCTCCTCCACAGTTAAAAACTACATCCAGTCAATTCATTTCAGTGCTTACCTACTTATGCATTTTGAAAAAAAAATTAAAATATCTAACCTTATTATCTCATATAATTTCATCAATTAATTATATTTATCTTCTCATGGACATGGAAAAGAATTATTCCAGTTTTCTTTGCAACAGTGGTTTACATATTTAAGAGTATCATCTTAAACAGAGTAACATTAATTGAATAATATTTTTGTTGTAAGCCATGTTTAGTTGACCTATTCTCACCCTTATTATCCCCTCTGAGCTTTCTCCAATTGTGCAAAGCTCAGAACTGGACAGAAACCAAGGTCCTCCCAGTATTCTGTAGAGCAGGATTATTTCAAAAGGCCTTACAGAATATAGATTCACTTTTACCAGAATATAGTATTTACTTTTTTTCCCAGAACAGCAGGATATCCCTGGGCTATGGCTCAGCTAGAGGTCCATTACTGAGCTTTTTTAGAATAGCTGTGACCTGAACATTTATTTGACTTCCTATACTCATGCAATTTTTAAATTCCTGCTTTAATGTGTTTCCTTATAAGTTTTGCATCTTATTTTTTCCCCAGTATCTTCAATTTCAACATTTTTAATTATCAAGTGTGTAGTCTTTCTCAGTTCAGTGATATCACATTTTATTCTGCATCCAGTCACCCCGACCACTAGCAAAGCTTTGATGAAATAAAAGCATCAGAGAATTGTAATTTGCAACAGTTCTCAAACCTTAATGTTTAAAATCAGGTCTGGATAAGATCAATAACACCTATAAGTTATCAAAATATCTTTTTTTCCTCCTTTGGTAATATTAAGATCTTAGGCATTATTAATTTCATCTTTCAGCTGCTAACATCTGGTATTTGGGTTTTTGTGGGGATTTTTGGAGTTTTGATTGGTTGGTTTGGGGATATTTTGTGGGTTTTTTTGCTAAGAGAGTGTGTCCATGATCTTATTACAATATACTCTTCAGTGGCTCCAGTCTCAGCAGTGCAAGCATTCAGTTTTCATTTTGCCATTTCACCTCTCTGCAAATTAACACAATTCTCTAAAGAAAAATATTCTATGAACTACTTGTCCAAGGACAAACATGTATCCTTGGGGAATAATTAGGTAGCCAGAAATTAAAAAACTCCCAATAATTTTTTTTAAAATAATAGTGATTAAGAGTTCAATAATTGAGGAACACCAGCACTAAAATTAGAGCTTTCCCTTCAGATTCAAATCTCAAGGTACTGTCTTTACTTCATTTGATCATTATAGAGCCATGACTTATTAAGGTAAGTGGGATACGTACATGCTAACCTATTTGTGATATAACTAAAGATCATCCTTTTCCAAAGTTAATGGCAAAGATAGTGGGCCAAAAACCATGCAGAAATTCTGTATCTTAAATATAGTCAGTGCTTAATAAGGATATAACATATAGTTGTATCAAAGTAATGCTTCTAAGTAATGTGTCACTTTAGTGGGACCAAGAATTGTCCAAAATAAAGCTGAACAAATCAAAAGACATAAGGTTAGAAAAGTAGATTCTAAAGTAAAACTTGTTCTTTTTAAATTTGGAAAAAAATATTATTTTTCCCTGTAATCATGAGTAAGATTTCTAGATTTATCTGTTTTGCCCTATTGAGCTGTAAAATACATTATTATGTACTCCTTGAAATTATCAAAGTATTTGGAGATTTTGACATTTCATATAAATATGTACCCATCTCAGAAAGGATTTGTCTTGTTTCCTCTTTTTGGCAATATGAGCACAAATACAATAAATTACCTCTCTCACATTAAATAGATGCATTTCAGTTGAAAGAAATTTGAGTTAGTAGTCCTTTTTCAGAACCTAAGCTACTCTAGCTTGGGTAGTTTTGCAAACTATACGTTATCATATAGGCATGCACACAGGTAGCTTTAACTGAGATTTTTGTCACCTCAGAATGGTTTCCTTGTATGCCTGAGCTCATCTAAAGGGTTACATACAAGCAGTAATAGTAGTGAAACATACAAATAAACATTTCTCACTTATTAGGGGGTATTAATAATCTTAAGTTTATCTAAGACAATAATATTAAGATAATTGTATTATTATAACACTAATTATATTACTGATAATACTATTCATATAGATAGTATATATAGATCATATAGAGATATCCTATTAATTTTAATAATACTATAATAATTCAGATTATAGCTACAAGTAATCTATCAAGTGTAATTTATCTGAGAGCCAACATGAAGATCTTAACACTGTTGCATCTAATAGTTAAGATCTTAACTAGAAAATACCTTGACATTGCTTAACTGTGTGTTGAATGAGCATCAGGTGAGCGTCACAAGTATAACAAACTATTGAGTGTCACCTGTGCTATCAGCATTCAGGCATGCCATGTAAGTCACCATACTGGACCTTCATCTGACTAAATTTCCACATATCTTTTATCTTTCATATGACATGTGAGAGATATTCAGTTGTTTACTGCCAGTACACAGACTGGATAAAAGTGAATGTTAGATACCAGCATTTTGACCATATTACAAGTTCAAGATGCTGTCAGAAGATAGAATTACAGTCAATACAAGAATGTTTTTAACAATGCTGTTCCTAGGAGATAGTAGCTGATACACAAAGCTGACCATCTTCCTTATTTAATCTTGTTGCTTTGCATAAGACAGTCTGTCTTTTGGAAGGACTGTAGTTGAGGTTTTTGTTTGCAGCCACAGTCTGTTGTTAATCTATTTTGGTAACCACATATCACTTTCCCCACTAACGAAATAGTATTTACCTTTCCTCCCTTTCAAAGTCAGTTAATGCTAGCCTTTACAGTGAAGCTTTTATTTTTTCCTCTTTTAACTATTTCATTCACTTTGCCTAAAATTGCTTCAAACAAGTTTAATAAACAGTCACATAAACTGGCTATGCATCAAATTAAATCGATGAGCACTGTGCAGGAATGTTTTCGTCTTCTATCTTTCCCTTCTATAATACAATGCTTTTTCTTTCTTATTTGGTAAACAAAATTCCATTTTCTCTCTCTGTACTAAACAGAGCATGACAGCTCTGGAAATAGTTGAACTTGCCAGCTAGAAAGGTAAATTACTCAATTCAAAAGTTAAGATTTTCCTCCCACAAAGTAAGAACAGAAATATTTCCTTCACTATTTAATAAACATTGTTTCCCTCTCCTCCTTGTTCCCTCTCTGAGACTATAACAAGCTTTTCTTAGATTAAAAAATCCAAAGCAATGACTTGTTTCTTCTCTACTTGAGAAACATTTCTGGTTTGTGTACTGGAGTTGCTTTTCTCACTATAATGCTAAGTATTTCATAAATTTACCTTCATCTCAGGACAAAACAGATTTATTGAACTATGAATATAAAGTAGACAAAAATCTAAGTTCTTATATTTAATAAAGTATGTAGTAACTTACAGGAACAATCAGGAGGCTTAAAGCTACTTAAATGAAGATACTAAGGGAAGTTTTGGTCACTCTAACCAAAGTGATGGGCTAGAACTCATTTTTGAAAGCTTCTATTGCAATTGAAATATTTTAAAGTTGCACTATTCCTGTCACAAGACATTTTATCATGCTTGTCTTAGAAAGAACAATCCATTGTCAAACACTTCAATTTCCCCATCTGAGCTGGTAATGAGAGCACTGTTCAAGCATTACATTACCAAGGGACAGAAATCTGCCATACTAATGTGTTTGCAATAGTAAAGAAATATATTCTGTAGTAAATATTTCCTCAAAAGTTTTCTATGAACCTATAACTTCACTGCAAGAACAAGATATATTCAAAAAGCTGCACTGCACAGTCAGTTATCAATTGAATGGCTCAAGTATTGTTTTATGACTAGATAGCAATAAAAATTTAATTTCAGAGACTAAATCTTATGATTGGATATCAATAACAATTTAATTTCAGAAACTAAATGTCAAGCTTTAGTATCTTAAATCTACAGCAACAAAACAAGGGAAGTGCATTATATAGACCATGTTCCTTTCCCTCAGTAGTTGGAGTAAGAGGTACAACAAGAGGTATAAATAGCATCATCTCATAAGAAGTGTATCTGAAAATTTTCAAAATGCATTCCAAATGCAATAAACATCCTGCAAAATTTTTTTCAGATGCTGCTTGTGTTCACAATGGCTGGAGTGGCTATGTCACTGTGTTACAACAGATGTCTAGTTACCTGATAAAGAGACATTTCAAGTGGATTTGAGAAGGCAGTCCCTGCAAGACACCTAGGAAAGATTTTTCTAGAGTTCAAGGTCGCAAAAACTAAGAATTTTTGTAAGACTCATGGATTTCCACACGAGTCAAGTACAATGAGATCTCAGGCTGGACCAGCTACATAAAGTACATAAAGTCAAAGAGCCCATGATAAGCAGCAACTCAAGGAAAAAGGTTTAGGAAAATGCTGACTGCTATCATACTGATCCTCTCCAGATTATTCTCAAGTTATTTAGCCACATTCATTCAACTGCTCCTCCTGTGTGTAGAGCTTCCCTACAGATGTATGGTAAGGCCAAAAGTATGACAGAAACACAGCTTCCCTATAATTTCTGACTTATTTTGTAAAGTCCTTGTTATAAAGAATAATGACCCAAACTGGAACAAAAACCAAAATTTGCTAAATATAGAGAGATCACCCACTAAGAAACACAAAGTGTAGCAGCCTGTCTCTCTGTTCCTATTCTTATAACTAATTTTTTTCCTTCTTTGCTTTGTAACACAAGAAACATTCTCTGATTTTTTTTTTTTTTTTTTTTTTTTTTTTTTTTTTTTTTTTTTTTTTTTTTGGGGCCCCATATTATGTAACACAAGAAACATTCTCTGATTTTTTTTTTTTTTTTTTTTTTTTTTTTTTTTTTTTTTGTTTGGTGCACCATAACTAGTGAATAATAGTTTTTATACCAGATTTGCAGATTTCTTCTTCAAGATTTCAGGTTTTCCTCAGTTCTTAGGTTTAAGTCAAAATAACATTCCCCACTCACTGGCCCCTATTACCATAAAGACAAAAAGCTACCAAAGGAAGATTGGTGAGCATCAGGCAAATTCAGTTAGAAACAGTACATTCCTTCAAAAATAACAGTTAAAATACGTGAAACACACAAATATCAAATCCAGATTCAAATTCAGCCATGATATGGATGGGAGTAGGGGAGGAATTTCTATAATGGACAAGCAACTTGGTTGTCTTTGGTTGCCCAGAACAGCCACATCACATCAGGAGAAGTAGGCATCATTGAGGTGTTTTAGTAAATTACAGAATTTCATATTTTATTGCCTTCAATTTTGTCTCTTCACCTTTTGTTGTGGGAAATTCACATCCACATTCAGTTTAAAGAGATAAAACCCACTTCACAAAGTAAAGCACCAGTGCAGTTTCTCAAGATCTATAAAGTTTATAAATGTATAATATGAATTTTACTCGGCTAATACTGCTTTCTCCAGTTAGTTAACTATTTCACAACTTTACAAACTTGATTCCAGGAGACAGTCAAATGCATCTTTGTTGATGATCTTAAAACCAGTATATGATTGCCTTTGATTCTCAAAGCCTTCAGTACTGGTCTCAAGTGGTAGCTAGCATATTTTATTTTCCTCTTAATTTTTTATTTTCCTGTTAATTTGTTCAAATATTATTGCACCACCTTATCAGACTGATACCACAACATTATTTGGCATTGAATTTTGCACTTTGACGTATATCAACTTAACTGGATAAGAATGGGAAAGACAAACAAAACTAATCAGAAACAAAATTAGTTTACTTCCAAGCATAATTCAGTGAAAGCAATGGGAATAGGTCTGAGTCATTATTTAAACTGCAGAATAGCAGGAAGACAGATTGCACATTTAGTGGACTGATAAGAGAGCAGCGGCCAAGAAGGCCAACAGCCTCCAGGCCTGTATCAGAAATAGTGTGGCCAACAGGATGAAGGCAGTGATCATCACCCTGTACTAGTGAGGCTGCAAGTTGAATTCTGTGTCCAGTTTTGGGTCCCTTAATTCAGGAAGAACATTGAGGTGCTGGGGCATGCCCAGAGAAGGGCAGCAAAGCTGGTGAAGGGCTTGGGGCAGCTGAGGGAGCTGGAGTTGTTTAGCCTGGAGAAAAGGAGGCTCAGGGAGATTTTTTCACTCTCTATAGCTGCCTGAAATTAAGATACAGCCGGGTGGGGGTTGCTCTCTTCTCCCAGGCAACCATTGACAGGACAAGAGGGCCTGGTCTTCAGCTGCACCAGGGAAGGTTCAGGTTGGGCATTAGGAAGAAATTCTTCAGAGAAATGGTGACTGGACATTGGAATGGACTTCCCAGGGAGGTGGTAGTCACCATCCTTGGAAGCGTTTAAGGAAAGATTAGATGTGGCACTTAATGCATTGATTCAGTTGACGAGGTGCTTGGTCAGAGGTTGGATTTGATCTCAGAGGTCTTTTCCAATCTAACTGATTCTGTCGTAGAACAGAACATAGTCCTGCATGTGCATACTTAATGTGAATTTTGTCCTAAGGAAGATTGTCACCCACTTTAAGGGGTGACACATAAAATAACTCCCTGGTAGACATTACAAGAGAGATTAATCTGGCTAAGGACAATTCTGTGCTAGGTAATGATGTCAGTACTGTAGAGAATTCAGTTCCTGCTGGCCTTGCAATTTAACATGTAAAACCACTTGTACACAGGAGTTTTTTGTTTCACAATGGTGGTCTGAATAGAAAATGCACTAACATATGTAATAAATCTTACAACTTCCAGATTACAGTATATTTAGATTTTTTAAATTTTTGTTTAAAAATAAAAAGAAATGAAGGCTGCTAAGCCTGCAGACCATCTCCTGTACCCACATCTAAGGAGAGAGCAACCAGCCATTCTAGCAAGGTCTGCTGCATCACAAAGCCTATTCCTGGCTTTGTAGCCCCCTCCTCCTGCTGTTGAGTTTACAATTAAGCATATGGGCTGGTAAGTGTAGTAAGAATTAGTAAAGACTTCTCAAAGACAGACTTTCCGCATTCTCTCCGGCCTCTAGTAGCAAACAGTTCACTTTTTCTCCACCTTTCCCCTCCACCTACTACCTTACAAGCATGCAGTAATGCCAGTAGGAATTTTAAACCCACTGGGTTACATGGAATACAGGAAAGCAAATTGCTTTTTCTCAAAGTTAGTCCTAATACTGCAAAAAGATGTTACAGGTAAGCATAGAACACAGCAACTCTGTTGCAAGGAAAAAATAATGTACCTAGATTAATTTATCATGGGAGAAGTCTTCAAAAAATAAAACTGAAATAAAGAATGACTGAATCAATTTTGTGAATTTTTTACATACTATGAATAACTTTAATTCTTTAAGACACACAACTCTAGCAGTACTTCAACTGCAGAGCAAGTTTTTACTGCCACATTTTGGATGGCATTGCTTATCATGCTTGTAGCAATTGCAGTTACAATGCAATATTGTAATATGAGGGAAAGCCAAGATGTTTCAACTTAAGAGATATTCTTCTGTCACACTTTCTTTTCACTTCACTTCTTTACCCCTTAGACATACTTGTTTGTGTCTTCACTGCAAGGATGATTTCCTCCAAACTAATTTCCTTCTGCAGGGGGAAAAACTGACAAGACTGTCACGCAAAAAAATCTTACTGTTACAAGCTTCAAAGATGAGATGCATTTTTCCTCTTGTAAGAGCTGTTTAACCAGCAAGATATATTCACCATTTCCCTGCTGCTCCCAGAGAAACAGCACAGGATGTGTGCTCTGAACAGAACCAGAAACTGTTTCAGGTGTAGTAGCACAACACATGATAAATCTCAAGACTTAAACTGGGATCAAGTATAATATTAAATGTCAGTCAAACTGTATCCTACATGAAAGTGCCTCCAACTCCCCATCCGTTCCCCAGCCACTCCATATCCCATGAAGAACAAATGTCTGAAGGAGAGTCAAAGCATTTTAACAGGTTTGATGTATATCAAATAGTATTCTGTGCTCTCTTTTTTTCCTTAGCAAAACCCAAAATTGTAATCAAAGAAATAGGCACTTCTAAGTTTTATCTTATTGAAATAATACCCTAAATATGCTTCTTTGCTCAAAAAATGAAGTATGAATTGCTTCTCAGTTTTTTCAAGTTGATGATAAAATAGTCAATATAATTTATATGACCTGTTCCACATGGGGTTGTCAGATAATGCATGTCTAGGCAAAAACACCATCACACACTCTTATACTAGAGAATAAGTCTGAGTGAACCTAAAGCTAGTAACTTGTCCTTGTTTGAGCATTAATTGTCTTCACCATAGCTAGTACAGGGCTGTGTCTTGGGTTAGTGCTGGAAACAGTGTTGGTAAGACAGGAATGGTTTTTTATTGCTGAGCAGTGTCAAGCCTTTACTTCTTTTAGTACTGCCCTAAAGGGGGCAAGGGGGCTGGGGATGTAGGAGTTGGAAGGGAACTCAACTGGGACACGCGACACCAACTGACCAAGGAGATATTCCATATGATAGGACATCATGCTTAGTTTATAAAGATCGGAGGAGAAGAGGGAAACGGGCAGGGAGATGTTTGTTGTGAGGACCTTTGTCTTCACAAGTCACCACTGCTACATGTGAAAGAGCCCTGCTGTCCTGGAGGTGTCTGAGTACCTGCCTGCTCATGGAAGTGATGAATTAATTCCTTGGTTTGCTTTGCTTATGGGCATGTTGCTATTGCCTTCCTTATTAAACTGACTTTATCTCAAACCATGAGTTTTCATTTGCTCTTCCTATTCTCTACCCATCCCAGTGGGTGAGAACCTGCACGGTGCTTGGTTGCTGTCTGGGGTTAGCCACGACACCACTACAAATCAAAGACAGCTTGGCCTATCAAATATATCTTTCAGTTACCTCACATTCTCCAACAGAAAGAATTCACATTATAAATCAAGACATTACCCTTCATTCTTCTGACAGATGATTATTTCATTTGAAGATAATTTATTCTGTTGGGGTTTCAGTCTATTTATCCTCATCTACTGACTGCTGGAAGAAGAACTAGAGTTACCTGAAAAAAACCAGTATGCTATTAAGTCACAAATGAACAGAATCTTAAAGACAGTTCTCATTGAGCCAACCTCCACTGTTACAAGTATGATTTTAAACTTTATACCTAATACACCCAGAAAGGAAAAAATATGAAAATGGAGTATTTTAATGAATTACTTTGCACAAAATGTGTCAGCTTATCAGGACAGATATGCAAGATAAGGTATTAATAAAAGTTAACAAATTTCCTACTGTGACATAAAGAGAATTATTAAAGTGATCTCACAATCAGTGATGTTTAATGCCATAACTCCTTAAATCACTATGTTCTGCTCTGGTAAAATGAAGGCTTCACATGAAGCGTGGAATATCTTACTGCCAAGTCTGACTAGGAAACTGCCAACATGTTTTAAACAGGATATACAGTAATAAACTGCAGTACTACTCGCCAATATGTAATGACTTCAGTACTGCATGCATTATAAAGTTTTAAAACAACAATGCTGAAAGATACAATTTCCTTTGCCATCTCTTTCCTGCTTGTTGAACTGTGAGCATCCCAATGACAGCCCAATTCTGCTAAAGAAAAACCCACCCCTGTAAAATAACTGGATATTTTTCACCTATAGTTGTATTTGAGCTATTTTAAATGCAAAAACCCTGAAGCAATTTCTCTGGACTGTTTCTATACTTCTCCACAGGATGCTGATGCAACACTACAACCCCTTTGAGGGGATAGGTTAGAAGTTGTTATTCCAGACCCTTGCTGGGAATATCTTCTTGAATACTCCTTCCAGGTAGTCATTGATATAGTTTTCATGTAGTATTATGCTGTGAATCCTAGGTGTCAAGTAGATCTGCTTGTTTCCTAAGAATGCCTTCCCTTCCTTCACCTTTCTATCTGTCTCTGGAGAGGAGGTCAGCTGTGGTTAAGCATGCATTTGGAATACAGAAGACAAGCATCCTGAGGTCAAACCATCCAGTTTTAAGATTAAAAACATCTTGACAGCAACCAGGGAAGTGCTGATACATAACAAGTGCATACATAAGTCTGTAATAGAAAGATCTTGCTTCAGATATATGGATTGATCTCTTCATGCAAAATAACTTCAAGTGTCTGAGGGTTTTTTTTTTTTTTTGTTTGCTTTCTTTAAAAAAAAGAGCTTTGCTGTTGTGCAGCAGCCTGTTTCAGGCAGACTGCACATTTTTCAAAGCAATGCCAAAGTGCAGTTTCACAAACCAGTTAGTATTGCTTTTGTAAATACAGGCTCCCAGCTTTCTACTGAAGCTCACTGATGATCTAATTTTTTCAGATCTCCTTACTTGTGCAAAGGAGGTTCCTAGTACTACCGCTTATACGATTGCTTTTGGTCGACAAAAACAACTCCAGCTTTGTTTATTTTACACAGCTAACCTGCAGTCAGACCAAGGAGTGCTGGTGCTGACACTGGAAATGTGATTGACTGCATCTTGTAACAGCATATTTAAATAATTCATAAAACTATACCTAAATCTTTCCTTTCTCTCTTGGCTTTCTCTCAGATTTTTTTTTTCCCCAAGTGGTTCTTTATCACTTCAGAAATCCTTTGTTAAAAAACTGTATTGGCTGACACTCATTACTCATTGCTTCTGCCCTCCCTCAAAATATTCTGCCTCTCATAGTTGATGATCCACTGAAGAGCTAACTGAAAGTCATACATTGGTCAGCCCATATTGCATTTAGACCATTCTTGTTTATCAGCTCTTCGCAGAAATTTTGTGACTCTGAAGTATATAAAATATACAGAAAAACTCAAAACAATAATCTCAGGTTTTCCCCTTAAAAAGAGAAAACAATGTCTGTATAATATGGAGAGAAGGAACGACAAGCTTCTGCAGCACAAACGGATGAAGACAAAGTCCCACAGCAAGGTTAACATTTTCTATTTTGTAACAAATTCCATAAGATAGCAGTGTATCAGTTATAGCAGTTGACTCTTTGCTATAAAATTCTTCCTACAATTGCACCAATTAGGTGCTCCAGAAACACTGATGAATATTTAAGGGCTGAACATGAACACATGCTATATAAGCACTTGAAATTTGTACAGCAGGGGGGAAAGATACTTGATCACTATTTTACAGATGTATGCTGCCATATACTGGTAGCTGAAAGCCAGTTCTCATTTCAGTTTCTGCTCCCACTGAGGATGTTCAAAATACCTACAGCCTTAACAAAAGTGGGAGAAGACTTAAGTAGGAAGATGATACGTGCAATATATTCATCATTGGTTAATCCTGAGTCTAAAGGTACTTTTCTCCAGCGCTTAGCACTCTGATATTTGAAATAGTCTAACATAATGAAACAGAACATTAACAGAAAACAAATAAAAGACAAATGAAAACAAAGAAAACATGCCATTTTACAAAGTCAAGAGTTGATTAGCTACAGGAGTGAACTGAACTGTTCAAGGCTGTGTCAATTATTTTGTCTACAGCTTAAACTCGTTACATGTTTCCTTATTAAGGCAGTTTGTGTATGCCTCCATAAGTGCCAATTCTGAAGTTAACTGACACATTGAAACGTACGAAACCCAAACGCTTTTTAGCTTATTATGTTGCATAGACATCTACATTCATTAGAAGTACTAGGAAGTGTTCCACAGCATTGGAATTCAATTATCTGTCCTTTTAATTGTCACAGCAGTCCTGTCTGGCATGGATTTTGGCCTGGATTAAACAGTGCTCTCCCAAACTATTCTTGGGCACAATTCAGGAATTGCCAATGTTCAGAAATTACTCCCAAATGCCAATTTAGAAACAGCAATTATATTTTTAAAGAGTAGGATTCTAGTGTTCTGGCATTAAGGCTAGCTGACACAGTACAATTGTACTCATTACATACCCATAGACTTATTTAATTTACCAATATAGTCATAAGCAAAAAAATCCCCAAAAAATATTTTTCAAAGCAAAAATGCCACAAAAAAATTCAGATGTCAACATAAGTTTGGCATTGAAATCCTTTATATAGCCTAAGATTCAGATATTTTCTAAAGGTATATATAAAAATTTAAGCAAGGAAAGAGAGGCCAGAAATGCAAATCTGCTGTACTATATGAAGAAAATCTCATTTTTAGATTTATTCTTATTTTCATCTTCAGCACAGGGGAAGAAAACCCTGACCTACAAGTGCTAGCAAGAGTCATATTTCATTCTAGCAAAATTTCACCTAGCAAAAAGGTACCCCTTTATAGCTCTATATGATACCTATTGATTCATACTAAAGAATGACAGCACAGTCATTTTAGGACAGCTGATAGAGCAGACTAAGAGAAATCCACTTTCCTGAACAATATGTTTTAACTGCTTAAGAACAGCCTAATACAAAGAGCTGTTTGGAGGAGTGGAGATACCTACCTAAACATAGACCCTAAAGCATCTTCAAATATTGACTATTTCCTAATGCTGAGATTTCCAGAAGAACAGAGGGTTTAAATAATATATGCCAACCAGTCTATACATATAGATATAGTGTTCTATACTAATCAGTCTCTTCCCTTTTTGGAGTAATTTGAAGCTGTGTTAGTCCCCTTATGGGAGCCACCTGAAAGCAGAAAAAGGAAACGGTTCCTTATTGGATTCAGTGATTTTTAATGCACCATTTAAATAATATTTACACCGTTATATATATCACCTTCCAATTGAAGCAGTGTAGTGTATTAACCTAGGTGCTAGAAGCAGTCTTTTAAAGTAGCATTCCTTTCTCCCTGCAGACTGAGAAGTAAAACCAATAAAATGTTGTGATGACAAACCAGTCATGACAAGAATTAATTTTTATCTTTTTAGGCATCTACCTCCAGCCTCTAAATTTGACTAATAACAATAGCTTAATGCATGCTGTCTTCCTCCAGCAGAAATGTTTTGCTCCATAGTTTCAGGTGAATATTTAGTAAGAAGAACTTACTAAAGAGCTTAAGGAGTAAAAATCACTGTAATGGGATGGAAAAAATCTAGTAGAACAAGATGCATAGGAAAATACCGTGCATTTAATATATTTTAACAGAGGCCAATTACAGGTATGTGTGCTACTACTTTTTAAAAATTGTGAAAGAAAAAATCCTCAGTCTCCCTATCTGAAAATAAAGTGCTAATGAAGATATCAATGGATGATCAGTCAAATTAGTATGCAGTATTATTAATCAATACTGTAGGGGTACTTCCAGAGGTCTGTTGCAAGATGCCTCATATAAGTCTGTACATATTTGCCACAGCTCCCAAGAAATTCTAAAAGGTTAATGAGGATATTTTTTCCCTGAAATGTGTAGTATTTTATAAAATTATATCCTGTGCTTTACATATTAAATGTTTAGTCATGTAACACCCTACAGATCATGGAGGCTGTCTTTCTCATATCCCTTTCATATTTCTTCTCAAGAGCATCCTTGAAGTCATGACTCTACCTCATCAGTAGGTCTTCCAGCTCTTGTTTCAATTGGAGAACATTAACCTATAATTAAATTTTCTGTGCTTCATTTTCCTGTTCATATTTTCTTCTGATACTCTCCCAATAAGTCATTATTTCCCTGAAGACATAAATGGCAAACTTGGATAAACCCTATGTCTAAATACTTTTAACTCCTTTGTTTTCATTTGCCCAACTAACCTTAATGACTAGAAATGTTGATCATTCTTTTATACTCTAAAAACTACTATAACTAGTTTATTGCCTTTTAAATTGCTGTAAACTAGCAAAAAAACAAGAGCATGTCTGTGTTAAAGGAACAAGCAATCAATGAAAAGAAAATCACACATTTAAAATAAACCTGAGAAAAGTTGTACAAATGCAAGGTCAAAAAGCCCATGAAGAGAAGGCAATTGACATGATAAGAGGGACCATCTCACCTTGCAGAATTTGCCTCTTAAATGCCTCAAATCCTGGCCTGTAGCTTCACCCTCTGTCTTAGGCAGACTGGCCATTACACACCCAAAAACTCACCTCCTGCTGGCTTCAGCAAAATACCCTGACACCACCACAAATGGGCAAATGAGTCATTAGTCTTTAATAGTCCAGTCTCGTATGCACAAAATAGTACAAATTCAAGACTACAAAACACACAAAAAATAACTAGAGAGGGGGAAAGATTAATTTTATATCAGTGGCAGTCACTTGCCTCATGAACATGCCACAACAACAATATCAGGTACAGAGCACAAGACCAGCAGTCTGGGATTAACAACATGACAGAAAAGAAAGAAAAGCAGGGCTACAGAGGCCCTGGAAAACTCTACCTCAGCAGCTTTAGTGTACCTTAGTAAAGAGCGTCAACGCTACTAATTCCAAGGCACCTGCAGTGCCAGACATCATATTTATTTTTACACAAGGGATTTTCCCCCCAAATAAAGAGCGTGCTATCATAGCTGTGTAAGAATAGTCAGGGTTTTGCATTAATCCTAGCTGGAAACCTCTGTCAATATTGAGAAAATTTTAGTTTCCATAGGATAACACATATACTTCAAATGCCTCTTGATAGCGTATGGGTTATACGTTTATAGAGAAAAAACATTATAGTGCTTCCCTTTGCTACTGTTTTTGATGTGTTGCTATGACTGCCTTGAAAGAGATGTGTTTTCATCCCTGCTTCAAGACCCATGTTAAACAGATAAAAAAACTCCCAAGAAGAACCCTAATGCAGTATGTTAAAGGGGAAAAAAGGTGCTGACCCAAATCAAATTAAAGCAGTGATGAAGAGGAAATCACTAAAGCTGTATTTTCTGAAAGGTTCAGTATTAGTACCAGGATACTTTTTCAGAACAGTCCAGCAGTAAGGAAAAAAAAATCTCAAATTTGTAGTTTGCTACACAGACTGCAAAGTAGCATAGCCAGTAATTTCATAACACTTTTCACAAACCAGTATTTACTGAAATAAGTAAACAGGAACAGAAGACTTAAAGGAACAACTACATATAAAGATGATCTTTAAAAAAAAAAATTAAATTTCTTTCACAAAAATTAACTCTCTGCATTTCTAGCAATTATACCAAAAAAATAAAAGGCTTCTAAAAACTTTTGCAAAAGCTCTAGAGGGTATTCACTATACTGTATTTAAGCTCAACTCTCAAGAATTGAAAAAACTACTTGAGAAACTCAGACATTAAGCTCATTCACTGCTACCTTCAATGTATTAGTTAGGCCAAATCTAAAGGATCTCCAATGATCTTGAACAAGCAGTTATGACTAAGACAGGAATTCAAATTTATTTATAGGTTAATTAATCCTAATACTGTTGTTCAAGTTTCAGTAGCATAAAAGTAGCAAACTAACAAAAAAATTTCAAGCTTTCCCTTTAGTTTGTAGATCTCTACTGCATAAGCCAATCTTCCCGAGAGCTGCTTGTGCTCTGCACAGATCTAACACAATGGGGAAAAAAACAAACTAAAGCACAACAAAACCACATACCTCATAAAAAAAAAAAGCATTATGCAGTTACATGAACAATTTCAGAAAATAAGCCATCTATTTACCTAGCAAGAGAGATTACAACCTAGATAGTCCAGACCATGTTCCAGACTTAACAGTAAAAATTTTGGTGTTGCTAAAAACACCATAAAACTGCATTACAAAAAATTCTGGAAGGCATTCAGTCTAGTTGTGTTTATGACAGAGTATCCATGCTTGCTTTCAGCTGAATTTCCAATCAAACCTTTAAGTGTCTGGCCTTCATGCTTATTGTTGTTTGTATCTATAAAGCAAGAATATTACAATTCAATCAGCAAAATCCTCTCTGCTGAAGATATTGGCCACTTAATAGTCAAAAGATGTCAAGACATTAGTGACTCCCTGCATACCCCAGGAAACAATAAGACACGTAAGAAGACTTGTTAAGCTCCTGTAAGTGCTAAATTAATATGTAAAAGCTGATTAACAAACAGAAAGAAAACTTTAGACAGCTAATACTAATGAATATGCTAAGCAGTTCATTTAAAGAACACACAAAAGAGTACATACAAAATATTTTCCATCACAGTCCTGTAAAACAGTAATTTTTTTTTTTTTTTTTTTAGTGATTATGTTGAAGTCACAGGTTGTGTTAGGTAATAATTGTGTCCTGTCATTCTATAACAGTTTCTAGGCAGGGTTTTATAGCAAAGGAGAACTCTTCCCTTTTAAAGGTCACATAAGGGAAATGCTGAGGCAGGAAGAATCCCTGCACTGTTTCAATTATTTCCCACCTTGCACTCTAAACAACTACAAATACATCTTCATGCCTTTTCTGCTTCAAGGGAAAAAGTGCAAAGCATAAATATATTGAGTGTCAGAAGAAAGCGAACAGCACCACTTCTTTAAAAAAAATAGAATGGAAAATAACTACTATCACAGGCAACACAAATCAAAGCTAGAAATAAGATGTTTCAACAAAGGTATTGGAAATGGATGGAGATTAAGTGTACAGTTATTACAATTTACCCACACAGTAAGCAAGAATCCATTGAAAGTACAAATACAACAGACATTACATACTTGAAGCACTACCCTTTTTCAGTTTTCTTCTGTAAGCACAGGGCAGACATGATTACACCAATGTCAGATGGAATTTAGGTTTTCTGCTATGTTACCTGAGTATAAAGGGGTTTCTAGGCAACAGTTATACTTAGGGCAATTAATATTCCACAGCTGAAGGGGTCCACAGCAATACGGGAAGACCACATATCTCATACATCTCCAGAAAAATTCTGAGTAAAAAAAAAGGGAAGAGTATGCACCTCATGTTACACTATATAACTGAGGTGCAACTTCAAACAGGTTTACTAAAGGAAATGGCTACAGCTGTATATAAGCAATCTTCCTAGCTCCTTAGACCCCTAGTTTATCTCCTTTACCAAGGAGATTAATCTCCTCAGCACACAAAGGAGTCTAAACGCAGATTTTTTTCTGTTATACATACAAGCAAGGCCTAGGGAGATACTGAAAAGAATCTAAAAGTTAAATTCCTTGTAGATATCTACACATAATTAAACAAAAAAAAAAAAACCCAAAAAACAAAAACACACCAAAAAAAACCAACCAAAACAAACCCCCTGGCTCTTAGGAAAAAAAAATCCATAGAGCAGTCAGTGATAATATGTGATGACTATGTATACTTTCCTCACAAATTCTAGCATATACTTCATAGAATTTAATATAGAGAGCATCAATTATCTAAAAACACTGCATACAGAAAAAGTGACAAAAAATAGTTTGCCACATCTACTTTTTCTTCTTTAAAATTTTAAGGAATTTGGTTGTATAGATCAGCAAACATTTATTGTACATCTAGTATTTCAGTCTCATAATTTATAGTAATACTAAACAGTGCCAGAAACAACACCAAACAAGTATTCATAACCGTCATAAAGATAAATTTCAATCAAAAGGGCTTCAACTTTTCAACGTGGCAAACACACATATTAGAAAGAATCTTCTCTTTTACACAATCATTTCTGGAAAAAAATTAGGTTTTGCAGTAAGCTGAAGTTAGTAGTTCTTAAAAGGAAATCAGACATCCATTGTTATGTCTTTCAGGAGATCAAGGACATCCATAGGATACAAGCTCAACCTTGTGCAAAAGCCTGGTTTCCTCCTCTACCTCCCTAGATCTTATAGATAAGATCTTTGATACCTTTGAATATAAAATAACCTTCTTTTCCAGCAAAAGGCTTAACTTACGCATCTCCCTAAAGCAAGTAATTTTTTAAATTTTTTTTTTGGTTAATCAAGAAACATCCTTTTTCACCAGAAGAACTGTTTGGACCACATAATTGCATTCAGTTATTAACCTACCAGACTACAGACAGATTTTAAGACCTTTAAAGACAAGTAATATTATGAGCACCCTTTTTCGGCTAATGAAAAAAAACCCCAACAAACAGACTACCACAAATATGCATCATCCTTCACTGCTTTCTACAACCGAACCAAATTTTAAACTGAAAACAGCAATATAGGTTGCCTCACTGAGACAGGCCATAAATGTCACCTGATAAAAAATCAAGAAACCCTAACAATGTCACCACACAAACACTTGCAAAAGCAAACAAAAAAATCCCAGTTTACCAGATGAAGGCTCTTCATAAATAGAAATATTTCATTCTCCTATTCCTGTCCTGGGAGAGGATCTTATGGAGTGCCCTGATTTCCCTAAGTATATCTGATCAGGCACAGCTGTGCACCAATACCTTTCCCTGCACTGCTGTGAAAGATGAGGCAACAATTGGCGCCCTGACAGCTGATATTTGTCAGCTCCTGAAAGCTGCAATAGAAATGGGATTTGGGAGGTTAGAGGAAGAGTTTCCTACTAAAATGCACTTAATAGTCTGGTGTTTAAAGTGTTACTTTATTCCAAAATATGTTATTCCTTTGGTTATGTGTAGGAATAGATTACCTTAATGGAAAGAAAAGTTATGTTGGAAGAATGAGGCTTCAGTTGCCTGTATCCTCTGTAAAACATAGCAAATCATACACATTAAATTTGGCAGTGAGATCGAAGGTAAGTAAAAAATGGCCAAATGAGGGGGTTTGGCTAGTTGGGAGGTATGTAGCAGAGAAACAGCTAGGCCAACTCCATTCTGTTGTGTTTATTAATTAAAGTATGTACACCACTAGAGTCACAACCATAGCGCAAATTCCCACAGCAGCCCAATGAGAGAGCTCGTCAGCCTCTCCTCTGAGCACATATTAAAGGCTGTCTTTTGTGGGTTCACATCCAACTGGGTGTTCCTTTATTATACTGGAGTGCCTAAGGCTAGTGGATGTGAATTTGTGTATTCCGCTTCCCACTTGGACTGCCTACAAAAACAGGGGTGCCTTAAAAACTGTAGGTAGTGAAAATCAAGGCTTGGACATATCTGCAGCCTCAATTTCTGACACATGCAAGCATCAATTAACTCCATAATCAGGATTTAGCCCTGAAAGAAGTTGAGGATCAAAAAAATGTAGAAGAAAAAGGTGGAGACAAGTGGTGATGTATGAAAAACTTTACAGAATAAAACAGAGTAAAGAACACAGGTGGTACTTCTGAAGAAAAGACAGAAAAGACAAAAGGCACTTAAACCACTTGTGCAGACACTCACTGTGAAAGAACACAGAGTGTTCCAGATTTAAACAAAAAAAAAGGTAAGGAAAAAATGCATACAAAGCATTTTAATAATGCTTTAATGTTTTAATAATGGATACATGATGAAAATCAGGATTAATATTTCATTTTAGAATTTAATGTTACAGCTCAGTGCTTTACAAAAAATTAGTCATCACATCCATTAGTTTGTTATTTATTTGAGTGAACACTAGTACTGTAAAAATTCTTCGGAGTAATTATAACACCATTAATGACTCTATAAAGGGACTGTTGCTTGCAGCTTTAGAGACTATTGCTAACACTTTTATTAGGTCCCTCAACATGTTTGCTTTCCCAGAGGCAATGACATGTTCTGACCTAGCTGTCTGTTCTTTCTTGATTAAAATTTATACATATATATATATGTAAATATCATTAATTTTATTATAGATGTTGCATATACGTTGCAAATACGTATATTCTTTGTTTCTTTGACTTGGATCTTCAATTTTACATTTATAGTGACTTCTAAGGAAGTTTGTAATTCTTTGAACAGAATTCCTCACTTAAATATGAGATGACCATATTAGATTTATTTATTTGAAATGGAAACAAAAAAAAAAAGTGGCATTTCCCTCAAAATTAGCAAAACTTATTGGCTTCAGAATCATTCAACTTCCTGTATATGTCAGGCAGATTATTTTCTTTTGTCTTAAGTACTTTTCTTTGCACATTACTGACATCTTCCTGTTTAACAATACCTTGTGTATGTCCTTTTTCTTTCTAAATATCTCTCTTTCTTTTGGAAGGAGAAACTCACTATTTCCTTCTAATTCCGGCAGTCTTGTAATGGCTTTAGAAGAACAGCAGTGATGAAATTTTGGGTGATTAGAATGTTTGGGGTGGGGGTGCAGAAAAATGGGATGGATCCCCCACAACATGGACTGGCTGTGATGTAAGATGATCCACCCTCATTCAGACCAGGATTAAATGCTTTCAAGTGTTTGAGGATCAGTCAGGTCACAAGTACTTGGACAAATCTAATGTTGTGTATTTTCTGTTAGCCTCTACCATTCCAAACTAGGATGCACAAACTATTGCTTTTTGTTTATTGCTGTATATTTGATATCAGGGTGACTGAATTTAATGAATTAAGGACACCTTTGATTTTCTTAATTGCTTCTCACAGTATCAGGCACGATTCATAATTATTTCAGTTTTTACTATTTCGTAATCTGCTAGAGTTTACTAATGCCTTGGTTCTGGTTTTGTCTATCCAACAGCTTTCCCTGCATGATGAGTCAAATTCCACCTTTTCATTTCACTCCAGGAATGAAAGCAGGAGTAGAGAAAGCCACATAAGCGTTAGAGACTTCCGTGATGCTGAAGTCTGAGAAGTGCAACAGAGGAGCCATGCAGGCACCTAATGTCCAATGTCATGTGTCACTTCTCACTCAGCTTGGGTGGGTGGGTGGGTGTGTGTGAGGGGCACAGCATGGGCAGCTTGAGCAGAGTTCTTATGGAATCAGCACTCCTACATTTCCAACACCTGTAAAAACAACACAGGAATCCTATTTACCACAGCAGGTGTAGAAGTGAAATAAATAAAATTTGTTATTAAAAAATATCATGGTTTTCATGTTATTTAAGTAGTGTAGCATTCATGGTAGCTTTTTCAGTTGTACTGTTTACATTCTGATACCATATTTGAGTAAAACTGATTTGCATAACTTCTTTGACAAGATGCATATTTCATAGATGACACTTCAGTATTTTGCCCAAAATCAACATAATTATTTTAATGTGCATTCTTTTTTATTACTTACTACTGCCTGAGTCCCACAGCAACTTCAAAAGTCATTAACACTTCTTGTTATACTAAAGTGTTGCAGTGAGTTTTGATTCATGTGAGTCAATGAAAAGTGTGTACAGTTTAACTTACAAGTAAATCTTCTTGGGAATAAAGTTAAATCACTAGCCAAACATAGGTTTCACTCCCAGATAAGACAAGCTATGATCCAATTTGATACTAGATTTTATATAAATGAATTTATCTAAGTAATATACAGTAAACTTATCCAGAAACCTGAATGATGTCTTTGACGGTGACAAACTGTTTTTTATCACATAAATTTCAGTTACTGCCATTTCAGAAACCACTGACAGTGTGCTTATGCTTGTGCATTTGGTCTACTAGAGCAGAGATTTTTAGGCTATATTCTGTTAAATTTGTTTTCATTACACTTACAAATTTGTGTTAGAGCTCCAGAATCATACATGTTCTGCTGACATGGCAGTCAAGGAGAAGGCCATTTAGACTCCAGGCAATTTCTTAAAATAAGATAGTAGGCCAGGAAATTATACTTTTCCATTACCTATTAATATAAGAATTGACACATTAATCTAAAAATCTATATTTTCAAACATTTTTCATTAAATTAATGAAAAGTTGTTTGATACTGGATTTGTGAATCTATAGTTATTAAAAATAAAAGGATGGATAAATGATGATTAGTCATACATTAAGCAACGTGAATTGTTACCATTTCTTTTTTGTTCTCATTCTTCAATGTGTCAAACATATTCTGCTACTTCTCAACAGAACAAAATTTTGTTATACATTAATATTTATGACTTTTTGTCATGTAGAAACACAAGAAAATTAACAGCATGACTGTATCTCTTTCAATGTGCTATTAATTTTTTTTCAGGTATGGTATTCACTTGGAACATAGCTTCATAGCTTAGAATACATTTTAATGCGTAAAAATGTATCGTATTATATATATTCATTTGGCACTTTTAAAGCATCTCATGTATGCATATAGCAAAACTGTCGCTCTCCTGCTTATGCATCTCATCCCTTGATTTTTTTCACATGCATAAATGATCTCCTGAGATTGCAGCCACTGAGCCTGTATGGATGGTTTGATCTAAATTTTATGTCTTTTGAGGAGACAAGGTAAGAAGTTTGACCATGGAGAAAGCAGGTTTTTCAGTGACTGATGTCAATAACATTTACAATAATGAATAATGAATTTTACATCCTCACACACAATAAGATCACTGCTGCATCCAGAGAATTGCTCTTCACGGCATAGATTTGCTTCCACTTTCTTTCCTGGCACAATGGTGTCAGGCAAAAAAATTGCTGAGAGATTATTAAGTATTATGGTGATAGAAAAGGCAAGGTTGTCTGGGAGATAAGAATCTTTTACACAGACACACTGATATAGTTAGGGGGAAGAAAGCGTAAGACTTCAAGCACAAAAGCCTTTCTACAGTCCATCATCAGAGAAACAACAAGTAAGAAACAAGAGTGTGGAGGCAGTAGCATTTTAAAGAACTTCATCCGCTAAGGAAATTAACTGCATAGACGTATTTCATTGCCTGGTATCATCTGATCTTTCATTCGAAGTGGACAGCCTTAAATCTATGTCATCTATTCTTTTAGCAGGCCAGCAATTCCACACCATATTGCCACAAATCATGCACATATTTCTTTGTTATCATATGTTCCCTCATCTTCAGATGACAGTCTGATGTGGTTTATGAGCTTGTATAAGTCTATTCTGTATTTTTTTCTGACAGACAGTTGATTTTTGGTGTTGTACATAGATTCAGCATTTCTGGTTTTAGAAGGCTAGGCTTATAAGGACCCTCAAGGGAAGCAAGCAGGGTTTTTTCAGATTTATGGTAGGAAATTGTGCCAGAAACATCGCTCTATTGCTTAAAGACCCCCTTACACATTATAACCTTTTTGCTGTTGAAAACATTTGGCAGAAGATAGTTTAAAGTAATGCCAAGGCACAGATTTTTGCAAAATTGCTGGCTATACATCCTTAACTTGTGCTGAAATGAAAGCGCAGTTCTCTTTGAAGTTACTGGCTCAGAAAGTTGTATCCCTGTTGGCATTCTTGTCAGTGGTCTCAGCAGACAGAAGCACCTTCTCTGTTGAATATCTCTTGGTTTAAGTCCAACAGATAAGTACAACTGTCCCCACAGTTGAACTAATTCAGTGGACAGATAAAGGGATTTAATTCTCCAGCTTTTCCAAAGCTGTTCCTTTTGAAACAGTAAATTCAATGAACAGAAAACAAAATGCACAAGCCTTCCTAAGATAACCCAGGCAGTCATCAAATTAAATCTAAGTATTATGTAAATACATTCTTGGTATTGGAGTTGATGTATTTCAGGATATTGCCTTTAAGCTTCCTAGTTCTCTACATATTATAGTCTTTCTGCCTCTGGTATAAAATACTGCAAAGCCATATTTCTTCCTACATCTTCAAAGTTTGAGGAATCTGACTAGGTTGGGCTTTCAAACTAAAAGGCTTTTTGGTTCAAGGGCAATTAAAGGGTAAATGCAGACAGTAAAAAAATTTTCTTACTTTGACTAACAGACTTAAATAATACTACAGTTTACATATTCCTATGTGATTATAATATGCATATAACAAACCACTAGCATGGGAAGCTCTCTCTATAGGCCTGTGTTGCTCTAACAGGTGCTCAGCACTCCAGTGGTTATACACAGACCCATGACATGAACTAACCTCAAGGCCAGTTTATGTTTAATATCCACCACAGTGCTCTCTGCATGTTACACTTTGGGGAAAATTAGGTATTGATGTGTATTTACAATTCTGTAGGTCTTTTGCAAGCACCTCCTAAATATGTATTACTGTGGTCTATCTGTTGTACTGCTCACATCAATCCTGAAGATGTAGTTCTCTCATTACTGATTAATTACTTGTTGCTCATAAATGCTTAGATCCTGATTTAGCTCAAATCATGTGAACAGAGAAGTTTTTCCCTGTATGAGTGGTAATATTGAGTTTTATGCCATACATCACACAACTCCTTGGAGATCAGCAGAGATCCTGGGTCACCTTTATTTCCAGGGAAAGAAAAATATTTAGAAAACCTCTGTAAGTCACTGCTGGTATAATGAATGTACTTAGAATGGAAGAGTATACAGGAGTGACGCCTAGGATACCTGGAAGTTCTGGAACAAGAGCAGAGCAAGGAAGAGAAAATTCCTTGGAAGAGAGCAATCAATTTGGACCTCAGGGAGATGCTTATATCTATAGAAAAAGAAGCAAGGATAAATTTTGACTAGGAATGCAATCAGCAAGCTGTACTTTACTGTGAGCAGTGCACAGAGGAATAATAAAACCCACAGACAAGAAGACCATTATCATTCAGACAATGAGATCTCTCTCAGAAGTTCTAATTTTTTTCTTGACTTCAGATTCTGAAAACAGACTCTAAGGAAGTACAAAACACAGACACTGGATAGTGTCCTTTCTGTTAAGTTAATCCTATTTTTACTGTTTGTGTGTAATATGAATAAAAAAGTATAACAGGATAACCTGTGTTTTTTCGCCAAATGAAACATCCATGATGTGCTGATACACACTGGTATTTTTAAGGTTATTCTCCTCCTGCCTGGACAGGATAAACTGCATTTACGTCAGTCTGACAAACTGATTTATACTGTCACATGAACAATGTGTTTTATAGTGTTGTCTGACTTTGCCTATTTATTTATAGTTCCTGGTCCAGCTCAGTCCTAGACAAGCAGCCTGTCATGCCTTTTCTTTTCTTAATGTGCTCAAAACGGTGACTTTGAGCTGTCCTTCCTCCTTCCCTTCCAACTGGGAGACCAGAATTACACTAGTTTCTAAGTAAAAATATTTGAGTACTGCAAAAGTAGATCGCATCCAAATTAATTTGTTTCACAGTTTGATCAGTGCCCTAGCTGTCCGTTTCCTAGGACTTTATGAGGTAAATTTCATAGCATTGTATCATCACTGTATGAGGTATATTCCACAGCTTTTTATCGAGGTGTTTTACAAGATATACTTGATAGCATTTTGTGTAGCCACTTTATCAGATAACATAAATAGCATTTTAACTGTAAACATTTAGGGCATATGTCATGGTATATAGTTGCCTACAAATATATAAATACAGAAACAGTGATAGAAGATGCAAAGAACAATGTTAACTCTCATTATTCTGAAAAAATAATTGCAAAACTGAACTTTTGGTACAGCATATCTTTTTGTACCAGGCAACGTACTATACAATGATTCAAGCAGAGAGTTTTTCTGTTTTGCTTCTTACATGACAGAGCTGCTCTCTCCCAGGTATATCTCCAGTCCAGTAGTACTTGTAACATAATATTTCTGTATATCCTGCTAATGTATACTCACTTTTTTCTGATATATTTTCTGCTTTTTCTCCTCACAAATCAGTTCCAAGTCCTCTGACATAAGATGCTCCTGCAGAATTGCAGTCCCTGTCCTTACTCATCCAAGATCCCTGCAGTGAGTGCACTTCTGCATCACTCAAAAGATGCTCTGCAGCCAAGCTCCCCAGGCAAAGTCCACAAAATTAGCTCAGGCCTTAGACAAACTAGGGTACCAAAATACAGAAGTAAGAGGGGTAAAATTCATATGTTTCCCTGGTAGTGGGAAGAAGTCAGAAGAAAGGAAGCACAAAACTGATGATTTATTTCTGCATTTGTTTCCATGGAAACTGAACAAAAAACCCCGATAACTTCTGGGGTGTTTTTTTCTGTACTTCTTACAGGCCTGCCATATTTGCTAGGGTAACCACAAAGTACAAAATCATTAATAGATTTCCAGCACTTGTCAAATATAGAAAGGAAATAAGGCAGGCAAAGAGGTTATATTTGGAGAATATAAAGTGAGGCTAAGAAGGGTTGGAAGGGATTTCTTTGATCTGAAAAGGAGCAGGGCAGAATATCTAAATGATCTGACTGAGCAATCTTGGTATGACTTGGTAGGAAAAACTCTCAAAAACCCAACTCTGAAAGATTTTAGAGCACAGAAAAAAAATCCATTGAAACCAGCTTGTTTAAATCTCCATTACATAAGAAAACACTGAAAGTGGCATAAAGTGATAGAGCTACATGAACACCATTATTGTCCCCCACCCGCTGTATTGACCCCCCCGGTGAATTCGGTGACTTGCAAGAGCAAGGAGTTCTAGAAGTTCATCATCCATCTCCTAGAGCCTTTCTAAACCAGCCTCTCAATCTACTCATTAGATGAATAATCATGCAGAAAGCCACACATACATATTTACACAATCAATCAAAAAGACAGAACTTTACAAGCAAGACAGGTTTCAAAACTTGTTTCCTTTATGCTGTAATCCTTTTTTTCAACAGTTTCTGTTTTTAAAGTATATTATCTTAAATTATTCACATTTTCCTGTAAGATGCATTTAGTTTTTTATTGAATTTATTAAAATGTAGAAGAATTTTGATAAGAAAATTTTATTTAAAGGTCTACAAAGTCAAACCTCCTACATGTGAAATACCAGGCCTTGCAAGTTCATTAATATGTCAGATAAAAATAAGAACAGTGCACCCTGTCTTGAAGGCAAGAATATTGGCACCAATAAATTGAGCAAGTAGGGTCTTGAGGATGACATTCAGCTGCCTATCCTGAAGTTTGGCACATAGAAAAATTTCAGAGAGATCTCACATTTCTCATTAACCGTTCCATCTTGAGGGTAAGGAGGAAAATATAATATTCAAATTTACTTCAGGGTGCAGACTACACAGAACAATCTGGTGTGGTACATGGAAATGCCACCATGTCTGCTTCTAAATACATGCTTTTGACTCTTTTTTTGGGTTTTTTAACCAATTAAGTAATTATTTGGAGCAATGCTTAGTGCTTAGGGTATGATTCCATCAGCCAAAATTGCAGAGTAGCAACACCATTAAAACTTACAGGACTTAACAAGAATCAAATATATGTAAAGACATAAGTTCCACAGTATAGAAATGATCTGAGAAAACAGTACTTACAAACATTGCTAAAGGGGAGGATGAATAACAGGAACCTAGCTTCCTCCTTTGTGTATAATTGGGAAAACTACGTTAAGTAAAGTACTGCAGAAGTCAAACATGACAAATTATGTAATCTGTCCTTCAGCATTTTTTTTAAAGTAATGATTTATCTCATAATTTCAGCACATTAATCTGTATAGTAAAGTCAAATCATGTTTCTGCAGGCTAATAAACAGTGGAATAGAAATTTCAATACTGGTTTGCTGTTAATGCATGAGAAAAAATCTCAGGTAAGCTCTCTGTCATCCTGATTCTCCAGAACAATTGCTGGATAACCAAAGTCTGCAGCAGTTTTCTCACACCAGTAGCACTTAATCTAAAGAAATTTGATTCACGAAGAGCAAGTCCTTCACATCCTGCTACTATTGATACTGCCAGGTCAGTTACTAGAACGTCCACTGAAGCTGCTGTAAAAACTATTTGACAGTACAATGGTAATTTCCAGTGTGAAGGCAGCCAAAGACATCACAATCGTGTTCTCATGAACTGCTTCATATCATGACCATTTAATGGCACTGAATATTTTTTCTTTAGGTCTGATAGTCATAATTTGCAAGCAGCACCTTCAGCCTGCTGAGCTGTTGATGAAGTGACTGAAAAGTCACACAACTGTCTGGCTCATATTATGCTTCCCACGGTGCAAGAAAGAGAATGAAAAAATCTCAGATTTTGTCAGACTGCCAAAATATCTCATATAATTCTGAAATAAAATCAGCTTTTTTGCTCCAGGATCAGCTGAAGGGGCAACACAGCACAGCACAATTCATACATGATGCACGCACTGGTGACGACATTCTGACACAGATGACAGAGAAGTTGATATGCCACTGACAAGCAAGAAAGAACTGGCTAAGGTTGTGAAGATCAGGGACAGTCTTGACAGTAGTGAGATGCTGGAGTTTAAGATCCCAAGAGAAGGGAACAAGACAAAAATCAGCATCACAATCCTAGATTTCATGAGAGGAGACTTTGGACTGTCCAGAGACCTACTTGGAGGAATTGCATGGGATATAATTATGAGAAAGAAGTGAGAGCTAGAAGAGCTGGCTGATTTTCAATTTAATATATAGGCACACGTAAAAGTCCCCCTTTTATTGGTATTCAATAGTTTTTCACTGGGAAAGCATACGTAGGATTTCCCTAGGTGAACTCACATTGCTTTAATTTAGTTTTCATTCCTGTTCAAAAAGACCCTTTAAAATTATCAACTTTGCAACATTCCAAAACTTTATTATGGTCTCCTTCCCTCCAAAATTTCTTATTTAGAAATATCAGATTTAAATTATGAAAAAAAAATAAAGAACTTGCCATAAGACAGATGACAAATAACACAAACCATAAAAATAGTTATCATAAAATATCTTTCTGACATCCAAATTGAAATCTAATAAGTAAAGTAGCAAAAGCTAACTACATTCTGATACATTTTCTATGAATATATGTTTAAATATTATGCAATATCCTATTAGCACAATTTTTCAAAAAAAAAGGTTCTTTCCTTTCCTTTTTTTTATTCATAACGAGGGGAAAACATTAAACTCTACATTTCCATTTGAAATTGAAGTACTATTTGGCTTATTTTATCTTGTGTTGACCAAACATGGAGAAAAAAAAATCAACAAATATGGAGAAAAAGCAATTTAAGCTCAACATGTGAGTGGATGTACACAGATACAAGGGCTGATTTTGGAACTTCCCCCTTATACAACTAATTTTAATCATGTCAGAAAGAATCTATTGGCTCAGGGGTAAGAGAAGAAGGGATAAAACAACTTTGCAAATTGTCTAAAGGAAAGATAAGAGCTGTAATTTTAGTTCTGTAGGGGTCACTGAAAGGGTTATTGTAGAGGTGTCTGTTTGTAGAGTCTTAGCTGCAATCACAAACCAACTACAGAGACACAGTAAGACCCATATTCTCACAGATTCAAAATGAGGAAATAATGAGTAAGTAAAAGAAAATGCACAAACATGGGGGCTGAAACACAGACCATTCCAGCTATGCTAATTATCATAACTTTTCGGTCATAATATAAAAATTTCATTAAATACATGAATAAAACAAAACTCTGGCTGATGAACTTGTAAAAGAAATTCCTTGCATGATATGGGTAGCAGCAAACAGAGAGAAAACAATAGCAGCACTCTAAGACCTCCAGAAAGGTCAAAGGCTGTTAAAACTCAACATAAGAAAAAATTGTGCACTTTTCTGTTTTCATTCTTGTATGTTACAGAAGATAGACTGCAGCATTGAAACTTATTTTAGTATGTGCTGAGTATTTTTTTTTCTTGTTTTAGCCTGGAAGAGGGAAGAGTAAGTTGAATTCTAGTAATTAATTAAAATCCAGGTTATTTTGGCACTTCTGGAAGCTGGAATCACATCTGACTAAACTACAGTTCCAAACAGTCCTTGTATAAAATCTCTTGTCTAGGCAGGACATTACTTAAAGTGGTCCTCGTTACATTTGACATTACATTTGATGATTTAAAAAAAAAAAATCTTGCTAAATACAGTGGACCAACAGAGAGAATGTAAGAGTAAAATCTGCAGTACTTTGCTGGGTTTTGACAATCAGGAAAGAAATGAAGATATGCTTTGCTGCTTTATTGAATCAGGGTGAAGTTATTTCAGCAAGTATATGTGTAAATGTACACACACACATAACTAATTCTGCTAGCATTTTTAAAAAGTCAATACTGACTTCAATGCTCTCACAACTATGGTCTGTGTGCAGGCTTACACTGGTCCTAAGCAAAAACACAGGCTGGATGTTGTGGTGAGACAATCCAGACCAAGACATTTATTCTTTTCTTCATTGTCTTTCAGTAACGAGAAGAGTTGGATTCCGTCTTTCGATAGGGAAAATTCTGTTGATCTCCCCTTGAACCATGAGATGAACACCATGGTCTATTTGCAACATTTTTACATATTTGAAGTTTTTTCTCCATAGCCACATTCCATACACATAATCAGGATATTGTATTTTTAGATGGAGAGTAGTACATGAAAATAATTCTTTTCCTGTTTATGATCTTTACAATTTGTACATAGTTATGCATGCATGAAGGAGACAAGATGTTGCAATCCAAAACTTTTTTTAAAAAATCATAAACTCTAGCTATATGCATATTTTTACAAATATTAAAATCTATAGTTACATAAATGTTGTCAATGTTACATTCATCTACTACTGATCAGCACACAAGACAGTTGGCAGGATTTCACAAGAAATATATCAATATGTCTTTCTTAGTAACCTATTTTTAATCATCCTTATATTTCAAGCAAGAGACAGTATGGGAAATAATAAAGGGAATTGAGTGAAAGCTTGAAGGTAACTTACAAACAAGCAAGGGATATTCTATTTTGTGCTTTTATGTATTTTTACAATCGTTTAGATTTCGTCTTATTGCTTTTATGTCCAGCTTTTTATTTTACATTTTCCTTTCTCCACTCCATGCCATGATAAAGCTACTGAATACTGATACTTTTTATATGCAAAAAAGGAATCCTTTTGATTGAAATAGAAATATCCTTCTTCCTTCTTCCACAAATTTACAGTAATACAGTAAAAAATTATAATGATTCCTCAATGTTGTAAAGAAACAATAGCTTTGACAGTTAAAGATGCTAATGACATCTCATGTGGCATCTATAATGACATCTTGTGACACTGCCATAATTATTTTGGTCATCACTATATATTATCAGCAGCCACATTTACTATCTTTTTACTTCTCATTTATTTCTCATATATAGTTTCTTATATAGCAAGTGCCAAACACGTATTGGGACATAAAATTTTGAAAAAAACTTGTATTCTTCTTCAAAGCAATTAATTCCTACACATTTTTATCTGATATTGCTATATCTCAGAGTTCTTTAAAGTTCAGACTATACTTAAAATTTAAAATACAGACCTGAGTCTCCTTTGTAATAAAACATTGCACATTTGGCTAGGACATGAATGTGCTACCACAGAAAATTTGTTACTAATCTAGTACCAGTTTATTAGGCTGATATTCTACTGCAGAGAGAAATCGTATAGACAGTAAAAAAGTAGTATTAGAACCCGTAATTCAAGCCTAATGAAGCAACATTAGCACTTTTATGTTGTACTTTCTAATTAGAAAGTCTGTTAATGAAATTGGGGCATTTACTTAATTGCTGTGAACAATTATTTTCAAATTAAGCTTAGCAATTAAATAGCATGATTAAACTCATGCTACAGGCTCTTTAGTAGAGATATGGTAAGTATCTTGCCTGTCGTATTATGCACGGTAGTCAAAACTGTGAAAATCTTCTGACTAGCCAATGTAAATTAAGTGCAATGTCATTTCACCAAGAATGTGAATGAAAGTGCAAAAAGGGGAAAAAACCCACGTCTGTTATGGAGTCCAAATAACAGCCAGAAAAACTCTTGCAAAAACTAATTGTATTGGTGATATTTTCCCATGATTTCTTCTGTACAAAGGAAGGTCAAGGAGATGAATGCAAATTTATCGCATTAGCTTGCATTCCACGTAGCAAAAATGATGAAATAAAATGCATTTTCCTTTTAAGGCCACAGTTAATGCTGACAACCCTTTAAACCATTCAAACTCTCCTAGCACCTTGTATAGGAATTTTTCTGGTGAACAAACTGAGATAATTGAGTAATCTGAATTAGTTATACCAGTAAGATTGCAAGGTGATATGTATGACTTCATAGGACATACATGTTTCTTTTTATAAAACACAGAACAGCATTCATCAAAGCAGGACACTGGATGTAGAGTTGTGTCTCACATGAGATATAAATCCTGTTGCATGCTATTGCTTTGATTCTAATGATAAAAATGCATTGAGCTAGGAAATGGGTATTTTTAATGTTCAGCAAACTAGCTGAGAAGCTATTAAGAATATATGATATTTGCCGTATTAGAACCCCAGGGAAAATGAAATATTAACAGCAAGTCAAAAACTGAGATAGTGCTCCCTTTCATCAAGTAATATTTAGGTGCAATTCATTTTCTACTAATAGCACAGTAAACTTAAAAACCAAAAAATACATAATTTAAATAAGAAACATTCTATCCTTTTCATGAAAACTTTGGAAAGTGATTAAAAATAACTGACTTCACAGCATTAGTTTTCAAGTATAAATAGATCCTAAAAGAATCCTAAATTTCACTTTATTGCAATAATTCAGCATGTGTTAGCTACTATTCTTAAGTACTTAAGTAAAAAGATAAGAAAATGAACATGTTCTAAATGTCAAGCATATTCTGAAACAGTTTGATCAAGGACATAAAAAGTTAAGCCTGCAAGTTACCTGATGTGGAGGGATGGTTCTGAAATATTTCAAAAAATTAAATGGAAAAGTTTGAATAAATTTGTCCTATGACTTGAATTAATTTTCCCAAATCACAGTCTCTTTTAACATGGCATGTTGTCTTGGATTCAAATGTCACTCAATATGAAATAAAATGCGAAAAGCCGGAAATAAAAATAAGACAAAAAGAATAAAAGAGAAAAAAGAGAAGAATTAGCACACAATCACTTTCACATTGAAAAGAAAGCTAAATAGTGGTTATATTTTGCTTATGTGTGAAAGTGTTTAATTGAAGACATAAGATGTTCTTTTTTTGCACTCCTTTGTGCAATTACAGCAATCACCTTAACCATCTATCAATCAAAAATTTCTGGTTATTAACAAAAGTTGCTTCTGTTATTTTTTTAGAAAAAATAAGACTAACAGTGGGAAGTGGAGAACTATACTGCTGTATCATTCATATATTATAAGCATTCATGCAACTTACTCGTTACAAAAGTAAACACATTTTTCAAGTTTGAAATGAACATGGGAAAGGAGGAACCTATGATTAAGTGCTATGAAAAAGCTGAAGAAGTTAATTATTGCTGGAAAATAAAAAGTTTACACAGCTTAATGCTCCGAATTGCCTGCCACGAAGGTAAACATCTTACATCAAAATCAGGATCTCTACAAACACTTTTGTCATGTGAATTTATTCTATTCATTTCTTCCCCTTTAGACTGATCATTGTTTTTCCTCTCTCAGCTAAAAGCCAGAGCCCCAAGGCCACCACAGGACTCTCCAAGCTCAACCTGGGTTGGGGATTGATTTGCTGCAGGAAGGCGTGCTCAGACCCTGAAGGCAAAGGCCAGGGTCTTTCAGGGGATGCTTTTCCCTGCCACAGCACCCTGCATCTGCTGAGCAGTGTTTTGGTCACACAACCACCCTGATTACTGTCTCTAGACATGTTGTAACACCCAGACACTAAAATGTATGGGGTAAACTGAGGTTCCTCTGCTCTGGGTAGGCACAAGGGAGAGATTCCAAACAAATATTCTCAAGAGGTGAAAACTACGCAAAAGTTTTTTTTTCTGGCAAAATACAGAAAACCAAGGGACTTTGGCAAAAGACTTAGTATAACATAAAATATTAATCACTGCATGGACTTAGCCCATTCAACTTAGCAAACTAAGTTTTGTTTGCACTCATTTGACGTTATATTCCATGAAGAGAGTGTTAGAGGAAGAAAGAGAGAAAGACAAAAGGACAGGAAAGATATAGAAAGACAGACCTACCAGCTTCTGGGTTCCAGCGATGTAACAGATAGAAAACTCCAAGATGAAGGAAATGTTAAAGAACAACGTGCTTGTCTCACAGCAACCCCTCTGAAACCCTTTGCCTCTTATGAGCCTTTCCCCCAGATGGAACTTCCAGTCTCTTGGACACTCAGGAGCTTAGAAACACTGAGGGTGATGCTGAATTGATTTTTGCCTTTTTGTTTTTACACATTCTCCATATTCCTTATATATATATTTGTAGCTCTGTACCCTATTATGTAGTCATAGCTACCATTTTACCTATTCTATTAATAGACAGAAAGACAAAACAAATTCTCCAGCAGCTCCATGCCCTGGGGGTCCAAGGTAAGGCTCTCTGGGAGCCAAGGTTGAAACCAGCTCTCTGAGACATATTTTCATAAGAAAAGTTTAGTTCCTATCTAAAGGGGAAGTGCAGGGGGAACTCAGAAAAGTGTAGAAACAGGGACAAATTACCTCATCACTTGTCTCCAACTAGATTCTTGTCAGTTATGCTAATTTTCTAAACATATAAAAGTTGTCTCCATTTTATGTTACGTATGCTTTTTTTTATGTTCGGTGCTTTCCATCTAGCAAGCTGTGCACCATATGGATCTTTATAAAGGTAACCACTTTTTATCACCTCAGTGTGTCTGGCTCGTGATTTTAGGACCAGTGAAAAGGCATCAAGGGGCTGCCTCCAGTGTGCCATGGCTGACAGATACTGTGGGGCTGGGGGGCATGGCGGGCAGGGCAATGTCTCACCACCCGCTACCACACACACACGGGCATTCCAAAGTGTCTTGAAAAATGAATCTTTCCATTCTCTGACACCTGTTATGTGGGACTGTACTATCTCACCAAGGCCACTGTCCTCCATGCTCTCTTGTCAGCCTTAACCCCTTGCCTGCCTCCTCTTGCACAGCATAAACACCTTTCTCCTCTGAGACTCCATTACACCAGTATTCACTTAAAGAAACAGTCATTCTTGTCAAAAGACAGTCAAAGAAGAATAAATATTCCAAATGGGTATGGTTAGCATGTGGTAAAGCATTGGATAAATGTAGCATAAATTTCCATAAACATGCTACTTTAATATATTTCTATAGAACATACTATGATGGAAAACACACTACCACAATTACTGATGTCACAAATAAAAAGAAAGCAACAAAACAGAGCAAAATAGATATTACTATCTCTTCAGTATGGAATTAATTAGACTGCAGATTCAAAATAAAAATAAGTCATTAATATCTTCTCTTCAAAGTGACACATGACATATATATTTTTTAAGTCTAATTATATAACCATTGCATCAATACATAAAAAGAATGAGAATATACTTTATAGCCTGCTCTACTACATGATAACACAGTACAGTATTTCCAATTACATGCCAAACAGACTTTTTACAGTATCTTCAGCCTGAGTTTTGTTACCCTGTAGCCCTGTAATAGACTCAATGTTGTCATTGATATTAACAGGCCACAAGATTTTTATTGACTTTGGAAGTCTCAGGACTTGTCAGGCTACCTCTGTCTGAAATTTTCATCTGCCTGTACCTTTGTTTTACTTGGTTTCACTTCAATAAAATCCTCTTTCTAATTGACATGGGGTAGCAATGGCTAATTTGTTTTGTTGATGTTTTCATGGTGTGATCATAGTTCTAGAGATGACAGTAGCACACAATTATGCTACAACGAGATATTTATGACTCAAATATAAAGTTACAGTATAGAGAAAAATAAGCCTGGTGTGAGAGCAGGGAGCTCATACCAGGAGGTGCTCTCATATCAGGAGATCAAAGATGCAGCACAGGAGAATACAGGCATGCAATGAGAAGAGCTGGGACACAGGCTACAGGGGAGATTTCTTCACTATAAGCAACTTTTCACTTGCCAGTTAAAGCCATGTAGACTGGAGCTAGACAACACTGGCTTGGTTTTAGAAGGAAAAAAGGGAACTCATACCTAACAGCATCTAACATACAGAAAAGGCAAGCTATCTATTGAGATGTAGCATGGAGCTGCAGACAAACAGAAAAAGAAAAGTTTACAATGCATGTTAGAAAACATATAGGAGCAGACCCAGATGAACCTAAGGCATGTAAGAAAGAAGGAGTAAGGAAGAGGTAGAAAAAAAGTATCAGCATTTTATTGTAGGAGAGTTGCTTTTCCCTCTCATCCTCTTCCTTGCCCTCCTCTGGACTCACTCTAAAAGGTCCATGTCTTTCTTGTGCTGAGGACCCTAAAGCTGGATGCAGTACTCCATCTGCGGTCTCATGTGAGCTGAGTAGAGAGGCAGAATCACCTCCTTTGACCTCTTGACATATCAACCTCCTGACATAAACACGATCTCAGACTTTGACTAGCACTTAGCAATACAATCTTTCTGCATCTTCCAGGGATTGGTAACCCGTTCTTAAGGAAAGTCAGTTTAGTTTTTTGTTTGTTTGAGGGTTTGAGATTTGTTTACTTTTTTAAAAAATTTTGTTGTTGTTGTTGTTGGTTTTTTTTTCTGTTTGTTTTCTTTTTCTAACTAGATTACTTCATCATATTGTTTATGGTTCTGAAGACGCCTGGTGGAGAAACACCTCTGCAAATGGGGAGTAAGATATGAATAAAGCTGGTAGAACCTGCCTCATTTATGTCACTGATTCATATACTCTGATGCTCCCTAAGAAATACAGAAATATGTACTAAGGGAGAGGAAGCGGAATTTATTTGCATCAACGCTTTTCCTATTGAAGTCATAAGTATGTATCTACCACAAAGGCATTCCCAAGGCAGGCAGAACTACATCTGAGGACCTGCAAGCACACTCTGCTGTTACAATGAGGACTTAATCTAAAGAAAATAAATGCATTTCAGGGAATGTTGCAAATATAGTATTTTGAACATTAAAAGCACAGCAGACACCTTTTTGAGGTACTTAAACTGTGAGCTAGGTCTGAATCTAACCTGAATTTATATTTACTGCATTTGCCACCACTTTTCTTTTCCTATTGCTTGAAATGAAGAGCTAAGCTGAGGAGAAAATTAGTAATTTTTAATAGTGAATTGTCCTTACACAAAGCCCAGGAGTCTCTAGATTTGGCAGATATGTTTTTCATCATAGCACTCCACCTACTATGAAGAAGTAAGTGCTTGTAAGCTATTTTTCATAGATGTCTTTACTTAATAAAGTTCCCCACATTCATGTATGTGGGGAAAAGAAAATCAGAGTTTGAAATGATAAAAGTGTTTAAAGGTTTGTAACACATCAAACACAGTGAGAAGAGGGATCTGAGGACTAGGAAAAAAATCATGCTAATTGCACTCAGGGGCAAAAGACTTTGAAAGCATTATATCCAAGAGAAATAAATGAAACAAAAACTGAATTATGCTTTCCAAAAGTCTTTTATGCATATGCCAGCCAAGTAAGGTATCATGACCTAATTATATGAAAAATATAAAAACAAATAGAAAAATATGAAATGAATAGGAACTGCTCTGACAAAAGAAGAACAATTTTACTGACAAGTACTAAATCAACTGCCTTAGTTGACTTCTTACTTTGTCAAATTAGCACAGCCTTTTAGTTCTTCAATGAGCTAATAATTCCAATTTAACAAAGTAAAAATCAGTTTACCCCTGCCTGATATTTCAGCTTTCCTTTTGTGTGTGTGCATATATGCGAGTTAGAGGTTTTTAGTACTTCGTATAATGATCCTTATGTTCTAAAATGAAAAAGTATACCAAAAAAAAAAAAAAAAATGACTGAGTTTCTACCAGAATATTTTTGTCTTCAATATATAATCCATAATATAGTTCTTCTGAACTTGGTATCATGGTTTTTTGAAAAATAATAATCTTTCCTTTGGAGTTAAATTCAACTCAGGTTATTTTCTTGTTGAAATTATTTCAGTAAGAGTGAAAGAAGAAATTCCAAGAGAAAAAAAATGTTTGACAACATGTTTTATCCAGTTAGAAATATTTCACCAGAGCAGCACAGACTACACTTCAGGAACCTTCCTTTCCTTAATATGATTAGAATTTCTAGTGTTTTAAAAGTTGCATATAGAAACCAAACAGTTCAGAAGAATCCTTACTCTGAAGATGTTACAATTAAAGCTTAATTTAAAACACTCTGTCTTTGGAGATAGGGATACTACTTGGAAATCCTTTACTGGAAAACTTGGACATAATTAATAGATGCATAATTTCTGACCTCTGATATAGTTGATGACAAATCATTAAAGTATTTGTGACAGAATGCTAAGCCTTTTGTTATGAAAAAGAAGTGGTGGACTAAATAAAATAAATACTGGATTATATATATTTGCACACATTTAAAAGAGTATTTTTTAATAATGCACATTTTAATGCTATACTAATACATTTATTCCTCAATTCTGTTTGCATGATTAGTGAAAAAAAAAATTAGACAAATTAGTTTTTTGTATTATTTGGGTTATCAATTTTTTGTCTAAACCATTGTCTTGCAGATTTTGCAGCATTTTATGTTTATGTAAAGTACCAGGTTCTTTGACAATCAGATCATTGTTCTCACTGGTGTCACTCTTTACATCAAGAGCTATATTTTATAGTAGATATGACTGTGCTTGCATTTACACCAGTGTCAGTAAAATAGATATTAAAATCTGTGGTGTCATCACAGATGAGAAGAAGTTACATTACAGACAACAGATAGCAATGAAAAATTTGAAGCGATGAATGCCTCTGAAAAAGTCTCATTAGGTGTTAATTTTTAGGGGTTAATTATGAAAGAGTTATGACTTGCAACAATTAATATTTTTATTAGACAGAGATGGTTTGTAGATACTGACAACATGGAGATCTTTAATTGTCCTCTTTGAGGAGTCCCTAGGGACAGTTACTAATTCAACAGAAATGTTGCTTGTGTTTCTACATCACCTAGAGCCCTTCAGAACCATTTATTGAGCTAGAAGAATTAACAAAAACTCACAAAGTGAAATCATAAGAATCAAAAAATGTATGAATATTTGAAACAAATTTCAAATTAGTGACTATTATGGAATAATCTAGAGTTAAATGACTCAAAATATGCAGTGAGCAAGCAAAACTTAGAGTAAGGAAATAAGGGAATTTTACTCTTCCTGTATGCACACTTATACTTGATAGAAACAACAAACTAGCTACATCTGGTAAAGTACTGGCCATTGCTTAACCCTTATAATAAAATAAATGGCTCTGGAAAAGCTGAGGTAAAAAAAGCTTTCTTGAAAAGCCTCTTATTAAGGGAATGAGGGGCAATGATCTGTAAGCAATGATCAGGAGGTTTATTCCAAACAGAAGAAAACTAAGCGCATTTTAAGTGCATCTATGATGATCTTAGAGTATTCTGCAAGATCCTTATTTTTCTCTACTGAATTTGTTTTGGTTTTTTTTTTGGTTTTTTTTTTTTTTAATGGGAGGAAAGCTCACATGAAAATGTTTGAACTAAAATACACGAAAAGTTGTCCAAAGATAGTGAAGTATTTGGTTTTTTCTTTCCATAGACACGAATGCATTCTAAATGGTGAATTTTTCTGTAAGGTTTAGAGATCTATAAGTCACTGGTGTATGGCATTTTACAAATTGGAAGTGTTTTCCTGTGGTGTAACTAAGAGTCCTTCTGGGCTATGAAGTAATCTGTCTCACAAAAGCTGTAGGCAAAAATCAACAATTCTAAAAAGGAGAAGTTAGAGTGTGAGAGTCCAAACAGCTGGAAGAGATGTGTATTTTGAAGGAGAGATAAATTACTTCAATAGAAATACATGACGCTAAGCTCTGTAACATATAAAGGAAATGGTGGAGTAAAATAAAATTAAGAGATAATTACTTCAGTAGAAATACCTTAAACCAAGCCTTAAACCAAGCCAAGGAAGTAAAAATGCCACATAGAAAATGTAATATAGAGTGAATTCCAGCAAGATGAAATGCATGGTTTAAGGTTACAGTGTTAAGAATATGGAGTTGGAATACACAACTCCTTCCTGCTCTGGATCATTATTTGGCTAAGGAAGGCTATCTCATCAACATGAGATCCTTCATTAATCTTTCAACACTTATTCTGCAAAATTTTAGTTAGTACTTACCTGAGACTACTACTTCAGCCGCAACTTCTGCTGGTTTCTAGAAAATCATTACATCAGCCATTGACACAATTTCATGTATCCCAACTCATCCCAGAGGATTATCTATGATATGACTATCATTCTGTTGAGCACCATCAAGCAAGCCTATAGAAAGACTGTAAGGAAGTTCACTGTGGAGCTTGGCACATATCCTATGCAGCCATTTGTTTCCTTATTCAGATGATGTATCGCAGAGGATTGCTGCTGCTAAATGAGGTCCTGGAAGGCAGAGCACCTTACCAGCACCTCAGACTCTGTCAACAGTTGGTACTGCCTGCTCAATTTTTCTGTGCCATTTAAGGACTTAGGCGTTCTTAGGCCATTGTTATTTCTTCCACTTATTTAGCTTTCTCTCTCTTTTTTCCCAAATGTATATAAATGTACTTTGAGATGTGTTCTTCCTTACTTTATATTATCAGTAAATATACTGTAAATCTTAAATTTAAAAAAAAATAATTGTCAAGATAAGAGGACATAGGAATTTTCATCATACCACGCATTCCTTATTGCAAGCTCTCTGATTCCTGGCCATTCTACTTTTCACTGATGAATGGCATTTACCTGAAATTTTGCACAAACTATAGCTCTATCATAGGTATGTAACTGTTAATCTCTGTTTAAATTCATGGTCAATAGTTTGGATTCTCATCCCTCCCTTGAACACCAACCTACTCTGCTCCTTAGATATTCCTTACAGCAAAGCATTCCTGGACCCCTTCCCAAGTCTGAATATTTACCTTGAGTGTCCTTCACATTGTCCCTATCATATAAGTTATTCCTCTTCTAAGATCTTCCCTCCCAGTTCTCAGACCTAATTATGCAATCACTAAAATAAACTGCTCAGACCCACAAAACTCTTAGTCCATAACTATTTCTGTCAAATCTTTTTTTTCCTATTTACCCACAATCCTTAGCTGTACAAGACATCATTTGGGGAATGAAGGCTTCCTAGACTTCAAACAGGATTCAAGATAAGCGGGAGAGAGAGAGGTAAGATGATCTAGAGCATTGCACTTGAATTGGTCAGCAAGAGGGAGATCTACTAAAAACACAGCGTGAGTAACTAATGGAAAGGTAATAAGAATGGTGGCTGTCCAAGTCCCCACTAGTGTGACTGTTGGTCACTGTACATTACAAGATGCCTCTTAGACTCTTTCAGGCAGTAGATTTTGATGTCTGTCATGTCCTCATCTGCATGTGCCACTGTTTAGATCGTCATTCACAGGAAGGCTGTCAAAATCTCAGTTCAACAAAAGAATATAGCAGTAGCCACAAAGATGTTCAAAATACTGAATGTCACAGAAAAGGAAGTATTTTCAGATGCAATTCACAGTTTATACATGGTGCAAGATGCATTGCATCTTACAGGTTTTTGGAATGCTGTGCTAATCAAAAATAGTACAGCTTCCCTGTGAGAAGGTTTGTACAGTTCCCTTGGACTCACAGTGGGGCAGAGCACTTGTTTAATTACACTGTGAAATCCCTGCAGTTCCCAGAATTCCTAACAGTAGCTGCTCCTTGGCTGAATCACAGCAATAGTACTAAACAAAAAAATAACATCCATGAGAGTCACTGTGCTGAGATGCTTAATGGAAAAATGTATGTCCTGCCATACTTCCTTGTCTCACACAGTGTCATGCTGATGGATAGTCTATACTTGCCATTTTACATGTAAGGAACTGATGGGTGGGAATGACAATTAACTTTGAAATCATGTTGCACTTTGGAAACACCTGCAAGCCTTGGGCAGGGGGCAGGGGGGTGGCGGGGGAAAGGTAAAACATTTCATTTTTTTTTTGTTTACGTGATGAAACACTCTGGTAAGATTTGAACTTCTTCATACTGCTTTTGACACCCAAAATCATATGAACAAAAAGCCCCTCTGACCAGCAGGTATACATAATACATATTGTGCTGCACTAAGGCACAAAAGTAATGGATAATTATAACTGACGAGGTTTTCAAGTACTTACTGCTTGCAATCTTCAACACTAACTTTGATACAAATGTTTCATCCTCTTTTTATAACTCACATTTTTACCATTTGTTTAAAAGAAATCACAATAAAATAACTAGGATATATTTTACCAACTTGTTATCCATAGAACTTACAAGCTAAACTCCAGATCTGGAAGTAATTCTGATAGATCCTTGCACTTGTAAATGTGTCTGTAACATCAGTAGGACTCTCAGGGGGACACTTCCATGAAGTGTATTCAAGTATATCTCTATCTTTTCCATGTCTGGGAAAACATTTGGTAGATTGCCTAAGCTACAAAGACCTGAAAAAACTTCTGTGTCCTTTTCATCCACGTTTATTGGGAGAAATTTAAGGAATTAGATAATACTTAAAGAATAAGTAAATATTGCTCAATTTTTTTTCAGATTCTTTTTAGCTTTGGCAGTTGCACATTATTACAAAGATCTTTCTCTAGTTTGCCTACATAAGCACTTAGCAGAGTATCAGATCAAATATGTTATTTTAAACTAATATTTTGACCTTAAATTTTGACCATCTATATTTGATTTACCACAATAGTCATCTCTGTTCCCTCTGTTCCTTCTGTAAATAGCATTATTATAGCATAGATGAAGAATATTAATTTTAGATTTTCTTTTATGTATATATAAATTATATATATACACACACATATATATGTAAGGAAATTTTTGGGAAAAAAATCACCCAAAAACCAACAAATCAAGCCAGAGCAAAATATACCACCTGGAATAATTTAGTGGAATGTAGTTCCTTGGTACGTGCAGCCCAGGAATTAGACCTGCCATTGTTGCTGCTGATTCACATTCAACTCGTTGCCCGCCAGGACTCCAGATCCCTCTCAGCAAGGCTCCTCACCAGCCACGCCCGCACTGACGTGCAGTGGGCTTTTTTGGTTATTGCATCCCAGATGCAGGAATTATCATTAGTATTTTATAAATTCCAAGCTGTTCTCACTAGCTCACCTTCCACCCTGCCAGGTCTCTCTGTGGGATGGCTCACCCTTGTGACACGTTCACCTCAGCACCATGTTTGGCACCACCAGAAAACTTGGTGAGGGTGCTTTCAATCCCACCACCTGTGTAATTTATGAACATGTGGGACAGAATGGGACCAGTATCAATCCATCAATCCCTCAGGCACCTCACTTGTGAAAGGTTGCCAACCTGAGCAAAAGCCATTGATCACCGTCTTCTGGGTGTGAATTGTTTCCAACTTCCTACACTTCTCACATGCAACCCATTTAATCTGTATCTTTCCAGTGTGTTGAGGAGAGGCCATGGGAAACAGCACTGAACACTATACTGATGTCTCGGTAAAGAGGTTAAGTAAGGAGGTATTTCTATATCTCTGATGTCAGTAAAGGTAATTCTATGTCTTCATTGCTCATGTTCCCAACTAAAATGTCAGAAAACTAAGAAGGCAACAAATAAAAACTCAAAACAAAAAGCTTAAAAGCTTTTGTGGGTTGGCAAGAAATATTTTGTAAAGGGAAATGCAGTGTAGTAAAACTCAGTACATGTGGCATATTACAAAACGAAAATAGTTAGAAATTGAGAAGTAATTAGTTTGCAATGTACAACTGCCTTCACAAAGACATGCTGGACACTGAAGGTCTCTGGAGTCTAGTAGCCAAAACCAAATGAAAAGAAACAATCAAAAGAAATTAAAATCAGAAATAAGGATGAATGCATACTTTTCTATTTGTAGGTCAAGTTTGAAATTCAATTTTCAGGAATTGCATATTCTTTTCCTATTGATGTCCCTAAATTGACTTAATGGCTTTCTAATCTAGCTCTTTGGTAAATCCAGCTCTGGATAAATTAAAGTATTTTCCACATTTAACAGACACTTTTTTAATATATCAGTAAAGAAAAACACTTTCTCAACCAACTCAGAGGTATTATTCCAATTTAGCTTCAGAATTTAGAGGGAGCAGATCAGAGCTTCACTGAACAACTTTTTTCTCTTATGATTTAGGATGTAATAGCAATGCCGTGTTTGCGTTCAAAGGAGCGTTACTGCCACCGGAGGTCCTATTCATACTGAGCCTCAAACAGACACTCAAACAATAATTATCTGATCCTAAAAAGGCATTTGTTAAGTATCTGGAGAGCTGAGCTTGTCAAAACCTCACGGATACTGTATTTGCAGAAGAGTTTTAGAATGTATGAGAGGTAAAAGGTAGTGTCAGCTTTGAAACCTATGACTGAACAATAAAACCTACCTGTTCTCATATCCATGAATTGCATCCTGCTCAGTCATCACAACACGTCTTTTTTTTCATTCCTTTTCTGTGGTACCATGATGGCCTCCCCATCCTTTCATATTGCTTCTCCTCTTCTAGTATTAAGCTCCGCACCTTTTTTCTATACTTAAAGGCATTCCACCTCCTCTTATTCCAGCACCCTATCTAGCCTATGTTACACCAGATGTTGAGCAGTTTTTAGAGTAAAACTCTCTGAAAACCTGGGCATTTGATATTCTCAGAAACTTCAAGCAAGAGAAACAAAACCCAAGACTTTGTCACTGCAGATGATATGATGGTTTGATTTGTTACTGTATTTTTTTTTTTTTAATTGGAAAGAGCAGAGGGAAGTGAAGAAGATCAACATGCTGAATATCGTTTCACAGCATGAACAGGTGTTACAAGGAGTTGAGATATATAATAGAGGGAAGGAACAAGAATATTACTAAGTCCAAGCCTGTGGTGTGTTTGTATTTTTGCAAACACTCTTTTGTGAAATATGTACAAAAAAAACATTCTGAATGGAAACCAATCAAACAAAATAATGAAAAGAAAAAAATTAACCCAAGCGTCAAGAAATGATATTTTTGCAAGAATAAAGGGGAGTCATGAAAGCTATACAGTGGTGCTGAGACAATGTCTTTTCCTTACTCTGAGCTGCAGTGAAACACCAAAACTACCAATTTAGGAGCCAAAGGAGAAGTAGGTCCTGTTTTGCAGCATGGTGCAGTACATTCTTGCAATGAATTGTTTACACTGGAACACTATCTGTTTTTAAAACACCTTTTCATAGAATCCTAGAGTCCTTTACATTGAAAAAGACCTTTAAGATCATCAAGTCCAACCATAAACCTAACACTGTCAAGTCCACAACTACACCATGGCCCTAAGCACCACATCTATGGGTCTTTTAAATACCTCCAGGGACAGCGACCGGACAGCCTTTTCCAATGTTTAACAATCCTGTCCATGAAGAAATTGCTCCTAATATCCACTCTAAACCTCCCTCAACACATTGTGAGGCCATTTCCTCTCATTCTGTAACTTATTACCTGGGAAAAGAGATCAACACCCACCTGGCTACTAACTCCTTTCAGGTAGTTCCAGAGAGCACTAAGGTCTTCCCTGAGACTCCTTTCCAGCACCCCCAGGTCCTTTTCCACTGGACAGCTTTCTAGACCCTGCCCCCTGCCTGCACCCTTGCACGGGGTTGTTGCAACCCATGTGCAGGAACTGGCCCTTGACCTTATTGAACCTCACACCATTGGCTTTGGCCCATTGATCCAGACTGTTCAGAACCTTCTGCAGAGCCTTCCTACCCTCCAGCAGTCAACACTCACACTGAACTTGGTGTCACCTGCAAAGTCACTGAGGGTGCACGTAATCCCCTCATCCAGGTCATTGACAAAGATATTAAACAGGACTAAACACAATACTGAGCCTTGTGGAACCCCACTTGTAACTGGCTGCCAACTGGATGTACCTTCATTCACCAGCACTTCTGGGATCAACCATCAAGTCGGCTTTTTGCCCAGGAAACAGTGGACCTGTCCAAACCATGAGCAGACATTCTCCGGGAGAATTATGAGGGAAATGGTGTCAAAAGTTTTACTATAGTCCAGGTAAAAAAAAAAAACCACAGCCTATCCCTCATGCATTTAGTGGGACACCTTGTCATTGGAGGGAATCAGGTCAGTCAAGCAACACTTGCCTCTCATAAACCCATGCTGGCTGGTCTTCGCACCATGGTTGTCCTGCACATGCCATGTGACAGCACTCAAGATGATCTGCTCCATGACCTTCCCTGGCACTGAAGTTAGACTCACAGACCTGTAGTTCCCCAGATCCTCTTTCTGACCTTTCTTGTAGATGAAAGTGGCATTTGGTAACCTCCAGGCATCTGTGAGGTTTGTCCCCAGTTAGCCAGGGCTTCTGAGAAATGATGGAAAGCTGCTCAGTAAGCACTTCTGTTTGCTACATCATGTTATCATCCCACTTCTGCTGCAGCATGGGCTCCTCTCTCCATGGGTCTGCAGGTCTCTGACAGCAAGGAGGTCAGGTCCAGCACAGGCCTCCCCCATGGGTTCTCAGCCTCCTTTCAGGCATCCACCTTCTCTGGCACAGGTCTACTCCATGGTCTGTAGGTGGATCTCTGCATCCCAGAGGTTCTCCATGGGTTGCCAGGGCACAGCTGCTTCACCATGGTCTGCACCACAGGCTGCAGGTCACTCTCTAGTGACTGGAGCACCTCCTGTCCCTCTTTCTGATCTGATGTTGGTGTGTGCAGAGTTGTTCCTCTCACATGTTCTCATCCTACTCTTCTCTGGCCACAGTTACATCTGCCCGATAACTTTTGGTTTTTTTGTCTTAAATCTGTTATCTCAGAGGTGTTACCACCATTTCTATTTGGCCTGGCCTTGATCAGCAGCATGTTTGTCTTTGGAACAGCAGGCATTGGCTCTGCCAGACATGGAGAAAGCTTCTGAAAACTTCTTACAGAAACCACCCCTGTAGGCCCCTCCCCTACCAAAAACTGTCATGCAAACACAAAACACATGGCAACAAGCCTGAACAGATGATTTTTTAATAATTCAGAATAGGGAAAACAATTTTGTTTTCTGTCTTATAGTATGCTGTAAAATATAAATTGTAAAACACGCTGAAAAAATGAAACACACAGCCATTAGATTTTTTCTCTACATTTAACACTGTCAACTTTATTTTGATTAAAAATCTTGGTATCTTTGACATTCCTAGCAGCATTCCTTCATTGTAATAGTTAGCAATGTATACAATATATAAAATAGAACTCCCCAATCCCTTTCATGTAAGAGTAAATAAAGTGCTGAGGAAGCTTTCCTTATAAGGGATAATGGCCAGAACATTCTGCATACAAAGCCCTTTGCACACAGGACACATAGTAAGATGGTGTGGAAACAATCAATGCTGGCATAGCAGAGTGCAATAAAAGACAGATGTCAAACAATATGACAATGCAGTATAATGGGAACAGGGGAAAGTGGAAAGCCAGAGCATTAAGTATTTGATGAGATGTAGAATAGAAATTCTCTTCCCTTTCAGTACATAAACAGAAGGGTAGTAATTTGGGAGAGTGAGAGACATGTTTACAGCCAAGAGTGCACTGAAACTCTAGATCTGGATATGAATCTATCAAATTTGTCCAAGCCTGTTTTATGGTATTTCAGCATTTCCAACTCAAGTTGGAAAACAGGAAGGAAATAAATACTGTCAAAGCCTAAAAAGAGCTTAACAAAAAGTTGTATTCTAAATGCGAACACAATTTTAAAGGTCTTTCCTTCCATTCTTTGTGACATGATTAATCAAAAAGTGTTACGAAATGAAAGCAAAATAGGTCCCTATAAATGTTGCTTAAAGACTGTGTTTGTAGAAACAAAAGTAAAGACAATAAAAATGTATATTTTGGGTTTTTTTCCCCCCTTTGTTGTCTGTTGTCCTAAATATTGCAGGTGGCACCAGAAAAACCTGGTGAAAAGAAGCATGCACTTCAATACCTTGCACAACAGGGCCACTGCAGATGTAGATAACACTTTTCTCTCTAAGTTAATGACATGCAGATACCTTTGAGACCAAAAAGAATCAGTTCTATATAAATTCAATTTCATGAGAATTCAGTACAAAGAAGACTCAATATGAATGTTAGATATATTGCATTGAATTCCTGTTAAGAGAGAGAAAAAACTCAGCCATCTATTTATTTACTTCTTTTAACACTGGTTAACACCAGTCTTTGGATGGATTTACAGAATCTATTTCTGCACTGATCCTGAAAGAATCAAAAGCAATTACCAGGAAATGATAAAAAGAATGAGGGACAAATGCACTTCAAACACTTTTCATTCAGGAAATGGCAGGACCATACATGCTGGCTGTGTTCCAGTTTCAATATGTGTTTTCAGTCTAAATTATTTTTGTTCTCTCTCCCTGTAATTAAATATAGTGTAAGTGGAGTGCTAGATACACCTTATCTCTGCAATAGAGTAATTCCCCTATTAATGGAAAGATAAGAGGGAATAAAGTGAAATGAAGCTGACACTTAGCTCTGAATTAAGGCCAGAACAAGTATAGCAGTGAGACATTAATTTTATTTGTGTTTCTCGTTCTCTACCCCTAAGTTTTCCACTTAACGTTTCTGTTTCTGATTTTATCTTAGGAAAAACAGTATATATGGTTGTTGCTTTTATTAGCATGAAACAGAGACATTGTGAACTAGAAAAAATATCACAAAAATACTATATTTCTGACCTTAGCTTTAATCTTCAAACTAAGCATTATAATGAAATAGATTCTTAGGGTTTTCCAGATTTGGGCTTGTCACAGGACAGCTGGTGTGTAGCTGAACAAGATAAAACTGGCCATAACAAATCCAATTCAGCTGACCTGGCTCATGGCTCTAGAGAAGAGGTAACAGACACCTCAGGCAACCCTGTTCAAGTTTAGATGCAGACACACCACTGGCCAGAGAACTGGGTAGAGGGAGATCCCATCCAATCAGCTATCTAACCTGGGAAATTCAAAGCCCCTATAAAAAAGGCAGCCATAATAAACTTGTGGCTGTTTGTTGATGACTCTCAGTGTATTGTGTTGTGTTGTGTTGTATTGTGTTGTATTGTGTTGTATTGTGTTGTGTTGGGTGTCTGTCTCCAGCCCACGACCCCACGTAACAGGGCTGTTATGTGAAGTTCTATTTTACGTAACCACCTACTTCACTGGTCTTCGTAATGCAAAGACTGATTCCTATTCTCATTGTGTGATGCTTTGATATTAGGAGTCCAAAGTAGCAAGTAAAATCCATAGATCCTCACTCTACAGAGTAATTTTCTCTCTTTCTTATCAGTATTGGCTAATGACATGGAACTTGCATGGAAGAGCAGAGATTGTTAGAGTATGAAATAGAGTGAATACACTGTTCTGCTTGCAATAGTCACATTTTGGTAAGAAAAGCTCTAAAAATAAAATAAAATACAACCTCTAGTTTGATGTAGTTATCAACCAGCACACAATGAATGAAACATTGAGAGCCATGAACAATGTGGTCTACTAAAGAAAAAAAACCCAGTCAAACTACACAGCATTTAAAAACTCAGACTAGAGAATAGAAAAACTCAACCTAGATGGTAGACCAGATTTCCAAATGAAGAAAGAAAGGAAAAGAAAACACTGTAAATGGTACCAAAAAATGAGCCTGCATGGAAGATAAGTGGATTTTTTTTTCTATTTCACTGAAGGAGCAATGGGAAATTAATAAAATGAATGCTAGAAATGAAAACATGTTTACACCTGGTAAAGTTGTATAATGAGTAAGAGATAATGAGATGCAATTTTTCATTTGAAACCAAGAATCGAAACAGAAATAGACTAGATAAAAGCTGACCTTCATGTAAATATTCTGGAATGGTGCAGCTTTCTTAATTACAGACAGACTCATCATCTAACATGAGCAATCTCTGTGAGAAAGTAATCAAACAGAACAGCAATAAGGAAACTTCTTCCAAAAAAAACAATGGAAACCATCATCACAGAAAAAAACCCCAAACACAGTAAAGTTACTTTTAATTGAGAGACATATCAGTCTCTCATATCAATGAGAGACATATTGCAACATAAAGTTCAATACATTCTTGAAAAATGCCATGAAAATCTGGGTAACTCCTCAGGCCTGTATGACCTCTATCCTATTCAACTTCAGTGGTCACAAGTTTAATGATAGTTTAACAATATCTGCACTTCACTACTGCTTAAGTGTAAGTTTTTGTAGCTACTGATATAAAGTATAATAAGCAGGATGGAACATTCACTCAAGAACACAGAAATAAAATCATAAAGGAAGAATATCCAACAACTGAACAGGACAGCAAAGCAAAAGAAAAATAAAAAAAAAGCTACATATATAGTAAATACATACCTCCAACAGAGGAAAGCATCTACATTGGGACTCTGTTACAGACATTTCCAATATGCACACTGTACAATAAAGAAGCTGCCAACCATCCAGCTGCCATATTTACAATCACACTATTGGATCAATGACCCATTTCAGTGGCATTGTAAAGCCAGCAGCAATGTGATTGCAATAATATGAAGCTCTAACAGCCTGAAGGATTGCAACTAAAGCTTAGGAGACAGACAATGAAACCTTTCTCTGGTGGGTGGATACATTCAGGCTGTCAGTAAAAAACTCACAGAACAAGACACCTTTCTGCATCGAGTTCATAATGGTTGCACTGAGTTTATAACAGCTGGCACACCAAGGTGCTGGAAGAGGGAGGACATCATTGTAGTTTCTGTTCAGCTTTCTAATATAATGTGGGGACAAAACATCCTCTGAGTAAATTCACAGGCAAAGCAAGCTGCATTGTGTACATCCACAAAAGTGTGCAGAGAAACCAGTGAAGTTACTAAGCCAGAGAGGAAGAAGCACATTTCATCTCTTGAGACTAACCCAACACTTGTCAGTAGACTTGTAAGAGCAAGACAAATGTTAAGTAAACACAGAATCTACATTAAGACATACTTCCTGATTTATCCATGGCAATGTCATTCACATTGCTTGTGACACTAAATGGGCTCCGGGATTTTACACATGCTGTGTCAATTTTCCTCATGCCTTCTTCGTAGGTATCACAGAACATGAACACACTGTCAAGTTTCTCTAAGAAAACACAAGAACCGGAGACAGTCAAGATTATAGATGAGGATCTTAACCTATAATGGAAAGAAAAATAAATAAAAGGCAACACAGGACTATGGACAACCACAGGATTTCCACAACTCAACCAGTCTTCACTCTTAAATGACTGCCAGGATTTAAATACCATCCTAGAAGAAGACAGGCTGAAGCTGATTTAAGAACATAAAACCATAATCAAAACTAATGGATATATAGAATTTTTTTTTCTTCCCCCCCCCCCTCCTTTTGCTTAAATCTGTGAATATAATGTTTGGAAAAGCTGTGAGATGCTGAAGAAGGAAGCAGCAATCCAGGGAAAGGGGAAGTTCCATTTCAGAACTTTTGGCATCTGCAGTTGCTTGCAACTGGGTAGGCTGGAGCACTGTCTAAAATTCAGGTTGCATGTCTTGAAAAGCAAATAATGAAATATGTACATGCTTAGTAATTGCTATTACTTAGTAATTACTACTATGCTGCCACAATTTATGTGGAGGAGAGGCATTCCTACAAAGGGGGTATCTGTATCTGATAGCCTTTAATGGATGACAGTGGGATTTTCAATCATTTTTTGACTAAAGTGAATTTTTATGACTTTTTCAGCCTTAATATACATCATATGAAGACCCCAAAATGGACACCCGTTGACTTCAGAGATCTTCCATCCAGAGAAACTGAGAACCACTAAATAAAGTCTGAGTAGAAAAGATATGAAGAGAGTCCATTAACTGAGGGGAACAGCCAACTATTTTTCCAGATAATGCGAGTATACAGGAGAATCCCTTGAAGCCTTCAGATAGCTAACATACAAAGTGCAAGAATACTTATACACAATAAAAAAAACCCAAAAAACCAAAAAAGTTTAAAGAGATGCTTTTATTGGTACTCTGTGCTAACAAAACAGTGAGAGTTTAAGTGTACTTTCTAAATTATCAAAATATGGTCAACTTTGCATTTATGAAGCTTCCCCTAACTGCCTTGAATATTTTCAAAATGTTCTTCTAAGTACTTTCTCAGTCATGCAGAGAATCTATGTACTAGCAGAGAACTAAATTACGGTTTCTAAGACACTAGTTAGTTTTTCAACCACCAGCTCTTACTCTGAATGAATACAACTATAACTGAGCTATTATCACAAAATTTTCAGAGAATCTAATATTCTCTGTTCTTTTACTGAACAAGATTTGTTCAATAAAAAAATGTTCATAACATAAAATTTGTTCAATCTTAACACAGTCTTTTCCATAAGAATATTTTTAAATAACCTCTGTAGGAGACATATTATGGAGACACTTTCCAAGGCAGGATTTTCTAGGCATGAACTGAAGGGAATATCAAGGCATTTTTAATAATATCTTTACCTTTGAACTGAACAGCAGCAAAATTTTTGCCATTCCCACAATATTGTGACTGAGATAAAACATCTTCAGGGTTTACAGTGAGAAAACATACTTGATGACGCACAGTTGCAGGGATGTTTGGCAAGTCCCAGCAAACAGAAAATTACAGAATTACTGATTCTTTATTAACTAATAAGTACATGTCCATACACTTCACTGAATATAAAAATGGTGGATGTGCATAACATTCACCAAATGAGATATGTGACCTTGACTGAATAATGATCTATATAAGTAAAATAGTTGTTGAGCTGGATCATGGAATGAGGTGGTTTGTAATAAAGATCATATTATTGTGTCATACCTTAGAAGCTGAAGAAGAAAGGTCAGAACTAAAGATATTTAATTCACAGTGTCTATTTAATCAATGCATTGTTTCCAATAAATATAGTTATTACAACTACATCAGATTAAGAATGCTTCTCATTTTCTGTTTCTAATTGTTTCTATGAAGATCAAGCACTAGAACAGATGAATTTAACAATAACAATATTCTCAATAACCACAGGGTACCTTTTGCTCCACTGTTTCTTCACTTGTTACTCTGCAATTTGCCAGGCTTAGAAGAAAAATTAAAAATACCTACCTGACTACTTAAAGAGACAGCCCTTATCAACTCGTTCTATTCTGTCACAGTAGTTACTCTTTTCATTCTGAGTGACAAAATCAAAAAAGACATTAGAATATTTCTTCTGCTGGTTTTTGAGGTACTGAAATCCAAAAATCCTAGTGCTTGCTATTCCTGAGCACATTGACAGCAAAGCACTCGACAGCACTTCTCAAAAAGCTCTTCTAACATGAATAAATACATGATACAAGCAAACCCTCACACTCTAGACATCAATGACTTAACTGTGCCACCTTCTTTACACTCCTCCACTATTAGACCAGACTACGTATTTGAGGATGATTTGAGCCCAAATTCCAGGGTTTATTGTTTGTTTTTCAAAGAAAGAAAAGGAATGGAAAGCACATTAAGGGCCTAATGCCATCGTCTCTCATATCTAAACACATTGTATATGATGAATATTAAAAAGTGTTCAGAAGTGCTGTTCACAGACTGACGCAGACAAGTGGAGGCAGCTGGGAAAAAACCCCTACACTTGTAAAAAGGGTATTCAGGTTATGATTGTCATGTTCACGGGTTTTATGGGAACAGAACACATGCCAACAGTCTGAGGGCAAATGGAAACTTGTACTGTTTGGGAAAGCGGTCTAGTAAAACATTCAGTGATCCACTGCTGCTGTCTACTAGACACAGTTAAATAAATAAGTAAAAGAAATAAAACTGACAATGTTGTGTGCAATATCAAAACAATATAGGTTTGACTTTACTGCCTTATTCTGAAACTAACCTGCATATTAATGGTTCGTCAAGTTGGCAAAATGGATTGAGATTGTAATCCTTTACTGGAACTAGGTAATACTAAAGAAGCTATCTTAAACGATAGTGAATGAGTGACATAAGATTATAGTTTTCAACATCTCAAAAGGCATAAGGATAATTTGCAATATTTTTTATGTTATTTCAAATAAATTTTCTCATTGAAATAAAATTATTATTTTGGGGATGTCTCCCTGTGTTTAAATTCCGTATTTCATAGGTCATTCTTCAAAGGAAAAATACAAGTGCTTATACAAGATACAAATTTTTCCATGTATCCATTGAAAGGATACTTACAACTACTTTTGTTCACATGATTTAAAACTGCATACTGGTTAATTGCTTATCATTTTTTTTTCCCAGAGATAGCTTTGTTTGTTTTTTCCAACAGGTATAGTTTATATTTGCTGGGATTTTTATAAAACTCTTTGGTGCCACTAAATTGTTTTTTTTTTGTTTTCATGGGGTTCTTTTAAGTTTTTTTGAAAATTTACTCTTTTTAGTATGCAAAGTCATACAGTATGTGAACGTATCCTCAAGAAGCACTGTTATTATCTCAAAAGTGTCAAAATATGTATTTTTGCAGCTACAAAGATAAAGATAAAAATAGATGGCTGGACTTAATTTATAAAGTGAATTATAATATGTTCATAAGAATAATTAATATTTACTATACTTACTATAATTCTTTTTGTCCATGTAAATAACTGCTCATATTTCTGGGTTTTATTAGGCAATTTTCCTGTCCCTTAGATTTTTAATGTCTCTGGAACCATACTTGTGACAGGTTTTAATGCTTGCTTTTTTCTGTTCCCTAGAAGTCAGCTCCTGTGTTACAATTCGGTGGTTAGTGATTTTGACCCCGCTTGAAAACCCTTTTCTGTAACACACTGCTGGTCATCCAAGAGGCAGATCAAAAGTGCTACCCACTGAATGAGTAGTTGGCAACAAAAAGGGAATTCCTCGTAGGAAACTGGTTTAGTTTTAAATGGCAACTCCTGAGAAAATACTTAGATGGCCTGAAATGTCACAGCATTCTGCTCTGAAGGATTACTGTTTAAATTGTATTTTTGACAATTAGCAAATGTGTGCAAACGGTGTCATCCTGGTTGCAGAGAGGGGGTGAAACCTAGGAGCAGTGTGTGCATGGCCAGGTTCTGTACCACGTACATCATCACTGGGAAAGAGTGGCTTTGGGGGGAAGAAAAAGGAAAGTACCCCTGGAAGTGCATCATTTTGTCTCCCTCTCTTCGTTGGGGGGGATTGCCAGGATCAGCTCTGTGAACCACATCCTCTGAGGTTCCCCATCCCCTTCCCATTCCAGCAGAGATGCAGCTCCAACACACAGTGCTGAAAAGCAGCACCAGCTGCTTAACTCTAATCCTAACCCTGACCTCTAGGGAATGGAGCAGCAGAGGTGAGCCCAGTTCCAGCTGAGATGAGCCAAAAGGAGCTGAGTCGTGCCACATGGGGCAGGGTGGAGCAGTCTGAAGTGTCAGTGCTACATGAATTTGAATCAGCAGAGTGCAGTGGTCTGGAAAAACAATGGGCAGTACAGTGCAGACAATCCAGATTTTTTGAGATTTGTCTGTCTTTGTTTTTCATTGTTTCAGGGATAGGAGTGCCTGCTGCAAGGAGCACCCTCCAATTTGTCTTTGTCTGGGAAACCATGCAGTGCTGCTCACAGGAACAGCTGTCACCTTGCTTTTGTCCCATCAAACACATTGAACTAAGTTGAGCTGGTGAACGCCTTTTTGTGTGTAACACACCTTGTCTTTTTGTGCACTTTTTTCATTAATATTGTTGCTATTAATGTGCTTTTCTTCTTCAATTGTTTTTTGCTTTCAGTAAATTTTTATCTCAACCCATAATCTCTGCTGTTGTCCCTCTCTCGCTGGAGAGAGTGGGGGAAAGTGGGGGGGGCTTATTTGGAGTTTAATTTTGGTCTAGAATTAAACCACCAAATTTGTTATCTTCAAAGTAATTTTCAGTGTAAACCTTTGCAACTTTTTTTTTTTTAGTTCATAACTGGATAAAATTGACTTTATATGACACCTTATTTGGGTTTTCATCAGTGACTCAGAGCTGAAAAAGGCAGTCCCCTACTATGTCTAGTCATCCAACACCACCTGAATATTTTATGCTTCCTGGTGAACATAACCTAACCTAGCCTAGCATGATGCTCTAACACATGCTGTCAGAAAGACTTGCTTTGATACAGACTTCTAGAGCTGGAGGCTTAAATGGGAATTCTGGACAATGACTATATAAATAATCAAAGGAGAAAAATAAAAGTAAAAAACAAAAAGAAAATCCATAAAGACAAAATCCTGTCACTTATGTTAACATCTTTTCTGGCACAATATGTATACCTAACCTGCACCCTCCTCTGTGCTAGTATTGTATAGCTGTTATTGTACTATGGGGAAAAGAAAAGGGAGAATTTTTGGCAATTAAAATAACCCACCTTTGAGGTTCTATTTTAGATGGACCTTTCCAGTAATATGATGTGTAACACAACCTATACAGAGTAACATTAACTCAACTGTTGTGGCAATAACAAAGAGCCAGAGGAGGAGCACGAGCTTCTTAAGGTGCCTTTTGACTTATTCATCAAAGTGAAGAACTCCATAAATACCAAACTTTCTGGTCCAGCCTTGAAGGCTGACAGCAGAAGATACAAGTGTGGAGACGATGAGGGCCCATATTTTTCAGAAAATTTGTTGACTGGGCAGGCTGGGAGACGCAAAAATGGGAGTCATATACACCTCAATTATTGTAGATATTTTACTTACTACTGAGCACAGAGCCTGTATTTTGGCACTGAATGAAAGCAGGAATGAAACAAAAATGATGGTTCCACATTTGATTGCATTTAGACTATAGGAACATTTGAAAAGCAAATCTAGAGTGCAAATCTTTTGGCTTAAATAATTTCTTTGTTTTGCCATAAGCAATGATGAAAACTGTCTTGGGTTATATTTACTTAAAATGTGTAAAATGTTAGTATAAAAGAAGTCTCAAGTAGAGAGGGTATTAGAAAGCAATGAAACCAAAAATGCAATTAAGCTTAAATAGATGTCAGTTTTGTCTCTAATGACTTTTTGTTATTTGTTGTATTCAATTCAATAGAGTGTCCAAATATATTTAATAAGGTTTTAATTAGATACAATGCCTTTTGCTTGCCTCTATATGAGTTTCATTACAGTAATTGCTTTAGGAATCTGAGCAAACATTATAAGTCATCAGTTAATGAAAAATGGGTTTGCATAATTCACTCAAAAATTTCATTGGATTATCCCCATCTCAAAAAAGTATGAGCAAATTCAAAATTAAAGAGACAATAAAATACTACTCATCAATAAACCAGCTCATGTGCTAAATCAGACATATTTATTCCTCCTGTTGTTTAAAGTCATAAGAGATGCAATGCCTATATAATAGGACCACTATCAGCCTGCATTTAGAGAACAGTAAATGTAGAGAGAAAGCATCCAAAAAATTCTTTTGTATTTTGCTTCTTATTTCTGGCCATAGACATTGCATTACTAAACATTCAGCTGAAGCAAACTTTCTTTTTGCTCAGAACCAAAGACTTGTGTTTTTCAGTCCTCCGAAACTGCCTTAGTTAGATTTTTTCAAATTAAAATATTTATAGAGTGATGACAAGATAGGAAAATACATATAAACTTATTTTCAGGAAGGCACAGGTAATTTCATTCAATGCACTTTCTCTGGGAAGCTTATTTGATGAAACACGCATTAATCTTATTGATGCTTAGTTTTGCCTCTAGTTCACAAATACTCTATGCAGGTTTATTCAAGAGAGTTACAGGGATGGAGTCCATACTTTAGATATTTGTGGACTATGTAAACAGTTTGGTTTACAATTTTTTAAAGCTCTCCACACTTCTTCCGCTCTTTTCACAATGTCTTTATTTTGTGGAAAGGAGAAACTATTAAAATTTAGATTATTGAATGATTTGGGTTAGAAGGGACTTCTAAAGATCATGTAGTCTACCTGCCAGGAATAGGGACATCTGCCAATACCTATCAGGTTGCCCAAAGCCCTAAGCAACCTGACCTTGAACACTTCCAGTGATGGAGTATCCACAGCTCCAGACAACCTGTTCTAGTCTCTCACTGCCACCATGATAAAAAACCCTTTGTCATTATGTTCAATCTAAATCTACCCTCTTTCAGTTTAAGATTGTTGCCATTTGGTTGCAGACTTTGGAAAAGAGTAAAATTATGTCAGTGGGTTGTCTGTATTGAACCCTCCGATGTATTCAAGACCACGCTGGGTGGGCAACGTGGTCCTGTGAAAGATGTCTCTGCCCTCTGCAGAGGGGTTGGAACTAGATGATCTTTATGGCTCCTCCCAACCCAAACCATTCTATGATTCTATGAAAAACAGTGTTAGAACTGTGCAGCAACACAGGAAAATATAATAGTCACATGCTTTTAACACCATATATGGTATTAAGGGTTTATACACGAAGTATTATACTGGTAAATCTCAGCAGCAGCAGCATCTGTTTCAGCTTTATCAGACTATGTATGAATGTAAACCTTTCTCCTTTGCCCCATTAGCCAGTTCTCCACATATGTGCACATAAATATGCTCAAAGAAGCAAGCATAATTTAGTCAGGGCACTCTTTCCTGTCTTCCTTCTCCATCAGCTCCAATATCAGCTACTCCAATGACAGATTATTGCACAGAGGCAGGAAGTATATTTCTTACCTTCATTCCTTCTTGAATTTGAATTCTCTGGCAGAAACAGCAGCTTTGGGCTCTCTGACAGGCATGCAAAGGCAGGTGCTACTTTAAAAGTCATTGCCTACTTCTTCCCAGAGAAATATTCCGTTTATCATGATGTTCTCTGTGCCTTTGAGCACACATAAGCTAAGTACACTGAGGATCCACCACAGCTCACAAAAGATAGCAAATATACTGATTTTTGTTTCTTCAAAATTCAAACCTGAGGAATTTTACCTTGAGATGAAAGCTTTAGAGATTGTAAGAAGACACTCTGAAAACCCTACCCATAGAATTTCACAATCTGTTTTCTCCTAAAGAAGACAAATGGAAGATATAAACAAATTTTGCCTCAAATAGAAATTCTTGGCAACAAATGGGAAGTCATCCTATCAATTAGATAAATAGGACAGGGTTTTTATATTTATTCTTTATATTACAGAAGTGTGTGGTAGGAAAGACAGAAGCCTACATGAAACATATATACAAGCATACATTAATACTGCAAACATGCAATATTTGCCCTAAGCTACAGAAATGCTTGCATTCAAAAAAACCCTCAAACATGCCAAAAACATGATATGAAAAAAGTCAGTTAAAAGAGGTATTTTAAAAACACAAGATTGTGCTCTTGCAGTTTTTAAATTATCACACTAAAAAATATTAGTTGTATATTGTCTATTCTTCTTGCCACTGGTGTATGAGAAAATATTTTGCTTGAGGGAAAAAGGAGAACATGAAGGAGCTTTTCCCTCTCTGCTTCTGTATTCCCCTCCCCCATCATACAGCCTGTTTTGGGACTCTGGCAAGTTCTTTTGCTATCTATGAAAAAAATCTTTGCTCTTTCTGCTCCATTAACATTACAGGTAGAAATTTTATATACTCAAAGTAGATCTAATGCACAGGATCTGCCTCTTTCTGCCTCTCCTGGTTATATGGCTATATAGGTGGCTTTTAGTTAGGTTTGCTGCTATCATTTCAAGGACAATGGCATATGCAAGGAAGTACCTGGATCCCTTGAGGAAATTTTAAATGTGTTAAATTACTGGCTTCTCAGTTTCAGCAAAAGAGTTTGGGATCAACTTGAAAGTTTCTTTGTTGGATGAGTCACCAGGTTTTGTTACTACAGAATGACAAACATCTGACAAATGACAACCCACCTAGAGATAAGGATACCCATAAAATAAACATCCAGTCACTGCAGAGAAGCATCGTTCCTGCAACAGAGATTTTCTTAACTATATTCACAACTGAATGATGGAAAAGGTTAAGCAGACATTAATCTGGTCTATTTTACAGAGAGAAAAAAAGTGACATGGAACTCTGAAGGTCTAATGGCAATTTGTGCACTTTATCTGATTACCCTTTCAATATAATAAACTGTTACGAGAAATTACTGCATTGCTATGAAATAAAAATTATTCCCAGGCAATTCTATTAAACAAGAATCACAAAGTATATTTATTACATTTTATTCCTTAGGCTTCTTTTTATGTTAAAAATAAAAATGAGAGATACTCAGAGAGATGACTTATACAGGAGGTATTATGACTCATAGACCTCACAAAACAGATGGGACTTGTTAATAGGGATGGGCAAATCGAATAATGAGTATGCTCCATACTTATCAGATATTTCAATGACAGAAATAGGGCTTTATTCTCTCTATGTCTTTAGTAACTTCACAGCATGTGCAAATTCATTCACTTCAGTGAGACAACTCCACAGGTGTTATGAGTGATTTCAGTCATGGCTACACATAAAAGGCTGTATGTCAAAAAGTTCTCCTGATCTATTTGTTGTATATTTCATTAACATCCATAAATAACTTCAACCATTTCAACACTACTCTCCATCTTTTTATATGAAATTTTCTCTTATTGTGGAACAAAATCATACAAATATTTAAACACACACATCCTAATTAGTAGTATAGTTGAAATTAACTGGATTTTTCACATGATCAAGTGAACAAATACTTAAATATACTCCAAATCATAACCATGGTGAGTCAGTTGCTCTTACTTCTGTTGCGTAATTCATCCCATGAGGAACACAAAATTCTGTAAAATACCTTACCATGCTAGTAGAGCTCTGGATAGTAACTTTCAAATTTGAGTATCATTGCTTTTGTATAAATTGAATTCTACTAAAGGTATAACACTTTCAAAAATCCTTAACAAATTTACATACTTGTTCCCATTCTCAGAAATTAGGTTAAGAACTGAAAGAGTTTTATTTGGAACTACCAGTTTTCAGTGAAACTTCATGTATGTCACAATTCTCATCTGTCTAGCATGGAATTAATCTTTATGAAAGACTGACATGAAAATCTATCCAATACCTACCTCAGTTTTAAAAAAGTAATGCTCTATCTTTCCTTTCATGACCTATAAGTATTTTATCTACCTATTCCTCCCCCAGTACAATTTTGGAAATCTTATGTAGTGGATGAGGCTGCTGTGTTCTCTATAGAAATGTTGTTTAGAAATTGAAAAAAAATATAAATAAAATATAGAATATTAAATTTCCAAATATAGGATGAACAGAAAAGACCTGTAATGATTCTGTGGACAGCAGAGCTCCTTGAGGAGAAGAAACACACTTATTACATTTACGTACAAACTGATGTAGTTTATCTGGACTTAAGCAAAGCCTTAACATTGGCATATGTCATTTCCCATGGCATTTTCCTGGAAAAGCTGGCAGACCACAGCTTGGACAGCTTCACTGTGGCTGGGTTAAGAACCAGCTGGATGGCCAGGCCCAGAGGGTTGTGATGAATGGTGCAGCATCCAGTTGCGTACCAGTCAGTAGTAGTGCACCCCAGGGATCAGTGTTGGGCCCAGTCCGGTTTAATATATTTCTTGACGATCTGGATGAAGGGATTGAGTCTAGCATTAGCAAATTTGCAGTTAACACCAAGCTGAGTCACAGTGTCGATATTCTGGACTGTAGGAAGGCCCGGCAAGAGAGTCCTGGACAAACTGGATTGATATGCCAACACCAACAGCATAATGTTCAACAAAACTAAGTTCCAGGTCCTACATTTTGGCCACAACAACCCCATGCAGGGCTACAGACTAGGAGCAAAGTGTCTGGAAAGCTGTCCAGTGGAAAAAGACCATCACTGGTCCACAGCAGCTGAACATGAGCCAGCTGTGCCCAGGTGGCCAAGAAGACCAACTGGATGAGGAATAGTGTGGCCAGAGGACCAGGACAGTGATTTTCCCCCTGTATTTGGCACCAGTGAAACCACATCTCAAGTGCTGTATTTATTTCTAGGTCACTCAGTTCAGGAAGGACATTGAAATTCTGGAAAGTGTGCAGAAAGTCAACAGAGCTGGTGAAGTGTCTGGAGCACAAGTGTTACAAGGTGCAGCTGAGTGACCTGGAGTTGTTTAGCTTGGAGAAGAGGAGGTTCAGGAGTGACCTTATCACTCTCTGGACCTACCTGAATGGTGGTTGTAGCCACGTGGAGGTTGGTCTCTTCTCCCAGGCAACCAGTGACAGGACAAGAGGACACAGGCTTAAGTAGCACCACGGGAGGATTAGGTAGGACATTAGGAAGAAATTCTTCACAGAAAAGGTGACTAGATTTTGGAATGGGCTTATCGGGGTGGTGCTGGCGTCACCATTCCTGGAAATATTTAAGGAAAGATTTGCCATGGCACATAGTGCCATGGTCTACTGACATGGAAGTGTTAGGTCATGGGTTGGATTTGATGATATCAGAGGTGTTTTCCAAACTAATTGTTTCTGTGAAATCTCTGGGGGAAAATCATTAGTTTCAGCTTATGCAAATGGATATTTGATTATATGACAGCATGTAATATATTCTTCTGTTCTCAGAAATAGATTGATAGAAATAATGCCTAGGGTTGAGAAGCAGAGGGAGGTTTCCAATGTCATTCCTTTTACTGCCTTTATTACACAAGGAAGATTCAGAGAGCTGTGCTAGGAAGACAGTAAATATAATATTTTCCTCTTTTAGAATGTATAACATAGATATGAAGAAACCTTCTCTGACTTTGAAGCTGAGCGCCCCAAGTGATGCACATCTCTCTGCTACTTACGAACAATTGAGCAAAGCTGAATTCACTAACAGCTGTTGTACTGGTTATAAGCAGTTTTGCCCTCTCCAGCACAGGGAATAACAAAGTCAAAATCATGCTTCCTAGAGTATCTTGTTTGTCTCATGACTCTGAGATTGTTTGCTCAGAGGGGTATCACATCCCCTCCATGCCTTTTGCTCACCCTGAGAATAACAATGTGCTGCTGCTGCCACTAGTTTTGCTCCAATTGGAGAATAAGTTAAAAGATTTTGAGTTCCAAATCTCTACAGAGACTCAAAACATATGCAGGTAGGATTTCAGGGTTTGGGGTGTGGATTTTTAGGGATTATTTTGTTTGGGGTTTTTTTTGGTTTTTTTTTTTTTTTAATAAATTCTTAAAAGAATCCTAGCAGTGATTATAAAAGACTCATCATATTAATTTTCTACCATAGTTGCTGTGAATTTACTGGAGTTGTAATAGGGCTTGAGCCAATGTCACAGAAGATTCCACATCTAATCCTGTCACCGAGAAGATGAACAGCCTCACACTTACAGAACATCTCCCAGGTTTCTTTCAATACAGACATCATTAATGAGAAAATGATTCTATTGTTTCCATAGAAAATTAAGAATTCATGTCTTGGAAAGCTTGATTATGATAGCTGTACTATAGATGAAATTCTTGCATTTTGGAACTTAATGCATCTGGTTTACTACTTATGGCTTTATAACATATTCCTTCTAAAAACCTAAACCAGTCTTTTATCTCTTCATGTAACAAATTCTAATTTTTCCCAACCAGAATACTATTTCCATCCTGTTGACTTTTTTATCTCTTTCAATTTTCATCTCTCCAGAGAAATGACAGTGTAAGTGGACATTGAGCACAAGGAAAGGAGTATAGCAGTCCTTAAAAACCGGGCCAGAAAAATCAATTTTAACTCATTCTCTGCAAAGAGCAGACAGTCAAAATTAGGTTTTTATATTAAATCTTGTCCAGCTCATCTCTTCAGAAACCTTAACCACTGCAGATCTCATGGTTTATATTTCAATGTACTGTGATAGCCTAAATAACAATTATTTGAATCAAAGAGCATTAATACATACATTACACTGAAAGATGATGTTACAACATAATTGACAGGATGAAGTCATGTTCATCAAAATTAAAGGAAATTTATTTCCATCACGTTGTGACTATACTATCATATAGTTACAGGTTTCATCTATTTCAGAGTGATATCTGCTACTTCATTAAACTAGTTTCCATTTAAAAAAAAAAAACATAGAAAGTGTCTGTTTCCAGTTAGATCTGCACTTCATGAGTTGTAAATAGTGTAGAGCTTATGATGAATAAGACAGAACATTTCAGGAAAAAAGCACAGACAAGAAGTTGAGTATGATAATGAATAAGCAGATTTTCCCTCTCTCATCATTAGACGGCCCAGAGTAATACATATTTAATATTTATACTAGATTCTCAAAATTAAAAACCTGAGTTCTAGTCTAATTCTCACTGATTTCTTATTGATAAGGTTGAAACATCTAAACAGCGAAAAGCCATAAACCAGATATTTTCAGGAAATCAGTAATTACATGTTCCTCATCAATTTGCCCATCATAGATAATACTATATACTTTCAATGACAGCTGTGGCCTATATAAAGACTCCTCAAATTGATATAACATCTGATTGTTTTAAAAGCAGAAAGAGTTTTGAGAAACTAGATACCAATGTACTGAAACTGTTATCTCAATTTCAACAAGTATTTCTGACAATTTTTTATCATAATATTTGTTTCTTGGTTCCTCAAGAGTTTTCTAGATTACTAGCAATAACAATTGATCTTTCAGGTATCCATGAAAATTCACAAATTACTAGGTGCAAAGGAGAGAAATCTCTGTTGGTAGTCCAAGTAGTATGTTCACTGCAATAATAAATTTGCTATTGTTGTAGATGCAGATAACAGCAATTAAATTAGGCCTATAGATAATGATAATAATAAAATATATTAAAAAATTTAGTTTATTAACTTCAAGAAGATAACAAATTCTCTATAAGAATAAAACCATCATGCATTGCTGCAATTAATTCACATTGAGATAAATGTGAGTACATTTTAATTCTCTTATTTCCCAAGTTTTGAAGCAATGCAGATAAAGAAAAAAAGTGAAATGGTTTAGAAGCATGCCATTGCAAATACTAGTGTTTGCTTTCAAAAAAAAAAGGCAAAAGAAAGAATACATATGCTCATAGGTGACCAGATTGAGGAACATTTCCTGTTTAAGTATTGCATCACCGTCATGGCCCAGTAACTTGATGCTCTATCCACTTAACCATCTGTCCTATCCTACATCTAACATATTAGCTATTTAACTTCAGAAATGAAATTTCTAACCAGTAGTGTTTCTTGTTAATGTAGAATGCGTAACTATTATTTCTGCATAAAAAGATAAATATAATCTCTGACACTATAAAAACTATAATTCTTATGATGAGGCAAAATAATTAGAGGAATTGATGACAAGAAAGAACAGTAACTACACTTTCTCCCCATTTACAGTCACACCTGCTTAGAGATTAAATTGTATTTTTATGCTACATTAAAAGAGCATTTTCTACAGGAATGCATTATGTTTCCAAAAAGCAATTGCAAATGCCTTTGTGAACTCAGCAGTATTTTGTGTTCTGCAGCCAGCACTTGTGTAAGTGCCAATTAACCTGTAATTCCACTTCCAAGATAGGAAAAAATAGAAGAAATGTTACTCAGAGAAACATGCATATACTTCTATTCAATGTGTAGTTTGTTGTAAGTTTATTGTGAGAGTTTTGTCAGCCTTTTCAAACTCCTGAATTGGGCAGATAAAACTATAATGCAGTGTCTGATCTGAATGTAACATTCTGAAATTGTCTCAGATTATCTACAGTCTGGGAATACATATTTTTGTTTAAGCACTCCAATGTTCCATCTACTATAACACCTATGATGGTTTTGATAATCAGATTTGATTACCATATTTTATATATATATATATATATATATATATATTTAAAATATTTTCATTTTTTTGAAATGGCAAAATAATTTCCTCAGGAACCACTGATCATTATTTCTGTCAAATCTCCTCTACCATGTCACTGAATTTCTTTTCCTTTCAAGAAGTTAGAAACACACCTGGATATTACCAGGCTGTTCTTTCTCCTGGCATCTCAGTCGAGTAAAAAGAATTGTAGTGAGTGTGGAGCTGCTATACTTACTATGAGATCTCACAGATAAGACCAAATACATTGTTTAATGTCTCCTAGTATCAAAAGAAACAGAAGGAGAACATCTGTTCTAAAACTCTACGGTTGGGAAAAAGGATTATGAAATTTTTCTATCTGGCTGGAGTGGTTTCAATAATTATGAATGGACAGGGGTTAATTTTTTTTTTTTTTCATTTTGTTGTGTAGGGGTTTGAACAATTTGGTCAAGAATAGCCAACAGTTCAGAAAAAAAAAACTATTTGCTCTTAATTGCTCAGAGTGTGTTAGATGCATGACAATGCAAAACCCAAAATATCACCAGCAAGGTTGTCATATGCATAAGTGGATTAATTTGACATTTTAACAATTGTTTAAAAAAATTGTTGGTAGAAGTGATGATATAATATTTTGAAAGATCCCTATTGGCACCAGAGTTGTTCTAAAAAAGATTTGACAGCCTCTCTCTTATATTCACAATTATAACAATGATACTTTAGTCCTTACAATAGCTACTTTTGTGCATGCTGTACAGAGTTCATGCTGTCTTTTAAATCTGGATCATTACTTTCATTGACTTTAAGTATTAGGTATTTAAAATACATCAACAGCACTGCAAATATGAAAACAGCATACATGATGCTCTAACACCATCAGCAATAAAATCAGGTCTTAATAAGTGACTAACATTCAGAAATATGGTACCAAAAACATTAAAACAATTTGCAGGAACCACTATGAGACCATGATTCAATAGAGCCTCTGAATGTATCTCTGTGACTTACTTCCTGCTCCGTGTTTGCATTTGCAATTTGGTAATTTGTAGTTAGCAAAGTCATCCTCTTCTTTATCTGATGGCAGATAAAGAATTCAGTGACTACTTAAAAATTATCAGAGCTTTAAAAGAAGTACAAGCAGCTGTCCAACTACACGAATATTAAGAAGCCCAGAGCTGACCCAGCAAATTAATAAATACAAGAGTCATAATAAATTTTAATTATTTGGCATCTTGCTTATTTACACATAGAGAGGAAAAACATTACACATAGAAAGGCCCTGACCAATCAGATATTTTGTTCTAGGCACAAGATGGCAACAAACGCCTTCCAGAGATCTTTGCAATCTGAACAGGATGACTTTCCATGTAAGCTCACATGAATAATTGGTATACATAGTCTATATTTACACATACAGATTTTAAAAAAGAGTGAAAACTGTGGCAGATCATTGCAATTTGACAATATAGTTAAAACATCAGGATTCACCTTTCCTTTCCTAAGATCCTATTAATTACTTAATTGAAGAATGAATTCAGAACTCTGTAGGGGAGGTCTTTTTAATATTAATTACTGGAGATACATCACTTGCAAGAGGGTTTGCACTGCACAGTATTAATTGCCTTTGTAGTTAATAATTGAAGAACTATTGGTTTAATGGTGATTACACAGAATTATAGAATGGGTTTAAGTTGAAAGGAACCTTAAAGATCATGTAGTTCTGCCCCCTTGCCATGGACTGGTACACCTTCCACTTCAGGCTGTTCAGAGCTCCATTCAACCTGGCCTTGAATATTTCTAGGGATGGTGCAGCCACAGCTTCTCTGGGTAAACTCTTCCAGTGTCTCATCACCCTCACAATAAAGCATATCTATTATCTAATATCTTAATAATATCTAATCCAAACTTACACTTTTTCAGTTTAAAGTTTTTACCCATTTTCTTATAAAAAGTCCCACTCAATCTTGCTTCTAGGCCCCCATAAGGTACTGGAAGGCTGATATAACATCTCCATGGAGTCTTCTCCAGGCTGAACAATCTCAGCTCTCTCAGCTTATCTTCCTGTTAAGTATTTTTTGATTGTCTGTTTAGTTAAATATGGCAACGAATTTAAATATCTCTATTTTTTTAAATGATAGTTTAATGTTTACTATGTTAATCACCTGCTAAAAAATAATTCTCAATGAACATCAGTGCTATGAGTATAAGAAATGTGAATTAGAGAAACCAAATTGTTTGGAATAGTTCCCAAAAGCACTGAGAAAGCTTCTCTTACTGTGTTTTTTATGAAGAACAAAGGTTAAGATCTTAAATTGTTGAGTTCCACATCATTTTTGTGGTACTGAAGCACCACAGAATCTATTGTGGAAAAATAGATAGCAACACAAGGCTTCTACAAGATTTCCATGTAATGTAATAGTACAGAGAAAAAAATCTTAAATAATAATAAAAAAAAATTGACTTAATTTTGGAGGAGTGCTATCTACATATAACTTAGATAGCATCCTAGATGATGTTTTACACATATGACTTACAATTTTACACTTACAATTTTACTTGGGCCAAATGAATCTAAGAAATATGGCTCTTTCCTTCTGCATTTAGATACTAAAATAATTTATGCCATAAATCTATCTTACTAAGTCCAAAGTATTAAAGTGCTAACTGATCCTTTCTTTATATAATCAGGGTTACAAAATATCCTAGTTTCCACAAACAACATTTATCTGTCCTACAATTCTGTCTTGAGAGGAGAAGAAGAAAAAAAGAAATAGGATTTTAGATATTTTCCTGAAGTACATGGGTGACAGAAAGTTTGGCAGCAAACTGTTTCTGTGATTAGGCTGAAGGACATATGGAACTCCCACACACATCCATTACAAATGAAGTACATCTATGAAGACTTCCAAAGTGTTCCAGATGTCTCAGACTGAATGCCCTTGTAGTTCACAAGCAGTTCCTGACAGAAATCTTGAACAATATGTAGGGAGAATTTGATGTGCATATCTAAAGTCATCTTAGGGCACTTTTTCAAACACCCTAGACAAGGAGAGCTTATGTAGATAAAAGACAAGGGAAATGTACTATCTCCAAATACATCTGGGTAAAAGGAAACACCTGTACATAGAAATAAATAGTTGTGACTGATGACTCTGTGCAAGATCTTCAGGTTCAGAGGTTTATCTTGCTCAGGGCATCAGTAAGGACGCAGAACTGAAAGAAGCCACCTTCCACCAGATTCTTTGGTGCTGAATGACCTCTGAACAACTCAGGGAGACAGAGATAACAGAAGCTCTTCTGAGTGAAAGAATAAAGAAATAAAAACTTCACTGAACATAAAGGGGGTTAGGGAGCTGGTAAGGATCTAACAGTTCTTTACTACGTGCTCCACTAGTGTTTCAAACATCACAGCTGGTTTCACATGCACACATCATTGTAAATTAAGTACTTCAGTTGTACTTCTTAATCAAAAACTGTGAGAGAAGAAACAGTTAGAAAGGTTAATGCCCTGACACCCAGCAAAAGCCCGGTGGTGCTTTTGTGAGGCCAGGTCTGAACCTCTAACTGAGGACAAAACACTGGAGACCAAAAAGACTGAGTCTCAGGAGGAGGAATGCATGCCCACCAGTGGATTACCACCCCGACAGACTGACCAGCGTTGTTGGATCCAAGGCCGGTGACATCTTTCTTTTTCTGTCTCCCTATCACTATCCCTATCAGCAATCTTTCTTTCTCTTTTCCTCTTCCCTTCTGTGAGAACAAATGTATGTTGTTTTGATACTGTTGAGTGCACGTTTCGCTCAGTCTCAAATTCAAATCTGTTCAGATGCTGCCAATAAATATTATATTTGCAAAGACCCATGGATAAACACTATTATCCCTCCTGTTACTGCACAGAAAGAATTAAAGCATCCTACCTTTTTCCCACTGGTGGGATGTGACAAAAATTAACAAAATTTTTGCACTCTTGGAAATCCTCAGTGCATAGAAATTCTGAGTAAAATCTCCCAAGAGTCATAATACTAACTAAAAAAACCAAACCCCAAGCAATCAAGTAAGTTTCCAAAATTATAACACAGGTCATATTTTGCCTTTATTATTTGGCATGTTTACTATGTTCTTAGAAGACACTAATTGCTAGATTCTACAGCACAAAATTAAACGTAACAAGACATGAAAAAACTGAAAGATATAACCATCATATTTTGCAGGTTGATAAGACCAGGACAAGGGTCAGAGTGAACTCACAGAGCGCAATGAAGCTTTTTTCTGTGTGTAGAGCCTATGTGGAACCTTATGGAGCAACCGTATCTTTTATACTATCTTTCTTTCTTTGATTCTTAAAAATTACTGTCCTTTCTCTGCAAAAAGGAAGGATTTTGTTTATTTGCATTCTATTTGTTTTAAGAAAGTGCTATCAATCCATTAAGCAGAGTAACTATGAAAGCACCACACATTGTGGTACTTTGCAAAATGTGGTTTCTATTGCTGTTTCATTTATGAATTAATCTAGAATAAAAAGAGGTGGTCTTGAGCTTTTGCCATCTGATTCTTTAACTTGACACCAACTTGAATTATCTTCTATCAATTGTCCTTTGCAGTCTCTTCCCTGCTTAATCTGTTTTTTCTAGTATTTGAACCTTGATTATCTAATTTTCTGAATAACTGAAATCCTTGAGTCTCAATTGTAAATGCTCTTTCCTGCCCTTTTCTTTATTGCCTCATTTCCTTAATACCTCTATCATAATGAGCTCCTAAGAATTGCACACTGTCTTTCAAACATTGTAGTGATCACTGCTGTCTTTTTCAGTGCCAAAATTATATCTTCTTTTATTTAGTTCTCAGGTAACACTCTTATTTTATTTTAGAGTCAAAGATACTACTTCAGCTTTTTAATTTCTCTTTTTCAGTGAGGTGTAGATTCTGATATTTTTAGTCATGTTGAATGTAAACTTCATTCCTCAAATATTACCTCTCATTTAAGATAGGAGACTAATAGAGAAAGAATTTGTGGTAGTTTATGTTTTTGAGAGTTAGAATGTGTGTAGTGTAATCAGATGTCCTTGTTTTGGCAGGGAAAGAATTAATTTCCTTTTTAGTAGCTGGTACGGGGCTTTGCTTCAGATTTAATATGTGAATAATGTCGATAATGCTGAAGTTTTGGTGGTTGTTATGTAGTGCTTCTTCTGAATCAAGAACTCTTCTGTATTATATTCTGTCAGTGAGAAGCTGCACAAGAAGCTGGGAGGGGGCATGGCCAGAACAGTGTCCAAAGAGATAGCCCATACAATAGAACGTAGAAAATGAGTGGTACTTTGTTGCCAGCTTGTGTTATACTGCAGCAGGATATAAAATTTCAAATTTTCTACATTTCTAGCTCTACAGATTTCTGCCAGCATAGTAAGCAGTTTGTGCAAGCATGGAGGTATTCACATGTAGGATTACTGTAATCCCTAAAGCTGATCCTCTTGATTTTAACTTCCACTGCCTGGGGGCGATCATACTGTACTTTTGACTATGCAGTGCAAGACCCCAACAACAGAAAATCTGCTGGAGAGCTGTTGTAAAGAAATGCAATAGAAATGCGAAAATAGGTATGAACGGAAAATGAATGGGAATGCCCACATGTGGAAAAAAGGAAAGAACATACTGTAGAGAACAATCCATGAGTATGACTTGTATTGATGGCACCTAGGTAAACAAATGATGAACAAACGTCCCAGAGCACCTTGGGACAGCAAGGTTAGGAAATTTAAGACAAACTAAAGGAAAAGCCAACCAGGAAAAGCCAACACTCAGATTAAAAAAAGGATTAAACCATAAGAGATGCCAACATGAAGTTATTGAACAGAGTAGGGGACATAAGACACCCAAACAGGGAGAAAAAGCACAGTGACTTTTGATCAATCAGACATACGAAGAAAAGAATGAAGACATTGCCAGCTTGTAGGTGGCACTCAAAGCACACACTGCCTTGGCCTCCTAGCTCCCTGTTGTACCTGTGAACATATCTTGGCTTCTCTCTTCTTCCCACAACTCATTCCATCTTCAACTTCTGTTTGTTGAAGCAATGGGAGCAGTTGCAGCAACAACCTAATAGGTTTGGGTATATTTTCCACAACTTAGTATCCTTGTATATTACACTTCTGTTTGACTACCCAGCCTACAAGAAGTCTTTAATCTAAATCCACTCAGATGCTTTTTCTAAAATATTTCCTTCCATCAATATACAACAGAGACATCTCCAAACTCAAAGTAACTGTCACTTAAAAGTGTCAGTGTTTCATGATATTTATAATGCAATGCTGCATGAACTAAATTTAAAAAAAAACCCAAAAAGTTAAAACATGCCTGTACCAGTTGTGAGGACAACACAGATATGAATCAGCCAAAGTGTCTCGAACAAAACCCTCTCCTTTTAGGGGTCTCCTTTGGGATTCTTTTTGTGTGCTCCCTGCTTCTCCTGTCCAAGTCTTCTCCCTCTCCCCAGATTTAATACTAATTTTGCAATTTTTGTAAAGAAGAAATCACCACCACATCCTGGGAACACTTTAACGGGCTTTCTTCCCCTGTTTTCTGATTTGCTTATTGTCTGAGAAATTCAGCATATTGTTTGCTTTCTGCTTTGATGACCCTTTAAATCTTTGCTTCAATATAGAATTTGCACATGTCTAACAGCTCCTTAACAGTCTGACAATTTGTAATATATTTCTGAATAATTAGCTATGCAGGCTAAAACCTTCTCAAAGAAAAAATAGCCCAAATAAGCAGTATTTGAGTCAATGCACATCCAAAACTGATTATGGATTATGGATTAGGGTGATCAGTAAGCACAACATATCCATTAGATCAGGTATTAGAATTTTTTAACCCACGACTGCTTCTGATTGTATTGAAATAGTTAATTTCATTCAGTGCATGTCTCTTCAAACAGCACTGTAAGACAAGGATATACAACTATGCCCTTTCCTAGCAAACTAATTGTTTTGCTGTATCTTGTATCCATCTTGAAAAATATTAAAACAACCATCTTCAAAATCTCTACTCAGTTCTATATAGAGGGCATGTAAGGGACATGTCCTGAAAAGAAAGGAGGAGTGTAAAAAGCAATACTCAAGAACTGATGTGGATATAGAAGAAGATTATTTCATCTCTCTTTTTTTTTTTTTTTTTTTTTTTTTTTTTTTTTTTTTTTTTCCCCCCCAAAAAAAAAAAATCTCCTTAAAAAAAAAAAGGAGGGAAAAAAAAAAAAAAATTTTTTTTTTTTTTTTTTTTTTTTTTTTTTTTTTTTTTTTTTTTTTTTTTTTCCCCCTCAGAGAAACAAAACTGTCCTAGGAACAAACTCAGAAAATTCAGCACAACTATACAGACTTTCATTTTTACTGAAGACTATTTCCACATCAGTTCCTTACTGTCATCCTTCACAAGATTTCCCATCAGACTGGAAAGTCAGACAGAATAACTATGAATTTTACATTAGCCCAGTACCTTCTAGGACTACATTTTATCAGAGCCACATCTGATCAGAATGTTGCATTCTTTACTAAGAATGAGGCTCAGTCTTGTTTTGTACTTTTTCACCGTGGACTCACACATAGATTAGACAGTTTGAACTGTGTGGATGTATGAGGAAAGGTTCTTGGCATGTTACTGCTATTTCTGTTCCCTATCACTAGACATTAAAGCATATTTCCCTCTAGATTTCCCTCTTTCTCTGGGGTGAATACCATCTGCTCAACAATGCACTTACACTATTGATAAACAATACCAAGGGGGTGGGGGAAAATCACATAGTGAATGATCTTTCAATGCCCATTCCATTTTCATGGTAAAGTACCCCTCCAGATATTTACAGATCAAACAGTAACAGCTCACACTGTGACTGACAGATAACATTTGGAACAATTAGTTACATGGCACTGAATTGCATAAATAAAATGATCCTATAATCTATGTCAGCAAGACATATTCCTACACAAAATGTTAAAAAGGGCATTTCCCATTCTTTACCTCTTCTCGTACTACATTCACTTGTGCTTCTTTTCAGGCCTTGCAGGAGAGTACCCTATGATTAACCAGGCTGTAAAAAGCTGAGTTATTCCTCAATTCCCTTCTATTGGATTTTTGGAAGATAGGTTTGAAGATCTTTTTAGGGGTGTACTAAAGGACTGTTATCTGCACCACAGTGGTTTAAACTTCAATCTCCCTGCAAAGCATGGTGTTATCAGCCAAGAGCAAAAGTTGAACTCATATGTTTGCTTGTAGTCCAAGATAAGCCAGCATGAAGGCAATAATACATTTAGATGAAATTTTTCATAAGTGAGTAGGACTCATTTAAAATCCCAGTTAAATTTTGCAGTGAAAAAGTGTCTGGCAGCTGAAGGTATTTATGTGATTCAGGATAGAACATATAAGGGCATGTGTATCACATTAAATCATCAGCAGAGATTTCAGTAAGAAACATACTTTAGGATGTGCTGCATCTTGAACACTTTACTGCCTACCTTTCACAATGCATCTTAGATACAGTAAGCAATTTAAGGGAGAGAGTGCTCAAATCGAATAGCCTTTTAAAACAAAAGGAACTTTCAACTTGTATCAATGATTTTGAACCAGACCTTTAAGAAAGAAAGAAAACCCCAAAAAACACTACCAACAAAAACCCAAAGCAGATTTACAACTCCACATAAATTCTATACAATTCTTTGATACATGGGGAAAAAAACACTGTTGATTAGAATGCAAAATACATAATATGCTAGTTTTTGCTATTTTACTTAGGATGTACTAATTTTCAACAATTTATAAATGAAGCCGAGGTAGGTTTGTGAGAGGTTTTTTGCCTGTATGCAATATTTTTACTAAAGTTGGTTTTCTTATAGCTTTCATAGTCACTACGAAAAGTAGAACTAGGAAAGCACAAGAATTTTAATACTTATATTCCTTTGAAAAGTGAAATTTTTATGATTTTTTCATCCTCAATTACAATAAAATGTCAAAATATTTTAAAAGACAGAAGAATCCTCCTTTCTTTTAAAAACACTTGTACATTCTATATAATTTCATTCCTGCAGTTAGATTTTTTTCATTTTGAATTGCAGCAACACTAAGTCTTGGTAGTTGTTTACACAAGACTTAGTTCATCTATTTTCACATGCATAAGACAAAAGCACATTATTTTATTGAATATATAGTTCTGTATTTTTAATATACCCCAAAAGACTGCCATGACTACACAGCATCACTAATTTGCCAACCCATTTTTAATTTATTTGCAAAAGATTATGTGAGACTGAGAGCTCCTTGTGGTGTCCAGTGAAGATAATAGAGTCCTATTGACAGCAATGGTCTTTGGATTACATTCTGTTATTCTCACCAGTGATTTGGAGAGAGCATGAATTCTCAAATGTCTTTATGAAATCTCCCCCATACAGAAGAAATTGCTTCAGATCATCTCATGCATTATAGCAGTTCCAATAATAAGTGCTGGCCCTGCTTCAAAAGGCAAAATTTTGGAAAACAATCTGTCTCTCGCAAAGTGCTTAAACTCAGTTTTCAGTAGCCTGTGCCAAACAATCTATTTTGCATAAATTGAACTTAAGTTCTCCAAGGAGAATTTCTGTTCATGTTCCCTAGAGATTTCATAGTTGCCAGCTCAGTCCATGTCAAATTTACAGATAAGTGTATGACAGTCAAGTATGAACCTAGATGGTCTCAGAAATATATAAAGGAAAAAAATCCAGTTTTTCATTCAAGTGCCTTGTGATAATTCAGCCTCAGAATTATGAAAATTCAACATGGGGATGTGAAAGAATAACAATACAGTCCTAAACCCTTGTGAATTCTGTTTTATCATTGAAAGTTCTCTGGTCTTCTTATTGCTTAGTAAATTGCTTTTCTCTGTCCTTTCATTTCTCTGCATCTTTAGTAGAAATAAAACCTTTCCTCTATTGCACCTTGTTCTGCTTTATTCCTTTTCAGTCTTTCACTACATATTGCATGGTTTCACACAGGAGTAAAATTTTCATCTCTGTATACGTCCTTCAGATTCTTTGCTAACAGAACAAATTTGTTAATTTCTTATGAATAAATAGCTGATCCTTGGATTACACTTAAAGCATAGGTAACTGTGAGCTTCTGGTGCCAAGTGTTTCCCTTCTGCACTTATTTAGGCAGAGTGACACTGAATTTCCTCAGAAAAGGCACATGGCATTTCTTTGTGCAGCCCATTTAGATAACATTACCAAATGCTCAAACACATTTTTGTGCTTTCTTCCTGTTGGAACCAGCCCATATATGGAGCACAGCAATATAAGAAGTTATAGCAGCTTACACTCGCTCCCAGCCTATGTATCTATCCAAAAGCTCTAAAGAATGCAAGGCTGATCCTTCTTCGATCCTCTGGAAAGCAGACTCTCCTAATATAAAATATAAATCACTAAACCTGTACCTTACATGCACTTTGCACTGGGCCTGTAAACTGATAAGTCACAGTTACTTTTTGCGTCAACTCCCCTATTTGATATATAGATATAATGTCTCTTGAAAAAAAAATCTGTAAATTGCTATTATAGCTCCATGCCAGCACCATATAACTACTCATAACTGGACAGGTGCTGTATGAAACTACTGAAAACAATACTATTGTCAATTCTCGACACTGACAAAATATATTCTTTAAACTGATTTTTAAAGTGCTGTCCAAATGCAAGCTCTAACACAGCAAATGATTCTGTGCAGAAAAACCCTGATTTCTACAAAAAAAAGTCAGAACCTTTGAGCTTAGGGAAGATGGGAAAATCAGGCACTCTACATATCTCTGATTACATTTTCCTACACCATCTTTTTACTTTTATGCACGTGGGGTACAGTATCATAAACAAGTTCTTTCAGTGATAAAAGTTTTGCTAACTTTTGATTAAAGGGGTAGAGCATCCTTCTAAGAAGAAAGGCTTAAAGGATTGGGTTTGTTCAGAGAAAAGAGAAGGCTTAGGCATGACCTACTTCTGGCCTTTCAGTACTCGAAGGGAACCTGCAACGTGTAGAGACACTGTTTACAAGTGCATGTAGTCACAGCACAGGGGGGAATGACTTCAAATGGAAAGAGTAGGTTTAGATTAGATGGATAAAATTTTTTACTGCGAGGGTGGTGGGGCACTGGAACAGGTTGCCCATGGAAGTTATGAACACCCCATCCATCCCTGGAAGTGTTCAAGGTTAGGTTGCATGAAGCTCTGAGGAACCTGGTCTGGTGGAAGGTGTCCTTGTCCATGAGAGGGGGGTTGGAAATGGGTCATGTATAAGGCACCTTCCAATCCAGACCCATTTATGATTCTACTAACTCTAATAATTATTAGTCAATGCTGCAGTCAGGATGATGCATAGCAAAACAAACATATGCATGACCAGGCTTTCATGCTGTTAGCACTTGAGATTGACCAAGGGAGAGCAAACTTCACTGGAGAAGCCAGGTAGCTGCCCTTTCCTTGGGTCATCAGCTCAAACATATTGCCATAAGAATCCTGCAGACAGTAACCACAAGACAATCGTTAATAATGGCCATGGGCTCTGTGCTAGGCTAACTCCTGCCTTTTGGCACTGAGCCCTGACTGGACACAGTGGTACTCTGCGAGCCCTTTACCTGTTAAACATCACTTAAATGTTGACAGAAGCAGCTCTTCTAAAGCACTGGCAGAGGATATATAAAACCATCCTGCGGGTGGGCTGCCATTGGTTTGTCAGTCTTGCCTTACACACAGTGCAGTTAATGTTATGTATGCACCTCAGGTCCCTGTGTCTCAGCTACATTTAAACCAGCTATGAGGCTGTTGTCAGTGCAGCTGAAGTGACAGCACAGCCTGTGACAATTCACTAGCAACACCACCAGCAGCTTTGTGCTGCCATGCCCAAGCTGTCAGCAGTTGGAGAGTGGTTCAAATACAGCTTCTCGTCAGCCTATGCATTATCTCCTACAGATGTAGTCGGTTCAGAGACAAGAAGAAAGAGGTACTCGAAATCTATTTATGGTGTGTGAAGGTTTTGCCTAAGGATAGGGATCTCCAGTGAACCTGCAATAAAATACACATTGATTTAGCAATTTACTGCAGGTCAGTTGTAGGTCACTGGTGGGGTGAGGGAGAAGTTCCTAACCTGCTGATCTGACAACACTAAGACCAGCTGTAGCTGGAGAATTGAGGTTGAGACAGTTCAGCTATCTTATTTGCATATTTAGAGAAATAAAAGGCTAATTATTAAAATGTTAAATATATTACAATTTACTTAGCTACTGCATATGCATGACTAAAAGCATTATTCTTTTATACATACAATGGGTTTAATTAGGATAACCTATTTTCATCAGGACAATTATAAAGGATCTGGTGAGACCATTGGAAGAATTTAAGTATCTTCAGCTTCTTAATTCAAGCAGTTTGAGCTACTTAAATTGGTTTTGTTTGTATCTTTGACAAAGTTATCATAGATATTTACTTTTTATGAAAAAATAAATTAATCTAAATCAGCACCTGGTTACCAGATTAATAAGGTTTATTTTCTTCTCTACAAACATGAAATACAGAATATTTCAGAGTTCAGATACTTTTCAAGAGAAGTCATCTAAGTCCCACCACAACCAAAACAGTTCTCCTGGAACATGAAACCTAGGATATGGAGTCTCATCCTTTTGCCCTAGTGGGGTTAATGCAAATTCAAAGTCATTTAAATAAATTAAACATGAGTTCAAAATCAAGTTATCAGATATACCACAGATTTTTTTTTTAATTTTCAGTTAGTAATTTTCTTACTGATTAAGAAACATTGTAATTATACTTGTTCACAGTAATCAAGCAGTATTAGTCACCAATATTATTTTTTAACAGTGTAATTGTACAAGTTGTTTTCACAGAGTATTCAGAAATGGAACAATAATCGTGAACTGCAGAATATGTTATTTAGTTCTGTTATTCAATGAGTGCATAACAGTTTCTTGGGCAAGGTTTCTGGCATGCAAACAAAAATACAAACTTCTAACTACCACAAATACGAATTTGAGGGCAATTTTCAATTAGATATCACATAGGTAGATCTCACTGCTGATGGAAAAGAGTAGGGGAAAAAAATAAATTTTGTGTCCCAATGATTTAAAGTATTTTTTTATTAAAGAAAAAAAAAAACAAAAAAAAAAAAACCCCCCCCAAAACCCCCCCCCCCCCCCCAAAAAAAAAAAAAAACCCTCCTAACAAAACTTGGAAGCATCTACATGGAAAGGGAAACATCTAGCAGGGAGACAAAAGATTAATCTTTGAATGACAAAAGGGAGATCAGCTCAGCTAACATCACATGTCTACAAGTAGGCATGTCCAACTCTCCTAGTCATCCTAAATTCCTTTTGTAGTCAATGGAAAATGACAGGCTTGTGTATGTAATTTTCTTTTTTCCACTTGTACTCTTAATCTTCAATGAATTTTCTCTGAAGGAATATTTTACTTCCCTGTTAATTCCAGCATAGCAGTCTCTAATTAAATTAGTAGCTCTTGGGCAACAAGGACTTAAATTGTCAGCATTGAGTTTAAAGTTGTCATGCATCCTGTATGAAGTGTTACACTTCACGCAGAGTTTCACATTAAGTAAAAATATTAAGAGAAAGGAAGATATCTGGGTCCACAAAAGGACAGAACTGAGCTGAATAGATGTATGTCTTGTTCATTAGCCAAATGCAATTATTCAAAGACCTTTCTAACTCATTATGCAAACAGCATAGTGCTGGATTATGAGCAGCCCTTCCAAACAGCCTCCCAACCAAATGAGTGAGGGAGACATATATTCTACCCTGAATTTTATTACAGTTGAACAAATATTTATATCCAGAAGGAATTTACTGCATTTCAGAATTCCTTGTACTTTAATAAGGGTGAAAAGTCAAAGTAGCCTCAGAGGTCTATGGTTGTGTTTACTTTCTGAACTATACTTTGAATTAAGTTTCCTAGCAATACACTATGAATGGCGAAAATTGGTTTTGACCTTTTTAGTTAAAAAGTATGACATATTTAATGTTGATTTTTTTCATACACAAGACCTATTTTTCATAAATTTACGCAGAAATAAATTGGAGGCACTTTTGTGGGTTTTTGCTCAAAGCAACATTTTTTTAAAATACAAAAATTGTATTAAATGCAATTGCAGAAAACTAATGTTAAAAATTTAAAAGGCAGAAATTACTTGCTACCTACTTTAATGATTTACTACAACCATTAAGCATTATTTCCACTATCTCAAAGTATCAGAATTGCTAATCCTCTTTCATTCAAAAGTGGCATGTTTGTGTTTTTCTGGTTTAACAATGCTCTGGAAAAATGACATTAGACCTAGATAATACTCCTGAGAGTCTAAATCAAGTAGAAGTTCACCACTTTTGGAAACAGTAACTGATCTGTGGACAGCAGTATTCCTCCTAATGGAGGAATGTCTTGGCTACTCTCCATCCTGAGTGTCCAGTTAACCCTGTTGCAGGGATAGAGTTGGCAACTGATTTATTTGGAACACTTAAAATCTATGATTTTACAGCTTTCTACTAATCAGCCCTTTATATTTTGCAGTGATCCAGTAGTCAGCATGTTTTTCTGTTTCCTGCCACATCAGGCACAAGGAGTAGTTTTTTGATTTTTCCATTAGCTGCTAATAGATCTGAAAGCATTCCTCATTATTTTCTTTACCACCCAATTTAGACAGTTATTTAGCCTCACTAAATTTGCAATTCCATTTAATGTCACTTTGGCAGAGGTTGTACTAAACTTATCTGGTCACAAAGCTTCTTATATTCTTTGCTTTGACACACATGCTCACAAATTGAAATTCAGGAAATAGTTAAAAGTTTGTAATGTCCTTTAAAAAATTATAAAGATAAAACCAGTAATATTTTATACCTCAATGCACTTGGGGAAAAAAATAAATAAGAAACTAAACAGCACTTGGATTGCACATTTTTTCCATTTTATGAGAGACTTGACATGATCCTTAAATTTGGGTTAAATTTGGGTTGGTAAGGACAACAACTATTTAGTGTGTGATTTAACCTGTGCGTAACTCACTTAAATGTAATTGCAAAGTGAAAATTATCCATTTACTTTCCCAGTAATCTGCCCAATTAATCAGCCACAGAAGGTCACTCAGCATTAGACAGATAGTGCTAGACTTCATGTAAATCTTCTGTAGCATTCATTCATTTTATGTTAGCAAAACCACTGTAGTAATTCAGAATGCATTAGCTCAGTGGTAGAGAAAAGAGTTTTATGGACCTGACCAATAGAGTTTATTTCAAGTATTATAAATAGGAGGGGTAAAACTTTCACAGTTAATACCATATTGTCCTAGAAGATGCAGTTTTCACCATTTCTTTATTTTCTGTTTTTCATTACATTGCTAAAGAAGTCACAAGACAATCAATCACCTTAATAATAGAAATTTAAAAATTGATTCAACTTCCAAAAAGATAACCAAGCAACCCATGAAAGAACCATAAAATTCCCAATCAAGAATCATATTTTTTCTTAACTTTCAATTCTTTTTTCTGACCCAGTCAGACCACAGACTATCCTATTTAGGGGTTTTTTTAAGTGTTGAGGGTATGTTTGTTGTCAAAACCTAGTTGGGTTTTTTTTTTAATTAGGAAAAACTTTCCGAAGCCGAGCTACAGGCTAGGCCATCTGGGTATGCAGTGTAAGGCATTCAGACCTCTAAGTCAGACTCTGCTCAGTTTATTGCTCTCTGTAGAATCTACTTATGTGAACCTAAAAGTTTCCTTGATAGAGGATTCCTGCTTCAGCAAGGATGAAATGATTACAGCCCATATAGCTACGTAGATGTACCTGCACCAGAAATACTATATTTTTCCTCCATATTAACCTTATTAATATTATTAATACGTTTATAAAACCTAATTTGAGTATTTTAAACCTGATATATGGGACCTCCATATATACACAATAATCTAAATACAAAAGAATTGTTATGTCTTTAAAAATATAAAATTACTTAGTATTTTAGCTCAATATCACAAAACTTTTAGGGTACTATTGAGAACTTTTCTTCAAAATCACTTTCAGATATTTAGAAACAGAATACTAGTCAAATGGAAAATTACGTGATAAAAATAAGTCTCAGGATATACCACCATCAATTTTTTGTAATTTAATTTACTGATGAATCATTTCAACAGTATTGTCCAGAGGTATACCCCATATACTGGAGAAAAGTTATTACTTGCAGAGATAATTTATGGAATCAGCAGAGTTAACCTTTCCCCAGTAATAAAGACACACTTTAAAAGCTAAACTGTTGTGTGGGTTGGTAAAAGCTTTGCACATGACGGTTTTGTGACAAAGCTGAAGCCTTGAAACAGCTTTGAAGTAGAAGTTTGGCAGTGCTTCAAAGCTGAGAGATGGCACAGCATAAAGGACTGTTCCCACTTTTCCCTACACTGGAAATAAAGAGACTAAGGCAGAAGGATGCATTAAAAGGAGGAAAGATTAAAACTGGTTTTGCCAATTGGGTAAAACATAAAAAGAATAAAAAACATGAGTTTTCTTGGTTTAAATACACAAAAAAGAGGGAGAACATGTCTGAAAAGACATTTGAAAGAAGAGTATAATTGACTGAATGGTCCAAGTTTAAAGCCAATAATTGTAAAAACACTTTTGAAATAAACTGCTGTTCTTTTGAAGAGAGATTTTCTCATATTTATGTACCATTTATTCTTTTTCAGAAAATTTTAACTGTGATTTTTCTCAGTGGATCTCTTCTAAAAAAAACCAAACAATTAACACTTCTTCCATTAAAGGACATGCAAATTTGTGGTAATGATAGAAAAAGAAACAATTTAGTGAAAAAGGGAGAAAGCCCTTCCAGATGTACTGTCAGAAATTAAAACAATTCCAAAGAGACCCACACATAATGTAAATAAATTATAAGGATTTTTTTAAATAGGCAAAACAAGCACCTGTCAAATAGTTTATGTACAGCTGTTCAAATTTTTGTGGAGAAATGTATTAGATTATTTATCTAACCGTTAAAATGTGGTTCTTTTGTGGACAGATTTTGCATGTATAGATTGTTTGCATGGTAAGATTGTTTTCATTGCTAAAAGAATACATGCATGAAGAACTACTGCAGAAATCTAGTCCATGTTTCAAACTTCTAAGGCAAGGATTTTTTTTTTTTTTTTTCTAGTCAAGGCAAATAAAAAGCTAACAGAAAACAGACAAAGTAATCTGTGCATAGAACAATTGTAATAGCCAATTATGTGGGAATCTGGAGGGCTGTTACTTGCAAACCACATAATCCAGGGAGGAATAAATTTCATTCATCAAGGCAGGAGACGATAAGGATGCAATCATGAACTTCAGGGTAGAGAGGTAAAAGTCTCATCATAAGCTGTGGTCATTCAGTGCCAAATTTACAGCCTCTGTGGAACAAGACACTATTCTGAAGTAAAGGAAAATGACAGTCAAATAAAGGGTCATTATACCCAAAGCAGAGGGGAATGAGACAAAATTACAGGTTTCCTTTCCATGCCTTACTAGGTATGTAGCACTATTACAACTTGCCCAATAGTACTGCAATAAAATATTACTCACATTAACAATACATGAAGCTGTGTCCTCAAAGCACTGTTCCTGAGACTGGGTAGAGCTTCTGCCCATAATAATCCAAAGGCCTCAGGTCAAAGTATCATCCAAATATCTTTACCCAAAGTAAAATACATATTTTCAGTTCTTATTTTTTAAAAGCAGCCTATCTTTTAGACCTTGTCGGCATCACAGAAAACCCAATTGTCTGCTGGCACCTTTGCAAAAAAAATTCTTCATTTAAAAAAAACCTCCAAAATCAAACAACTAGATGACAGGATTTTACTAGGCAAATGACAAGCAGAAAAATAAATAACATTAATGGCAGTAAAAAAGCAGGGCAAAATTCCACAACACTGTTACGGAATATAAACTCATCTTGCTGCAATAGCTGAGAGAAGGGGAACTACCCCAAACCAACAAAAATTCCAAATTATTTTGTTTTCACCAAGTACTGTCTAAGCAAGTATAAATTTAATCATAAAAATTCAACGATCTTCTGTTATTGATGACTGAGAGGCTGTCTGGAACAGAGGCTAGACAGAGTTAAAGGAATCAAGGAGGTATTTATTAAAAGGCCTTCGAAGGATACACCTTGGGCAGTACAAGAGCCTAGCTGAGGCTACACCCAAGATGCACGACAGGTCACAAATTTTAATGCTTTTATAATTTTTGGTTTATTTCCATATTGGGGTTAATTGTCCAATTACAGCTTCAGGTTATGAACTCCCATCCTCCCAGATTGCTCTCCTCAATTTACTGTCGTGTACACTTTTTGGGCTTGAAGCTGCAACGATGTCCTCTGTCCCTCAGTCTGGAAAAGGATTGTTTTGTCTAACTAAACTGTGAAGAGAACTTGCTGACACTTTATATGAAGTTCAGAGTTACACACTAAGGCAGTACAGAATCTGAAAAATATGAAAGCTCAAACTCAAGGCATCATTATTACCTAATAAAATACACTCCCTGTTGTCCAAAGCAAGCTGCACTATTACAGCTTCTTACTAATTACCCAGGGCTTCATACCATGATATTGTTTCTTCCCAACTATGGCTTCAAGAGCCAGCACACACAAAGAAAACCCAGAAATTAATTTAAATGCCACCTTTTCACCTCTCTTGATTTAAAGGAATAGCTGCTTTTCTCTACTTCTACTTCTCAGTAATCATAAAACCCAATAGGTTTCTTCCAATTTTGTGTTTACAAAATCCATTAGAACTGCAAAACAGAGCAGATGCAACATTTAATTTTTTTTTACTTGCTGACAATCATAAAAATACTAAGCACAGGTCTCGCAAGTTCAGCTGTTTGTTGTGTCGCCAAATTGTCAGATTATCAGGTTTTTAATCCACTAATTATTCACTAAATTAAATTTAGTAAAATTAACTTACTGATTGTTTACTAAGTCACTAATTATACCATGAATTTCATATTATGAAGATAGCTAGAACAATGGCTCAATATAAAAGATCAACAAAGATATTAATCAGTATCTCTCCTGCTGCAGAAAGTTACTATTATAATATGGCTTAAAGGAACTAGTTGTATTTAAAACCAACATACTTAATTCTAGAGGTGATATTACTGCAAAGTATTTGCATGTCTTACATAAATAATGCAAACAGTGAGTGAAGACTTGCCTGAAATCAGTGTTTTTCCTGAATAGGTCTGAGGGAGACTACAATTGTATCTCTGCAAGTGGAAGATTATTGGAATCTTGAAAGAAAACTAGTAATTTCTTTTGCAGATTTTGGAAGGAAAAGAAGAAAATAAGCAATCTTTCATTGAAACTGATCCATTAATATTCTTTATCATTTATTCCTAGGGATCTTTTTACATTATATCTATGTTTTCTCCTCCCTCCTCCCCATCAGCAAACCACCCTTAAAAAACAGAATACCCAAAAATGTACCAGCTTTTTCTGACAGGTTTGGAACGAGCTCTCTCTGTACTAATTAGGAGGATCCTTGGGTGTTCTCTTACAGCATGTACTAAAACTCTGTCTCAGGATTAACACTATAATCCACCCACTATTATAAGTATCACACTTCTTTTTTTTTCACATTATGATCGCCTCTACAGTCAAGGACTAATGTGTTTAGCTTGTCAAAACGTCAAAAATTAACTGTTATAAGATGTTATATAACTTGTAAAAAATATGTTGGTGTTACGAAAATATTGCCAAAAGAAAATAATATGTGAGCTCATTAGTACCTGAAGAGTATTATCAGCTATATCCCCAAACATTCTCACTGAAAAAATGTATTTGCTTTTCTTTAGAAGTGATAACAGTTGCCCATAAGTAGGTCCTACTTTATATATAGGCTTACATTCAGGCAAGGACTTTCAGCAATTTCTTAGTGGAGATTATTTTCTACTTCTCTCCTACCAGCCCATGCAAACATAAAACTCACTGCTTCTTTGTTCCTGCCATCCTCAGACAGAGCAGGTGTCATTTCATTGCTTCTTTTCATGCAAATGTGAAATCTTCCAATTTTAAATACACAGTTTTTTGCAGGTACCATAGGAGGTCTTGTGCTTCTTAATCTGGGTACAACAATTTGACAGCAATTGGTCAAAAGGCATCACCTTTATGAGCAGTGAAGGAAGAAGAGTTGTTCTCTCCTCAAGTATGGCTCATTTGCCCACAGAAAGATGAACACAATGTACCACTTTGATGTAAGAAACTTGGAGTTGAGAGCTATACTTTCAGAAATTTGCAGGTATCAAATAGTGTCTTGCAGTGATGAAACAGCAGCATACTGGGCTGCATCAACAAAAGCCACCACTTTCCTTTTTTTTGGCACTACTGGACCACATCTGAATATTATGTCATTTTGGGCTCCAAGGTATAAAAAACAATTGAAAAAGGGAGTGACTACAACAGAGGGCTAGCAATGTGGTAAAGGGGGACTTGAGGACATGAGGCAAGGTGGTGAGAGCTGGCCTTCTTCAGTCAAGATAATAAGGAGGATCTTATCACTGTCTTCAGAAAGGTTATTCAGTGTGGTGGTATCTCCATCCTTAAACACTGAACTTTGATGGCAATACACTAAGACTTCACTTTGAGTAGAGGTTAATACAAGATGACCCCGAGAAATCAGATCATCTATAAAGAGTTTGGGTGGGTATGGAAAGTGACAGTGACTCTACACTTCTGTTGATCCACTTACACACAGAGGTTATTTCCAAATTAATTTTGTTCAGAACAGAACTGGTATATCCCTTACAGCTACTTAAGAGAGTCTATGTCAAATTTAACATGTTAAATTGTCATGTTAATTACATGACAATTAATTGTCATGTTAACTACAACTGTAATTTTTAAATTACAGTTAAAAATCTTAAATCTAAATTACAGTTAAAAATCTTTAAATCTTACTTTGTTATGGGAGAAGGAGGTAAATAATCAGCTCTTTCACAGAGAATCTTACGACTACTCCTTGTTCTGGTTTGACAGATTCAAATGGATATGCTAATACCCAGCAAAGACCAGTTCCACTTTTAAAGTCTCATGATCATTTTATCTCAGTTAATGTCATCTTCACACCTTCCAGCAGCACATGATGCCACCGATCTTGTATTTTGTGAAAATAATTCTTTCTAGTGTTTTATTTGGAGTGACACTGACCGAGCCACTACTACTCTACCCTATGAGTAGATTAAAAAGGTGTTACAGAGATATATCTCCTTGTACCACCCAAAGACACCACTCAATACCACACTAATCTCATCTACAAAGAGCCACTTTACTAACAGAAGAAAGGAGGTATCAATATGCTCCTTCACAAGCCATCATATTTTTCAACTTTGCACTACAAATTATACATCTACACATGTGACTGGATAGGAAAAATTATTGGTTTATAGAGCTAAACAGTTGATTCATTTTTGGAACGGAACTGAGCAAACTATTCCTCTATTCCCCCTGCTCCCAAAAAACATATGTATTAATGTACATTTGCATTATTTTCCTCCTCATAAAAGTGAAGTGTAGCTGAAATAGATGCTAAATCTGATTCCGTGCTCCCTGGCAGCAAAATGAGATTCCTTTAAGTTATTATAAACACAACTTTAACAAAGTGTACTGCATACAAATAGCATTTAAAAGGGTAAGCACTCAGGCACTGATTTGTATTTTCCAGAACTCCTCATTACCTTTACTTTCAGAATGCATCCGAATTATTCCCTTTCTATCTCTTACAGTACTACAAACAAAACAAGTAAGAACACATAAAACATGGTATTAACATCTTCTTCTATTTGATTGAAAATATACAGACCAAATGAAATATCAAACCAAGGGGATATTAAAAACTCTATGGATCGACATAAAAAAAGATGCCTTCATATACTGACACATTTCACTATATGAACAAGTATATTTCTTTCAAGTTAATGGCATTGATTGCTTTTTAATTAAAGGCATATAGCAGAAAAAATGCAAAAGAAACTAAGAAAAAATAATCTGGTTCAAATCTTTCTGTATAAAACTCCAGATCGTCAATGGATATAAATTAGTTCAGAAGTTTAGAAATAAATAAGATATGCAAATTTGCATATGCAAATGCTCCAAAGCCCAAATCAGAAAAAAAATACATGAGTTATAGACTACAGATGTTCACATATTATTAAGCGAATCAGGTGCATTACTTTTTTAGATGAAACTGCAAGAATAAGACTTGTTATAAACATAGATACTCAAAATTTGAATCGAAGTGCTCAAAGATCTTTTGCTTGGGACTTTATGGCTGTGAAATATAGAAATGGAAATTATCTTAGTTCAAGTAATTTTGCTTCTTTTTTCCCCCACATCAGTAGTCTGCAGTAATTGGTGAAACTTGGCCAACTCAACAGAAATAACAAGAAAATTAGAAGGGTACTCTCTGTGTGTCACTTTAAGCAATGGTAGTTTAAAGAGAAGAGTATAAACCAAGAAGGAATTGCTTTGTTTTTCTCTCAACATACTTCATATTTACAGCAACTAAACAATGTAAATATATTTCATTCCCAAAGTCATGCCCCTTTCAGTATCTGCAAATTACACAAAAACTAATAAAAGCAAGTGAAAAAATATTGATTTCTGAAATCTCCTGAAAACCCCAGAAGAACCTGGTGCCATCTTTCATGACATAAACACAAAGCAACAGGTTCTGATACCTCTGACATATTTTGAAAGCCTTTCAAAATAGCATTTTGAAAATAACATTTTAGTGATTGATACAGATATTAAATCTGATTGATCTGAATAAAAATACCCTTCATGTTTTCTTCTCTGCACAAGTTATTATATTTATTACACAACCTGCTGTGAAGCTCTTTCTTATTCTAATTTTCCTAATGATCTCTGGGCATGCAAGAAAATTCTGTTTACTACTGTTCAGTGTCCTCAGAAACCACAAGTTCTCAGCAAACTCTATGGTGATGGCTCAGCCTTCTCAGATAGGTTCTTGATCAATAATGAAATGTTCTTAATAAAAAAAATTTAAACTTCTGCTCATGGGATATTGAAGGAAACTAACAAATGTAAGGATTGCTTTGCAGAACATAATTTTGACTTTGCCCTGGTGCTGTAAGAACAAATACCCATACAGTCAATAAATAGCACTCACCAAGACACAGCATGAAGGTTGTGTTTAGGAGTTCCATCCTGCTAGCAGAAGCAAAAATCCATATGAGGGCGCCTGGGACATGAGAAGAGCACAAAATTGCTTTGAGCCACTGCGCTCACTGATAAATGGCACGCTAAGAAAAAGACATTACTTTCCTCCCTCACAAGTGGTAGCACTAACGGAAATCTATAATAAGTTATTTTCAAGATCATGCTTCATATTATTTAAATTCTCCCCCAACATATAAACCAAAATCTTAAGAAACAGACAGAAACCCAAGCTGTACTCTGGGACACAGAAAGCTTTCATTACCTACAACTGACAAGAGAAAGGATGAGGATGATATAACAGCTACTAGAGCCCAGGACACAAGAGAATTAGGTTTGGTTTTCTGACCCTCTCTACACTAAAACTTTCTCTAAAAGGCAGTCAGCTCACCTGGTGTTTGGCTAAGCTAAACCAGAGGCACAGAAGTGTAACTCTGTTCCCCTTCTGAGTAGAGAACTCCGAATTTCTCAGGTTTCTGCAGTATATTTCAATGAAATCCATCTCTCCTCTTGAGATTTCAAAGTAGAAAATCCATGTGTGAGGTAGGAGAGGAAAGAGCAGTCCCAGAGTTCACAAAGGGGCCAGGTCTGCAGACCATATGCAACACATACATCTATGAATGTTCACTAGCCTTTAAAAAGAGAATATTATTGCAACAGCTACATCTCATGAATTATGAACACTGCAGACTTTGAATCCCTACAAAGAGAATTTGAAAAGCTTGTTGAGCCCACCTCTCACTGAAGGTAGCTGTGTTTTGAATATTGATCCTAGACATTACATAGTAAAAGCACCCAAACTATGTAAGCAACTACAAAAAAAAAAAAAAAGAAAATCCTTTGAATGAGTTAGTTCAAACACCTTATTTTGTTTAGTTTGTATCTGGCAAGAAGGAGGTATTTTGGTACTGCTATGAGTAAAATATGCCTACAGTATGGTGGCCTAGCCAAATGAGAGACAAGAAGAATAGTATGTCAAGAATCTTGACAAGCTTTAGCTTGACATTTGGAATGGCTCACTCTTGGATAAACCTAATTAATTCCTATTTTAAGACCTTTTAACATTGTTCTGGCTGAATGCCTATCTATTGCAAACCCTATCTATTGCAAAAAGAGGAGTTAGAGTGACCTCCATATCACAGTGATGGGCCATCATTTGGACACAGCACATCCTTCATCAAGAAGTAACACAGAGTACCTAGAGCAAACACCTAGCATATGCTGAGCTTCAGGATTTAAAGACCGCTTGACTGAAATGTTTCAGGATAAGTAACATAGAAGTATTTACCTTATGCACATTATTGCAGTTTCTGATCTTTATGATTATAAAACTCATGGGCACACCCAATTTCTGGGTAGTTACTGCTGGTTATCCTGAAGGATTAATCACGGCTGCCTATAAAGTCAAGTAGAAATGGTTACTAAGACAGCAAACCCAGTAAATTGAATACCATTGTAATTTGTCAATCATGTTGTCAGGAGATGGCAAGTTCCCTTAAAAGAGATCTTACTGTTACTACATTGGTACAGACAGAAAAATGTGAAAAAAATCTAAAAATTATTTCTTCAATATTTAGGTAGAGGAAATCAGTATGAATTTGGATAGATTTCAAAAGCCTAAAAGAGTGAGAGAAACTAATACAGGCAGAACTTTTTTGGTTCATGCGCTTTTATTCAATTTCTCCTTTAAGAAATTTTTTGAATAAAAAAACAGTAGAATTCCACTAACCCAACCACACAGGGTAGAAAAGCAGATAAAAAAACCACAAGTGGCTTCAAATAAATTTTACAAGTGGCTTCAAAAAAATTTATCTGTATATCTCTGTCTTACAAAATTAAGACAATAATGTCCAAAACCATAGGAACCTTGAATTACCATGGGGTTTCTTAACCATTTTTGGGGAAATATAATAATAATGAAAATTTCATTTTTATTTCTTTCATAGTCACAAGAGTTTCTCTCACTTTTTAGAGCTTCATTTCGTTCCAAATGAGGATAACCATGTAAGGTTTAAGATATTTTCACAGCATCAAATCTGAAGAAAAAAAAAATTGTTTGAGGCAGTGGAGTTCATCAGACAATAAACTGGAGCTATTATTTCTTAAAATATGACACTGAAACATTTATCAGAAATTTCTAAAATTAAGTAAATTTTCACAATATTAGTTATGAAAAAACCCCAAACAAACAACAAACAAACAGTACAGAAGGTTTGTGCATCCAGTAAGGGCACTATGACAGACTTTCCAGGAATCTTCAAAGAAAGTGGATTAAATAGGGATATTCAAAATGGAAAAATAACAAACAAACCATCCTTTGTGAAATTTCATAAATGCTTATAACCACCCTCCCCAAAATGCCACCTTGAAAAAGACCTACACTTTTGTTACAAAGAAACCATACCCACAAAACCACATCACATATAAATGAAAATTATTATTTGCCTAAGCATTTTAAATCATCTCCTGCTCAAGTATGTCCTCACCTTTTAAATGATATTCACTTGTAGTAATTATGAGGTAACACATTTGAAGTCAGTAATCCACACAGGCTTATGACTTTGAGCTTTCCTAGAAGCAATTTCTCAGTGAAAAGAAAGCAAGGGTGAATGATGGGAGTATATTTATTATTAGAAATAGCTGGTGTTTCAGACTAATTGGGATTATGAAGGGATGTTAATAAATTTGGGACGATTAATTTAGCAGGCAAAGCCAGTTGGCCACACTCCTTAAGAAGTGGAATATTGTATTTATTTTAAATCCACAAAAATACAGCTGAAGCAGTACACGGCTAACTGCAATAGTTAAACAAGACACATAGAAAAATAAAATAGTTTCAAAGAACATATGCAACAGATTTTAATAGAATAAAGAGTTATGTGGCCCATTGTGAAGTGCATGAAACTATGATTTTTCATAATTAATGAATGTTAGAATGGTGAGGATATCATCACGTAGAAAAAAAGATGTTAGTGGTCAACAGCCCAGGCTAGCTCATTGTAGGGAGAACAGGGGAAAAGTTTTTTTTGACAAGTTGAACTTTAAAAGAAATAGGGTGTTTTGAGCTGCTGAGGAAATCTGAATTGTGAAAATAAATCCCTGAGAGATGGATTATTGGGCAGGTAATGGCAAAAGGCATCTGATAAATTGCAGAGTTATGTGGTAAACTTATTTATTACATGCCTATGCAATTTGTCACAGGGCTGTCTCATTTATCACTTCCCCATGTGAGATGCATATATTAATATTGCACACTGCTATCATTGCCTGACAGCTTATGATCCTGTTTGTGAAATTCATACATCATTTTTCCCTGCTCTCTCCTATCACAAGATGTTCCATCCAGCTATATTTCCAGATAAATGGTAAGAAATGATTCCTGACCCACCTGGTGTCGTGCCATATGCTACTAATAACGTAGAGTATAAGTTATGTATTTTCATATACAGACTGTAGGGTCAGTCATTGCCGTCCTGTTGCTCAGAGATTTATTCTATCAGGATAGGTTGTTGATCAATCAGTAAAAGCTGGTATTCTCACTCAGCTGAAATGGATCTTGTCAACACCACTCTGCTAAAACACTCTTTTAACAAAATGGCTGATTCATGAGAACACTTCTTGCAGTTACTGTTTTATTTGCAGGATGATGTTAGCTCTCAGCAAGAGCTTACTATAACCTTTCACTGAAACACCCACATCAACAGGCTGCAATTGTATGTTCTTAAATTTCATTTTGTCTACACTGAATCATGATAGCAGTTTCCTTCAAGCCAGCCAAGGCTGCCATAGGTATACTGCATGCAACAAGGTAAAAGGAAAGTAATAGAAAATTTTTAATATGGTAATTTTGATTATTAAGTTAGTAATTGGTTATTTTGCTATTAAGCTATGAGATATACATTGCTACAGCTCCTTTTATGTTTCTTCTGGGTTTTTTTTATAGCTTCCTGGGTTTGAGAGATGAAGGCTTATCATCCTTATGAGCTCAAATATGAACTCCCTATTAAAAACCATCTAGAAATGTACTTGTCCTTGCAAGACACCAGAAGCTCATGTAGGAAGAGTAGTTCTTTGCAGCAAAAAGGTGAAAAATATAGGTAATACAATCAAAGAGGAATACATAGTTACAACTGGAGCTCTCAAGGAACTCAACAGACAACAAGAAATAATTTAAACATGTATGAACTCTGTTAATGTAGATATCTGGATCCCTTAAAAAGCAAACAGAGCAAGAAACCATCACCGGGGAAAAAGTTGGTTTTCTGGCATAAATTCAACAGTCTACAATTAAATGTCAATTAAAACCCACTTTCCTTTTTTTTTTTTTTAATTTCAACTTTTTGAACTTTATTTTTTCCAGATTTTCTAAGAAAACACTGTGAGTCTGCCTTGTTTAGAAACAGAGTACCTTATTCTCTCCTCCCTCTTCCCAAATAAAGTAGTGAAAGTCAAGTTAAAAATTTTGACACAATTTCCAGGCTGTCCCATGGAGATGTAAAGAACAAAATGAACTTGATATATACATTTTGCATGTAATTTTTAAATGGGGAAAAACTTCATATTTATTTATAACAGCAGTTGGATCAACTAATCACAGATGTATATAGATGGCTTCTGAAATCCTAATTTATATTCAGGTCCTAGCTGGGATCATCAGACTGAGAAAACAACAGGAAGAAGATTTTATGTAAAGAAATTAAAACTTTACAAGCTGCAGAGTAGTGTTGTGCCATATTATAAGTTTGGTAGGAAGACAAAAAAATATCAATTGGAATCAGAGAAAAATAACAAACATACATAGTAATACAGAGAGGCAAAAAAATTTCATTAGTATTTCCACAGAGTCTTCATAATGCTGACAAACCATGTTTTCAAGGACAAAAATAATTTTAATATGGAATTTAACAGACCTGAGCAGTATTTTGCCATGGAAATAGGGCCATTCTTTGCAAAGGTTAAAACAATTTTGTAAAAGCATGTGGAAAAGACTTAAAATTGAAACCCGTCACACAGACTCCACACAGTATACAATCAGAAAAACGTTCATGAAAAATCTTCAAGAGAGAGGTACATTCTTAAAATATTCAACAGAACTGAGTTCTAGGTAATTGTGAACCATTCACTGCAGGTCAATATGATAGCTGAAGTTCTAGAGCAGTATTTTCCCCAAAATAAACAGGAAATGTTTGGCTCACCCGACAGGTACCCTTTGTACTGCAGGGTATGTGAAGCATGCAAAGGCGAAGCTAAAACCTAAAATGTTGACATATGTAGCTTTTGCAGGAGATGGACTGGTTACAGTGCGTCAAAAACATGTCAAACACTAAATCTAATTCTGGGACAACTCTTGTAGAAAGGCAGTGAAATGCTAAAGATTGATTCCAGGATGTCTATACCAGCACAAGAAAGCTGACAAGAGAATATAAAATCAGTTGACAGAATTCAATTGTACTGTCACAGAGGCATCGAAAAAATGCTGGCAATAAAAAATTTAATGACAAATTTGATTGATTAAAAAGGATAAAAAAAGAAAAAGGTAAGAAATACGGGACTGATCAACATCCCTCTTAATGTCAAAAGTGGAATTACTTGTAGACTTCCCAGTGTACTAAAAACTTATGGAAGAAAACTCTTTTAAAACTCTTTTACATACATACCACTTTAGTCCAGGTGGGTTCATTGACCCTTTCTAAAACTTTGAAGCAAGAGTTGTAGAAACAGATGTGTTAGAGAACTTATTATACCAAGAACTACATTCTACTTACTGTAGCTGATAGTTTATAAAAGAGAGATCAGGGAAGATCAGATGAGAAATTTCTGATATAAACAGCCTGCGATGGTAGTCACAGTTTCAGATTCCTGGATCAAATAGTTATTGGAAAATATTAATTCTTAATAATTACAGCTACTGTCCAAAAATGGCACTGCTGGAGCACAGGAGCTGCAGTGCTGACAAACAGTGGTTTGTAATTAGTAGGAAGAAAAATGTTTTGCAAAATTTACAATTTTAAACACATTACTGTTAATCCTGTATTTGACTAAACAACCACAGGATTTAAAAAAGGGCTAGTTTAAGTCTCTCCTATAAAAAAAGGATTCAATTCCCCAAACAAACACAAACAAAACCTCCAAAGAACCCTATGACAATCAAAAGATGAAAAGCATTTATAACCATAAGACAGAGTCCACAGAGATAATCAGGGAACAGGCAGCCATAATAAATATTTCTTGCAAGGTTCATTTTACAAGTGATAATTAGGAGCAAGACTTCAGCCTTCCACTTGTTCTATAGGAAAATAAATAATATAAATAGACTCAGACTTTAAATTCCAGAAACTCAAAAAGGCTGAGCAGATCAATAGAAAAAAAACATGCAAAACAATACTGAACTTAATGCACAAGTTTTCAGAGATTTACAAGGTCAAGGAAGCCAGTTTACAGATTGCCTGTACATATGCACACTTCTACAAGACCAAAGAATGAATCCAAGCATAGGGCTCCTGACTGTTCCTTAATAGCTTGCTCCCTAGCTCTGTTCTGAATCTCACCAACAGAGATTGTACATAACAGGGCATGATTCAATAAGCAAAATGAAAGAGACTACATACATTTTGATTCTTTTTAACCACAGCTCTGCCACGCTTGTGCCTTCAAGGCTTCTGCATATCTCCATGCCATATCTGAAGTTTATAGCACACCACCAATGAGTTTCGCAGAGAGAGCAATGTGGCGGGCAATAACACAAGTCTCACATTTATTCAGACACAACTCACACAAATGTACCAAAACACCAGTTTTAGGGCCAGAGGAGAACTTCCTGGCACTCTTTTGTGCAATGTGGACATGGCCAGTCTTTTCTAGGGACAGCAAGCCCCAGGCTGTGATCCAGTCTGGGCTACTCAATTCTAAAACCAGGGACCAATTACTTTTCCTTTCTGTTTACCAGGGTACAGACTGACTGGCACTGTAAACTGGTGCATATGGTTAACTTCATATTTTTCCACTTGAAAGTGATATAGGCAAGAATAATTATTTTCATGTCTTGAACTGAAACATAGTGTCTTTAGAATGTTTTGGTTTACTAGAAAGAGTCAAGTAATGTCAGTGAATCACAGATGAGTGAGTGATGAGGGAGGGATGAGGGAGTTAAGGAAATATTATATTCAAAGAAATAACTGAGAAATATGCAACTTTTCTCTCTTTACTCTTCCACTTTTTTAATCTAATGTTTTAAGATTAGTTTTTATTCTATTAAGGATTCTTTCACAAAATTTGGCAAACACTTGTCACTACACATCATTTAAGAAAAATGCATGTATGACAATCAATATGCAATGCAGCATTAACAATGGCAATAAATGTATGGAAATCTTATATGCTGTAAATATGAGCATTCTGTGTGGTAGTCTTCCTAAGTTAACTATCCGCAATGATATACAATTTTGTTAAAAATAGAATGGTTTCCCATATATTCTGTTTTCTGAGAATGCTTCTGCAGAGATTTACTATATAGGTGAGATAGCCCAGTGTAAAATTTACCTATGAAATTTTAAACTTTTAATTCATGTACTGTGTGTTCACATTGTATTGCAAAATGCAGAACACCTGTCCTCTGTAGACAAAGCCAATGGCTTCATATGTTTACCCCAATTTAAAAATTACCTAACCTCCAAAACAACAAGAATTACAAAAAAAGCAGTAAGTGTACCTATTAAAAATAAAAGGACACATTTCTAGGACAAGCCAAAGAGTTTCAGCCACAAATGACAAGCCACTTTAACAGCTTCTTAACAAGTATCATCACATACTTGCAAAAGTATGGTATGTAGAAATAAGACTGTGGATCTAGTTAACTTGATCAGTCTTACTTGTGCCAAAAGTGTGTTCCAGGATGGTTTCTTTTTCATAGGACAGCAGAATTATCTCACAGACATTTATGCATGTAGCTCTGTTTGGTACTTCTTATTTAAGTGTTACATACACCTATCCAAAAAACATTCATCACAAAATCATATTCCCTCAATCCTCTTTCAATCTTCAGTCTCCTTATAAAAGCTTCCCCTAAGTATGTGCTTTTACCAGTGCAGGAATTCCTTAATTTTCATACTTTACAAAATTTTCTTTGGAAAATTAATTAGCCAAAGCATCAAGGATAATTTAACCTTGGGCTTACCAGCAGTCTCTCTGACTCTCAGGAGCCTTGGCAGTAGGCAGCTGTCTGAGAACACCTTCTGGGAGCAGCAATACCTTGATTCTCCATGAAGCAAACTCAGACTCAAGGCTTCCATGACCTAATATTCTGTCTTTGCTTCCTGCCTTAGGTTCTTTTTTTTTTAATTTATTTTGTCTTCAGGCAATTTGAATATTTTATCAGTATAAACAACAACAACATCAAGCTGTAGGATTCTATATCCTCAGTTGTCAACTCCTTAACACAGAGACCCAGGAGATTAAAAGTGTACAATCAAGGTAAGACAGAGACACCTTGACTAAAAACTATTACTAGTCTATAAACATTACCAGTTAACAACACAACTCAGTGAACATTAAGTTTATTTTTATTCTACTTTGAAATAGACTCATCTAGAACAATCTATTAAATGTATCAACAAATCCGTGCTTTCTGACAAAGAAAAAAATCTCTAAACACACCTCATTTTGCTTTCCAATCCCTTCCTGTGTGCTGTACAATGGGGAAGTAACACAGCACAGAGCTGAGGAAGAAAGCAATAGCTGATGGATCTTCATTATTTCATTCCTCTCAACTGGGTTTTCCCTGCCCCGGCGGTGGCGGCAGGGCCGGGGCTGTGCCGGCGCTGCCCGGGCCGGCCCCAGGCGGTGCCGGCGGCTGCAGCGGCCCCAGCGCAGGGCACGGCTGAGCCCCTCAGCCCCGGGGAAAGCCTGGGCAAGGGAGGGCAAAACGCTGCCCGGCAGCCAGGGCTGAGCCAGGGGAAGCGAGCGAGAAACAGCCCTGCGAGCCCCGAGGGGACAGCGGGAGCAGGGACGGGGCAGGAGAGAGCCGGCAGGGATGGCCCTGCGGCCTGGCAGAGAGCCCGGCCCGGCTGCGCTTTCCCTGCGGCCGCTGGGAATGGTCCAGGCTGGAGAAGGAAAGGTGGGAAGAAAGGATCGGCAAAGAGGAGTTGCTGTGCGCTGACCGCCCTCTCATTCCCATTCCTGTGTGTCCCTCAGTGAAGAAGATTCTTGGGAATGAAGGACTGACGATGAGCCTGGAAACAAGGGGAAATGGAGGGAAGATGGCTTACTTTTTTCTTTTTTTTTTTTTCCCACCATCCAGCTCTTTTTAACTGGCAAGGAATGAAACTAATTTTCCCCTAAGTTGGATCCATTTAGTTGGTGTAATTGCCGTCAGCAATCTCCCTGTCGTTATCTCAATCCTTGAGAATTTTCTTCTTATTTCCCCTTACGTCCTGTTGACAAGAAGAATTGAGAGAATGGCTATCAGACAATCAATGTCAACCCACTACATCTTCATACTACTCACGAAAAAAACCCATTTCATCGTACTTTTGCAGTCCAGTAAACTTAGAGGACAACCTAAAAAGATATTTGATCCTTTGTAAATCTCTAAAATGGTAATAGGAGTCCATAAGATGACAAGCAGAGAAATAACATGAGCATTTGGTACATAAGACAACTGAGATGAAAAACTAAGATAAATTTCAGGCTGTGACCTGGAGCTGTTCCACCCACAGATCTCATGTTGATGCTACCCGGTGGCAGCTGCAAGCCACTGTTCTGAGAAATAAATGTCTCTACAGCAAAATGGTTTGACCTTTTTGTAGAGCTGAAGAATAAACAGGAAGAACTCTCTATGATGAGATGATTTGTACACAATAGATAAGAACTTTTAGTTATTTCTTTTGTCTTTTACTGGAGATGAGGACAAGTGGATGGAGACACAAATAAGAGCCTGAAGTGGTTAAGTATCTTCTGTTTGCTTGGACAATTACAAAAGTAGAATAAGTATTTTACTGAAAAACCCCAATAACTGAATACATTCATTCCATGTGGCATCTGGATTTTGGTGAAAATATTCAGAGGATCATAGAATCATAGAATAGTTTGGGTTGGAAGGGACGTTAAAGGTCATCTAGTTCCAATCCCCCTGCCATGGACAGAGACAATTTTCACTGGACCAAATTGCTCAGAGCCCCATCCAGCCTGGCCTTGAACACTTCCAGAGATAGGGCATCCATGACTGCTTTGGACAAACAGTCCAGTGCCCTACTACCTTAGGAATTTTTTTTCTAATATCTAATCTAAATCTCCTCTCTCATAGTTCTCATTTTGGTGGCCTCCTCTGGACTCACTCCAACAGGTCCAAGTCCTTCCTGTGCTGGGACCCCAGAGCTGGATGCAGCACAGCAGGTGGGGTCTCACCAGAGCAGAGCAGAGAGGCAGAATCCCCTCCCTGGTCCTGCCGGCCACGCTGCTTTGGATGCAGCCCAGGACACATTTGGCTTTCTGGGATGTGAGTGCCCATGGCTGGGTCATGTCCAGCCTCTCACTCACCAGCACCCTCAAGTCCTTCTCCGCAGGGTTGCTCTCAGCCTCTTCATCCCCCAACCTCTGTTGATAGCAGGGTTTGCCCTGACCCAGAGGCAGCACCTGACACTTGGTCTTGTTGAACCTCATGAGGTCCAAGTGTGCCCACTTCTTGAGCCTGTTCAGGTCCTTCTGGATGGCATCCCATCCTTCAGGTGTGTCAGCTGCACTGCTCAGTTTGGGGTCATCTGCAGATTTTCAGATGAGAATGCATATGTGCATCATAGAAAAAAATAACATTAGAAGTTGATCAGTCAAAGAATCAAGTACTCTATGAGCTTTTTCTCATGACTTACAGAGCTAACATTCTCAACAGTGTCTGGCAAAAAAGTTTTGAGGCTGACTCTAATCAATAATATCTTAGCTGCCAATTACATTTTATATTCAAAAATTGCCATCACAAAGTGAGGGTTACAAGGAAATCTATTTATCTATTTATCTTATCAAATTCTATTTATCTTATCAAATTTATCTATTTATCTTATCTGTTTATCTATTTATCTTATCAAATTCATGAAAGGCTAATTTAAGTACTGATCAAGGTCTGTAAACAGATACAAGAAACAGACAAAAAATTTTAGAGGGGCCTTCCATCTGTTTAGCCAGAATATAATAGCAAAAGTGAATCAGAAACACATTTTTATAGTTAACTAAAGAAAAAAATTGCAGTGGAATATTGTGGCTTTGCCATCACTATGTTTTTAAGTTAAACCTAGATAAATGTATAAACTTGCATGACCACAAATGACAGAATGTGAGAAAGGAATTTCCAATTATATTATTTAGCCTGGATGGGCATTTGTTTGTTCTAGCCCTAGCCTTCATACAAGATTGCAATAAAGCATGGTAAATTTGATAAAGTTGACTAAAATATTCTCATTTATTTCATTAACTTTTAAGTTATTTTCTTGTATATTTATTGTTTTCTTAATTTTTTGTCTATATATATTGTGAGTCAACAGGAAATATTTGAATGACATAGCTAAGAGATTTATTGGAATGAATTCTTCCTAAACAATGAGCTCTTAGCTGTTACCTATTTCAACTGACATTTCATGGTATTTTTTTCTCCAGTGTATGCTTTGTATTGCAACTTTTTAATTATGACTATTAATTTTCACGTATTTATTTTTATAGTTTGGTGCTTTTTGTATTGTCTTAATGGGTAACATTTTCCACTAAATGAGTTAGTTTTTTGACAGATTTGGCCCCAAATTGGTGGGGAAATTAATGGACTTTGGTTGGTCTATATTTTACCTTCTGGGTACATCAGATTCTGCTTAGAGACCTGACATTTATTTCTACTATTCATGCCTGGACATCATAAAATATTTCAAGCTTCTCTTGTTATATAGGCAGTCACTATTGCCTACCCTTGGCATTTTTTAAAGCAAAGTGGTATTTTGTGATATATAAAATTTTGAAGTAGTGCCCTTGTAAAGAATCCCATCATATGCAGCAGCTCCACCTATGCAGTCACAATTTAATTTTATTCTTGGAAGAATCTCTGCTGCCTCTGTTTGCCATCCGTGAAGAATCATTCTCAATCTGTTCTAAGTCTGGATCATTTTATCTGTTTGTTTGAGCCTGTCATATTTTGCTGAAGAGGTGAACAATACCAGCATCATTTACTCTAGATATTTCTTCATGCAACTCCCTTCTGAATTCATAGGTTATTTTGAAAGCATGAACTTAATTTAATAAATATTCTTCAATTTAATGCTAATTGTTTGAAGCTGATATGATGGTTCAAAACTTCCTTCCAGAAGAAACATCTGTCAGAATTTATCTCAAATGATTTCAAGTCCTGAATCACTAATGAAAATTAGAACATATGTTCTTGCTTTTTTTTTTCTCAATATAAATATATTGTGACTCAACTAGAAATTCTAATCAGGATATAACTATTGTAGCCTGATAAGAATTAGTTGTAGGAAAGACATTTTCCTTGGTCTCTTCAATATAAATACTTGCATGTAAAAAATCTTCGTCAGACAGTAGCTAATAAAATAACAGTATGTTAAAAGGTAAATATAATAAAATTATATGCCTAAGAAACAGCTCTCCAGTACCTGCTGAACAAGAAGTTGCAGCACTCTCAGACAGAGAGCTTGAGGCTCAGAATTGAGAGCATTGTGAATTTCATGTTTACTATGCAAATTTCACTGCCTGAAGCCCTTCTTTTCCTGGTGAGCAAGTACTGAACTTCCTCTCAGCTTCCTGTGCACTGGTAACTGCAATACTTCTTTTGGGTCAAGGTCGGGGAATGCCAGGAGGACACAGAATGAGATTTTTTTTTTGTTGCATCTCTTGTGTTTGCTTCCCAAGCTGCCAGCTTTTCATTGCATTTCTGCTAGTCAAGAAGGTCTACAATCCAAAAGTCACCAGTCACCTGGACTGGTCTACCAAGAGAACACTGAAATGTGGCTCACATAGATCAGTTCATCAACAGCTCAACCAGTTAAAAGTAATATTGGATATTCTGTGGTATTATATTACCATCTCAGCAGTTCCATGGCATACCATATAAGTATGTCAGTGCACTTGTGACTATAGTGCAAAAAGCATGTTAAAAGATAAATAAAATATTTTAGTGAAGCCAAGCCTCCCCCACTGTGCTAACATTTTTTTTTAGCCAAATTTACCAAAGTGGAAAAAAAGGAAAGGTGAAAGTTCTGTCTGTGAACTAGTGAGTAACAGTTCAGCAGCTGCCCAAATTATTCTCAAGTACTTTGGCACATCTCAAGATAAAAATTTACATGGTTCAGAGGATTTGATGTAGACAGGGACATTTGTCAAATGATAACCAAAGTTTTTCAACTTACATTAGTGAAGTTAGGAAGCTGAACTATGGCAGCCTTTTTCAATAATCCATTAGTTAAAGAAAAAAGCCACAAGGCATGACATGCCTTCAAATCTATCTATATCTGTAAGCAAATGTGTATATCCAGGAATGCATTATAAGCATCATTAATACTGATACAGAAAGATACTGCAGTCATCTTTCATAACCATAGGTTTCACACATGTAGTCTGCCTGAACATCCTTCCTCAGTTCAGAGTGTTCATCTGTCTTGTAGAAATGGTTCAGCATTTTCATTCATCATTTGAATGAGATGAGGTAAAAACTCTTCTTTTTTTTTTTTTTTTTTTTTTTTTCTTTTTTTTTTCAGGCTTGAAGGAATTAATTTTCATGGACTGTGCTTTCTGAGCCCATTAATAGTAATGATATTATATGGTTCACTCTAGTTCTTTCCATGGGCTGCTGCTCATATCAGAGCAAGTAATAAAGAGGCAAAGCCCTCCTGGATGGAAATGCATGGCCTCACTGGAGGGGGGTGAGTGGAGAGCAGTTAAAAGCATCAACTAATAGAATCCAAAAATATTTTACCTGAAAAAAGAAACAAGTAAGCAAGCAAGCACAAAAAGAAAAGGGACCCTTCAGAAACAGAAATTAATTCTAGTTTTTTTCTTGTCCATTTTTAATGGAATTTCATGCTTAGACACATTCACAGGAGTAAACAGTGAGGTTTTTTTGTATGGTTTATACAAGATATTATTTTGAGCTGCCTGTTCATTGCACTCTTCTAGATATGTAAATAAAAGTGAAAGCTCACAACCCTCCCTATTCCCCAGGAAACTATCAGCTCTGCCAAATTACCACCGCATCCTGAACTGTGCTGCATCCATTGTCTCCCCAGTCTGAAATGATTTTATGGCATCCAGAATCATGATAACTATTATCCTTGAAGTGGACTTCAAATGTTTCATTTGTGTGAAAAAAAGGAATTAATCAACTTATTTGGAATTTTCTCATCTTCCTTCCTCTACTCCAAGAGCTGGGCTGCTGGCATGCATATGTAATTTCTCCCTCTTTTTTTCTTTTCAAAGATTATTTGTCCAAATAAGCTGTACATTTTGGGATCTTCCAGAGGTCTCCAAATGTGCTTTATGACACTGTGTGGGAATGAGGCCTATAGCTGTGATATATATATAATGAGATACATGCTAAAGGGATTTTCATGAGATGCATGGTAATGGGATTTCTGTGGGTGTGATGGGATTTCTGTGGATATGATGACCTGCTGAGGTGGTGACACATTGTCAGGCGGAAGCCAGACAGCCCTTTTTTCTGCAGTTGTCCAGGTGGAAGTGTGGGGCTTTAATATGTCCCAGTTCCATTATGTCCTTGTGCATGACCCAGAGTCTTTGCAATAATTCTTTGTAAATCTTGATATCCTTCATTTACACAAAAATTGTCTCCTCCCTCCATTTATGATGGCAGTAACAGAATATTTGACAACACTCTCACCTCCACTTATTCCAGAAGTATAAACTGGCATTTGAAATCCTCAGCGATAGAGGATGAGACTATGATGACCTTGCATGCAAGTGGATGAGGCTTGCTCTTCTTTCCTCCCCAAAGTGAGGACACCTCTGTGATAGGATTTACACATCCAGCTGCACTGGAGTATACCCAGGAACTCTTGTTCACTATGCTGTACACTTAAATTTTTCATGTGCAGTAAATTTATCACCAGCAGTCTGAAAGAATACATAACCTGTTGCTCCACTAAGCTGCACTATTGGTGAACCTGTGTTCCTGAAAGTTCCTTTTTAATTCATCCAGACTTTTAGTGTTTAATTGGTTAAAACTCACTATTTGTGACTCTCTCATTGTGAATCAGATCAGATTAGAGTGTAGCCCACATTATTTATTCATCTGGGGTCTTACTGAACGCAACCAGACTTATATTTCCAAACTGGTTCTAATGAGAAATTAAGCCCAGCTGCACCCAGTCCCTCTGATTCCCTAGGACCCAGTGGAGTAAGGGGGTTTATTTTCTCCCAGATCTCTATACTCTTAAAACACTGGTCTAAGCTGAGAGTCATAGCACAGAAAGCATTACGCAAAGGAGATAAAACTGATACTCTCAATTCAGCACTGCTGTGACCAAGAATGAGTGAGAACACTTACGATTGTCAGCAACCTCAATCTGCATTGCCACCCCAGCACAGTCCACTGAATTAGCTTCTCAAGTGCCTGCACAGTCCAAACAAAATATCACAATGTCACAGCAGAGAAACTGTCTTTCTCTACAGTGGACTTAACTATAGTATAACAGGATAAGTAGAAGCAAAAAAGACCCCAAAAAGCCAGGTAAAAGTAACCATCACACTATTTTGCCAATCCACGTAAGATGTGAAAACAGTAAATTCAAATAATGCTGTCATGCAGTCAAAGCATGATAAAAAAACAAAAGAAAACCAAACCAAACCAAATCCAAACCAAACCCAAAACCAAACTCAATAAAAATACTCCAACAAACCACACCAAACAATGAAAAAACTCCAACAAAACAAAACTCCAACAAACCAAACCAAACCAAACCAAAATCAATGAAAAAACTCCAACAAAACCAACCAACCAACTAATCAACCAAAGAAACAACTATTTCCCCTGAAAAAAATCCCCAGTACTTGCCCCCCAAAACCATCACCAAACCCTCTAGGCATTCCTTACAAAGTTGAACGAAGCAATGAAAACAAAACAAAACAAAGCACAATATTCATTTCCTGCTGCACACAAGAAACAATAGAACCATTCTGGGTATGCACTCCAACTCTTGACACTGGATCCCCTTAAGAAAAAGCTAAGCAAGGGAACAGAGGTGCCTTCAAAACCCTAAGGAAAACTCATAGATAATCTAACATAATGGTCATTCAGCATTGTACAGAAGAACAGCATCTGATAGTCAGGAGTGTAAAGGACCCATTTTCACATTATCAACAGAACGATGAAGAGGACAAAAAAAAATCACTATTGCCTTTTTAAAGAATGGTTTTTAACTACTCTCACTTTCATCAGTTCACTTACTTTCACAACATAGACACTTCTTCCCTTTTCTTATAGAACACAGACATTTTTCAGATAGATCAGACACAAAAGACCATAGATCAGCAATGTTGCCTGCAGATACCTAGATGACATTAATTAGAACCTTTGTTTGGCGTAAGAAAGCCATGGCTGTTGTCTTGGAGACCAGATGATTTCATTCAGACTGTTTTTTTGAGAAGGATGGCATTATGAATAACCTCCACACACATCTCTTTTAAATGCAAAATGGTCCTTAAGCTTGAATATAAAATTTCTCTGAAGCTGAAAGAAAAAGTGGCAGCATTTCTGTTTTAAGAATGTAATCTTAATTTCATATCTACAGAATTTTAAGAACAAAATTGTTCAACATTCACAAATTTTAATTGGTGGGGCTTTCAGAGCAGACACATAGACACTACACAATTTGCAAATGTGCACTTGGTAAAGGAAGCTGAACAGAAGCTGTGGAAGCATACTTTTCTTAAAAAGTATGTTAATTTAACAGATGGTTTAAAATACTGAAGTGTTTGTGCCCAGAGGATGATGAAGAAAGCATCAGTGAAAACATTAAGCAACAAGTAAAACTGTAATATTGCTGCATAGCAGGATATGTGTAACTTCCTTTTGCAAGGCTGAGGAGACACTGAGAAGAATTTTATGGTGAAGAAACTGTGGAATGACATCCAGGCTCTGGTCCAATCACAGTGGAAACCTACACTGACAGGTCTATTTACTCTGAATCCCAAGATCTATTGTCTGACAGAGCAGCACTACCAGAAAGTTGATCAGAAATACGCATAATGTAGAGAGGTCAGAATTAATAAGGATTTGCTTCTGACATCTTAGAGCTAAAAACACCACACTTCATGCTGCGGTTCCTTCAACTAAAAATACCTTCCTGATTGTAGGCCATCTTTTATTTTACCAGCAGTCACTGAGATGAGAGAGCACTCACTGCCAAATGTATTATTTATTTATTAGCATACCAAGTGGGGGACAACAGTGAAGCAATTTCTTTCCTGTGGATTTCAGCAAAATGCAAACAATGTTATGACAAAATGCCTCTTTTGTTAAAATTAGGGTTAAAAAGTCCTTACTGTTTAAAGATCTTATTCCTAAAAATCCACCTGCTTAGTAAGACCTGTTGTACTAGATCAGAACAAACACCCATTTAGCCCAGCATTCTGTCTATAACAGTGGACAAAAACAAACATTCAGGAAAAAGTATTTGAAAAACAATAGTTAATAGGAATACCTTCCAATTATAGCCTCCACAGTTCTAAACATCTGGTTCAGGAAATTCCTGAATTGTAGCTGGAACCTTGTACATGGATTCTACATCCATAGAATTATGGCTTCAATTAGCAGCAGCTAGGATACTCACTTTAACACCTTTCCCTTTTAAAAATTTACACTTCTTTCTTCATTTCAACTGTTCTTTTTAAGTAATGAGTAATTATGGAGGATACTTGGAAGAATTATTATGGTTCTTTAGTCAAGAAACCTGGAGGGACAGTCTGCTCTAGAGCTCTTCAGTCTTCAAGGATCTCATGAGTTTTCCAAAAATGTCTGCCTTCCCTTGGATACTGTTGTCCAGAGGAAATAATATCCTAGTTCTGTAGCACATATAGTGAGGGTCAAATCTTTTAGGTACCTAATACTTTCAGAACTATCTAAAAAGGCAGGAAATCTGTTTTATTAGGTAGCCTTCAGTGTGTCAATAATAATTTCTTCACCAGTTAACAGTCATTAACAGTTATTTCATCCTCATTGTTCCTAATCAGTTCTTCCTCTAAAATCACAAATTGATTCAACAGCTCTATATCCACATCAGTCATGAAGCAGGCAGCAAGTAATGAAGCACTCATAATGAAAGGTCACCAAATAGTTTGTTTTATTCTTTTTCTGGGTTTTGGTGTTTTTCATCAAGTATTCCTTGGATTCTTAAGTATTATATAGTCTTTTCTTCTGTAGAAGCAATAGTCTCAATTTTTTAGGAAGCATTTCAGCACTGGGGAAGGAGGTATCTGAGTAAACTGTTCAAGAGTATAAGATGTTTATGCTTATCTTTACATTGAATGCAAAGAAAACATGACTTTTCAACCCTTGAATTATTTTTTCCAGATTCCACTTTCATAAGCTTTTAGAAGAAATACAAACTGTAAGACTGAGAAGGTGTTCGTGATAATTTAGAATAATCTACTGCATGGAAGGAGTTTTTGTATGAAAATGCATCATTAAAAATTTTTTATTTATTGACTTTTGTTAAAATAAAATCTCAAATGAGAAATAATTTGTGATACTGATATAGATCTTTAGATTTTTTTTGCATCTGATAATTAAAAATATAATTAGTTTGTAAGTAAAGCTGACTTCCTCATGTTTTCATACAGCATGAAGGTATTTTATGTTTGTAATAATTGAAAATATAACATTGTGAGTAAATTTCAATATGTTTTTGTTTCTAATGCCAGAACAGAGCTGAAAGGGATGACAGAAATTGCTGTGCTGTGTGGTTCTTTCTACATCAAATGGTGCTGTATAATATAGTTTCATGAACTTTGGAGAAGAATGCAAAGCTTTATGAAAGCACAAAATAGGAGAGAAAACTGAAGAAAATAGTGCCACAAGGGCAAGATGTTACTGGTAGAGAGAATGGGGAAAGTGGAATGCCACTGTGATGGTCTTTTCTATTTGATGATCATTATTTTCAGTAATTATCACTTTAGTGATAATTACCTCTAGAGATTGTCTTTTCCAACAACATCTGCTCCATGCCTGATGTTACCAGAGACCTCAAAATTAAAAACTGTCCTTTCAAAAATCTACATAATTTATGACATGTAAATTTATTGTTAAGCCTCTGAGGAGTTTTTTTTTATGCTGTTGCCAGATATCTTGTGCCCTTACAGAGGATCAACTTCACCAAAATGCAAGCTTTTGAACACTTACGTAGAATTAAGGTACAGGTTGATACAACTTGTAACTTGTCCCTTCCAGAGGCAGAAACTGGACTCTCAAATTAGCTGCATACAGTCTAGTAATTTTCATTAGGTTTTATATATGTAATGCCGTTTTTCTTTTGATAAAGGTAAAGAAAAGTATATATTGGTTTCAGGGAAAGTCGAAGTTCTTACTGCAGAGAAAACAGAGATAAAAAGGGCAGAGGGAGCAAGAAGAGTTATTATGTAAATTCCTGAAAATTGGTGTTCACAATCAACTTTGACCATTCCTATTAACATCTAAGAACTTATCAGGGGTGCAATTCAGGTGCCTACACCATTTGCATTTACAACCATTCAGGCAGCCCCAGAGTATAGCTCTGTCTCCGCTTGCTCTTCCATACAGTTTCCTTTAAGTTCTAAGTCTCACTTGATCTAAGCAGAAGTTCTAGAACATCCTACACAGCAAGAGATGCAAATAGCACAACATGGGAAAATATCTGACCTGGAACAGAAATGGAAAAAAATTATGCTGTCTGTAAGAATAACCTGCTATCATTCTGGAAGTAATTTTAAAATTTTGAATATAATTCTCTATGTGTCTCTAGTAAAGGGTTAGGGATTGTATTCTGTTGTCTTACATAGACACAACAGACAATCTGAAGTAAATCTATGAATGCTTTATGTCTTAGCCATGATAAGACACATGCATACTGCACATTTCATTTACAGATTTCCATCTTCGGCTGTGCACCAAAACCAAGCCTCTTCTAGAAACTGATAGTCCTGGCCTCACTTTGCAGTGCAGACAGGTACCTACCTTATCAATGTTGGGATTATTTTTCTTTTTATTGTGGGACCTTTATATAAAAGGCAGAACAAACCACAAAGCTGTGTAATGAAATCAAAGTATATTTTCCAGCAGTAAGTCAGAAAAACAACTCATGGGAACAGATATTTTTCTGTAGCTTTCACTGAGTCACTAAGTATATGACATAGGAAAACTATTCTTTGTTCAAGGAGTTGACATGACAGTAAATCGTAAGTTTGTCTTTTCCTAAGGTTTTAAACAACTTTGTGTACTAAGAAAAAAGGAGGTGAAGTAGAAACTATCCTTTTAGGGTGATGGAGAAAACACAGGTTTTGAGGTATTCATTAAACACCAGATAAAAATAACATGTCCTCAAGAAAATCCTAGATGTGACTAGAAGGATTGGAAATGAAAATGTTTGTTCACTGGAGAAGTTCTGGTGGACTGATTTCCACAGACATGATTTGAAACAAGTCAGGTTTGTTGGCCTTTTTGTCTGTCATCATGTTTATAAATATTCAACCCTTCCTTTTCTGCTAGCAGAAGTCCCATGATGAATGAAAGTGTTACTCATAGTTTCTACAAGTTTTTCTCCCTTTCTCATAAGCCTTCATTTTTTCTCTCCTTGACATTTTGTAGAATTTTGTATGGTTTTGTGTGTGTGTGTCTGTGTGTGTGTCTGTGTGTGTGTTTTCTCCTCACTTTACAATATGTGCTGGTTTCTGGCAAAAAAACCCAAATTAAAACCAAAACCAGTTTTTGTAAAACAAAAAAAAAGAGCAAAGCACATTGTGTTTAAGGATTAATAAAGTGATTACAAATCATAATTATCAAAAATTTTTTGAGAAAAACATTTTTGTAAGCTAAAAATAAATCCATATTTACCATGCACAGACGCTCGGTGGTGATAAATATTTTAAACAACATATTTTGTAAAAAGTTTGATCTCACATTCAGCTTAATAAAGAAAAAATAAGCAGATGGCAGCACAGTATGTGCCTTTTGGATATTATGATAAGATCTCCATTGCTGAAATGTGAAAATTACCTTGTGGCTACTTCATCAGTATAGTAAACTATGCTGTTTGAAATGCAGAAACAAACATTTAGAATTATGAGTTCACTCAGTGTGCAGGAAAGTTTTCAAAGCAAATTACAGTTCAAGTTCTGAACAGACTTTTTTACTTCAATAATTTTTGTAATACTATAGTGAAAAATCCCCTTAAAGCAGCTATTAGTTAGGCTTCCTGCCTTTTTTTAATATGTCAATAATAAATTTTATGGCAACAATAAACTACACCATACCTGAAAATTGCTGTTGTGAGATCTTCTGCCACTCAGAAGTTAATTAAGAAATGTTATACCATTACATGCAGTATGACACAGAATGTTCCACAGCACGTAAATAGTTTAAATTATATCTCTGGAATGCACAGAAGCTTAAATATATTTTGCAGTTTTAATATTTTCAAGTGATATATACCAAGGGTACATTTTTTCACCTGAATCCAAATGACTGGAGAAAAACAGTTACGACATTGAACAAGAAAGACAATGAGAGGTAAGTGCTCTTGAAGGAACAGCTGGGGTTATTTATCAACATTATGTTTATCAAAGCATACTCCCTACTTGGCTCCAGACATTTTAAGAGCCACTTCTTTGAAGGGATAAACCTCTAAGCACAAGGCTTCTACTACATATTTGCATTCTTATTTTAAAGAGGGTTTACGGAAAGGAAGGCTGACTGCTGCGTGAAGAAACATGGGTTGCAACTACCTGGTGTTTACAGGCAGTTGTGGCTGGATTTGTCTGCACTCCAGGCTGGCTAAATGTAAGCCAGCAGCAGACCAGAAGATGCTGAGGTACAATTAACGTGGCACTGAGTCTGAGCTAATAAGCCTTGCTGGGAGACAGGGATTTCAGGCTCGTGTGACACTCCGGCTCAGCGCCGTGCTAACACAGCTACACGCCTTCTAGTTTAAACCTGGCTTGCATCCAGCTGGTTCAGAGTGGTGCAGGCAAGGACAGCTGGTATTTGCTCTGAGCATGGACAAGATTTACTAGTGACTGCTACTGCCTGCAGAAAATTCACACAGCAGAAACTGTGCTGAGAGCAGCACCTTCCACTTGTGATAGCTGGAAATCCAAGAGATAATGAAGGAACTCATAAGACAAGTTGAAGATATAATCAAAGAGAGATTTTTATCCAAGACACATTTTTTAAATGTATTTATTCTGTCAACCTTTAATGACTAAATAAATTATGCTGCCTTTCTATGACACTGCAAATGTAGCTGCCCCATGATCATAGAAGAAAACAGCACAAATATTTTTCAGCCTGACAGACAGTGCACAGAAAGAAGGTCACATCTCTCTGCGACTACATTCAGACATAACCAAAATTCCTCAAATCTGCTTGTATTATCATGCTCTGAGTACACAAAACATTCAAATTATATCTCAAAACCTAGTCTATGGGTTGCAGGAAGCCTGGAATTTAAAACAGAGAGGTGCATGAACCCTGTCTACCAACTTAAGCACTCCATTTGAGAGAAAGGAAAGTCTAATGCAGAATCACTTTATAACCTTAACAGTATGCATATAAGGAGGTTAACTCAAAAAGATTATGTAGGTAATCACAGATGATCACAGAATATTCTGAGATGGAAAGGATCCACAAGGATTATCAATTATGAGTGGCCTATATTGAGCCCACAACCTTGGTGCTGTTAGCACAATGCTCTAACAGTGTGAGCTAAATGGTTTGTGTTCCTCTTACTCTATCAGGTTAGGAGGCAGTTAGAATAAAGTTTGGTTTTTTCTACTTAAAGGATATCTGAAAACCAGAAGTAAGCTTCCCAGCGAAGCAGTGGTGGTACGAGGCTTTTCAGTGTTTGAGAAGCATTTGGACAACACTCTTAGACACATGGTTTAACTTTTAGGTTGCCCTGTGTGAAGTTAGGAGTTGGACTCAATGATCATCATAGGTCCCTTCCAGCTCAGGACAGTCAATTTAGTAGTCATTTGAATGCAAAATAAAGTTATTAAGGGTGGAAGGTGAAAATAGTTTTTAAAAGAAGCTTCTTCAAAATAAAAATGCTATTACATGTAAGGATGTAAAATGTAAATATATCAGCCCTTTATGTAGATCAAGTATCAAAAGCAGGCTATAATGAATGCAGTGTTCTTAAGCCAAAGTACAGAAAAGACAACAACAAAAGAACAATTGTTCAGGCAATGCATCTATTTACCAAGTGCAATCAGCTTGTAACCCTCAAAGATGAGCTTAAGACCAGCTCTAACCAAAGGAGACAGTGTGCAATAGAGGAAGGCAAGAGCATGTGTGGGAAGGTGTGGAACAGATCTAGCTTTGAACTAGTTGCTGCTGGTGTAAGGTAGGTAAGAGTAAGGATTTCTTCCTGACAGGATGAAAAGAGATGAGGTGGGGAGCTTGTGCTTCTCTTAACCTGACTTCTGAGAGATAATCCTTGAGAATTCTTCTCCAGCCATGGAAATGAGACATGCAGCAAGATCTTCATACTAGAGAACCCACACAGGTTTTTTTTTGGGGGTTTTTTCTGCCACATATCCTTGAACACCAGGTACAGGTAGAACTTTGAAACTGAGGATTTTCGCCCTTGAATAACAGATCTCAGTTCTTCACTAGAGGCTGAGGTTGGTTGTGCATCTGGATCTCCAAGCAAGGTCAGCCTTGTCCCAAATGCTAATTACATTTATTATTGAATCCCGTGAAATGATGAGACCTTACACCCCCAGGACAAGTAAATGAAGAAAACAAGGTTCCTGTACCACTCAGGCTTAAATGTTAAATCCAGTATTTTTACTGCTTAAATTCTGAATAACAGTCATATGAAAGAAAAAAAAATTAAGAAAAAAAAAAAAAAGAAAATGAAAAAGAAAGAGAAAAAAAAAAGATAAGGAATAGAGTTATATAGTAGCAGTGAAGATGTATTTCTGAATGAAGCGATTTATTTGAAAAAATGTCTTTTCAGTTCTTAAAATATGTAATTACTTGACTTGAATCTGAACTCCAGTTCCTTTAAAGGTTGAGATTATTTTGAAAGCTATAGGGTCATGATTTTGGGGGCTAAGGTTTTAGAAATACTTCTCAATCTGCCAGGGATCATGAAGCAAGATGAGAAAGATCAAGCTTGTAGAAATGTCAAAACATAAGGTCCAGCAGCCACAACTACACTAAGAGAAGTCTTACCTTTAACAAACTTGTAGGAATCTTAAAAAGAAATCAAATTAAAACAAAAATCTCTAACGAAACTAAAATGAAACCCAAAACTAAATCAAGTCCAATTGAAAACCATATTTTTAAAATTTGTAGGGGGAGTGTAGCAGATCATACTACTACAGTGCTTTAATATAAATCATAACCACTAAAAGTCTCCAAATTCTTATTTAAGAGGTTGTACAAAGCATGGACCTTGAACAAGTTTAAACTCATTTAAAATTTTGTCTGCTGGTTTTGACTTCTTTCTTCACCTGTACTTAGCTTTTCTTTAAAAGATAGAAGAGCTTCTCCTTTGAGATATTATTCCATCCTCCCCCCCACCCACACCCCACCACCCCAAAAGAAAGCATAATGTTGTAGAAGAATACATCTGGTCCAGGTAGCTTGGCTGCAAGCTGCTGATTGAGATGCTGATTGAAACGGAGGTTGAGCTCTGGATGTGAGTCCCAGACAATGGCTGTGAACTACCAACATTTGGGATAGCAAAGGGCATGAAAATGGGCGACCTTTGCCAGGTGAATGGACACTGGAACATAGCAGGAGCTGGGAATAGCAGATTTTTTGGATAACAAAGGAAATGAAGACCTGTGACCAACAATGTGGATGGACACAAGGAGGGGGCAGGACCCAAAGAGTCCGGAGGAAAGTCAAGACTTAAAGCCCAGGGCTTCCTTTGCTGGGTGTGCTCCTCAGAGGCACTGGTTTTGGCTCTTCCTGTGTTACTGCACCATGAATAAATGGCTTTATGGAACTAGACATTTGAGACTCTGCCTCGGGAAATCTGGGGTCGAACAAGTTGGGAAATGTGGTCTGACTGTGTGGGAGTGGAGTGTGCAGGGAGTCAAGCAGGGCACCCACTGGATCGCTGGAGCTGCCCCCTGTAAAGGGGCTTCTGTCCCAGAACTGGAAGTCTCTGGCCTTGGGAGTCTGACTGCCAGAACCTCGTGAATGGTCAGACTGAGAAGATTCCGTAACAACATCATTAAAACTTAGAGCAGCATTTGCTCTCTACAGCATATGTCTTGTATATTACATAATTCTGGCTGTAATTGGTAGATTTTGGAAACCCACCCATTTTGTAATAGCCATGAAACAAAAAATTATTATTATATTAATAGCTTTATAAAATAAAAGCATCTCAGTATTGCTTGGATTAAAAAAAAGATTATATTGACCATTATTATTTTAGTATGTGTAGGTAAAATTAAATAACCTCCATCTATCCTGTGAGCACTCTAGATATGACAGCAAAGTCTTTGAAGCTGACATTCTCTTTGACATTACTCTGACTTTAGCAGAATAAAAATACTACTTAGCACTTACCTAGCACTTTTTATCTTCAAAGCACTTTGCAAACATTATAATTAATGCTGACAACAACCTGGTGAGGCTTGTAAGAGTTATCCTCCCCAGGTGGTAACATGGGAGAAACACAGAGAAGTTGCTCATCTAAAAAGAGAGGTGAGGAATAAAAGTTTGGAGTTTCCAGTACCTTGTTCTGTACTTTGATCACATCTCTATACAGCATTTTGAATGGTGTTTATTGCTACTACTACCTCATAACAACACATTTTAATCTTAACTCATGAAAGGTAAAAGAAACAAACAGAAATTCACATGCTGAATATTATAGAACCCCCCACATTAGTACTGTGGATGTATTTTGAAATGTGAATTCATTACTTATGTACATATAAAGAAATGCAAACAAGACCAAGATACCTGAGATCACTGTGAACTAGTCAAGTTTCAATACTTCAAAAATTGCTACAATTTCCATTTCTCTTGTAGGCAAGATTTTCTGCTCTTTGAAACACTGCTATCATTTCTCTATTGTGCAAATCTGACATTTTGTTTCCTGACTACACAAGTAATCTTTGCAAAATCCAACAGCACAAAAGGCACAGGGAAGGCAGCTGAAAATCCTTTCACATTAGCTTAATCCCTGAGTGACATAGAGGTGACATGTCTGTCTCAATCACTATTCTTGAAGGCAAACAGTTGGGAATCTTCTGCAGTAGGAACCCATTTTAGGTATTAAACAGCAGCAGCCCTTGTTCTTCCCCTCCCTGCATTTCAGGACCAAGGCCAGAGAAGAAGCTGTGAATTCCCCCTTCGCCAGACGGCATTGCCGGTTGCTGTCACTGAGCACACCCACACCAGCACAGGACAGAACAGACTGCAGGATGAGAGCCTACAATCCAAATATTTTGAAGATGGCCCATAGGTGGGAAAGCATTAGACTAATATCGTGCCGATTCTGTGGGAATAGAGATTTCTCATCATTATTTTCTTCCCTTTGATGCCCATATAACAATACGTATCAAAAAGATTACATACAACTTTAAGAGTGCAGTGGAAATACATGAACAGTAGTTGTTGCTGAGAATAAGTTTGAATGCAAATGACAATAAAGTCATTTTTCAGGTGTTTGTAGGAATTATAATATTGTTGAAAACTTCTGTTGCTTGTGGTTTAGGAACCTACAATCAAAATCATAGAATTATAGAATGGTTTGAGCTGGAAGGAACGTTTGAAGATCAGCTTCTCCAAAGTCCCTGCCATGGGTAGGGACATAATTCTCTAGGTTAGGTTGCTCAAAGCCCTGTCCCAACAGACTTTAAATGCTTCCTGTGATGGGCTATCCACAATTTCTGTGGACAGCCTCTCTCAGCCACTATATTCAACAGAAAAAATATCTTCTATACTTCCAATCTAAATCTGCCTTTTCTTTCAGTTAGAAATTGTTACCCCTTCTCCTGACAGAAAAGGTGTTGGTAAAGAGTGTCTGTCTTTCTTATAACTCCCTCTAAGTATTGCAAGATCTTCACGGAACCTTCTCTTCTTCAGGCTGTACAAACCAACTCTCCCATTTTGTCTTCATAGGAGAGGGGTTCCAGACATCTGATGACTTTTATGGACCTTCTCTTGAACCATTCCAACAGGTCCATGTCTTTCTTCTACTGTGTACCTCATTATTCTTAGCATCCCTTGCCAAATTCAACTCCAACAATGCCTTAGATTTCCTAATCCCATCCCCATTCAGGCACTGTCTCAGTGTTCCTCACAGGATAAATATCCTTGTTTCCACTGCCTGTACAGAAATAATAACCATAAAAGGCAGAGGAAAATGTAAAATTTACTAAATTTCTATGGCTTCAGTACATTAAGGATTTTAGTCCTTGGCATTTAATATATTCCTTCTAAAGTTTTTGATATTACCCACATCTATGAGCCACAGTATATTTACATGAATAAGTTAATTTCATATCTGAGTCTGTGGCCCCCAATTGATAGGATTTCAGACACAATGTAACAGCTTCTTTCCTAGTTCCTTTTAAAAAATGCAGAGAAGGAGGAATGCAATTTTCGAAAGCTGGTGGGTAGAGAGAGAAACTACCCAAGGTAACACAAAGCATCCATGACAGGGCTTTTAAAGCTTCTGCCTTTCAGGGACAATTAGATCCTTTACACTGGTTGCCCTCCACTTGGGAGTCACAGCTCTGAGTAATCACCCAGAGTTCAGTACCTTTTAAAAAACATTAAAGAATTATTCTTTCCTATCAAAGGACAGCCAAAGGAGGAGTAACAGATGCTGGCACAATTTCATCTAACAGAGCATGGGTAGTCACCCTGAATTCAATTAATTTCTTTCCTTTGCTAGAGAATATTTGATACACTCTTTTGCTTACCCTACAGTAACATCTTGGCCCACCAATGGGAGAGGGTTTATTACCCCATTGCTGCTTGTTTATTTTTTAAGATAATTAAGTATCATTTGGGACAAATAGGAGAATGGTGACAATGTCTTTTGGTAGCTAGACCGCTTTTCTGGGAGAGGGAGTCCTACACTTTAGACTATGATACTACAAGTTCTTAATAGAAAATTGCAAAGTATTGGTTATGTAATTAATAGATTACTCTGTAATGGATGTGTTTATTTTGCTAAATGCTGCAACCAGACTAGAGTACAAAGGGGGTGCTGGGACACTAACAGCCTCTTCTCAAATCTAATTGTCTTAAATAAAGGACTAACTCCAATGCAGGTACAAATTTGGTTATACTACTAGGTAACTACTAGGTTACCTATTATATTATTAAGGAACTATATTAAACCATTATGTTTGATTAATGAGAGAAGATAATAAAAAGGGTGCCAAAAAATGTGATCAAGAAAAATACTCTGTAGTTAGGATACGTGAGACTTTTCAAGTGTTAGAGGTTAATATGCCCTGCCCCCTGCTCTTTTTATTTTTTTCTTAATTACAAGGGCTTGCAGGCCCACCACCTTGAACTGAAAAAAACCCCAAACCACAAAGAATCAAACCTGAAGTTTTTGACAAGCCTAGGTGATGATACATTTCCTTTCCTTAAAGACCCCTGAAACTAATCAAACTCAAAATATAACATTTCCCTAAATTAGGTACTCTTATACACAGCAACAGGCTCTCATCTGAAAATCTATTATTACAGTAAAACAATGTTGAGGTGGTTGACTCCCACAGCTCAGACTACCTTACATAACTAATGAGAGATATATTTTTTCTGTATTTTTAATGTTATATTTTTATCTTCAAGCCTTTGTTTGACCTTGTCCAGTGCTGTAAATAAAACTTTACATATAAATAAAAGAAGTCCTTTTGCTTCATTGGAGGAAATTAATCAAAACCAGTAGTGGTAGACTGGAAATTCAAAGAGAAGCAGGTGACTCTGGAAGCAGTTATTGTTTTTGTAGCACCAGTGTCATACATGTAACATTACCTAATTCTATAATGTAGACAATACTATGATATAGTTATTAATATAATGGACAGCATTGTAATAAGATGTTATCAATGTATTATATAATATTTACAACAGAACATTTATATCAAGTGTTTTGCGTATTAGGACTTTGTTGCTGCTAAGACTAATTCTTTTTGGAAGTTAGCTTTTTGGAATTTTTTTACTATCCTCAAAATATTTCTTCTTCAAAGTACTGCATATTTGGTTACTTTTCTGTATGAAGCACATATCTGGTGGTCGTCTTTGCTTTATATTTTGTACATAATTGATGGGTTTTTCAGATAGCATGTGGAATTTGCACCAAAAGAGTAAAATAACTGCATTTATATCACATATTGCTTGCTTCTGCTTTTGTAAGTCCTTACAAACTCATAAAAACCCCTCCATGCTTAGACAGAAGCCCACAAAAAGTCATGTACACTCTCACACCATAATCACAGGCACACAGTGAAATAGAGGTAGGCAAACACAAGAGAAGCAGAACATGTTACATAGAAAGATGGAGGCCATAGAAAGATGGAGGCCATTGTATAGTGGAAAACTAGTAGCAGAGATCTAGTTGTAAGTAGCTGCATTTCAGTGCTCTCATTTCATCTATTTGCATTCAAAAGTAGTGCAGCATTAGCATAACTACTCTGCAATATGGTATAATTGCTGGAGCAATACAAAACTCATATATTCTGAAAACATTTGTGTACACTATTTCTGCAATAATGTCCAAGGAAAAAAGAGAGCAAAACCAACAAAAAAAAATTTAAAACATTTTTTGAAGGGGAAGGGTTAAAAATTTGGGATCAGCAAAGTTTTAATCTCTAGCTACCTCTTTTATTTTCAACAATAAACTCTACGCACAGAAGAAACTGTTAAAGAGCTGAATACTGTAAGAACAATTTTAAAGGAGTGTATGTCATACTGACTATTGTTATTTATCTACCTCAGAAACTATTTCAGTAAATGCTGAGATTTTCCTGTGATGAAAAAATATAAAGATAGTAACTTTTTCAAACTACGTAGCTATTTTTCCAGTATCAGGGGATACTAGCACATATAAAGCCTTTGGGTCTATATTATATTCCTTTTAGAACAGACAGCTGGGAGTAAAGAAAGGAGCCATGCTGCCATAACTCTTCTAAAATCTCTAGCTCTAGGCCTTTAAGGGGAACTCAGATATAATTTAGAAGTCTTCAGGTTACTTTCAAGAATATTGAATGCAAGCTAGCTGCTGGTCTGTGTCAAGCAAAGTAAAAAATTCATTTTTACTTTACTGATGTTCTTCAACATCAGAAAGCTGGAAAGATTCAGTTGTATTTTTCTATAACTGATAGACCAGAGCAAATCTGAAGTTTATTGTCTTTTTTTTTTTTTTTTTTTTTTTTTTTTTATTTAAGCTCCGTGCATTTTACATCTGTCATGTCTCAAATGTTTTACCAACTCTTCTACCAGTCTGCTTCTGGAAAGTTGTTTATTTCTGAAAATAAAATATCAATGAAGGTTTTAAAGGAATAAATGTAATGGACCACTCAGTATCTTAATGGAGATGTAGAGTGAATGTTGCCAAGACCCCTCTTAGATTCTTGTGAGTGAGTCTCTATTTCTTAATAAATCTGCCAGTCTCCCTTCACCTTTCTGGCTATTAATGCTATTTCATATTTGAAGATATAAGCTTGTGAAACAGCACAATACTTACAAGGATGAATGAGCTGTGTAGCACAGCTAGAGTTGTTAATTCGCCATTACACTCAGTCTGTATCATACAGGCACACACATAAGTTGACTGCACAGATCATGCACATCAACATGAAGCAAATTTAGTCAGGTCCATCACTTTCTCCATCTGGATTCTGTGAATGTCAAAGGAGGAATCTGCCTTCCTGCACCAAAACAGTCATACTAATAATACGATAAAAGAAAAATATTCCACAATTAAAAAAAGGCTATTAAAATAAACAATTGTTCTGTTAGAAGTGGGGAATTTAAGACTACTTCAAACTGATGAAAGACTGCAGTTAGTAAAAGCTGAACTTCAGATGAAGACCAAAATAATACAATGAATCAACAAGATAGTGTTCCTACAGCATTATCCAATCCAACATGAGTACATATAATCAGCAGTTCAGACGGTACACAGTTAAAGTGGCGCAAATCACACTGGCATAAAAATTGAGGTGCTGGTATAGCACTTGTTTAAATGGTAAATTCCATTTGGAAATTGAATGTGTACTGCCTGTGCTTCCTGCTGACAAGCAGCAAGAGAGCTATTCTAGCACAATGCTGAGAAAGAACCAACCAGCTTAGCTGACACATTCTGCAACTAAATTATGAGTTTTCTTCTGGCATAAGGGAAGGTCTAATGCTTCAAGGAATGACACCCACACTCACATGGTTTTACAACAGGTTGGTTTTATCTATATCATAGGTTCCAGGGACAGTCGACTCGGTATTAAAGAAAAAATCATGGCATCATTTTACTGCACAGAAGACCTTTCTTATTAGAAGGTACACAAAGCATTTTTGAAATGTGTTGCACTTTGTTTCTCCAGCAGTACTGCAATGGCAGCACTGCCTTCTGCAGGCACAGCCTTGCTGCATGGTTCTCATTGCAAGGGAAGAGCAATTAATTTACTTCCAGAACTAAGTAAGAAAGAAAATGCAGCTGGCCATGCTTTAAAAACCACACAAGGAATCAGGGCCTTAGGTATTTCTCAGTTCTCCAGCCATTTTGTATGTGTACATACCAGGCTTTATTTCAGCTGATACAAACAAGCAGAAAACCTTGCAAGCACAGGTCACATCCCACAGTGGTGGCTGTATTTGTGTCTGTGTCCCACTCACACCCTGCACCTCAGACACTGCAGGTTTGCAGCCCAGCTCATCCAGATGTTCATTTCAACTGGTTAGTACACATCAGCACAGCTCAGAGTAGACTGGGTCATGGGTGCTGAACAGGAGAATTTGTCTACTTTGCATTATGGTCAGAGCCAAAATTCTTGGCTGAATCCCATTTAGTGATTTGATAAACATTGCTTAAATTACAGCATCCATTGCCTGCTTTAGAATGGCTTCAAGTCCCTATAGGAGACTAGATGTCCAAGAGCTGGGCACACATACTAATCCCAAAGCAGCCTGTTTTCTCTCCCATTTTGACTGGCAGTTTGAATCTGTACTTAGTGAGAAACCAGTGATAAAAGATTAGGCACATCTTTGTCTTTGGGTAGCTACTATTCTTTATCTAGCAGTAAACTAAACTGACGTCATCCATCTGAACCATCTAGATTGTTGTGCACTACAGCAATATAAACTCACTGTAAAGTCTATCTGCTGACAGCCATAATTACTACAAAATTTTACAACCATACAAGGTACGGGCTCTTCAATACACAAAAACTTTTCTGAGAACTTATAAACCACAAAACTGCATTACCTCTCTACATGAGCATGTGGGCAGGCCATGTCACTTATCCTCTTCATAAGAAATTCTTCTGGGTCCCCTTTGGAGCAAACTTAAAGGACCAGGACCAGCTTAAATTTGGCCTTTATGTTTCAAGGCACTCCAAGAAAATATCCTTAACCACTGCCTTTGGATATACCAGAATCAGATTTCAATGAATGAACTTATCCCTATAGTAGCACAGGGCTCCCATGAAAACCTTGTTAAATTATTCATACATGGGGAATGAATTCATGTGTGAGGAATAGGAAATAGTCACGAGTAATATGCCTTTTAAAAAGTACAAAAATACATGCCATAAAGCATTTTCTGTAGTATGATTTTAAGCTTCTTTTTATATGTGCAAACATAAGAGAAACAAGGAAGACAGTATCAAATCCATCAATTTAATTGTAGTAATATAAGCCCTACATAAAGAACCAAAAAAACTCCGTGGATTTTTGACATTTCAGGTCTTACCATCTCAAAATGCACAAAAAGAAGATATAATGATTCTAAAATAACATTTGCCATATTTGAAACATCTGTTCCAGTCTGCACTTATAATTCTCCTGTGTTTTCATAATTTCCTTCTATCTTATAACATATTACTCAAAACAATGTAAAAACAGAAGTTCAGGGCAATGGGAAGGAGGAAGAGATATGCACATATCTCCATGCCTATGCATAGAAATAAAAACATGCTACAGACAGCAATGTTTATCACTTCAGCAATTTTTTGTATCGTCTCTGCTCTCAACTCAAATAATTTCAGTCCTTCCACTCCATCTAAAAACATTTCTTATGATCCTGCTGAGAAATCATGTATAAACTAGACTTAAATCACAACAATAGGAACAAAAAATTGATCAAAAAGCACACCTTCAGATGCTACCATTATGTTTTAAAGTACTTTTCTGTGACAAAAGGCATTAAATTTCCATAATAACATATTGGACTCTGGCTATGATTAAGGGAGGGAAGAAGATATTTTTAAAAGTTATTTGAAAGACATTTGTAGGGTCATTTTGGGATTATTTCTTTATAGGAAATTAATAGATATCCTGCAATAGTTTTGTCTGTAAGGTAAATTATTGGATTCTTCTGTGAAGATATTGGGTCTTCTTTATACAAGAACACTGTATAATCCATAGCAGAGAATATGACAGAAGGAAAAAAAAACCCCAAACAAATGGAATTACAATTAGAAATTGTACAGTTAAAAAGAGTGCTATATGCAAAATAGCTTACTCAGAAAATACTTTGATTTGAACTCAACTGTGCTATTTTATACAACTGTTGTTAAAGTTGTGAATCTAATTATACCCAGATATACAATGGTGGATTAGGAACTTTAGGCAGCTACCCTATTGCAGGCATGACAAGAGACAGGTGCAGTAGTCATAGTGCTGCATGCATTATAATATTTCTTTATATAACAGATCTGGTGATATCTTTTAAGGTGAATCCCCCTATATCACTACACTTGCTCAGAACATATAGTCTCAATGGTACTAATTCTCTAACTCATGAAGACTGAGCATAAAAATTGGTAACCCCTGTCACTGTACCAGACACTTCCATTGCAGATAGTACTTGCATGCTTATTTTTTAATCTAAGAGCCTGATTTTAAAGGAAGAAGCAGAGTAAAATCACTGGCAGCACAACAGGCTTACCAGGTAACAAACAAATTAAACTGAAATTTTACTTGAAACTTCACCAACAATCTCCCAGTTAGTGCTACAGTATTTTTATACAGGTTTCTTTTACATTAAGGATGAATTACATTTTTTCATGGGCATTTTTGTATGCGTGTGTGTTTGCATGTGTGGCACATTTTAGCCAACCTGGATAGCTGAGATCATTGCCTAGATACTGAAACCTGTATTCTAGTAAACCCAGCCATGACAACAGCTACATGTGTCTTTAGTGGCTTAGTAGTTTGGAAGCTTTATGTAGAAAGATACCTCAGTCACTCATTTAGAACAAGTAAAAAGCACTAATTATTTTGTTCAGAGAATTTGCAATGGCATTGTAAAATATTTATGGCAGTATTTTTTCTGTATTTTAGAATAAAGGTAAATCCCAGTGTGACATGTTTGACCAATCAAGACTAAGGAACAGTCTAGAACCAGATTAAAGGTAGCTTTAACTATTAGTCATGAAAGAGAAAAGCTTCCTTGGACAATGAGCCACTCAAAAAACAAACAGAAGTCAATTTACTTGGAGATATTCCTAAAAGACAAAATAGAGGCATTTGTATGATAAATTATTCCTCATAGCTTATTCACACAATTTTAGTTATTATATTCTTTCCATAATTATCCAAACAGAAACTTGGAGACTTCAAGGCTAAGACCATTGATTGTAGGATACAGAGCTTTCACCTTTATATTGATGGTATGTGTGGGACTGGATTGAATGAGTAAAAGCTGGTATCACCTGTAATCTTTGTGGTTCATGGAAAAGGAGCAGGTGATGATGAAAAGGAAATAGCAAATCAGGGATATACTCTCAAGAGCTGCTGGGTGAATTCAGAGGCAAAAAAAAGTAAAAATTCAGTCCTTTAGGAGGTCCTTTAGCCCAAGGGCTGTTACAGGAGCAGTGACAAATGGCTGCTTCAGAGAGCAGGACTGAGGAGATGAGGACTTGCCCAGGCTTGCCCTGCTGGTTAGAGAATGAAACATGGATGCAGTGACTTTTCTGCCATTGTCATGCTGTCCTTGTGAGGTGAAAAAGCTGAGTTCTCAAGAGCTGAAGGGGTATGCTCTTCACAGAGAATGTGTGAATATCCTTTCCTTCTTAAATGAAGAAAAACCTCAGCACCAGCCTCACATAATTTGTAGTCCATCTTGCAAATTTTGGTACAAAAATACCAAAGGGACTAGTCTTAACTGAGTTAAAAATAATAATAAAAACACCACAGGAAGAGTGCAAACTGTTGAAACCCTCATACCCAGATGACTGCCTCCCTTTTATACTTTCTGTAATGAGATTTTCTGCCTTGCTTTAAAGAGTGATCCAAAACTTGAGCATCAGAACAGCTGACAGGAAGTGAGAGAAAAGTTAAACTCCAAAAGAGCACAGTCAAACTCATTTTTATTATTTTATGCATTAGGATACAGATTAGAAAGATGATGGTGTGAGACCATATTCTGAGAACAACAGCAACAAAATAAAAAATCACTAACACCACCTATTTTCAAGTGCTCACTTTTCTTGCAGAAACTTTTCTTTCACTATTAGTTAGCTGGCTGTTCTGGGACCAAGATTACTTAACCAAAAAACTCCCCCTTCCCCCCAGAAATCCCCAAATCAACAACCACCACTAACAAAACCTACGCTATTCCAGAAAAAAAAAAAAGAAGCAAACAAAACCAACCTAGATCACAAAAGCAGCGGTACTTTCTGTTTGATTTTTGTGTGTGAACATGATTTGTTTTATTATGTCTTACATAAGAGTGAAGAGTGTGAGGGTGAAAAATTTTATCTACAAAATGGAAAAATCTCAGGGCTGGCGATTCCAAATGTTACATTTTTATATATTTATATATATATATACATACATATATGTGTGTGTGTATATGTATGTATATATATATGTCTGTATGTATGCATATATGTGCATATATATACATGTGTGTATAGATATACACACATGTTCTGACCCTACGTGCACCATATGGCCACCCTCAGAGAAAAATTCACTTTTCCACCTTCCAGAAAAGTCTGAGATAATAACAAAGCCTCATACCTGAAATTTTAAGATAAGTTTATTTTTTTTGTTGTTCTGTACTTCAAAGGAGCTCCTCTTTCCCAGAGCACTGTCATGAAGTATTTATGTGGAACACAAGTTAGACAGATTCAAATGCGGTGCAAATTAGAAAAGGATAAACAAGAAAGTATTGCAGAGGCATCTGAGTCCCATAAGTTTTGGAAGATATAGGATACAATCCAAATTCAAAGTGGGAAGAAGATTTACTTATCCAACCAATTACCATTTCCTTCTTAAAGGGAGTTCTCACAAATAAAAGGTTTCCATTTTAAGTAGGTTTTGTCAAGACAGCAATGCTAACTCAGAATCAAATAAGATATGACACTCAAAAAATACTGAAGGAAACAGAATGAAGTCGCCTCTGTCCTAAAGGTCTTCTGTTTTATCCTCTCCACATATATTCAGTTTGATTAAGGCTGCCGGCACTGTGTGGCACGTGAGGTCACAGAGTGCCATGGCCATACCCTGTCCTGCCCCGAGTTTTCTATAACCCAGTCATGTCTCTGTGTCAGAAGAGACACGAGATGGCTGTGGTGGGCACCATGGTATCTCAGCATTAGCAATACTAGGGACCTGCTATTTGCTGCACTGCACCTTTCCACCCAAGATGTGCTGGCAATGCCTCCCAGAATCTGTGTTACACAGCTGTCAGCCTGCCAAAACAGCCTTCGAAATCCTCCAAAAACTTCAAGCATTTCAAGCAGATTTTGTTGTCATATAATTCCTCCTGCTCTTCCTCAAAAAAACCCAACCCTCCACCTTAGAATTTCCAAGCCATTATTTGGTTTTGGGTTCCTCTTTACTGACTATTAAATGCAAAGCTCTTGTGGAATAGGGAAGGAGAGTTTCAAAAGGAGATGTAAATAGAGTCAGTCCCTCAGGATGAGATAAGGTCAACAAGTAGAAGCCTCTTCCAGTTGTACACCCAGCATATTCTTTGCATAACATGTTTTGTTTTTGTTCCAGATCTTCTAGAAATAGTCTTTCAGATGGAAAAGTCTTTCCAAAATACGAATCCCGTCTCACCTTTTACCATACTAAGTTGTTGCCTTTTCAGCTCACCTCCAGACAATTATGCTGTTTCTGCCCCAAGCACAACAGCCATAATTGGGTGGCTAAGATCTTATATAACCTGGACTAGAGGCATGTTAAAAACCTTCACCAGCTATCCTCTTTCTGCTCTAGTGAAACAGTTAAATTATGATTTGCATTTGGAAATTACCTGCCTGTGTTACAGAATGCTACCATCATACCGACAATATCCTGCTCTTCTCTTGCCTCTTCAGCAAAGGCACAATTTGATTCCTGAAAGGCCAGCTGCCTTAGCACTATCCAGTTGATGAGGGCTCTCAAGTGAGATGAGGATGCCTCTGAAGGTGAAATATCTACCTCCTGCAGTCGAGGAAGCCGAAGCACCATTTTTTGGTGTATTTGTTAACTGCCTACTGCTTGCAAGGGCGCATTATTCCCTGAGTACTGTACAATTAAGACAACTCTAGGGACAATTCTTTTCATTCTTCTGTGCACCTTGCAGTAACTGTCTCCTGCTGTGTAAACCTCTGCCCCAGTGCTGGTGAACAGGCCACTGCATGTAGGAGCTGAAGACATATAATGCGCTTAGAAAATAGAAAGGGAAAATGTCTTAAACTGTCCTTCACAGCACTGCAGGGTGGCACAAAGACAAAGACTCCACTACAATTTTAAAAAGACCCAAGCTATTTTTATGCAATTCAAAAGCAGGCATAGAGGAGCTAAAAAAATAAAAAATAAAAAGTCTATCACTGCCATGCAGAAGAGTTAAGCTCTCTAATATTCTATTTGCTACCTGACTTTAGTACTTCTTGGGAGGGACTTTGAAGTACAAAGGAAGATGAATGTGTAGCACTTTAAGATCTTAAAATCACTGCAACACCGAGTTGTTCTTATCTAATTTCTTTATTTCTCTTCTCTTTTTTTAAAGACCTCTGATTTTGCCACACTTAAAAGTACTTTTGGTATAAATAAAAAATTAATCAGAACACGTGTTATACTTTTATTTATTGCTCTGATCTCTGCTGATTAAGACATAGCTACTGAACTTAGAAGTAATTGAATGAGTACTAACACCTCAATTGCTGGAGGTGTCTACTGAGCTGCATGGCAGACAAGAAGTATATAATAAATTTTACAAACTTAATTTATATCTTTAACTTTCTATAATTGTATTATCATCGATATAATACAATTTGTGTTTCAAATGCTGTGTCAAATGTAGTGCTCTTCCATAGGTAATTGCAAAATGACTGCATAGCCACATAGAAACAAATAATCTGTTTTCAGCCTTCCTGAGGAGAAACAAGTACTTCTGCAGAGTGAATTATATGAATGAAGTGATTGCACAGACATCTGCTAAACTTGTTTACAAGAACTCCAGTCCCAAGTGACAAGTCAGGCTTCAGACCAAACCCATCACTGCTTTTGAAAGCTGCTATTAAAGTCTGTGCAGTTCAGTGCAGTCACATTAAAGCCTTTAAAGTATTACTAAAGTCATTGAACTGACAGGAGACTAAGTCAAACTCATCTGCTCCCAGGTTTACCAATGAGATGGGAGTAATTCCTGAAGCAAAAACATATCATTCACCAGGAAAATAAACCAAACCATTTACTTAAATTTCTAGAGGTTTCACATTCATTGCATGTTTTGTATAAATACAAACTACCTTTTTCCATTTACACTCACATTCTCCACATGGATAAAGCTAAAACCCCAATGCATTCAATTTTTTTTAACATGGATTGGTGGAAGAGCTTTTTTCTTTTCCTCTTCAGTAACATATACAAAATAAAAATAGACTGTGGATTTTATATGTATGTGCATGTAGACAGATATTTCAACACTGCACTGACAATTATTTAATGGTACAAGGTAGGGAGAGGTATATTTTAGAGATATTGGGAAAGTTGGCCTATGGAATAGCAATGAAATAGCATCACATGCTGGCCTTAATAAGCTGCAAAGTTTGTCTGCCACAGATGTTTATGGATCTGTGGATGTGAAAGTGAAAAAAAATGTTTTCAGGCTTTGATTTTTTTTTTTTCCAGAGGTTACCTTTTCTTACAGAAAGAACAAATTCTATGTGAACAAATAATCATTGGGGAAAATCTGGTTTTCTGTCAGAAACTGTTCTTTTTAAATTGTGACAGGGCATGACATGCAAAAGGCCCATAAATTTTAAAAATCTCATCATATAATGGGAAATAGGTCTCTATACATAATATCACTAGATAAGGCAGATGCATAATGATTTTAGACAGCAGAAATATCTGAGCATCAAAGACTATTGTTGTACAGCAGTCTCAGATGACTGACTGCTTGGCCAGTTCTTGGAAGGTAAGCCTTACTGAACTTGACCTTGAGGTCACAATTAGATCATGGTTTTTTCATGAAACTAGGTAGATGTTTATATCATAACAAGAAAAAAAAAATACTGCTTCTACTGTATTTTTTAATTCAGCTATTAACAGTCTTGTCTTTTATCTTCATACACAAAACATAGTATTTCAGAGGTATTAGTGCTTTAGGGCTGAATATTTACAGGAGGTTTTCATTTTTAAAAAAAGTAATTTTTTCCAATTAAGCTCAAGAGCCATGTATTTCTCTCCCAACTTTCTGACAATACTTCATGACTATGTAATCAGCCTTTCAGAGTAACAGTAAATTTCATATTCTCTAAGAGAAAAAAAAAAAAAAAAAACAAAAAAAACGTGTAGGGTATGCATAGCAGCTAGAAAATAAATTTGCCTTTTATCACAGCAAAATTTCCCAGAAAGCATGGCTGAAGGTATACTCCACTTGTCTGGATATACTGATTTCCCTCACCTTCATTTTCTAAAAATATTAACATACTGGTGCAGCTTTTCACTCCGTCTGACGACAGTGGAGTTTCAGACATAAAATTTGTCTCTGGCTTCACACATAAATTTCAGTAATACTGAAAATACCACCTTGTTATAAATGCATGGTCAGAGCTGATGTTCAGCATAGGCAAGGAATAGAGTTGTTCAGTGGATTTCCCCCATCTCTTAGGCCCTCAAAGATCAGTCATGGATTGGTTTGGGTTGAAAATTATCCTCAAAGGTCATCTAATCCAACCCCCTGCAAAGAGCAGTGACATCTTCAAGCAAATCAGGTTACTCAAAGCCCCATCCAACCTGACCGCAAATATTTTCAAGGACATCCATCACCTTTCTGGGCTCATGAGTGGTGGACGAATCCATAATTTGTAACAGAGATAGTCCAATGCTTTTCCTTTATTTTTTTTTTTTTTTCTTAACAGAAAAGGGGGAGGTGTTGTGGTTTACCAGTTTAGTTGTTCTCTTGCAGTGGGTGATTGGGAATTTGCACAGAACAGTTTTATATTGCACTCTATAGCTTATGTTATATCCTGTGGTTTGTTACCCCGTTTCCCCATCACATGGTCTTTCCCTCACCTGTCCCGGTACCACCTGGTGGTCTCTCCCCTGGGTCACCCCTCCCCTCGCCTCTCCTCACTGGTGTGCCATTGACTGTGGACCTCTCCCTCTGTCCCCATCCCAGGGGGGTATAAAAGCTCCCTGCCACCAGGGAACGCCCTCTTTTTCCTCCCATGGGTTTGTCCACTTGGTGTGTCTCTTGGAATAAAGGAAACGTTTCCCACGTGGAGCGCTTCTCTAATCTTTTACCTTCATCTATGAAGTATCATGTGGGCAAGGGTCTATAGCTAGCCAGAGTGGACCCCAACAGCCCAGGAAACATGATTCTTCAGGCAACGTTTCACCACCCTTATTGTAAAAAGTGTCTTACTTCTATGTAGTCTGAATGCACACTCTTTTAATTTAAAACAATTACCCCTTGCCCTATCAGAACAGACCCTACTGAAAAGTCTCTCCCCAACTTTCTTGTATGTTCCTTTTAGGTACTGGAAAGGCTCCCTGGAGCCTCTTCTTCTCCAGGCTGAACAATTCCAATTCTCTCAGCCTGTCTTCATAGAAGAAATGTTCCATCCTCCTCTGGACCACAGTTCTATGACCTTCTTTGAATGGTGACCTCAGATCTGGATGCAGCACTCCAGGTGGGTGCTCACCAGAGTGATGTAAAGGGGCAGAATCTTCTCCCTCACTCTTCTGGCCATGCTGCTTTGGATGCAACCCAGAATGCAGCTGGATTTCTGGACTGCAAGTGCACACTGACAGATCAGGTCCACCAGCAACTCAAGCCCGCCTCAGCAGGACTAAGCTCTCAATCTCTTCATCCTCCAGCCTGTGCTGATACTGGAGGCTCCCTTGACCCAGGTGCAGCCCCTTATACCTTGCTGAACCTCATGAGGTTCACACGTGCTCACTTCTTGAGCCTTTGCAGATCCCTATGGAAGGCATCCCATCTTTCAGGCCTGTCAACTGCACCACTCAGCTTGGGGCCATCTGAAAACTTGCTGAAGGTGCACTCAACCATACTGTCTATGCCATTAATATTGATATTAATCACTCCTGGTCCTAGTATGGAATCCTGCAGAGAACTTCTTATCATTGATCATCAGGTCATTAAGACATTGATTACTGCCCTCTGGGTGCACCATTCAGCCAATTCTTATGATGTCATGTCTCAGTTTCTTCTCCTCTCCTTTTTTAATCCAACTTTCTCCTCATCCTCCCTTTCCAGCTCGTCTTTGTGGTATGGTTCATCGGTGCGTGCAACCACAATCCTAATTTCTGCATTCTACTACTGACCTGCTTTGTATTGCTTCTTAGATGCTGCAAAGGACAAGGAATACTTTCCTCTTACCTGTGCTGAACCCCTCAGTGAATATGTTCCAGAGCCCAGGTTTTATTTCCTTGGAGTCTGTGAGGAGCTGGAGAGATAAAGTCCTTTGAACATTCACCAAGAGCCACCCAAGAGCCACTGATCTTTGCAAACTGATTACCACTGAGATCTTCCAAACTGTTACACTGGGAAGATATTAAGAAGCTGTCACAAACCTGAGTTTTGCAGAAATAGGATATGTTATATCTCAAAATTCAGATCAGTCAACCACTGCCATCTATGGTTTAAGTCATTTCTGTGATCTGTGCTTAGAAAATTTATTTTTAGAGGGCTTATAGAGGTATGATCTTAATGATTCAAAATATTTTAACTTTATCAAGTATTGAGGTTGCATTTAATTCCACATCAAAGTTACTGAAAACATGAATTACTTAAATATGATATAAAATCACAGTTTAGGTTAAGTTCCTGTGGAATTCCTGGAGCATAAGTTTCACTCAGGAGGAGCTTTTATGCTTTGTAATACTGGACTGCAATTTTTGAAAGGCACAAACACAAGTCAGGTGTGGATCTTTTGTTAAATTTCAACGTGATATTAATACTTATTTTTCATTCCATTTTCTCAGGGTAGAAATTGAACAAAAATATTAAACTTTAGCAGTAAGACCAGTAGGAACCATAGGGTAACATTCATCTCTCCTTGGAGAAGGTTTTGCATATCTAAAGGTCCTGAGTCAGGTGGGTACTTGGAAAATCCTAATATGTGCAGTTCATTACTAGTTATTTTGCTGCATCAAGGCACTAACATGAAAGTGGTTTTGCTTTTAGGGATTATAAATAGAAATGAAAATGAAAAAACGACTCATTTGTATACAAAGAGAAAAAAAGGCACTTATACGTATTCCTGACACAAGTACAATTTGTTGCTGTACAGAAAGCAGCAATACAAATTCTACAGTAATGGTTTTGTCATGGGAAAAGCAATTTGGAAAACAGGAACTTATCATTACCCTAAGCAGTATAGTTTCCTTTATAGCCATGTATACTCTAAGAAATACAAATATTGATGCTTAAAATGAGAGAAATATTAAGAGGAAATCTTCAATTAATTGTGTAGAGACAGTGATTTTGTAATATATACTCAAGCTGAAAACATAAACATAGAAATTTTAAAAGCCATTTAGCAAGATGTGTTAACATAATGGATCAGAAACAAGAAACTTTATTTTACTTAGATTAATAAGCTTAAATATGTTAAAAATTGGAGGGATGTTTTGGGTTTTTTTCAGTTGTCATATAACTACCTGCATTATTTGAGATCACATTTAAAGCACATATTGTCGCTTGAAACTCCTTGGGGCCCATTAACATGATAGTTTCCCAAGCATATGTGATTTTTTTTGTGAAGAAATCTTTGTGAATATGCAAAGAGTGCAGCTGAGTGCTGCAATGGTATCAATTCAGACTTTTAGTAGTCTCTATAGGATCTATCCAAATTTTATATCGATAACCATATTTTTAATCCAGCATTAAGTAACCGGAGATCTTTAACAATTCCAAGTGCTAAGGGTGCAGGTCTTTTATATGAGATGATATTGTTCTTCCTGTGAACAAACAAAAAAAACCCATCAAACACAATTTTGCGTGTATTTAAGCTTATGAATCTAATGAAAATCGTGTCTTCTTTCTGATACATTATGTTAAGGTATCTTCTTAAATTGCCTTTGACATTTTTATGTTTGTGTTTTGAGTCAGGATGCTTTGCAAACTGTTGACTTGATAATGACTGGGACTGCGTGGGCAGTGTGACAGACAGCTATTATGAATTCAGTAATAGCTCACATGCAGCTCTGGATATTAGAAATGGATTTTCTTATGTCACAGTTCTTCCACTGATCATCTGATCAATGATATCTAGAAGGAAAAAATGAACAGAAGAAAGCTAGAATAGTTCTCTTACCTCAGCAATGGGGACTAGCCTCACACTTCATCCTCCCAGATATCAGACAATTTACTGAATCTCGAGAGAAGCTACAGAGCTTCTGTAATATAGTCAGTGCTGTGGGACAGGTTTTCTGTGGCTTATTCCAGAGGGGCTGTGACAGGGCTGGATGATTTGCCACCACCAAATCTCCAAGTCTCCTTTATTTTCCCTAAAAGATATAGAGTTCCCTAGCACCATCTCAGGTACCTCTGAGATTGGCCTATTTATCATTTACTTGAAATAAACACAACACTGAAACCAACACTGCAAGTATTGCTTTGTTAGAAAGTATTAAAATAAGCTCCAACAGGAAACGAAAAACACCTTTCAAATCTTGAAAATGGGGAGTTCATGAGATTCACAGAGCTTTGGGAAGGTGGTTAATCATATCAAGGGAGACAGGAGAGCACTGAAAGCATTGTGTGACATCTACAGTTCCTTGAAAAGTTTTGAAAGAGAGAGAACCCATCTGCCTTCATTCTGTTTCACATCATCAAGGAAGCACATCTACTCCCCACTATAGCATACCATGAGTTGCCTGACCAGCTGAGGCCTGATGGGATGATATGGAGCTTATTTCCAGAAGCTGCTTATCTCCTAAAATATCTCCTGCTTTCTATTTCCCAAATGTGAATGGAGATACTAACTGCTATGAGCCCTGCTGCCAGAGATTTCAAGGGAGTGAGAGCAACACTTCAGGAAGGTTTGCTCAATTTGAGCATGTCATGAGTCCAAATGAACTGTGGAAAACACAACAGAGCAGCCACACCACAGCACCAACTTTTTAACAATAGTTGCAGGACTTCAGGTCAAATGTCATCTACCCACTTGTGCTTTTATGTAGCCTTCTGCAGTATTTTACAGTTTATTATATACAAAACAAGAGCTAAATAAAGAGCCCTTCCCATCTTGAGGAGTGGGATATGTTAAGGTGAAAACTTTAAAATACCTAAGATCACTTTAAAGCTGTTACCTAGGGCCTGACAAAAATTAAATGGTTGTGCTGTAGACTGTGGTATTTGATAGGATATGCTAACTTCTTTGGCCAAGAGAGATAACCTGGTGAATTTAGTCTGTCTTTTTTTTTGAAGACTGAAAATATATAGGAAAAAAAAGAAGACAAAATCAATTAATTCTTCAACAAAATGTGAGAATGTAAGCTGAAACTGTTAACAAGTCAGTTATCTGTTTTCTCTATAGTGTCCCACCAGAGAAGGAAGAACAGCTCAATGACTATACCAGATTTCCCAGAAGTTTGCTCTGTTGCTCTATGTGAAACAGTTCCAGGACCTGCCATGATGCTCTGGCACCTTATTTCACATGCTGATATGCTTTAACCTGGAAATTCATAGCCAATGTAAGAAAATGTAGTTACCATCATCTTACTTTTTCATCATTTCATATATTTGGGAGATTTAATGTACAGAATTCTGAATACCATTGTTTGTGAGACATATCACAGTTCATTTAGGATCCTTGCACACTTACATGATCTTAGCTTATGACTTTCTATGTGCTTAGTGCTCTAATTTCTTTCAGAGTGCTAAAAGTTCTGCTTTAAGTCTCAAGAGCTCCTTAACAATTAGTAGTACATTAGTCACCTGAAACTATTATGATGTGATTTCTGGTTTTTTATGAGTATGCTGTAGTTTCACATTTCAAACATACCGAGTTGAAAAAAACTTAAGTTTTGTTTCTCGGCTTGGAATTATTATGGTTATTGTGCTACATAATTTAATTTAATGAAACTAGCCATTATGCTCTGGGCAAGTTGTTAAAAATAAATAAAATTTAAAAAAAAGAAAAAACAACCCTACTACATTTAGTCCAAATAATTTTGCCATGTTTTCCATTTTATAGTAGTCTTTTATTCTAGAAATGTTGCAATGCATCTCATATTTTTAATTAGAATATTACAATAGCCCTTACCAATGCTTTCATTATAATACTTATTGTTGGCTGTAATTTCCTCTCAGATCGCCTGCCAAATTCAACTTGATAAAAATGACAGCAGCAAATTCCACTGCCAGAATTATATTTTTTAACACAATCTGTATAGTATTTATATGTTGCTACATTCATACATTTTTTCATATAGGTTCAGTGGCTGCAAATCCTTATTATACATTAAGGTAAATATAAGATTATTTTTTTCTGCATTCATGCTTTTTATCAGAAATCTGTTTATTGAAAAAGTGGCAGTGGGATATCCCCTTATTTGTGTCACTCATAGTAGTCACAGAGCATGGATATGCAGAAGCCAGGCGACTCCTGCAAGATGACAGTTTTACAGTGAAACGAACACTTAGGAGTGAAAACACCTCGACAGAAACATGTACTTTGTCACATAGTTTCTTATCCTTCAGTTATATTCATGTATCTGCATAGTAGGAGAAGAAGTCACCATTATGCAATATGGAAACTAATTGTGTTTAAACAGCATTTTTCTTTTTTAACCCACACTTACTCTCGCCTTCAGATCATACTACAGCCCCACAAACCTTTCCACCTTGGGAATGGAGGGCACAGTACAGGGACAGAAATGATCACCTGGGAAGGAAGGTTAATTGAATATCCACAAACTCTGTCTCATGGAGGAACTGGCTTGCTCGTGTTCAGTAACAGATAAAACATTTTACAATGCACAGCTAATCCCACTTCTTCCTTCCAAGAGGGAGATGAAAGAAAGGGAAAACAGATCTGTTAGAAATGGCAGTTATTACACTTAGGATACCATCTGACAAATTCGAACACTGAGACAACATCAGAATGAAAACCTAAAGGAAATAGTGTTGCAAACATTCAAGCCCTGTGCTGCTCATTAAGCAACCTGTTTTCCTATGTACTCAGAACTTCAAACGTGTCTTTGTTCTTAACATTTGCTTTCAAGATTTATAGGAAATCTCACTGTGCCTGACATAAATGCTTTTGCACACATTATGCTTGCAAAACCTCATAATGGGCATGCAAATTGTTATTTATTCACTCAAAGACAGTAACTACAAATAACTCCTCCTGCTGCAGTATCCATTGGGAGTAGCTGTGATACATTGTTGTATCCATCAAAATCTTCTAAACAAGTAGTTTTCATCAGGTAAGAGGTATAGGCACTTTTTTTCCCCAAGCAGTGGTCAGTAGGGAACAGGTATAGAGGCTTTTTCTTCTGCTCTTTTGGGGGTCTCATGGTTTTGTTTGCTTGGTTTTTTTTTTTAAGAATCAGGAGGAACAGCCGCCAAAGAGCTCTAGAGGCTGCGCAGCAATAATTGCTGGAGCTGGCTGACCTCTGTTGGGAGGGGCTACGTGAAACAGAAAATGGGCAGCAACAACCCTTCTGGTACCTTCCAGTGAACTGCTTGTTTGCACTGTCATTAAAATGCAATTATGCACAGTCTTACTTTCACAGAATCCCATTCTAGGGACAATGAGCAACCATGGACGCTGGATCAAGTGCTCTGCCTCCTTCTCTCTACACCCACAAACCTGCCACAGGAACTATCATCAGGCTTATGGAGATTAATTTAAGATTGCCAAGCTCTGATAATAAATTCAAACAAACACAAACTGCTTTTAACCACCAGGCCTTTAGCCAAGAACAGTAACAAAGTCATTATTTCCTCCCACTACCTTAAAAGAAAAAAAATCCACCATATTCTGATGCTGTTACAGCTCTCATTCTAAATCAACTTAACACTAACTTTCCCTCATAAGGATAGTATATGAATTTTTGAACTTTATAACCAAGAACAAACACCAATTATCTGCACTGTTTAGTAAGATGAAGAAAATAATTGTAAAATTAATTATATTACACCCAAAGGGAAAAATCACAACTAGAGTTAACATGCAGACGTTTTCTCTGTGGAGGACAGAAGACACACTACCTTCTCATTCAGCTTCACAACTCACATAGGGTTAAATCAATGCTAGCATTTTTCTGCTGAAGAACTATTGGAATTAAGTTTGTGATGCAATACAAAGAAAATTGATCAAATATTTTGTTAAGTTCCCAGGATGTGTTAAGAAATGACTACTCAGTGTGTTAGCTTTGTGAAGGGAAACTTCAGCTGCATTCTGCTTTGAGCTATTTTCATACTTCAGCAGATCAGTCAGTTTAGATTGATCAAATATTTACTTGTAATCAACATGATCAATTAATGCATTTGATTTCAATGTAGTGACTGTTCAGAGGCAAAGCAAAACAGACCCTATAGTATTCCCAACTGGGATGTCACAAGCTCCAATGACTAGCACTTGCTGTTTCAAGGACAGTGCACTTATTTTTCCTATCATTCAGAGCAAAAATTCTCTTACTTTCTAAAGTACACATTCATTTCAAATTGTACTGTCAATCCATTGATAGAATACAGCCCAGAATTTGTATTCAGGGCAAGGAGTGGGAGACACTTATTCTACAGAAAAGAGCTAGTTGGTTTCTATTTTGAAGAGATAAGGCATATTTGCTATTCTCTTGTTTAATTAAGAAATAACCGAAATTAATTTAAATTCAAGGTAAAGTAGTTTTATTAATTTGTGATACAGTTTAGGAAAAGGACACCAGAAAAAGCTTCAAAGAGTGGTGGAAACCTAAAAAGGAGGTGTTGATATAATACGTTTTATACTTTAACTTGTATTAAGCTAAGCCTAAGTCATAAACATCATTACTTCTGTGATTGTTAAAGTTGGGATTACTTTCTTAAGGTATAAAATACACATTCATCCTTATTTCAAAATTATTCAAGAATAATTGTGTCCCCATTATTGTTCCAAAAATATTATCTTTTTTATATTTTAATACTTTCTTTAGACTTAATGGCTAAAGCAGCTGAAACAACTGAGGTTTTCCTCAGTTCTTATTCTGCTCATGTTCTGCTATTGCTATTACTCTGAACTTCCTTATTTAGACTTTCATTGCTGTCTTGGAGAAGCTCAAGATGCATGAAAAGAGACACTGTTCTCAGTTAACCTGTGTTCAATACAACTTACTTTATTGGGAAAGACGACACTGCTGCCATATTAGACTGACTCCACATATAAAAAAGATCCAGGACTGAGGCTTCTAGCTTCTGAATTTGCCTCATGATATTCTGCACTATGCCTGAGGCAAGCTTTTAACTTCCAAACTTTATGCCTGTTTTCAAAGTGAAAGTGCTATGCCTCTAAGACAATTTTATTAGCTTTCTTTCCTTTTTTTCCTTCTCCTTACATTTTTTATACATAGATCATAAACATGGATTTCATCTTGCTTTGTTTAAATAGAACAGATTTAGTTCCCTTATAAATCTGCAAAATGGAAATAAACACTTGTGAATGTTGTCATGTTTCAGCCATTAGTCACAAGCCTCAGAAGACAAATTACCCTAAACATGGTTCAGGAACAGCAGAAGACTGCTCATTCTAACTCATCTTTATTACGAAAAAAGAAAACAATGAAACAATGTTGCCACTGATGCACCATCTTTTTATCTGACCATTTAGATAAGGTTTCATGTGAAAGGCAAAACTAATGGTTGAAAGACGACTTTTATAGAAACTATTTATTTTTTAAATTTTTTTGTACCATGAAGAGTAGGCCATAAACATTTTGTCCTTAATTGTCCTATTCAATACTGCATCTTCCCTCTATACCTCAAATGAATCAATTCAATTCTCCAAGACAACTCCAAGACATCAGGCAAAAAGAGAGGAACACTGTGGGTAACCCAAAGATATATACACACACTGATGAGCCTCTCCAGGTATATCAGGAACTAATTTCTGGGTTTTTTTCCTCTCAGCAGAGGTGACTGGTTTTCATCTCTGCTGTACTCAGGTATGCTTCTCAGAAAATATGTAGGAATCTTTGAAAATAAAACTTTGAAAACTTTACCAGTTTTAAATCATGTCTGAAATTAACCAGTGTGCTCTAAAATTACTATAGGGAAATATGACAGAGAGAGGCAGTTAGTAAAACTGCATAGGTCTCATTACACTCAAGTAGAAGAGGGCTAGAACTTCATTGTTGTAGGCTTTGAAAAACAGGCTTCTGGGGATGGAATTTTATTTAGAAGAAGGAATTTGCAATCTCTTGCTATTCAAAACTGAGGAACTCTGAAAAGTAGTGGAAGGATATATATAAAAATTAATTTAGAAAGGATTTAGACACAGACCATGATTAATTTGCAACACTAGGGGATTAATCCAAAGACCCCTGGTGCCTTTCTTGTCCTGCCTTGTAACATCACTCTATTAGATATTCAGTTTCTTCTATAAATGTATTGGTATACTGATGTCAGAGTAATATAAAAAAGACAGATTATTAATCCTAGTTATTAGCAAACACATCAGTAAAATTCTAGTTCTAGCAATGCTAAACAGCTACAAGATGAACCCCAAACTATCTCCAGTCATCATGGTTTCTCAGGCTTTGTGACTGCATTACTACCATTGTCATATTTGCAAGAAAAAAACACCACAATATCTTAAGTTACTGTAAGACATCCTCAGTCATCTGGCAGAGCTCACTGGAGATAATGGCTGCAGAACTGCTTATCCAAATTTCACATCAAGCATCACATCTTTGAAACTACTCATTACACCATTAAGTCTACCAACACACGCCATATCACATGCATTTGATTCAATGAACTTTTCGGACAGTGGGGGTTGACAGGATGGGTTTCATCTTTTGTTAAAGGAATTTTTTTGTTCTAATCATTGTTTTTATCATTTTACTTATGTTTCCCTGTTTAGTTAAGTGTCTGCAGAAGTCCATTGGGGAAGTCTTGTAACTTCCCCAATGGAAAAAACAGGAGTTGTGGAATACTTTGAACTTTCCAGGGAAATCCCCAGGGCCTTGCCTTAGAAGAATATACCACAGAGTCTCCACCTAGGCTGAAAGGGAAAACTTCCCCCATGGAGCCTTACACAACACTAGAATCACCCCAGTTCCTTTCCCCATATGTTCCTAATTCTTGTGGTCTCTCCTTTCCCTGTTTCCTCATCGGTTGTGGTATCCGTGGTGGCTGGCTCCATCTTCCCTGTAGGGCAATGTCCTTTGCCCTGCTCTTTGTGCTGCCCCCGCGCACTCAGACCATTGGCCACTCACCCCATATTTAATCTTGTTCAGACCACATGGTTTCATCTTTTGTCCCTGATTTCCCTTTGGCATGCTCGAATAAACCTTTGCTGGAATTTATCATACAAAAGGCCCTTCTGCATCTCTTTCCTGAACTAGCCATGGTGAGTGTGGTGTGTGTGAACTTGACTGCTTTGCCTGAGTGCTTACCCAAGTGGCTTTTCCACAGGTGATGCTTATTGGGAAATAGGAAGCAGCATCCACCATCTAAACCCCATGCCACTACATTTAATTTTTAATTTTAATTCAAAAATTGAGAAACATTTTTAACTACTTACACAGTTTAAATAGCACAGGGAAACTTATTACATGATCTGATCAGTAAATTTCTGAGGAAAATCATGCTTCCTTTCTCCATCTAAGTATGAAGCAATAGTGTGGGTTGACTTCAAACATTTTCTAGTCTGTCTTGTTAGCATGCAGAACACAGGAACATGCGGTGTCATGAAAAGTTAGCATCAGTATGGTTATTCTGTCCTTGAATATGTTATAATGGCTCCCAAGTTTCATGTGTCCCCATATATCAGGCATATTTCCTGAGAGGTTTTACTTCCTAATGCAAGGTAAAAGAAATCTGGTAAAACAGGAATAGAAAAAGCAGACCTGCTGTTTCCCTAGCAAAGCATAAGACTGTTACCCATATCAAAACTACAGAAATGAATGCATTTATTGCAGACATATTTCAGCTACTTTGATGACTGTTCTCCACAGAAGAGGGAAAATAAGAAAATGGCCTTTCAGACCTTGCATAAAAAGCTATTGATTTCACAGGCTGCAGTTTATCTGGTATCTCGTTCTCTTTAGAAAAAAAAAATTACTCAGCTGGGTCACATAATTATTGCCAGCAGCATAAGAAGCTTTACAGTGTAAGATCACACTAACGCATTAATTGTTTCTTTGACAGCTCTATGAGAAACAGGGAAGAGTCCTGCCTATTTGCCAGGAGATTCATAAGCAGTCTCACACTATGCCTCATCCTGCAGATTCCCTCTACAAAGAATTTATCATCATAATCACTGAGCAAAGTATGTGCTACATTTAAGAACAGGTTGCCAAAGCCTAATGGAAATTCAAACATATTGTGGAACTGAGAGACCAAGTAAGATAAATTGTTATGCCTCACAGTTAAGTTTGAATTTGGAGAACAGTACACAAAGGCAACACAGAATCACAGAATGGGTCATGTTGGAAGGGATCCCAGTGGGTCATCTGGTCCAACTTCCCAGCTCAAGCAGTCATCCTAGAGCACATGGCACAGGATTGTTTCTAGATAGTTCTTCAGTATCTTCAGTTAGGGAGACTCTATCCCCCCTCTAGGCATTCTGTTCCAGTGCACAGGCACCCATACAGTAAAGAACTTGTGCTCATATTCAGGTGGAATTTCCTGTGCACCAGTTTCTGCCTGTTGTCTTTTGGCCTGTTGCTTGGCACCACTGAGAAGAGCCTGGCTCCATCCTCTTGACACTCTCCCTTTCAGAATCTTGTATCAGTGATGAAGTTCCCTTTCAGTTGTCTCTTCTGAAGACTGGAGAAACCCAATTTCCTTAGCCTTTCTTGGTGAGAGGGATGCTCCTGTCCCTTAATCCTCTTTCTCAGCCTCTGCTGGATTCACTTCTGGAGCTCCATATCTCTTTTGAATTGAGGAGCCAGAATTGGACACAGCACTCTAGATGTGGCCTCACCAGTGCTGAGCAGAGGGGCAGGATCACCTCCCTCGACCTGCTGGCAATGCTCTTCCTCATGCACCCCAGGATCCCATTGGCCTTCTCGGCCACAAGGACACTGTTGTCTCATGCAGAGATTCTTGTGCACCAGGACTGTTTGCTGCATTCTGTGTGGTTTGTGGTCCCTGGAGCCATTTAAATCTGGTGTGGTGCCTCTAGTAACACCTTCATGACAGCTTCACCCACTCAGGCTGGAGGATCCTGTCAGTTTCATGCTCAAATCTCAGCTGTCGCTAAATAAATCATTATTTAAAAGAGTATGAGCTAAGTGGTTTTCTTTCTTTCAACACCAGTCATCTGCAATCTTCTGAAAGTGATAAGAGTTACCAAGCAAGCTATTGTGGAATCCTTTCAACCCATCAGGAATTTCCTTGCAGGACAGGAAATGAAATCTTGTGATTTCAATGAGGATGAATTGGGCAAGCTACAGTCCATGTCCCTCCACTTGATGGCATCCCTTGTCTTTTGGAGACTTTAACTTTGGCAAGGATTTTTTTTTTTTTTTAAAGTATCCTTGCCATCTCTCTCATGTCTTCCCCTCAAGGATGTGTCTTCCTCCTTGATTGTTTCCCCTGCTTCTGCAGCATCTGTGAGGTTAGTTTTGGCATTTTTTGCTCCTTTACACTTCACCTCATTTCGTCATAGACCATTTTCTTGTAGTCACTAAATATCCAAATTTTCTGGGTTTTTTGGTTTTTATTTTATTCAATTGCATTTTATTTTATCCTATCTCCTTTCCAGAGCATGTGTAAGTCTTTCTTTTCTGTTTTGCAAGATTTCAAAGGGGATTAATTGGGCAAGCTATGGTCCGTGTCCCTGCACTTGATGGCATCCCTTGTCTTTTGGTGGCTTTAACTTTGGCGAGGATTTTTTTTTTAAGTATCCATGCCACGTCTCTCATATCTTCCCTTCAAGGTTGTATCTTCCTCCTTGATTGTTTCCCCTGCTTCTGCAGCATCTGTGAGGTTAGTTTTGGCATATTTTGCTCCTTTGCACTGCACCTCATTTCATCCCAGACCATTTTCTTGTAGTCACTAAATGTCCAAATTTTCTGTGTCTTTTGGGGTTTTTTTCCATTGCATTTCATTTGATGGTATGTCCTTTCCAGAGTGTTTGTAGGTCTTTTCTGTTTTGCAAGATTTCGTTTCCCTTCTCTATGTTTAAATTGAAACGAATCCTGAGAAACAGCACTGAAGTTTTCTATTCCTTGGTTGTTTTTTGAAGAGCCTGGGGATTAAATGATGCCTGAAGATTTCATATTGTAACTAGATTAACTTCCTATTTCATAATGCAGAATTGCTCCATATTGTGAACCACAAACATGTGTTTGCTCCCCTTTCATTTTTCCTTAATTTCTCATCTTTGAGTATTTGTAAACAAGTAGTTATTGCACATCCTAACAGAAATGTGTTAGGAAAAGCTGTTGACGTCAACAAAACGATCCATGTCCAAATATAAGGATTCCCCACAGAATTTATTTATATTTCTGAATAACTGTCAAAGATTAAATTTAGTAGTAAAAATCGGAATCATAATTACCACAGAAATGTAAGCAGGATGAATGTGAAAGGTATGTTCTGCACGTGCACTATCAAAGTATTTAAGGAAAAGCTTAATTACAAGAAAGTGAGTAATCCCAGTGGCCTGTATAACTGCTATAAGGAAATCATATTACCAGGATATAGAAGCTATTTTTATCTCTCAGGGAATTGTTGGATTTTTGGGATTCCAGGACACCTTTGAAAGGTTACTCTCAGATGATTAATTAACTAAGAAACGCGGCAGACTGAATGACTGCATCACAACTTATATTGAGATGCATAACATGTCATTTAAACTGAGTGAATTATGGACTAAATAATGAAGACATTTGAAATCAGCTCTATAGATCAAACAACAAACAAATGAAAAGCTATAAAGAAAATAGCAGTAGTAACTTTAGTCAAAGCACTTTCAGGAAAATAATTTTCCATTACTGAAGGTATTTGATTATTTCCTACTTTATGCATGGAAGAAAGTCATATGTTGTGTAAACTAGTCTTATATACAAGGCAGCTCTTAAGTTCTTGTAGGACTGTTCTACATGTTTCAAAACATCTGATGGAGCCAACAGATATCTGCAGGCTGGTGGGGATATGTCCTCCCTTCCTGCCTTCCTAGTGAAGAAATGGGGATAGGGCTGGAGATAGGTACTGAGGTGGGCTGAGAGATCAAGACAGGGTGGTCCAGGATGTTGTGGTGCCTCCTGAGCATAGGGTGGACTCCTACCAGGGTCTCTCCCAGCTCCCCCTGCTCACCAATTCCCTGGCATTCACAGCCTGAATTCCGCCATGGTGCCCATTTAGGATAAGCACAGAGCACGTGCCGCAGGCAGGCGCTGGATGCAGGAACTGCTGGTACTGGCTGCAACTCCCATGGTGGCCCTAGGCTTGTAAGCACATCTCTGAACTGTCCAGGAAGACAGGATAGCTCTCTATATAGGGTCTGTGCCTCTTTCTCCATTCATAGTACAACAAAAAGGGCTGGGAGGAGCAACCCAAGGAGGGAGCAAGCTAGGCACTGGTAGCAGCATCCTAGAGCAGGTATAAATGAAAAACCACACATGCACACTGGGGCTCTTGCACCATCCCACCTCTCAGGTTTGACCTCCTCTGTTCTGTGGTAAATAATGTCCATTTCAGTCATCTGCTGTAAACCAATAAGATTAGTATTGCTTCAAGCCTATTTCTCAAGGAAGTTTGGATTATAATGAAATTATTTAGGAGTAGAGCTTGCTTACTTGTTTGCTTTGAAATTCCTTGGAAATCATCTAAACCCAAGGCATTTCAGCGCAATAAAGCCAATTCAAAATACTCTATTCTAGCTCTTCAAGAATATCCTTAAACATCAATGAATTATCTGCTTTTATTATGCAAGAAGATATACTCCCAAGTGATGAAAAATTAATTTACTTCATGCCAGGGGAAAGTCATACTGAGCTTTGTTAAATATACCTTTATGTTTAAAGCATACTTTCAATGTTAACACTTCAAATTGTTTAGTAAAGGATAAAACATTATAGCTAGAAATACAGACTAAGTACATGGTTTTAAAAAAGCAAATGGTATACTCTAAAAAGCAAGACTAGATGGTAGTGCTCTCTTCCCTCCTACTGGTGTAAAGGAAAAGCAGTTTGTTTGATATTTTCAGTGTTATGCCACATAAAAGTTAATGCAACTGCAATTAAATACCAGTTTTGAAATTGGTATAAGAATGTAGAAGTTGGTCAGCATTTGGATTTACATTCAATAAAATGAGTCAGACCCATATTATCATTGGACAGATTTTCTGGTTAGAGTCTCTGCACAATTCAAGAGAACAATGTAATTCAAAGAGGTGATCACAAAAATACCGATTTTGGACGACTGCAGCACAGCTGGATTTCAGCTTTAGGAACTATTACCACTTCTGGTTAGGTATGGAAAATTACAGGGTACCACCAGAGTTTCAGTGATTAACCAGTAAATTTGACAATAAGAATATTGCACTCCCAATACACCAAAGCATCTTAAAATTGTATTGCTGTTGGGCAGGATCATTATTGCTGTTACTAAGAGGACTGAAAGTCAATTCAATGGTCTCTGATCTTAGTGTCAGAGATTACTAATTGTAGGTACCTCACTAAATCTAAGTATCACCAAAATAAAAAAGATAAAAATATTTTGGATTGAATATATGGACGTTGTATTATTAGTGCTGACCCCTGCAAGGGATCAGCAATACAAAACTTAAGAGAGTAATTTACATTATGTTAACATAATTTTTCATTGCTGCAGTGAAAAATGTAATCTACATTACATTTTTACATTACTGCCCCATTCTTGAAGTACTACATCTTCAGTACCATGAATAGGAATGGATTTTGTAAGTTTTTTCCTTACACTAATCAGAAAATCCCTGAAGTGACAAGTATCATAGGAAAAGAGGAGATTACTTAACCTGCCACGATCTGCTTTCAGCAGCAGTAATTTGATTAGTTTGTTATAATGTTAGTCTGCTGTTCATGCTCTATTTTACATATGAATACAGCAAAAGTTAGTGGAGGAGAAGTGTTAATAGCCTCTCATCTAGCTGCCCTAAAACAACCACTTATTTCACTGTCAGTCCAAGGCTAGGCTTTTTGATCTTCTTCCTTCCTCTTGTAACTTATCTACTACTTTTCAGTTCTTTATCAGCTGATGTATATAAGCTTGTGATGCCTCACATTTTTAAAAATAAAAAGGAAATTTTAATAGTAGAGCATCATATTAATTTTTTTCTCATTTGCCTTGACAATTTACTGTTGCTGGAAGTGCGTTTGCACTGTATCCAAATGCTCAAATGCTGGCAGAAACAGCATGAAGCTTCTATTTTTCCCTTGGAAACTGAAGGCAGTAAGATCCACTCTAGTTTGGTAGGTTTCTTATTTTCTTCATTCACACTATTGTATTTAATCCATTGTCTCATGGCAGATAGGACCAAATGAATTTGTTGCCTCCCCATTTTTCTAATGTGGTGCCATTCAGCTTGATTAAAAGGAAATTTTTTTCTCTCACAAAGCTGTACATTTGGGGGGAATTTATTGCAGCCTAATTTGCCTTATCTTCTAGGAAAATATACTGCTGAGTGTCCCATTTCCTCTGTCCATTGCTTATTTATAACTGTATATAATCTGTTTCCTGTTCACAATTGTATTTGCTTCTGTCAGTGCATTCCATTATTAGTTTTTCTTTCTATAAGTGCATCTCTGTCTTTCATTTGACTAAGTTTTCTTTATTTTTGTTATTGTTAGTTTTGCAGTCTTTATCCATTTCGAAGGATCTCCACATCCTAGACAACCTACAGACCTGTTTTCTTGTTGTATTCTGGCATTTTATTGCATTTTATTCCACTTGGTTTCGTTGTATGCTGCATTAGGCAAAAATTATTTTCTCTAGAATTCAATATGAATGCACACAATCCCATTCTATTTGATCACACATTATTGAAGTACATAGATCACAACTGATATAATCAATGTAAGAAAGCTAAGAATAGCAATAAGTGTTAAAAGCAAAACAAATGGATTCTATTTTCTAGATTCTTTCAAAATGCCTGCCAATAAGGAACTAAAAACGATTGATGCAACCCCAGCTACAGAGTGCTTGAATCAGCCTTTTCTCTTCATCCTCAGTTATTTTTAACTATATTTTAATAATGGACTGCAGCTTTTTTTCTTTCCTCTATTATATCAGAACTCAGGTGATGATAAACCTAAGTGCCGTTGCTTTTTAAAAGCATCCAACCATGTTTTACTGCTTGAGACTTGTCCAGGTGGTATTCAGCTTTGGTAGTCAAGGTCAAGATGTTCCAGACCATTATGTGTCACCATGTTCCAATAATAAAGAGCCAGGGCCAGCGTTTGATGGAAACATCTCTGTGATGATGTCTTTCTGTCTCTCTGACTATCATGAAGCACAGGTACTGCGTGTACTGACTCTGAAGAGTCAGGAGGAATGAGTGTATTTTTTACTTGTTTGTCCTTGGTACACAACGGGGAACCACATTTGGATTAACCTAAAACAAGGGGATAAAGCATAGGAAAGCTGGCTGTGGAGACCTATTTAAGAGCAGTTCATAGCTTTTAAGTAACCACCACCTCTTGGTTAGGCAAATATTCAGGTAGTAACATTGATGACTGTTCAGACAGGGCCTTCCTCTTCTCACCTTTATTCCCCCTATGCCCTGGCAAACATCTTTGAATTGCATTCATGGTGCAAAAGCTCTGGTTGAAGATGCTGCTGAAAATGTGGCTACACCCGACAGAACAGCCAGCTCCCACACTGCATCTGAAAATACAAAAATTGCCACTGTGAAAAAGAGGGACTCCCATGAAATCCTGTCTACTGATCCACCAATGCACTTCTCTGTGCTTGCTTCAGAGCATTTAGACCTCGAGGCACCATTATGGTAATTCCTTTTCACCTTCTGCATAAAATGAGAGTTCGCAGGTTTTATTTCACTGCAGCAGATACTAGTGAGTTGGAAGCTAAAGATTATTATGCCTGACTGACCTTATTGTTTCAAAATGAAAACCCCATAAAAATTGATTTTTAGGAGCAAGGCATTATGCTGTTTTTCTAAGGGCAAACAGTTTGATTTTTCTTTTTCATTTCCCATTTATATCTATGAACTTAATTTATTTATGGAGTTAAATATACATTCAAGCTCAGTCACCTCAGTCAAAAACATGGAGCTGATAAGATTTATACCAAATTCACCCCTCATAAATGTATTTATTGAATTCACACAGGCTGAAATTTAACATACAGATCCACCCCAGTAAGTAAAAAGGGAGATGTTTTAAAAACTAGTAGCTTATGTAGAAGTAAAAAAAGGTGGAATTTGTTTTGACAGATATTTATAAAGTTTATTTCTGAGAAGACATTCAAACACTAACATGATTGTGCATTCAACTACTATACAGTGGCACAGGTGTTATGTATTAAAGCTCTCTCTTCTGCTCTAGTCAAAAAATGCTACCCATTAACAAGACAGAAGCCCAAGCTATTGTCTCTTTTACTAAAAGATGCCTTCCCAATACTAGCTGAGGATAGGTCTTGGGATCATGAGGTAGTAGAAGGGAATTCCAGGCTTACGGCCAGGATTAAGATCTGTGGGTATGGACAACCTGGGAAGTATGGCATGTTGTCCATTGGTTTAATTTTTCTGACCCTCCTGTGAGTTTATGTGAGGCGTTCGGTTTCTGCAGAATTCCTGATTGCTTCACAAGTAAAAGTCCTGGAGAGGTTGATATATAATTGATGTAGAAGACTGTTAGGGCAAAGAGCTCTGTGCTTAGAGGAAGGCACACAGTTACTAAGAAAAGAATAGCACCTGGAGTGCTATAGAATAAGGCCTCAGAAAACTGCTGATGCAATGGATTTTTAAGCAGTCCCTACTTGAGGGACCTTCCTTTCCCTTGACAAAGCCACTAGCCATCTCTAAATACTGATGCATAAACTTTCAGCTATGAAATCGAAGTTAATTTGAGTATGTTTTGCAAACACATATTTCAAATGGAACCTATTCAAACATATATAAACTTGTTTTCCGTATTTGTGGAATATTTTCCCACCTTTTAAAAATACGTTTTATAGTAATGAAATCAAAGCAGAGTCAACCAGGGACGAGTTTTGAGATGTTTCAAAAATGCTTCATATAACAAGCTTGATAAGAAGCAAAAAGGATAATGATGTAAATATTTTAAACGCAAAATAAAGAAGACAACTCCACCTCTAATCACCCTCATGAAAAAAAAAGAAGTGGCCCTAACCCCTCCCAAAAATCTCCTAGGCTACCAATAAGTAGTTTTCAAGAATACAACTGAAGAAGAAACTTCATTGAAACAGAGATTTCAAAATTATAAGAATGTTTAACAAAGCAAAAAAATCTAATTAATCAAAACCACTAGGAGATAGCTTTATAAAGTATTTTTTTCATCATCTAAGAAATAAGCCTTTCATAAAGGTCTAGCATTACTTGAAAACAATGGAAGATAGATCTTTGGTTGAGCCATATTCTATGTAACAGACAGAAACTCAAAATCAAATGCAAAGTGAGTATTATCAAATTTTTCTGAAAGACTGTTAAAAGTGTTTAAGTCTGATAAGTCTGTTAACTTGCTTAATAATTCTCACTGGAAGAGACAGAAACCACATTATTTGAATTGGTTAAAGCTGGAGTGTACAAATCTTCTATTCCCATTGGAGCAGTCCTACACTTACAAGGCATTGGACAAGTTGACCTCAGAGGTGTTTCCATCCCTTATTTCTTTGACTCAATGAATAAACATGAACCTAATCAGAACAGCTTTACTGTTTATCTAAGCAATAACATTCAGTTAACTGGAGCACACAAGGGAATTGTCTACTCTTATGCTGCTGATTAAACAAGATCAAAAAGCTTTAAAATAGGCTTTGGAGTTTTAATTTGCAGATCTTGGTAGGCATCTGTATTTTAGTAACATGTATATAACCTTGAACCTATGAAACAAATCTTAAATAAGAGGTTTTTCATAGGAAAATAGTTTGTAAAACATGAAGGCTACAGACTTCAACTCTAAGACTACATGTAAAATAATGTGCTGTAATTCTTCAGACACACATGCTTGAAGAAACTAATTTCACAGAGAAAGAAAGAAAGAAAATGCAAAGAGCAAGCTATATCAAGAGTGGCTTAGAATACAGGGTGTGGCAGGATTTTTTTTTTTCAGATAACTTGAATTTGGCTATGAACTTAAATCCAAGTATCATTTGCATCACTATTAGTTTTGACCTTTTCTTACTTGAATGTGACTGTTGATTTCATATCCTTCCTAGTCCTTTCTTCCTTGTCCAAGAATTCAAATGTTAAAAGTAAATCAAGCAATTTCAACAAGGTTATGATATTATCATTGTTAGATACTATGTTTAAAGTTTTAAAAAGCATATCCTTTCCCATAAAAACTGTGCTGATACAAGGTAGCACATAGGATGTTTTGACAGCAAAGCAAGAAGAAGGTGATAGGTCTGGTCAGTGTGACTGTACTCCATGCAAATGAAGGTTTACAGCTATCATTAGCTCTGTACCAAGCTGGATTTTAAAACCCTAGAGATGACCTCCTTTTCATTTGTGGTCTTTGTGTTTTTCTTCTCACTATACATTAACAAAAGCCGTATCACTGGAGTTAGAGGCATAAAGTGAAGTCTCCTTGAGCAGGAAAAAAGAAAATTGCTGACTGCTGATGGACTAATGGGAAAGAAAACAACTTGGTCTCTTGGGCTTTCAGCCACGTGTGTGTTGTAGAGACACATAAATGCCATAAAATGCTACCATGCATTCCTAGTCTATTATTCAGATATCTTTCAGGTCATGCATGCATTTGTTATCCCAATACACTGTCACAGCCTAAAATTGTAAAATGTATCACAGCCCTTTTGATAAAAATTCACACTGTGTTGAGACAGCTCAAATGGCATCATCCAGGGGGGGAATACTTTTTAAAACATCATAATAATCTGGTCTTTGGGATTGAAAGACTTTTGACAGGTTAATTTTTAGATGAAAAACAGCTATTCTATTGTAGAAGGCACTTGGTTTTGGATCAACACATTCTCCACCATCAAATTACTTTGAGTATTTTTTAATATAATATTTTTCCTTTGGAAAAATAAAATTTTTAGGATTGATCTTGATTTTTTTTCTTATTAGTGAACTGTGAATCCATCAACTTGTTCTTATTTTGTTAAATTTTCCACGTTATTATCATTTTTCCATAACTTCTCTATTTTTCCTCTTTCAGCAGTCATACAGATCTCCATTTTTTATCACATTTTAATTTTGTTTCACCCTTTATTTCACTTTTTCCCAAAGAAACGTCTACTATTTTTGAGTAACATTAGTATAAAATTAATGGATTCATTTAAAAATCTTAGCAAAGATGATTATGAAGACAACAATGTTATACTTGAAGATTGAAAAGGGAAGAAAATGAATATTTAACTGCAACACAATATCAAACTTTGAAAAAAATCTTACATCTCTTGTAAAATCTTACAAGAGATTGGAAAAGAACAGAACTCCTAAAAAGACATAAAGATTTTTTAAAACTTAACTTTAAAATATGCGACTCAAAGCCAAGTAAGATGGTGCAGAAGTTACATCTCCCCTGCTTTTTCTGGTATAAGACAACACATACAAAGAAGAAATATGTGAAAGTTTAATGAAAAAGAAGGTGTTATGCAAGAAAAAAAAAAGTGAAAATTACTTCAGTAAAGATCTTTCAGACAGATTGGCTAATGAAGACAAAAAAAAAAAAAACCCCACAACAACATTTTGTCAACTGCTGTTTCAAATTGTCAACACGCTGACAATTAGTGGTGCTAAACAAGATGTTCCACCTGGATATATCCTAGGTTTACCTGGATTTACCTGGGACAAAATCCAAACATAACTTACTCAACATTTTGCAAATTATTCTCTTAATCAGTTATAATTATACAGCAGGTGAGGTCACATTTTCTGTATAGAAAAAAACTTCTTTTAAAATTTATAATAATCCAATTATATTGTCTTTAAAGTGTTGTATTTTATAGATACAGACTTTAGCTATAGGGTTAGGAGTACAATATAAGTGTAGGCTAATCTCAGTAAAGGAACCAGGGGACTTAAGATAAGGTCACAGCTCTTAAGTTTCACCATAAAGCTCTTGAAATGCTGTTAGTGAAAATATCTTATTCCAAAACAAAACTGGAAAACTGTTGTGTACTTAAATTCATGTTGCTTCTGGAATGGATTTTGCTATATTTCTAGATGCTTTTGCAAATACAATATCCTGCCACTTAAAAGGCAGAGTGATTTCAATATCTGAGGATTGCTCATAAAATGTTTTTCTGGTACAGCCAAAGGACTACAAGATAACAAGTTATTCTAGCTATTGTGAAAATGCATGTGAATATACAAAAAAAAAACCTTCGTAAAGAGTGGAAATTTAATTATTATGATTAGCTCATTGCAAAAGCAGAAACTTCTGACTTTAAAATTGATAGCTCTTAGCTGTAAAATGTCTGTTTTTAGTCTTAAGTAACTGCAGAGTTACTTGTATACTTGAATAAAAATTTAAAAGACAAACCATACAGCAAAAAGAATCAAAGAACCACAGATTATTCTGGGATGGAAGAGACCCACAGAAGTCATCCAAGTCCAACTCCTGGCCTGGAACAGGACATATGAAAAGTTACACTATGGCCTCAAAAGGATTGCCCAAATGCTTCTTGAACTCTGTTGGGCTGGTGCTGTGACCACTTCCCTTGGGAGTCTGTTCCAGTGCTCACTCAACCCCAGGTGAAAAATCTTTTTGTAGTATCAACCTAAACCTCCCCTGACACAACTTCAGGCCATTCCCTCAGGTCCTGTCACTGAATACCACAGAGGTCAGTGTCTGCTTCTCCCCTTCCCCTCCAATTGAGAGGAATTCTAAATCGCACTAAAGTCTCCTCTTAGTTTCCCATTCTCCAGGCTGAACAGGCCAAGTGACTTCAGCTGCTCCTCACGTGGCTTCCACTCAAGGCATTCACCTTTTCTGCCCTCCTTTAGACACTCTCTAACAGCTCAATGCCTTCTTTATATTGAGGCACCCAAAACTGCCCCCAGCACTCGAGCTGCGGCTGCCCCAGTGCAGAGCAGAGTGGGACAATCCCCTCCCTGGCCTGGTTGGCCATGCTGTGCCTGATGCATCCCAGGACACACGTGACCCTCCTGGCTGCCAGGGCACTGCTGGCTCATGTTCAAGTTGCCATTGGCCAGGTCCCTTTCCATGGCACTGCTTTCCAGCCTCTCACTCCCCAGTCTGTCTGTACATCCAGGGTTGGCCCATATCAGGTGCAGAATCTGGCACACGTCTTGCTGAAGCTCTTATGGTTGATGACGGCCCAGCCCTTCAGTTTGTCCAGGTCCCCCTGCAAGGCCTCCCTGCCTTGGAGGGAGTCAACAGCTCCTCCCAATTTTGTATCATCTGCAAAATTACTTATTATCCTGAAACTATTATTTTTTTTATGTTTTTGCTGAATATTTTCATAGAACAAACTATTTTGAAACAAAATAATGTATTACCCATATATATGAAAATTTTCACAGTAATGGATATGTGAAAATTTTCACAATAATGGATATTCCCTTACCTTCATTTTAGCCACTGTACAGATTATAATTTTGTGGTCGTAAGGAAAATTGCAATATATGCTTTAAGTATAGGGATATTTATTAGGAGAAAAATAAAGAATTGAGGGAATGAGCAGTAAAAATGAAGAATTTTGGAGGTCAGTGAGCCTGCCATTATTAATGTGGAACATTCCATTCATTTATTATACTTTTTTCAGTGTTTAGTTAGCTATTTAGATAAATCAACTATGCATTGTGAACTCAATTCAACTTCTGATTTACTTAGTGAATTAAGCAAGCAATGAACAGCTACACTGTTTCTTTGAGGCTTTTCAGACCATTAGAATTTACCCATCCAACTGATAAGACAATGCTATTATAAATTATGATTCTTTGTAGAAATCAACTATTGGTGGGAAGGGGTGGGAGGAGGCACAATTATGTCTCATTAACTTAACGTCACACTGTTGATGATTAGTGTCCATATAAAACTACAGCTCCCAGCGCTGACTGTGGAAGCTGACTTTTCCTAGTAGTATAAAGCAGACCATGGGATGTTTCTGCACCAAACAGCCATATTTCAAAGGCATGACTCAGACAAATGCTGAATGAGAGAACATTAAAACCCTGTATTTTCCAATGTTAGCAGCATGCAATGTTAGCCTGAGCATGGCAATCTATTTTTACTGCTGTCATGCTGCCTGTCAGTTCATGGTAGCTGTCTCTTGTGGTCTCCCCTCAGAGCATGTGGCACTAAAAGCTTTTGCTGCTAGAGACACTGGTGGCAAAACAGAATGTATGAAAGCAAAGCTTAAAGTTACATTGTGAGTCAACCCAAAATCTGAACAACTGTGATAAAATTATAGCAGTCACATATACTTAAATCTTCCTCTGGTGGACAACATTAACATCAGCTGCAGAACTGAGTGATGATTCAAAGCAAAAAAAAAAATCCTCCCATCTGACCATGATGTAGACAAATATTCTTAAGCTAATCTCCTTTTATAGACATCAGAGATCAATATAGCCTATTATATCTGAGCCATAATTTCATCGTAAATCAGGTGCATAAAGCAGGACAGGAATTTTTAATGCTGCCTTGTGCTTATCAGCTAAAAATGAAGGTCAGAAAAATTAGCAGCTATAGGTGCTTCCATTTGAGGTAAATGTAGTAACAGTAATTTTTATCTTGAGAAACACAGACTCAGTTTCCTGCTTGTTTTTGCAACAAATTTAATCCCAATGCCTTCAATTAAAACATTCATTGTAAGAAACCCACTGCAAACTACATTTCTAATTCATAGGCTCCTTTTTTGCCTTTCTTATTTCTCCAAGGAGGACAGAGACATAGCATCAATGGTGGTTTTTTTTTTTTTTTTTTTTCCTGTTTAACACATTCCTCCTTTGTGTTCCATGCATCAGTTCTGCTTGCTCACTTCATCAGTATTTGCAGAGAGTTGCAAATATTTCTCTTATAATTTTTGTATTTATTCCCAGAAATTTCCCCCCAAATAGGAAAGCCTAAGTTTTCACTTTTACCCTGTAATTCATTAGATATAAAAAGTGATAAAATTAATGTATTTGTGGACAGGGGGAGAGCAGCAGCTGTAGTTACAGATCACAGAAATCACAGAATATACTGAATTGGAAGGGACCCACAAGGGTCAGCAAGTCCAGCTCCAAAGTGAATGGCTTATAGAGGGATTTAATTCAAAACCTTGGTATTATTAGCACCATGTTCTGAGTAACTGAGCTACGCTCACATGAGCAGTCCCTCACAATATTATTGGAAACAAATTAAGATGTTATAGTCAAAAATGTGTCAAATACTGATTTTAGAGGGTAGTGGTATAGTGCCCTCTATCAAAGCTATTAAGCTAAATCTAGAAAAAAATCCTAATTATTAAGCAGAGATGAATGTAACTCACCATGGGCACATCTCTTTTGCTCAGCCTGCGGGAGTATCCTTGAAGAGGCATCCCCACTTCAAGAGAGGAAACTTCATAGACATACTTGAAAAAGGAATATGTTAGAGGAACCTACTTTATGGAAGTGGACTGGACTTTTATAGGATTGACCGCCAATCATAGGTCTCCACATCACCCTAGCAGCTTATCTGCCAAATTTTTGCTTCCGTGTCAAAATAGTAATTTGGGGCTGATAAGCCAGACTGGTTTGAGCACCATTCAACACCAAAAGTAGCACATGAACCCCCTCTCAATCCTGTACTGATAACTCCTAAAATAGGGCATTTTGTGAGTTGCTTGACCATGTTCCAAGGCAAAACATCTTACTACAAGCTGACCCTGCTGTAAGCAGCAGGTTATATTAGAGACCTCCTGAGGTCCCTTCCAGCCTGAATGATCTTATATGACCCTGTCCTATGATCTTGTCACTCTATTGCCATATTAAATTTCTAAAAGTGCTTCCATTTTCCCATATGAAGCATTGCCAAAAAAACATAACCTTGAAAACATCACACACCACGAAACTCAAGTCACCTTCCAGAGGTATCACTCTGAAGAATGATTTATGCTCTGTTACTGTTTCAATACCATCCTCTTGAGATGTAAATGTTTTCCTAAAATAGCTTCTCATTAATTCCCAAAACAGACAGAGTATATCACCAGCAACCTCCTCCAGGTTTATATTCCATTTCTTCAAAGGTCAGCAAAGTATTTTAGATATCACCTGGTGTTATTCTTACACAGGTATCTATTTCTTACTGCTGACTCATATTCAGATTCTTGCAATTACTGAATATGTCACAGCTTTGTGCTGCACTCACTCATCCATAAAATAAAGAAACTTTGGGTTCTTTGCTTTTTTTTAAATTTTATTTTGCAGTTAGCAAAGAATATTACAAAGTTTAACTATTGTAGTCATGCATTGCTAAGCATGAAATAATTCTAGGTTTTTAATTTCAGAACTGACTCTCACAGTATTTATAAGAACTAACTTCCTATGGGAATTGTACCATCTCATTCCTTGGGAAAAACAGGTATTTCAAAGGGAAATGAGACTTGAGGAAGCTGAACATTAATTTAAACATTGGTAGGTGTATGAGACATCTGAAGAATTTGTAATGTTAAATTTCTGACAGGAATGGATTAATAGAGGAGCAAGTAGTGAAAGGAGTATGATTAATAGTTTCACATGACTAATTCATTACATTGTGTATGATGCTGTTACATATTGCCTTGCAGGTTCTTTTGGAATATAGGCACATTTTTAATTCTGAAGAAAATGCTGTGACATGCAGTTTTCTGCTGCAATTGCTGTGCATACCAGCTGAGACAAGTCCTGTCTTGAACTTGAGAACTTTTACTTTACCTCAGCCTGCTAAAATGATGATACTGGAGACACAATTACTTCCCAGGAATATTCTATTGAAACTTCTGAACAAGATTATATCCACATACCGTATGCTGACACCTTTCACTCAAAAGCCAACACACGTGCAATGGAGGAGCAGACTCCAATAAAATACCAGGTCAGCATCTTCCATTTTATTCCAAATTCAACCCCATAAATCTTCTCAGGATCTGTTTCCCCACAGGTACAGTAAGGAGTACAGGACCAATGTCATAGCATATGTGTCTATCTTGTGTATGCTTAACCATTTGCAACTGGGAACCAGAATTTTGTATATATTCTTCCTCCAATATTTAGAAACCAAATAGATTCTCTTCTCTGAATGACTCTGCAATTTTATCTACAGTTTGGAGTTTTTGCATGCACTTAAACCCAGAAGGCCTAAATTGTGGAGAATTTATGAGAAGTAGCCACCATCATTAGAGTTTCTATTTAAGCAGGAGAAATAATGAAAAGTAAATTAGCATTTTTGTAGCTAGGTCCTTTCACTTTTTTAAAAGCTATGCATTTATGTTTTTCAAATGCCACAATCTTTATTTTCAAATGAAAGACTTCAAACTATTTGATAAAAGCAATTTGATAAAATATTAATAAAACAATAATAATTGGAAGTTATTTAGTATTACTTGGCTAGATTCTCTAGAAATCAGAATCCTATGACTGAATAAAGTTTCAGGAATTTAAGAAAATCAGTATGTTTCTTATGGGGAAAAAAACTCTCATAAAATCCATTTTACATATGCAATGGCTGAGTGCAGTAGATATGAATGAAGTTAAAAATTAGGTGGTGTAGGTCTGAAATCATTAAAGGAAGCAAAAGAAACTACAGAAATAAATTACTAATGAATGCGATGGGGCGCCCATAGAGTCTTGTGCTTATTTAAGGAGTCAGAAATAAAATTAATCAACATACTTAAAGTGACTCTCTAGATAGAAAGGGCAGATGCATTTCAAGCAAATGGTAAATTTATTTTCAATGAGCTTTTGTGGCTGATTTTTTTTTTTGCAAGTTGGAAAGAGAGTTGATGTTATATCAGAGGATGGATATACAGCTGCAACTCATATGTTGGGAAATTGCTCCTAGATTCCTTGCTCCCATACAGCCTGCTTCCAGAGGGAGGTTGGAGCAGAAATACCAAGGTTCAACAGAACTTGGCACAGAAACCAAGTTTCAGGTGGAAGACAGCTAAAGTTTTGCATAGATATTAAAAAGTAAATGAGGGATCTGTATGGTAACAGATTGTCAGCCTGATATTGATCCTGGATGAAATATTAAATGGCTAAAAGAAGACTATTAATAAAAAAATAATTCAAGTACTAAAGAATTAAAGGATTAAAACATGATCAATGAGAGGAAAAAAAAAATCTTAATAATACTTTTGATAAAGATATACCTGGAAAATTCAACATGATCTATTTCCAGTTATTTATTTAAAACCTTGCTCACCAACTCATTGTACCATAATATTTTAATTTGAAAAAAGTGTGGGAAAGAAAAAAAGCATACTGACAAATAAGTAGATTAAAAAGCTGATAAACACTTTCTTAAGCTTCTTGTAGCAGGAACTAATAATCAAAGAGGGTGTCTTGCCAGCAGGATTGCATAGAATTTCATAACTGTCCATAACTACAAGATTGTGGATTCTGCCTTGATGAAAGACTCATGTTGGTGTAAAAAATCTCTTCTTCTCAAATACCAAGAATAAGAAAATCACAGTGTCTGTTCAATGTCACTCTGGATAATCTCGCCAATTAAATCAGTTTGAAATATGAAGTATAAGAAACCAAGCAATAGAAAAGATTTAAAATAGAAATCCAAAATACCTTACCAATACTCATGTTAGGAGTTCCATCTTTGTGTTATTACTTTTCTACAAGTCCAAACTGGCTGTAGCAATTTCTCATACCAACAGTCTCAAATGCTGATTTTACACACTCACACACACAGTGTGTAAAGACAGCTGGAAACAAGACTGGCTGGAGCTGGAATGAATAGAAACATTATAATCAGAATATTCCCATTCCATGGGCAAACAAGTAATCTTTTGGGAAATTTGCTTAGAATTCACCAGATAAAATTTGAAAGAGAGAGATATACGCCTATATTGAAAGAAACTTTCCAAATAACTCACAATACAATAATCCAAATGCACGTCAGAAGCTACAGTTTGCATTGTTCAAATCAGGGTGAATATTATCTCTATACATATCTGCACAGACCTGTTTGTGTAAAACCAGCAGCTGTCTAGCTGCCATTGCTGATCAGATTCCTCATACAGCATATTTTGCACAGTAGCTTATTTCTAACAGTCAATATCAAACTTTTGCCAGTTTCTGCAATCCATTTCCATAGCAATGTTTGTCTAAATCCTCAGCTTTATTGATGACAGGTCATTATTTGTTATTAATATGCAGTCAGTTTACTTTGAAGTACAGAGTCTAAATCACAGACAAATAGGTTCCTTAAGGCCCATAGAGAAGTCATAAATTCTTGCTACTATCTCAGAAGTCAGATTTCTTTGGGATATTAAAATCAGATTAATGTAATGGCAAAATGTCATACATTTGCTGTGTATACCATCTGTACATCTGTAACTTCTTTTTCCTTCTGGAGAATATTTATTTTTTGCATGGGATACAGTGCAGACATGAGAAGCCAGAATACTAACCAGCTGCAGAAGTCTGTTCTGACTAAATTAGAAAGTCCAGCTCAACACACCACCCTTTCCCACCATCAGATTTCACTGTTGTAGTTCGTTTTGGGGGGGGAGCACCCCGGGGAGTCCCCGGAGAGCCCCCTAGGCTATGAGTTCACTGGCAGCAGCAGGCAGGCAAGGAGACTCCACACGGCTTCTGAGGGTGCTGATTAGATGAAGGTTTATTGGGGGTCCCATCCCTGGAAGCATGGTGGTTACTGAGGGGGAGAGGGGAAAGGGGGAGGGAGGGGGAGAAGGAGAGCCTAGGGTAGGAACAAGAGGGGAGAAAAAGGGGCTAAGAGAGGAGAAAAGCTAACAGCAGAGAAATGGTAAGAGAGTGACTGGTCTTGACAGCACAGCTTAAGAGGGGAATTCCAAGTGGGTGCGGAATAACACTTGGGCTAATGGGATGACAGATACAGGATGGTTCAGGGCAGGACCACAGGCTTAGAATATACCATGCATTTTGGAGGGGTGAGACAGAGCATACCATTTAAATAAATTGCAATACTACATTTCACCACGAAGAACATGATCATAACAAGTCTGGTGAAACATGACTATCGTTCAACCATTTCCCTCCTACCATGTCAATGACAGAATGAATAGGAAGCAATGAGAACACACACACTTAATGATTCCCCAGGATATTCTATAGATTCCAGAAGTTTGTGGCTCAGACTTCAAGGAACAAAGGGATATCTACAAGCACCTGTTCTTTGTTTTCCTAATGATTTTTTGAGCCCCTGAGGCAGGAAGTTTCTTTCTATAAAATCATATGAAATCATATTAACTCTAGGATATTCTATTAATCTATGTTTACTAATTTTACTTTTTGGGAGAGTTTACAGTAATTAGTTCTGTACAGACAGCAGAATCACTAACCTGTAGCCACCTAGATGATCTTTGAAACCTTAAAAACCTCCACCGGTCCCACTTCTGCTGCTTGCTGGCCTGTAATAGCACAGCAGTTTTATGTTGGAGATAGTTCAACTATGAATTGTGTTAAGAAATTTCAACTTAAATTAGAACTCTGTGGCGAATATCATCTGATCATCACAATCTCTATTTGTTAATTTTCTCATTTGTTCATGTTCCATACTTTTTCTACCAAACAATTTAACAGATTCCCTAACAGACTAAACCCAGGATTTCTATGCAGGAAGTCCCCAGTCTTTTCAGTGATGAACAGTAATGCAAAAAACCAAATCAACCAACCAAAAAACCCTCCTCATAATTTCTCTGTTGTGGTTTCAATCTTTAAGTCCTCTTTTTATGTGTCCATCATCAATTAGCTTTACACACTCTTTGCTAACTCTTTTCATTCTGAGGTTTTTGGAAAAGATTTACGACAGCATTTTATGTTTAAAAGAAATTATTCCTTCGGAAATTTGGGATTTGCCTCAATATATATTTTGCACACAACTTCCTAGGGTTTCTGATCCTTTTTATTTTCTCTTTGCTTTGATTTACATGCACAAATTTAAAGACAAATTACACATTCAGACCTCACACTTCAAACAAGTATTTCAAGATCCTTAGTATTTCCTACTGCATGTTGACACTTTCTTAAAACAATTCCCAAAGACTTCATTTACACTTCACTTGAAAAAACAAAACCAAAGCATTCAAAAAGCCCAGTATTATATTTGCTTTCCTTTATTCAGTGAATAAAGTTAGCAGTTATGGGCATTTTGTTATAAGAACATACTTAAGACAAATGAACAGATCATTAACTGTGATCAAAACAGACAAAGAAATGACAAGTGCTTTGAGGTAGGATGTTGTGATTCTATACAAGATTGCTTAGATTTTTTTCATGGATTTTTCTTGGGTTAAAGGACAAATAGATATCTAGATATCTCTATATATCCCAGTTTCATAACAATCTCAAGATATATGCACACTACCTAAGCAATGTGAATTGTGCAATTTATAAGGTTTTTTCAAAGGGTTTCAAAATTAGCTCAAATTTCAGTATAAAGCTTCATCTATGTAACATTTTTACGGGGCTAAATCCCGGATGAAAATATCCTAGGCATGGAAAAATGTTGGTTTGTTTTTATTTTTTTTTATATCCCTTTATATGCTTTGTTTTTATACCCCTTTTCATATCTCAGTTTTCCTTCATTACACACCATAAAGCCACAGAGATGAATGGGTTTAGCTGCAGTTACCTGAAGTATCTCTACAGGCAGCACAGACACTCTTGCACATGCTGCCAGTGGCTCTCTGGTTTGTACTGTGCCGTGGCAGCATCACAGAACAATTGTATGCTCACACACCATGGCCCCAGTGTAAAACAAAGGAGATTTCCAGCAGGAAATGCCATCAATTCATTCTGAGGACAGAAAATACCTCTTGCCACAGATGTCACGGCAAGAGCTGACAGATCAGTCTGCCACGTCTGCTCTCAGAGAGGTTGCTGTGCTTGCCAGTGCTGTTATGTTTCACCCATACAGTCAGTGCTGGGTAAGGAGGAAGCAATGCAGCTGCTTAATAGAAGCACTTCAAGTAACACACAAGCTGTTTGTCACTTCAGGCAATGCCAGCAGGAAGGTTCTTGCCTCCTATCTACCTTCTTCTCAATTAAGCCATCCTTATTGCTTGGCAAGCACCAATGTGCCAAGGGAAGCAAAACAAACTGCAGTAGGAAGGAAGCATCTGTAGGGTAACAGAACTTCCTGGAAGCCAAGCATTGGTGAGAGGACTGAGATTTGGGCAAGATATAGAACAATGAACATACATATTTTAGTTCAAGATTGCACTGTATACATTATTTTACACAGAGAATACTTGAGATTATACAGTATGGATTATATTTGAAAACTTATCTAAAATGTCTTAAGGTAATAACCTACCTTTGTCAGAGGATGAGTTAAAGAGGTGTTATATTAACACCTTTATATTAAAAATTTAGTCTTTTTATTTTCTTCTAAGTTTACAGACTGGAAAGGAAAAAATCCAGCAACAAAAAAAAAAACCCCACCAAAACCCCACAAAATGTTGAGCTTTTTCATACCTCTTTAAAAATAATTGTGAGCAGAGTATTTTAATCCTTCTGAAAGAACCATAATAAACTTTTTTATAGCAAAAGTAGGGGAAGTTTTGGGTTTTTTTTTTATTTTTTTAAGAAAATTGAGCTGTCAGAGATAATCTGCAATAAAGCCTTCAACCTCTGGACATGCAATTCTGTAAAAACACTCCAATTCTGAAAGAGGAAGGGTTATATTCTCACTTCTGCTCATCTCAAGTATTTCACATGGGGCTTATCATCCAGCACAGTTATCCACGGTTCTGGGTCAAAGTAGTTGGGGAGATGTCAGAGCAGGAATAAAAATGGGGGTGTTAGAATGGTACGTGCTGTTGCCTGTTTCTTGTCCCCAACAAACCTCTCCTGATGAAAAGCAAGTTGAGTTAATACTCAGGCAACGCAGTCAACCCTCCACTCAAAACTCACTGCAGCTGGTTCAGTGATAGAGGCAAGAAAGGCTCTTTTGCAAGGTTTTATTCCAGCAGAGTAACACAGTAGCTGAAGGGAAACCTGGCTAGAAAGAAAGCGAACCACGTTGAGCAGGCAGCTTAAAAAGAGGAATGGGTGGAAGGCAGAGAGCTGAGGGCTGGGCTCCAGGGCAAGGGGGGTGGCCACCAGGGATGCCAAGCCAGTGAGGGGACAGGGGAAGGAGAAACCAGAGGAAGTTGCTACGCAAAGGTCCATTTGGGAGACTTGTTTTTTCCCCCAGAAGGGGTAACTTTATTGTAAGTAGTTACTGATGTTTCCAGGGCTGGGGACTTGGGGATTGACCAAGGGAAGAGAGTTCATTGGATACTGCACAGGAACTTTAAGGCTTTTCACATTTATTTCATTATTTGTGAGCCAGCAGTAGAATTCTTTCAGATTATTGGTTGGGCCACTCTCCATAGATAATTCAGTAATGTCTCATTGGTTGAAAGGAAAGATGGGCAACTTCCCTGGAGAGAGAAGTAAATTCAATGTCTTCAGCATTTAAAAAAAAAAGGAATTTTGAACTACTATTCCTGTTTTTTTTCCACCTATTTGACTATACTGTATGAAGAGAAGTACTGATATCAACACTTTCCTTCCCTTGGTAGTTCAGTTTTTAACAAATATATAGATAGAAAGATGAAACATACCATAAAAATAAATAAATGAGCCTTTTAAGAAAGTTGGGTTCCTTTTTTATATGTGCACATGTTTACTTCATCCCACAATAATTCTAAGTTTACAGTTTTGGCAAGATGTTTATCATTTTCTATTGCTCTTGGAACTAGAGAAAACTAAATGCACAGTAGAAAGCACTAGAGAATTCTGACCTACACATCCTACATTCATCTCAGAAACAGGTAAAAAGAGCAAACAAAAAATAGGAACCTCAATGCAAACCACAAAAAAAGGATCAATGATAAATCAATAGCAGAGTAACAGTGGTGAACCATCCATAATTATCATTTAACTAGTGTTCCAGATAATTCTGTTCTCCCAGAAATTAGTAGGTGTGCTTTTGATGGGTGGAGGTGTAACTAAGCATTGTTTTTCACCCTCATTTCATCTCTGACTTTAGTGATGAGCAAAATTTTTGGGTTTTGTAGTGGGTGGTCTGAATGCAGTCCAGGGATCCAGATATTTAATTTCAGGCATATTACTAGCACTTAATGAGGGCTATTTGTAGAGTTTCAAGAAAAAGTTAGAGATCGATGCTTTGCAAGACAGCTTTATCAAATCATTAGGCCCTGTGGTTCTAACCAGGATCTCACTAATTAGCTCATAGCCTTAAATCAGTCTATCACCTCAGACTGCCTTTTATCACCATTAACATGCTCTTTGAAAAATCTGTACAGTTAAGCTGCTTGATTTTAGACTTCCCTGGTATTCAACTGGTAAATGTCAAGCTAATTCTTTTTCATTTAAGTGTTTTCAAAGTTACATTCATTATTTATGTAATTGTATACACCTAACAGAGATGTCTGTTTTGAATGAACAGTATGTACTGAATAATATTTGCAGCAATATGAGTAGAATTGTTACATTGGTGGTTGTACAGTAATTATCATTACAGATAGAAGTGATTGCAAGATGTCATACCTGAAAAAGCATTCTGGGAACAAAACTGTAAGAGAAAATCTGAGCTTGTCAGAATTCACCAACAAATTATACCAAAATGAGTAGATAAACTTTTCTTTGACAGTTTTTTTCAGGTAGTTAACAAGAGTCCACAGCTGTGACACTCAAATTCACAGACACTGATATTATGGTCACATACTTAGCATCTGAATTATTTATCATTCAAGAAACTACATTTCTTTTGTAATTTTAGTTGACACCTGTAAAGGATCTATATTCCCACACAGCTTGTGTACTGATCATCACAGTATGTGTTACATAAACATTTAAATTTGCCTTCAGTATTTTCTGTTGAGTACATTAGAGGAAGAAAATCCTAATGATCACATATTAAACTCTCAGTCAGTTTTTGAGGGAAAGCACAAACACAGATCAAGCTTATTTTTGTGTCTTCCTGAAAAAAATTATCAACACCTTGAGTCTTCACCAAGGCATTTATAAAGGCACATTATTCTTTAGCCAGCTAAGTACAATGGCAAGTCTATTGTTTGGTTCTAAATCAGAGCAGGATCTGCCTAGGTTCTGGCAGAGAAAAGCCACTAAGCCTCTCAAGTCATTCAAAACACGGTATTGTTCTGTACAACAGATGACCTAGTTCCCCAGGCTTGTAAACTGGAGGAGAAAGTTATTTAAAACCAATAAAAAGATATTTTTATAAAAAGCCAAAATGCTCATTTTCTCAAAAAGATGGGATCCCACCTATGAAATCTTCAGCAAAGCACACACAGTGAGACAGGCAACCTATATTCTGATACCGGTAGGAAAGAAACAGATACCAAGGAAATAAGTGCTTTTATTTTTATAGTGTCTTTTATTTCCTTACAAGTCTGTCTAGATTTAAGTTTTCACCTCAAATGATTCTTGGGTATTACTCTTTCTGATTATTTTCTCATGTTATCAAACAGCCAGCTATATTAATTGGGTACTATTAAAATATTGCAATGCTTCTGCATCACTTAACTTCAATTCATCACCTAACTATCTCCGGTCACATGAACTGTAACACTCTTGTGAACAGTGCTTTTCCTTTCTATGCTTTTTGCTACAGGGCTCCTCATCCACTCCCAAGCAAATTACACAGTCACAGTAGCAATCTCTTCAATTATGTGTATAGAACTCATGCTGTTCTATACATATAATTAAAATATTTTTCATTTGTTCAACAATTTTGGGGGAGAGCAGAAGTCTTAAATCAGTAAATATTAATTGTAAAGAGCAATGCATTAATCATTTTAATACTTTAAAGGGTAGATGATTGACAATTTCTTGTACATGTAGATATTTCACTCGTGCTTCTGTCATGGTATGCTATGACTTAGACTACTGTATTTAAGAAAAAAAAAAGGATACGTCTAATGAAAATAGAATAATACAGAACAATGTAAAGATGGTAGGTGAACAAAATATTAAGGTTCAGAAGAGAAACTTCTCTAGTGAAAGTTGTTCCATAATCACTTATTCTGGGATTGATTCCTGCCATTGTACTGACTGGTCATTCCTGATATCTGGAGATAAGGCTTAAAGGTTTCTGGCATGAGTTTAACAAGTTGTTTGTTCTTGCTTTGAACAGAAGCACAACCTTTGTTTAGTGTTGTTTTGTGCTGTTAGAAAGCTTCCACAATCTCTCAAAATTCTAGCTTCTGGCAATCTTCGACTACTAATTGTCTTACTGTTCCTACTGACACATAGGTACTTGTATTATCTGTGTGAAGAGTAGATTCTCTGGCTGTAATATTTGTTAGCTATCTAATATAGTTTTACTGTCATGCTAGACCTCATTTTCACTACTTTTGGCACTTAGGACATACACAAGATTAGAATTACTATATCGGTGCATCAGTTCTCCCTTAACTCCTTTTAAAAACATTGAGGGGAAATTTTAATTAAAAAAAACCTGCCTAGACAGAAAGCTGAAATGCACACTCTAACTAGGTAAAAAGAGAAACTAGGTAAAAACAGGAAAAAAAAGAAAGCTTGAAATCTTGAGCCCAAAGGCTGAGACTATAGTGGACAGAGAGCAAGACCATCTCTTGTTATTGCCAATGAAGTTGCAGCAATATAGAACTCACAGCAACCATTTAGGGGTGTGAGTTTTGGCACGTCTATGCTGTATCTTGAAGTATTTAAGATACCTGGATGTGTTCTTGGAAGAGCAGGGCAAATAATGAACAGCATCCAAGAGAAGCAAGATATTAAGAAAAAGAAAGCTGTGGACTTGCATACCAGAAGGGCTGTAATAGGGCAATGCAAGTTGCAAGGGAAGCCAGGTGAGGTATCCTCTTTGGATTTCAGTAAAGCTTTCACTGCCATCTCTCACAGGATCCTCATGGACACAGTGTCCAACACACTGGATAAACTGGCTGGATAAACTCATCGTGGTGGGAGAGCACCATATCATGATGGGCTTACAGGTCAGGCACAAAGGGTTATATGAGGTGACATCAGACTTGTGACTTGTCACTAGTGGAGTTCCACTACTGGGGTTCCATCCTCGGGACTGTGCTCTTTTAATGCCTTCATAAATTATTTGGATGAAGCACTTGAAGGGATACTGGGCAGATTTGCAGATAAAAAATCGGAAGGAGCTGTTGACTCGCTCCAAGGCAGGGAGGCCTTGCAGAGGGACCTGGACAAACTGAAGGGCTGGGCCGTCACCAACCATATGTGCTTTAACAAAGACAAGTGCAGGATTCTGCACCTGATATGGGCCAACCCTGGATGTACAGACAGACTGGGGAGTGAGAGGCTGGAAAGCAGTGCCATGGAAAGGGACCCAGGGGTCCTGATTGATGTCAAGCTGAACATGAGCCAGCAGTGCCCTGGCAGCCAGGAGGGCCAAACGTGTCCTGGGGTGCATCAGGCACAGCTTTGCCACCCAGGCAAGGGAGGGGATTGTCCTGCTCTCCTCTGCACTGGGGTGGCCTCAGCTCAAGTTCTGGGGGCAGTTTTGGTGCCTCAATATAAGAAACACATTAGTCTATTAGAGATTGTCCTAAAGAGGGTCGCAAGGTTGGTGAACACCTTTGTGGGGAAGCAGCTTAGGAGAAGCTGAGGTCACTTGGTTTGTTCAGCCTGAAGAATAGGAGACTGAGGGGAGACCTCATGACAGTTTCCAACTTCCTTATGAGATGTAGAGGACAGGCAGACACTGATCTCTTCCCTGTGGTGCCCAGTGACAGGACCTGAGGGAATGGCCTGAATTTGTGTCAAGGGAGGTTTAGGTTGGATATTAGCAAAAGGATTTTAACCCAGAGGGTGGCTGAGAACTGGAACAGGTTCCCCTGGAGAAGTGGTCACAGCACGAAGCCTGAGAGAGTTCAAAAAGTGGTGTGATTCTTGTGGCTGTCCTGTGCAGAGCCCAGGAAGTGGCATTGGTGATCCTTGTGGGTTCCTTCCAGCCCAGGATATTGTCTGATTCTAAGTAATTGTATTAGTCTTTTACATTGAGTGGTGTATTTATCCACAGCAGGTCTGCCATAATTGCTCACATTCCTCAGCAATAGTGTGATATTGCTATATAGATGCATAAAGATGACTTTTTAGGTAACTTGCAAAACAAGTTACTAAGGGTCATTTTAAGAAGACGTATTATTAATTCATTTAGTATATATGCTTTGGGTACCTAATCACCACTGGTCCTAAATACTTTGAAGTCCAGAAAAATTAAAAGAGCAGGGAATCTAGTGTGGTTTATAAGCATTGGAGACCATCATATTGTGAAATTTTCAAGTAGTAGTGGACAGGTGGGGGAACGAAGTATAGCAAGAAAAAAACATTAGGAAAACCTAAACAGTCCCTTTTGAATGACATCAAATTCTAGTTCAAAATGAATACCAATTGATAATCATCACACTAGCAGTTAGATTAAGAATCTAGTTGCCCTTCATTATTAAATATAGTTTTAAATGCATTCAAAAATGAATGCACACAACATACTCATTGTAATCTTGAGGCTGAGTAGTTATGCAGTTGATCAAAGACTCTGCATGAGTACAGAGGAGCACAGCTCCCTTGGGTTTACAGGCTTGACAGTCAGCATCCTTAACATGAGTATAGTGTCTGCTTCCACTTCAGATTTATTTTCTTCACCTGTGCTTCTGAAGTATGATAGGAAACAGAATTTTAAAAAGCAATATGTAAAATTGTTCCTCCTGCGAAGTGAAATGCTCAAATTATTTATAGGTGTCTTCAGAGCCAATATCTCCATGTTACTGGATCACTAAAAAATTTGAAAGTGTATGATGAGAGACCAGCCACTTTCCCTTTTAGTTTTACAAATGGAAGATATTTTGAAATGCTAAACCCCACTATCAACTGTACAAAACAGTTTCATGATTATCATGGTTTAATCCCAACTAAGGAGCTAAGGAGCAGCACAACCCACGCAAGGCAGTGGGATGGGGTAGAGAATTGAGAAGTGGAAGTAAGAAAACTCATGGTTTCATACAAAAGCAATTTAATGTGTGAAGCAAAAGTTGCATATACAAACAAAGAAAAACAAGGAATTAATTTACTGCTTCCCATCATCAGGCAGATGATCAGCCATCTCCAGGAAAGCAAGGCTCCATCACATGCAAAAGTGACTTGGAATGGCAAATGCCACCACTCAAAACTTCTTCCACTTCCGTGTTCTGTGCCCCATCTTCTATCTTGAGCATGATGCCATGTGATATAGAATGACCCTTTGGTCATCTGGGTTCAGATTTCTTGTCTGCTCCCAGTCCCCTCACTCAGGGTAGTAGGAGAAACAGAAAAGGCCTTGATGTATGTAAGTACTGCTCAGCAGTAATACAGTAATCTCTGTATTCTCAACACTGTTTCTGCACAAATGTTAGCTATTAACCCCATGTTAGCTAACGTGAACGAAACTAACTCTCCCCCAGATTAAACCAGCACAATGATCAATTGAAAATTTGGGACGGAAAACTAATATTTGACATTTAAATTCACTTTGCACAAACTAATGGATACTCTGCTTTAAAGAGTTGAGTGTTATCAGCATCTTTACTTTGCATAAGTTCTGATTTTGGAAAAAATGTTTTATTAGTGATACTCAATTATTTTACATCATCCTCTAATTAAATACATTTCCTCTCGCTTATCATTATTTGGTAAAGTTTAACACTGCAAAATTCTATATATCATTGATTTAAGATACGTTGATGAAGCTACATATGGATGCAAAACCAGAAGTGTTTAAATAATTCAGTACTGTTAGTTTTCATATCTCTTCTCATAGGTGAATACCCAAGCTGAGGCTAAAAGCAGAACTGAAAACAGATCACTTTAATTCGCCTTAAGAAAAAGATAGGTATCCAAGCCTAATTTAAATAAATGTCATGGCACTGCAGGGAAAGGATGTGGTAAGGATCTGTTCCAGACTGGGCTAGTCAGGGTAATTAAGAAAAGATAAGAAACTCAGAACCCTTACACATTTTGGCTTAACTGAGGTTTAAGGAGGCTACTGTGTAAAAAAAGTAGACTGGTAACAAAACCTGAGGAAAAAAATAGTGTTAATTGGCTCCAAAGAACAAGGAAGATAACTGTCTCTCCTTCCTCCCTTGCTAGCATTAAATGTTACATGATGAAGAATTAGAGTATCTTATCATAATCTCTTGCCATTTCTGCTTGAGAAAGACTTGTAAATTGGACCTCCGGAACTAAAAGGATATTGGGAGAGGGAGCATAGTGCTAAAGAAAAGGCATAGATACAAGGAAGTATAGGCATATACATCTTAACTGTAATACTAATGAACATATTATTAGTTAACTGTACAAGTAGTAACTGCTATATTTTGATTAGTCTAAAAAAAAAAAATCTTGTTTTCATGTATAAGATGTAGTGCTTTTTTGCTTTTAACAGGATTTCATGTGTAAAAAGTAGTAAAGAATATTCTTTGTCAAAATAGGACTTTTAAAGTACTTTGCTTTAAGGACTAATTTGCATTAACCAAGCTGAAACAGAGGCTTCCTTTCCTGTAAATTCTTTTATATTAATTTATAATTTTAGTATATTCTTGTAACTAGCATTATATCTTAACACCAGCAGGTTTATTTTTGTATCTTTTTTCCTAATGCCATTTAAGGAGGTTAGATGTCATTTACATAACCTTGAACTAAGGTTTTCACTAGGGTAATTAGACTATAAATGTGCTAGAGAGGATACAATAAGGGAGGGTACCTAGTAATTTTGGAAAAGTTTAAGTGTACATTTGAGATGTATATTCATTTAGAAGGATGAGTAAGTTCTTTACAAAAAATTATCAGTCTGCTTTTTACATCAAGACATGGTGGTAAATGTGTACTTTTGGGAATCCTGACAGAATGGTCAAAAAAGGAAATATGTTATTAAGTAATTTAGAGTAACCTCATAGGTAATATTAGGAATAAGTTAGGTTGCAAGGTCAAGTTGTTGCAATATATTAGTGCATTATATGATACCAACAACTGATGACATAGCTTTAATCCCACTGACAATCAAGACCAGCATCAACCTGAAATAAATACAGCGAATATTACCTGCTGTAAAAACTTCTCTGAATGTCCTTGCTACTGACACAAACACATCCAGTACTAAAATCCTCCAATAAGCGAAGCAGTGTGTATTTTTCATCATGGTGGCCTTAAGAAATTTTTCTCAGCACATAAAGAAATTTAAAAGCCCATTTGTAGAAGCTGAGTAAAGCAGCTTCACTGTGAAATAACAGCTCAGGTGTCAAAAGAGGAGGTTTATCAAGAGAAAGTTTTAATCCGAATTTCTTCATATTTTTTAAAGACATGGCTTACTTTATGTGTACCATAGCAACAGAGACTAGATCTGAGACAACTGCAGTTTGGGAACCTGAGGCTAATGCAAGACCCTGACATACATTTTATTTCTGTACAGAGAGCCATGTTTTCTGGAGCTGACAGGTGCCACATTCAAGTGATTATCCAACTACTTTAACTCAACCAATGATGCAGAGCACCCTAACACACAGTGGTTCACAAAAGGTTTTGGCAAGTTGCCATTAGGTGACAGACAAAGGCACCTGCTGCTGTTTTGGCAAGAACAGTATTACAGAACAATAAAATGGTTTGGGTTGGAAGGGACCTTAAAGGTCCTCTAGTTCGAAGCCTCCTCCAGCCACCATGGGCAGCGATGCCATCCACTAGGTCAGGTTTCCCACGACCCTAGCCAACCTGGCCTTGAATACTTCCATAAACAGGGCATCCATGACTTTTCTGGGTAACTTATTCCAGTGTCTCAACACCCACTAGATAAAAATTTTCCTCCTAATATCTTATCTAAGTCTCCCCTCTATAAGTTTAAAAATTTTCCCGATGTCCTATCTTTATCTGCCCATGTCCCTCTCCATCTTTTGTATAAACTCCTTTTAAGTACCAAAAAGGTCACAATGAACAGTAATGAGAGGTGACTTCCCATTCCATTTGGAAGTTTTTTTCCTCTGATCACATTTATTCATCGTTGTGTTTTGTGAGCTAAAAACAGTGAGTGAGGGGAGATGGTTGCAGGCCTGAGAAGTGACCTTGGAATTTCAGATAAATATTTTCTCTCCTGGATGTCTGGCAGAATTTACCCCAGAACTATTTCATACTATTTCATCATAAATAGGTGACAATTGCACTCTTCATTCAGCAACACGTGTCCATCTCCATATGGATGCTTATCACCTCCAGATCTCATTAACTTGATCAATGTAGTTCATTGGGTACTATACAGGGTGGGTGTATCACCATTAAAAAGACTTCTTCACATGGTGTGAGACTTCTCAGTCCTCATGACATTGCGTGGACATGGAAGTCTACCTCTGCATCAGAACAGCTGATGCAATCTCCCATTCTCTGTATGCCTTTAAACATGCCTGACACTTGATCACCAAATACAGTCACTTCCAGCACTCGTATATGGTGACATTCTGCAGTATGACGACATAAATGCAGAACTGCCTCTAGACAGAAATCCTTAACTTAGGAGTAGGAAAAATGTACCTTATACTTCCAGTGGAAAAGTTGAAAATTGCTATGAAGTAAATATTAGAAAGTTAAAAAAAAGGGAGTACAAGAAGGCAAGAATAGAGTTTTATATTCATATGAGATAGAAATACATGGAAAAAAAATTTTTAATGTTTTCAGTGGATTTCTCTATAGGTCTGGTCCTGCAGGGATGCTACCATTCCATCTTTACTACTTGCATGCCTATGGAACAATCATTTCAAATAATTACCAGGTTTTCTTATGTCAAGATTCTGGTTTTGGATTAAGATTTCTTGTATGACACACTTGTCAACTGCTAATTTTACTGCAATCCCCATGTCGTACGACCTTTAAGCTCCAGTTCCTCAACTCATGTAAATAGAAGAAAATCTGTGCTTCATTTTAGAAGTTCCTAGCTCTCACAGCTTTGGAGAAAAGAAGGACAAATGTAACTCAAATGTGCTCTAGAGCCCCTGAGGCAAAAAGTCAAGTAAAAAACTAATACAACTTGTTTGAAATCATTATAAATGTCACTTATTATCTTAGCCTGTGCCATGTCCAATTTATGAGCTTTGCATATTTGAGGCACTGACTAGTACATAAAAGACCAGGACAATATTCAGAGGCACAGGAAACCTTAATTTGTGTCCTGGAGAGCTTTGAAATAGCTACTGGCTATAAAAAAATTCTCTGTACCTCAAATTTGTCTGCAAGCAATGTGCATTGCTCTTGTACCTTCTGCTTTCTTTTAAAAGAGAAATTACCTGATTATTTGTGATTGTGGTTCAGAGCAAAACCAACACAAATCCATCCTCCTCCAGTCAGTTGCTTTGCATTTTCCTATTTTCACTCATTTAGAACATTAAAAGCAATACTTAATTTATATTTACTAGTTATGACATGGAAACATACTGCTACTTTAATAATGTATGGAGTCTGAAGATACAAGCATATATATATATAAACACATGCATACATAGAAGCCACTTCTTTGTCTCCAAATAAGGAAAGTTTTGGCTTATAACCGCCTATTTCTGTGCCTGCTGAAACCATAGACTGTATCTTACATCAGAATTAAAAATAGACATGACTTTGTTTTCTCACCTTGAATGTGCTATTTTAGTTAAGGGAACAGTACATTTAATAGAGACACAGTCTAATATGATTGCCCTTGCCATTCACTGTCTCATGAATGAGAAGCTGATATTACATGCCTAGATTTAATGATAATGCTCACATAAATGAAGGATCACAGAAGAACGTTCATAAGAAGTTACCACCTACTTTTTCACTGTTTTCTTTCCTAAAGACTACTTCTTTCATGACACTTGCAAACCTCCTCTATTGTTGTCCTCTTATTGCAAAGGTGTCATGCCTTCTTGGTGATTTCTCATGAGCAGCTCCTCACAGCACTGACTCCTCCTTCTTCTTCTCAGCACAGCCAACAAAGCCCATCCAACCTTCTGGACCAGCCAACCTGCTCTTTTACAATACCCCTCCTAATTGGATCCAGCTGTGGCCTATTAAGGGCAGGCCTGTTCCTAATGCTTGATAATTAGCACAAAGTTTTATAGAGTGATTTCCAGGTGGCAGCCAAATCTGCAGCTGTCTTGCCCCCTTTTTGACACTGTATTTCACGGTCTTTTTTTAACTTCTTTCCATGTATATAAAACAATCTGCACTCAATATGTTATTTCCCATTGTGTCCCCAGCAGCTCACCTGTACCTCAGAGGTCGAAATCTGTCAGGGCCGGACCAGGCAGCTTCCCCTGCTGCTCTCAATGCTACGCTGGGCTCCATCTCCGGCTGCACCTCACCCTACAGCCCACTCCCAATCACATCAGGTTACTGTGGAGATGGCCACTATACAATTTTAGAGGGCTTCTCTTACATGTTTGTCTGTGCAGCTCTGACTCTGCCTCCCAGAGCTCCACGTTGCTTTTGTTCCAGTGCTCATGTAGCAGCAACTTAGCAAACCTCTCCTCGTACTCCTCGGGGGCCATGCTATTGCTGAGGCACCAGCTGCTGCTGTGGCTATGCCATTTGCCGCTTCTGTCACACATCTTGTGTCCTGCTGCACACACTGCCATTCAGGGGGAACCCAGCACTGTCCTGGGTCCTCAATCACGTCAGGATCACCAATTGTTGCCATCGTGTTGCAAAGGTTTTGTACCTTCTTGGTGATTTTTCATGAGCAGCACCTCACAGCACTAACTCCTCCTTCTTCTCAGCACAGCCAACAAATCCCATCCAACCTTCTGGACCAGCCAACCTGCTCTTTTACAATACCCCTCCTAATTGGATCCAGCTGTGAACTATTAAGGGCAGGCCTGTTCCTAATGCTTGATAATTAGCACAGCTGTAACTCCTTAGGGGTGAGATTACCACTATCTCTATTCTCTTACATTCTATCTATCCACACTCTATTAGGCTGAATTAATATACAGTAGGGTAGCTTTACTGGGCCTTTTCTCAACTGTTATTGGTGTTTTCAATTATTTTTTGTGGTGGTAGCGTTTTTTGTTTGTTTGGGTTTTTTAAAATTTATTTATTCTATCCAAGCCAAGGGAGCTTTGGATATCTTTCTCTCATTGTGGAAATTACAGCATGGAAATTACAAGCCCTGTAATTAGGATTTTTCTTTCTCCTCTCCTTTTTTAGTAAAACTGATGTTGAATAGCACATTTTTGCTTGTAGCTTCAAATCATGGGTGTTTTACCATTTTTTACATTATGACCAATTCACCGACAAACAGAATAATGGGAAAAGTTCACAGTCCTACATGGCCCCCTTAGAAGGTCTTTTGCCATTGCATACAACAAAACATACTTTACTGTGGTGCTTAAAATTTGGGGTCTGCTGTAGTGAATTGAATTATGGATATTTGTAACAGATCCTACTCTTGGGCATCCTTGACATCTGCTTTATTTTTAAGGTTTCAGTTTATCTTCCCTGACCTTGGTGCTGTGACAGCTTACACTGCATACTGTAAACACTTAGTTTGAACTTACTCCAGTCTTTTTACAGTCCAGCTGTTGGTAATTCTTTATTAATAATCCCAAAAGCTTCACTATGAACACTGACATTGGGCATGTGCCCAACGAAGAACAGTTGTTCTTGCAGCTCAAAACCACACAAATATTGATTGGATTCCAAATAAAAACAGAGATTTTAAAATAAACAATTGTAGGAAATAAGTCCAGATCATTTGCAGTAATTCCTCTCATTTTACTACTGCTTTCAGAAGTTAGAGTTCCCCACATAATTGTCACAAACAGATTATTGCACATGTGGATATATGTCTTCTGTATTCCCTGACAAAGTATTTGACTACAATACAAAGAGCAGAATGGTAGCTTAATAGCTGACCTTGCCAGAACAAAAGCTAAACCCCAGCCTTTCTCCCATCTTTGAAATGAAGGCTCATATAATTGTGCAGCGTGATATTTAGAATTTATTTCAGGATTGTCAGAATTGTGAAACCAGGCAGTAGACATTTTAAATAAAACTGAAGAGAAACTGGAAGTAGTTGTTACTTACCACAGGATTTTTATGAAAGCACATGGAAAAATTAATAGCATGCAATCACTAATGTAACATTTTGATTGTTTTTAACTCTCACATTTTCCAAATGTTGTAAAGTATGCTTGACAAAAATAGAATAAACTATAGACATAAATAGAATTGCAACCATGAACAGCAAGGCTTGCCATTCTTGTTTCATGTCTTTTAGTAAAATGAGATGTTCTAAAAACTACTCTTTATGCTCTTTGTTCATTTCCACTATTACTATATCAGTATTTTTTCCTAAGTCTTCTATTTACATACACATTTTTCCATGGGAGTCTAAAGAGTAATATTACTTGAAATTTTGTATCTAAAAATACAGTAGCTCTATGTGAAATGTTTTGTTTGGTAAGATAGCCTGTGTCTAATCAGTCCATAAGAAAGTATGCTGGCAGAAATTCTCTTGGAATAGAGAATATTTTTGTGTTACTTTAGTATAAGTTAGACAAAACTATGTCTTATGCTTATTTTAATGATAAATTACATCAACCACATAGATCCTGACTTATTAATATTTCATAGTTTCTGGGCAATAAAAGTGTCTCACCTAAATTTTACGCTGTTGTATTTCTCAGCTTGCACATTTAGATTTCAAGCAAGTCTGGCTCTTGTAACCAATCTGCCATCGCCCCGAAAACCTGTTGTTGCCATAATGCCTGGTCGTATAAATCCACTAGTTATGATAGATAAGATACTGTGTTACTTCTAGGATTTCTTGCTCATCTATCTTCTAAATTCAAGATTTCAGATCACACCTTAATAAATAATCAAATTTCATTTAGGTCTAAATTGATAACTGAATTGTGCAACAGAAATCAAAGAGAAACTTTGGCTGGCTCAAAGAAATAGAATCTGTAATTAAACTAGGAATACTATGTTGATATCACCCTCCCACCCCCCCCCCCCCAAAAAAAAAAAAAGCAGTTAAACCCTTAGGAAGATAGAAGATTATGACAGTGAACATAACACAAATAACTATCTGTTACAAGATTTAATAAGCTAAAGTCAGTGACCACTTCTTTTATACTGGATCTTTCATCACAAATCAGATACCAAAAAAGGTCTAATATGTCTTTAGTCACTTAACCCTTAAAGATTTGTCTTTCTGACTCACTATGGGCTTTGCTTTGTTACTCAAAATTTTCACAAAAAATATACAGAACTTAATCTGACTTTTGATACAATACAATGATGTGTCATAGATATCTACAGAGTGATTGTAGCATCCAGCAGTGGATTCAGTATAAAATTACATATTCCAGTTCAGTTTGAAACATTAAAACCAGGATAGCCATACCTTCTATTTACTTAGGAAGCCCATGCTGTTTGTTCTCAATTCTTACTATTTGATAGGAGCCGGAAAATTTCTTAAAACTATAAAAAGATAAAAGTGCATACAGTCTTGATACAGTCACAATATTTTAACTGGAGAAGTAAGATAATTTAAAATACACATATTTTATATGTCTGATGCAAGCAAATACTCCAGATTTCATCTTTATTATCAATCCTTTTTCATGGATTTTTTTCTTTTATGTGAGGAGGGAGAATATTCTATGCTTTGTTTAGTCCAAGCTTGTGTACAGAAGACAGAGCAGCCAATTTTTTTAGAGAAATATATTTTCACTTCTACATTTCTAAAGAACTAAGTATATAAATTTATGTTGTTAATAGTTTTTTGAACACTATGCCCATTAGCACAGTAACAGTACATCCAAGGCATCTGTATTTTAAATCATCATTTCTACTGAAATATTCCAATTCTTAGTGGAGAAAAGGCAGGCAGAGTTCTCATGGTTTGGTTCACCTTTAAAGTCTGTGAGATGAGAAAGAGCCTCATGATTTCCCATATCTCCCTTTATTGAGTACCTCTGGGTAAGGAGATGCCTGAAGAACTTGATAAAAGCAAATTTTTGTGTGCAGTTATGGATCCAGGAAGTCATCATCCCTGGGGTTTCTGAAACAAGACTAAATTTAAGATGGGTAAAAAGCTTTGCCAGAATGACCAAGCTAAAGAAAATCTACCTAGAGAACTTCTGCCCTTGTGTTTTTGGTTCTAACCAGTGTTATGCAGTTGGGACTGTCTTAAGAAAGTACAAAGGCAATACTGAATATTCTGCTAAAGCCCATGTTCAACAACCTGTCAAATTAATTTTTCTGTTGACAGCAGGAAGAATTCTCTGCTCACTCTGCATATTAGGATGAAGAGATTATGAAGTTGGACATCTCACTGTGAAACAAACCTCACTTAAAAATATGAGCATACAATGATTATCAAGTAGAGAATCACTTGCCTTCAAGACAATCTGCAATTGTTTTCACATCTTCAAGCAACTGTCAGTTGAGCAGATCAATTATGCTGCTGCTTTAAAAGTAGACTTGTTTAGAGCCTGCTTCCTGACATGAAGGATTTCAAGTTCCTATTACAAGCATTTTTATAATCAGTGAGAGAGAGCAAAAGAATAGGTAACAAATAAATGAGATGCTGTCAAGTGAAAAAGAAAACCAAGTTCATTTGTACCTTGTTTTTGCTAAGGTTTAGTCTATGCTATATGGGTACATTTTCACATAAACCCATTCAAGGAAAAGGTAGTTCCATTTCCACAAACAGAACAAATGTGCAGGCACAAAAGAAAGGCTGGGTGTTGCTCATGGCTTATGAAGTCGTGCTTTTGAGAGGGTTTCACTGAGATCAATTACAACTCAATCCTTTTAGTCTGCTGTTCTGTCTTAATACAGACATCAGGCAGTATGTGCCCTTACTGTAATTGCAGTAATTTAGATCAATGACTTTTAAAAAATATATTTGTAAAGAACTAAGTCCAGTGAACAGATTAAGTAACCTAAATTTATCCATAATATCATGTTTCTCTTGCTTAGCATGGATTGAGGTAAACTCCTTGAGTAACACATCCAGTTATGCAATTAGGGTTTCACTGTCCCAGGGCGCAAGATTCACACTGTTGAGTTCTGGCATTTATGCACTGTATTAAATTACTATAGTCATAATTATTTCATCAATTACATCATCAGTTGCAAAAACATGACCAAAAAAATAAAGAAAAATTCTCATTATATACTTATTTTACTAAAATTTTACTTTATTTCTCGGAATTAGTATCCTCTTCCCCAATTAATCTCAAGATTTTTATTAAGATACGGAATCATACTCAGATTGGAATGCCTGTACTGATTCTAGCCATGTTTAGCAGAAAATGTACTCATGTTTTCCTTCTATGTGAAATGGCCATATTTTCCCATTATTCAACAGAATGCAGAGCTTTATTCCTAAAGTGAGTCTTTATTGTATTAGAAATAAAATTATCAAGGAAGAGTATATTAAGTCTTCTCTACAGATGAAAGTCCTAGTTCAAATAAAATTATCAGAAAAAGTTGAAGTTAATGATTAGAAGAAACAGTCACTTCAATTTCCTCTATGCTTTGAAGTATGTTTTATTTATGAGCAGAAAAAAAACCCCACAACCCTCCAAAGTAATAAATAAAATACTTGTCCCCTAAGATTATATTTGAAGTAAGCAGGTATAAAGAAATATAGGATATCTGTAGAAGTTATTTGCACCTTTACATGGTGCTAGAGGCACGGTTTGTATTATGAAATGCGCAAGGCCAATATAATATCTGGGCTTACAACTTCAGACCCCATACAGACTTCTGGCGTCACTGATTTTCATCAAAGTCATCACAGATCTGGGTTTGAATCGCAGCCTGTGTTACAATCTAACTTTGCTGTAAGCATCTTTTCCTTGTCACAATGGTAGCTTCATATTAAATTCAGTATTTACTTTACTGGGAAGTAAAGATAAAAAATACAGTATTTGCTCATGAACTGATAAAATATTATTTACCTGAACTGCAAATGCCAATATAACTTTAGCCTCTGAAAACAGTTTTTCTGTTTCTTAGTGCCCCTGTTTTGAAGAAAAAATTAAAATCTAAAATTTTCAGTGCCATTCCTGAAGCATACTTTCATGTGATGACTTTTATGAGTTACAGAGGTTTCCAGACACACAGTTCCCCCAATACTGGTGTATTAAGACTAAACAAATTTGGTGGAAAATAAACTCCTTTGCCTTCCAACTGATCCTCAGAGGGCTGGGTGAGTCTGGGCTTAGTTTGTGATTATAGCCAATTCAACACTATATAAGTCCAGTTGCAGTGAACAAAAACTTTCACAATCACAGATTCACAAATAGCCCAGCTTATTGAAGTAACAAAAATTCAGATTTTTAATTATTGTTAATAAATGCACTTAATGCTTTAGTACTTGATATACTAAGGCTAGCCAATGATTAACTAAAGTAAGATAGCAAGTCAATCTAAATAAACAAACTCAGCTTTTCACTAAGCTTAACTTCACTCATAATTAGGCTTGGTTTTACCTGGGTATTCCCTGATGCACTCAGAGATATAATTGGTTACTTGTTGCTGCTAGTTCGCCCGCTAGTTTTAGCTGAACAGTACAGCTGGCATATTAAAACCAGTCTCTTCTGCTGCAATAATTCTATGTCTTAGGAAGTCAGGACTACTTGTTTGACCTGTCTAACATACAGATACTGCCTCTCTTTTCCTCTGAGTTTATGAAGGTTTTAATTTCACTGATATGAAAGGTTAATTAATCTGTTTACTCCACCAAATAGACAAAATTCAAAACTTAATTAAAAAAATTCAAATGGTTTCCACAATGGCAAAGTCTCTAACTGCTCTGTCCTCAAAATCTATTATAGCCTTGGAATAGATCTTCCCATGTCCCCAACCTCCAAGCCATCTTGACTGACAATAATTCATTCCAGCTGTTACAACTATATTTTCTTTTGGCCTGCATTTTTTCTGTCATGCATCCCAGCTCCTTCACACTGAAAAATCAAAAACACAAACCCGAAATACCAAACCACAGCAAGTAAGGGAAAGAAACCTCTGGACTATGTCCACTATTCTCCAACAAAGAGAATACTGAAATTCTGAGAAGGCTCTTGGATGCTTTAACAAGCTGACTCACAGAGTTATCACACATAGTGATTTTAGTTTAGCTGAAGTTTTAGAAGACAAAGTAATCATTAGACATCCACTTGGCAGGTAATGATTTTCAAGTCCTATAACATGCCTTGAATTGTTTTTATCAGCTGAACTTCTAAAAAATGTACTTCTTTTTTATCTCAGTTGCTCAGAGCTTATGATTGATTTTGTGTTTGTATAGTCTTTCATACTCTTAAAATCACATGAATATAGAATATAAAACACTTGACATATACTGGTGCAACTCCATTTATTTTCTCTCATTTTGTCATGTGAGAAAATATATTAGGCCATTTTGAGAAACTATTTTGAGTTTTTAAAAGCAATTTAGTACCACATGGGGGTTTTGCCTCAAAATCATCTAAAGGCAAACAAAAAGAATCAATGCTATTTTTTTGGATCACAAACATATTTTAAAATATATAAACATATGAATCTGTGGATGCTTATGCAATTTCATTAGGGTCCCACAGCAGTGGACATCTACCCACAGATTCCTGTCGAAAAGTTTCTGTTACAAGCTTCAATAGAACTTATTCAACTGGGGATAAATGTTAGGTTAGACTATCTGAAATTTTAGATCTAGAAGAAGTCAATGAATATTGTTATATAATTTCAAAAAGCTCCAATATCTCACTCTTAGTCCTACATGTTTCATTCAAATAAGATGCTTTAAACATGATTTATAATTGGTAATGAAGCTTACCCTTCCCCAAAGAGATACTTTCAGCCTTGAGCTAAAATGCATAAAAATAATATCCTATGGAGCTGCAATTATTTATTTCTTTCACAGAACAGGTATTTTGCTCTTCTTCCTGAAACAAAATCATAAAGGTTCCTGGTAACAGCAATTATTATTGTTCCTATTTATCTAAATTTTTATTGAATTATGGGGTAAGATGGCTTATAAAACAAATTTGATGGCATTTAGCTTCTAAAAATAAGGTTTTCTCCCAAACAAAGGTCAGCTTTATTGACAGCGATACCTAGAAGAATGCTTACATGGTCTCAGTTATCCAGTCTAAATTAGCAAAAATATAATTTTAGAAACATGTGAATACTGTGTGTGTATTATTTCTAAGAATAGTGCTAAAGAAATGCTATTTAACATTGCAGCTCTCCAGAAGTGTCAGCCTCAGTATAATGCCTGACATTGAAGGAATCAATCTTCTCCTAGTTCTAAAGATAGTTAAGAAAAAATTGGTAAGTCTGATGTCATCTTCAAAAGGTGAAGTTCAAAGGCTATTTACAGCAGTGGAACAAGAAAAAAAAAAACAAAAAACCAACAAACCCAAACCACCAACCTTTCTGTGTTACTCAAGATCAAAGTATTTAAATTCAATTTGAAAACAGATTGAATAATCACAATCTTCCAGGTGAGCCATAGACTATTTCTCCACAGAAATTACATCAGAAACTTAAACTGGAAGTAGGAGCAGGGAACTCTGGAGGTCTACATGGATGTCGTGGGGTTGAGCAGGGAAAAAATTAGAAGAGCCAAAACTCAGCTGGAACTTAATATGGTTACTGCAGTAAAAGGTGATAAAAAAGGTTTCTATAAACACAACTGCAACACAAGCAGGGCTAAGGAGAATCTCTGTCCTTTAGTAGATGTAAGCAGAAACATAATAACAAGGGATGAGGAAAAGGCTATGGTACCTAATATCTCCTTTGTCTCAGTCTTTAAAAGTAAAGCCAAGTGTTATCAGGATACCTGGGCCCTGAGCTGAAAGATGGAAGCCCAGAAGGATAGGAAAATGAATGAAGCCCCAGTAGTCCTTGGGAAAATAGTCAGCAAACTACTATACCACTTAGACACTCACAAGTCTATAGGGCCACATAGCATCCACCCAAGGGCACTGAGGTAGCTGGTGCAAAAGCTCGCCGAGCCATTTTCCATCAATTATCAAGAATCCTGATAGAGGAGGTCCCAGCTGAGTGGAGGTAAGCAAATGTGACACCCATCTACAAGCAGGGACAGAAGAAGGACCCAGGGGACTACAGGCTTGTCAGTGACCTCAGTGCTCAGGAAGGTGATGTAACAGATCACCTTTAGCACCATCATGCAGCACAGTACACAAGATCATGCCCAGCATGAAAGGTAGGTCCTGCTTGAATGACCAGATCTCCTTTTATGACAAGGTGTCACCTTAGTGGATGAAGGAAAGGCTGTGGATGTTGTCTACCTAGACTGCAATATAGCATTTGACACCATTTCCCACAGGATTGTCCTGGTGACACTGCTCATGGCCTGGAGGACAGTACTCCTGGCTGGATAGAAAACTGTCTGTCCAAATGGTTGGCCCAAAGAGTGGTGGTGAAAAGTGCTACATCCAGCTGGCAGCTGGTTACTGCTGGTGTTTCCTGAGGCTCAGTATTGTGGGCAACCCTGTTTAATATCTTCATCAATGACCTGGACCGGGGGAAAAAGCACACCCTCAGTCAGTTTGCAGACAACACCATGTAGGGTGGAAGTGTTGACCTTTGAGGGACAGGAAGGTTCTGCAGAGGGATCTGGATAGGCTGGATCCATGGACTGAGGCCAATTTTATGAGGTTCGACAAGGTGAAGATTTTGTGCTAGTGTCACAAGCAGCCCATGCTACAAGGCTTGGGGAAGAGTGACTGGAAAGCTGGTTGGTAGGAAAAGACCTATGAGTGCTGGTCAACAGCCAGCTAAACATGAGCCAGCACGTGTCCAGGTGGTCAAGAAACAATAGTGTTCTGGCTGGACTAGGGCAGTTTTTGTCCCTCTGCATTGTGAGGCCACATCTTAAATCCTGTGTTCAGTTCTGGGTCCCTCACTGCAAGGAGGACATTGATTGAGGGTGTTCAAAGAAGGGCAACAGAGCTGGTGAAGAGTCTGCAGCACAAGCCTTATGAGGAGCAGCTGAGGGAGATGAGGTTCAGTTTCAAGATTCTATGATTCTATCAACATGGGTACAGATTTGCCATATAAACAACTTATTTAAACCACTTAATATTTACCAACAACTACCATCATGCTTTCAACCTCCTGTAAGAAAAAAAATGCAGTGAGGTAATACTTGCCATTAGACTTTTTTTATATATATTGAAGAGAGACATGATACCTTTAAAACAATAGAAAACATCCATAATCTGAGTAGAATAACCTTACAGTCTTTTCTTTCAGCTAAAATACGAATATGTTTGTATACCACAGTGCAAGAATTAAGGTAATCTCTATAGGATTTCCTGTAAGGAAAAAGACTCAGAAGTTCATTATATAGAGTCCTTAACTTTTCTAACTTGTTTTAATGAATTAAATGTGTAAGGAAAATAAATTGGCTAGAATTTAAATAGACCAGACTATCCTAATTGACTGCTCAAAAATGTGCCCTTTCACTAATGTCTTTGTATCTGTTTTGCCTGGGTGTATTTAGTCTTATGTCTATCTAAAAACTGAAGTAGCAGATCCATTATAAAGAAGAGAATCTTAAAAACACAAATGCATAAAAATGAGCAAATGTTAATGAAATTTTTTTCAGGGTGAACCTAAAGTACACGTATGACACACAAAACCAGGCTCTACCTTTCTAATTAAATTTCTAAATTGACTACTTTTAATATATTGGGCAATCCCCTAAGATTTTTAAGTCACCTTCTAAATCTAATTGTGAAGGATCATTTACTCTGCTTCTTTGCCTCTGTTTAGAGGATGATAAATTATTCACCTCATAGTCACCACTAAAACTCAGTAAAGGTGATTAAAATGTGGAAAACTAAAGACTCTAAGATGAAGCTGCAGTGGAAAGGATTACTGCTTTGGGGATAAAATGCAAGTAAACAGCTGCAATTGTCATTAAAACATAAAGTAGTTCCCGATTTAAAGGTTAACATAAAGACTAAGAGATTTTTTCATAAAAAGTTGAAATTTTGGAACTGACATGCTAATTAAGGTCTTAAGAGTCCAGTGTCACTGTAGTACAACATTTCTATATGTCATGCACAGTCTCTGTAATGAAAGTCTGACCATAGTCTGTGTAGGTTGTGATAGGAAGTTGAGGGAATCAAGAAAAATGCTGTACATGTATAAAAAATATAGGATAACAAAATTTAAGTGATGTAGACTTATCTGGAGGTCAAGATGAGAGAAACAAAGTTGCAATCAGATATCTGTCACATTTAATTAATGGTCTGAAAACATCACTGAAAGTACAGAGCTGGCTTAGCACTTTTTAAAAGCACAGACAAAACTGAATTTTGCCAGGTCTACAACATAGGTCTTTGTCCTTGCCATGCTGTCAGATGAGGTATGAATTAATTGTCTGGCATATTAAAAAAAAAAAGATATATATATAAATGCATTCAGATTGATATGGAGAAGTTAGTGGTCATTGTGATCTTTTAACCTAACTTCACAAAATCATTCTCTGTTTGACAATTAGTGCAACACAGAAAAACATGTGCACCTGACTGTGTGAACTGCTGCATAGACTGCTGCATGCCTTGGCTCTCTCTGTAACCTGCACCTAATACATAAGGGCACCTATGTTTGATAATCTCTAGGTGAAAAGTAAACCAGTTTAACCTGCAGTAAAAGCTGACCTTCTGAACTACAATATAAAGTAAAACCAAAGCATGCAAATAACTTGTGACCAAAAAAAAAAAAAAAAAAAAAAAAGGATAGAGACAGAAACAGAGAGTGTGATGGATTAGCTGAATCCATAATGAGTGCATGTATTGCATTTTAAAGTAGATTGACTTGACTTTTGTTTTCCAGGAGAAATGTCATTTGAGCACATGAAATTAAATATGCAACTATGTAGTTTGATTCCTGTTAAGTTTCCTCTACATGAATAGTTTGTTGCTAAGTCTCAGCAAACATAACAGCCATTCTGCTACTTATAATTTTATTGAGGACAGAACAGGAAGAAAAGGTAAAAAGAATATTCTAGTTACATTTTTTTTAAAAAATGGACACCACAGTTATATGTTCTTAAAATTACATCTCAGAGGAGTTGCTAGGTTTTTTTAATAATTAATTTTGAAAATCTAAACAGAAAAAGAATATACAAAGATACAAGAACAGGCAACTATTTTGCAAAATGAGAATGATTAGCAAAGCTCTTAAAGAAATAATCTGACAAAGACTGTTAAATTCAAATGCTGCCTCTGGTTCAACTTGACTTTGAGTTTTATATTGCTGGAGGCTAGGACAGAATACCACAGATGTACTTTTCACAATCTGCTGATAAACATCAGTTTAAGTTTAGGTAAATTTTACATTATGGTAGAACTTTGCTTGTGTTAAGAAACATGTTGATGCATTATTAGAATGGATGAGTATAGGATTACTTACACTGGATCTGAAAATTATCTGTTTAATTTTTGCTAAGGACCCTTTTTAGTACAAATTTTTTTTTTTACAATAACATTTTTGCTTGACGATCTTTCTTCAAATGACATATTTCTGCTCTATGGTTAGAGCAAACAACTCACTGTAGAAGGCTAAATTGAGATTATGGGATGGCTCCCATGAGTAAAGTGAATGAAGGGACAGACTTTATTACTCTAATTTTTTTTTAATTTGTTTTGGAAGGACAGAATAATTTTGGCTTTTAATGAGAAAAATGTGTCCTCAGAAAAGCAAACTTAAAAAAATTGTCATTTACTAGTTTTAATGAAAATCTGTGAGCAGTCTCTTCCCTTATGCCCAATTTCTATATGACTCTTACATAATCTTAGAGGGAAAAAAAGTGTGTTCATAACTTAAACTTGCCCTAAAAAGTCTCACTGACCACTGCAAAAGTCCTGCGTGTTTAACGTGAATATCCCTGCATATATGAATTTAAGTGGAAATAGTTCTTATTTCTACACCTTTTTTAGTGTGTTTATAGGAAGGTAAAAGTGGGAAAGCTGAGGACTCTCAGATCCTGAATACACCCATAAAAATGTACGAAATTATTGACACTTCCAAGCACAAATGTAAAGTGCTTGAGGATGCGAAAGACCAGATATGCCACCAGTGTGATAACATGGACTCATCAGGGACCACCTTGAGGCAAAAGAAGATACCTGCAGGGGAAATTTAAAAACAAACTAGAAAAGATGCACAATAGCATAGCTAAATAGTAATGCAAGCTACCAATGCATAACAAAAAAGGTTCGCATTACAGCAAGATAATAAACAATAGCTTTGAAGAGGAGACTTTGTAGATCCTCACTTGTGTCCTGCCCCACTGCAGTGCTGGTGTGACCTCACCTTGAGTCCTGTCTGAAGTTTTGGGCACCACAATGTAAGACAGAGATAAAGCTATTAGAGATAGTCCAAAGGTAGGTTACAAAGATGGTGAAGAGCCTTGAGGGGAAGCCATATGAGGAATGGCTTGGTCATTTGGTCTGTTCAGCCTGGAGGAGACTGAGAGGAGACCTCATGGTAGTCTACAATTTCCTCATGAGTGGAACAGGAGTGGCAGACATGATCTCTTCTTGTTGACTGGTGACAAGACCCAAGGGAATTGCCTGAAGCTGTTCCAGGAGAGATTTAGATTGGTTATTAGGAAAATATTTTTCATCCAGAGGGTTATTGGGCACTGGAATAGGCTCCCTAGGGAAATGGTCACATCACCAACCCTGACAGAAGCTTTTGGACAATACTGTCAGGTGTTTTGGTCATATTGGCACATGGTGTGAGTCTTGGGATGTTCTGTGCAGGGCCAGGACTTGGACTTCCATGATCCTTGTGTCTCAGAATATTCTATGATTCTATTATCCTCCCACTGAGAGATTCACTTATACAGGCATCTATCAACAGCAAGACTGCTAAATATCTGCAGTGAATGCAATCTCTGCAGTGAATGATTGATGATATCTCTGCACACCATACTGTATAGATTCCAGACACCTCTGAAGATCTAAATAGTGGTAAGATGGCTGAAATCCAGATTTTCAGAGCTTTGACATGGATAAAGCTCTCTACAAATCAAAATTCAAGTAATGGGCACTGACTCAAATATGGATCGAAAGTAAGTTTTGCCTAACAGACACTAAGGTACTAAAAATATCATGTCTTCCACATTTGCAGAAAATTCCATATTCCTTATGAGTCTCTCAGTTTCCTAGTGAACATATGCATTTTATCACCACCAGTAATAGCCATAGGAAAAAAGTGGTGTCTGACTCACCTCTCAAAAAACAATCTACCAGATATTACAAAAAGCTGATTGACCAGGTCCATTCTCTCATCTTAGACTATAGACCAAATAAGAAAAAACCCAAATAAGTAGGAAATGTAAATGCACATTAGTGGAAGCCTCAGGTCTGTCCTGTGAAATCAAAAGAACAAATGTGATTTCCTATCCATACAGCTAATAACATCTTACCTTTGAACAACCGGATTAATTATAATGGTAATTAGTACACAGAAGCAAATATGAGTCCATAAAACATTTGTTAAAACTTCATAAAATTAAAACATGGTTGAGGAAAAAAAACTTTCCAGGCCATCTGGTTCAACCTCTTGCTTTGTACAGTCCCATGTACCCTCCAGAGTACTGCCACTAAAACATGAATTGAGACAGATAAGTTCTAACTAAGAGCAACTTTTCAGGGCTAACAGTGTAACTAGCCACAGAAGTTTATGAATTCTAATCCTGGTTTACCAAAAACTAATTATATAATTAATGTGTTTGTATGTTGAAGAAAAAGTCTGATCCTAAGTCACCTCAAGACAAATAGTCTGGCTTTGCTTGAAGACCACTGATGAAGGCAGATGCATCTCCCAAATTGAATGAAAAGCATTTGGAATTATTTCTAGAATGCATGCCTCTTTTCAGGATTTGCAAGGATAATGCTTTATATTTTGCATAAAACTTTGCCTTTTATTTTCATTTAGTGGCCATGTTGACCTATCATCTTTATCTGTTCACAGAATGCTTGAGATGTACAACCACTGACAGCAGGAACTAACAAGTTGAAATAAACTGTGCTACGCACAGACATGGCTAGAGCGCTAACCAAGTAGATTGCTTAATGAGTTCCTGGCAGTCTTCTGTGGGTTTTAATGAGGAAGAAGCCCAAATCTCCTTCATTGTAATTTGACACATTAGATAGAATATGCCAAAATTGGTCCTGAAAATAAGATGTAGGGCCATGTGTCACTTAGAGTACGTCACCACTACAATTTTACCTTCCGTTTTAACCTGGCTCTTAGCCCAGGCTTACATATCATTTGAAACACAAATCTTAAGTCTTTTATTTCCATGCTTTGAAACAACATGTTCACACTAACAGAATTCAGGTGTTTTGTTCTTGTTTGATAGTTTTTGTTTTTTAAAGGCAGATTACTTTGTAGTGAGTATATTTTAAAAGCTTATTTGTGTAGATCAAAAATTTTGATAATCCTCTTGCTTCATCCAGCTTTTCTGAATACTTGTTTCTCAGATACCTTCCACATAGTGGAAGTTTTTGTTTAATGTGCAACGCTCTTCCCTTTAACACTTTCTTCAGCAGCCTGGGATGTCTCAAGGGCAGACAACTGAAATACACCCCGAGCCCAGGCATCCCAATACCAGTTTTGGGATGGAGTGGGTTAGGAGGGGGACAACCCACCTTGGATTCTGACAAAAGCAAAAGGCAGATTAATTTTTTTCTGGCTTCTACTGAGGAAAATCCTCACCTGCAGAAATTTTGCAGGGAAAATCTGCAGTGATAATATGAGTGGCATTAGTCTTCAACGACATCTAAGAAGTTGTGTAGGTAGCTTTGATCTTACTGTACCAAAAGCTGTTACCCTGCCAGTGAAATCTTTGCAGCTAAATTTTGTTCTGTGAAGTGCTTTAATTTCACATTTTGTTTCCATAAGTCAGAGCTCTGAAGAGTAGATTGTAAAATAACAGAAAGAGTATAAATATATCTCATACCGTTGTTAAACTTCAGATCACTTCAGTCGCATGGTGCCACTCATAGGGCAAAGATGCACTGCTCTTGCACCAACATTTGCTCTAAAGAAAAATCAAGAAAATACTACAAGTTGACTGTTTTCTTGGGTTGAGCTTATGAGCTCATGAGTGAAAAATAGAGCCACTGCATAATTTTCAATCATTTTCTGTCTTTATACAGAGCAGCAGTATTTAATTTGAATAAACAGCAACAAAACTTGCCTCAAAATTGGTTCCTGAATCTCTTTTCACTGACTGGCAAATATTTAATTTTTTAGACAGGTGCCTACAGGACTGTGAAGCTGGAGCCTCCCACATCCAAATTGCAACTCATTTCTGAATTGCCAGAGTCCCTTCCCCGATGAGAGTTTTTGATGCTTCCCATCCACTGCTGTAAAGGTCTTCCTTATATCCATGGTGTAGTACCAGTGCTGAGCATCTCATATTGCTACAATCACATGGAACAGCCCTGTGCTAAATGTTCCTCTCATGAAACCTGAAGCTGCAGAAGAAAGTGCAAATGTCAGTGCCTTGCACATAAAAGCTGCTCTCCAGGGATTCCTCCCACCTTCTTACCACATAACCTGAGACACTGTCAGCACTTCTAGACTGCTGAGATTACAAACATAAGTAGCAAAAATTAATTTACTTTTGCTGAGATACCATGTGTTATTGCCCTGTCTGGAAAATCCCTTGTAAGATGCAAAACTGGGAAGCAATAGTGTTGCTATTAGCAAATTAGAACCTGAATATACTCTTCAAATTAAACAAATCTCCAGGTATTTCTGAAAGTTTCCTGTCTCCTGTTATGAAAGTGTCCTCAATCTCCTTAATGCAAGTGCCTTTACATGTTTTTTACTATGTTGTCAAAATTCCTATGAAAAGAGTTATCACTTAATTCATACTGCTGCCTAAAATTAGACCAAATTCTATGGCCCTTCTAATTTACCTTAGTAAAATGTTGAATATGCCCTGATACATGAGAACATTTCAGCTTTTTTTCCACAGTTCTTATTATCTTTCCTCTTCATTTCCTTATTTTTATTTCCCTGTTGTTCCTTCATAACACTAACAATTCCTTACTACACAATGAAACAGGTAAGTTTCAATCACTCAAGCAAAGGCACTGGAACATGTCTCAAGTTTTAGGTTTTTGAAGAAAGGATAGGGAGTTTCTTTGAACTGTACAGACAATCAGGGCATAGTTAATTTAACACTTTTTGTACAATTAAATACAAAAATCATAGCTCTACAAAACCTTCACACAGGTATTTACGAAGATTATCATAGGATTAAATTTGATTGAAGTATGATATCATATTAGATTATTTTGCTTTATAAGTCCCTAGCCATGAGCATAACTTGCCAGATAAAATTTAATATGTTTAATCTACACTGCTGAATCAGTTTATCTTCAAATTACATTAAATCTTTCCAGATCTCAGAAGATTTTTGTTATTTTTATAAGCTTTTAAAGCTTTGTCTTTTCAAAATACTTTAGACAAAATCTTTATTTATACTGTCTGGTATGAAACATTTTTTAGGTTTCTGCCTTGATTATGACCACTAAGCAGAAGAGAGAGAGATCGAGATCCCATTAGAAGTGCATAACAGAAGAAATTAAGTTATTCTTGTTTTACTCAAAGATTAAATCCAAAACTGGACTGGGGTCATGAACCTGCATTTTACATAGATACCAACATTTTGTAAGTGTTTTGATGGGAAAACCGTATATATAGAAAAAAATGTGGACAGAAAAAACCCCCAACACTTTTCTGATTATCTCCTCAGTTTTTTGATGTACATACAGAAAGTTTCTGTGTCCTTATGAGTTTTGGAAGAGGGAGTCACGACTGCATTAAACTGTCTGGGACAGCTGATGTAAAGAGATATCATGTAGGCTGGAGGAAAAAAAACCTGGGGAATCCCTGAGAAGGCATCAAGAGAAAAAGTGACCTAAATGAGATGACAGCATTTAAACATCAGCTCTGCGAAAGTATTCTCAAGTTACTTGGATGGGGCAAGATGGTTTTTGAAGGCCACTCTGGAGGATGAAGCTGTTGTTAAAACATAAGATATTGAAACTTGCCCTGGATTTTTCTTTGTTTCAAAATGAGAAAAGACTGTATGATGAGAAAAAGGCCAGAGGAGACTGAGGGAAAAGAACCAGAGGGCAGAAAAAGGACATAACTGAAGACAAAAGTGAAGGGATAAAAGCAATAATGAGGAAGGTCAAGAAACCAGAAGATGTAAGATTCCAGGAAAGGGGAAAGGTAGGGAATGTCAAGTGCAAAACATGTCAATACTGAGGAAATGAAAAAATAAAACTGGAAAGAAGGAGGGAAGGTCAAAGAAAGTCAAGGAAAGGTATTGTTGCCATCATTTGTTCCCCTTCAGAAAGGTCTGCCTGTCCCCATTTCCCTGTCTCAGACTGGCTGCTATTATGAGTGTTCAGAAGTCCACTTGAAAATCTCTTTTGTTAGCAATGTCTTCTGTGGTACTGCATTGCACATATAGCTGTGCTGTACTAAACCTGCAATATCACAGAGGTACTTAAAGTTTACATTTCTAATTGTTTTCTCTTTTCCCCTCTGCTGTAAAGCATGGATTTTTATGAGATCTACAGATGTATTGTATATCCTTCGCTCATGTTGACACTGTCCCTAACTGCTCACAGCCTCTGAATCTGGTCTTCAAACACCACCTTGTGCCTTGGAATTACAAATATATGTTAGGAGTGACAAAGAGCAGTTTAAAAAAAACCCCAAAAGCAAACATTTTAGAATTCCTGAATTCAATCTTTTCTCATCCACTGGTACACATCTTGGATGGGTAATACATTCGCTGTCATTTATTACTAGGCTCTGTTGAAATGATAAGCAGCATTTGGAATATATGATTTTGTAATTCAGTCTAAGGCTTCAGTCTAAGACACTAAATCCCGACACAGTGGTGCGAGAATTGAATGCCATAGCAACAGCTTTATGTACCTGCAATTTTTCATCATCTGCTCTCTGGTGCTTTCATGAAATCAACAACATCATTTTGGTGGTCACTTTGCTTGCTTCATCTCTGCAAACTGGAAGATAAATCCCAGTGCCTGCTCTTTATTACTGGGTCTTTTTAGCTAACTGTTGATTTAGTCCCAATTACTTATAAGTACTGTCAGATAAATTAAAGATTTCCAGGTTTATTTCATTAGGCCATTTTAATCAATTTTATTAAGGCAGTAACTTACCAAATCGACATGCTTAATTGGCCAAATAAGTTATACAGAGAGTTAAGAATAATGTCACTGTTAAACTGAAGGCCTGGATAAAATAGACCTATACTGGTGATGAACTACATACTGTGAAAGATCTTGGACCAGTTATCTACGCCTAAAGCTTCACATTTAGATATAGATTTTAACTTCCTTATTTTCCTATCACCACTTTCTTAGAAGCGGAAATGATCCAGCAAACCATCACTAGAATATGAGTAGCTTTCTCCATTTCTTCTCTACTTTAACAAAAACCTAGTCCTAGTCTCAGATTAATGCTTTTCTCTAAGACTATATTTCTTCATGCTACAGGTCAAGTGTGGCACCTGCTTGTAACAGAGAGCTGTGAGTGGCAGAGCCACTGTCAAAGAAATGGAAGTGCAATAGATCACTTCTACATTTTTCATTTAGTCCAATAGGTTGCTTAAGTTTGGTATCAGCCTAGCTTTCTAATTTGACTTCTGCATGCACAATGGAAAAACCTGGGCAGAGTCCTAACTGCCCTTTCTTGTCCTAGTTTGGCTGTATTTACACTATGCTCTGGATTTCAGGGGCTTTTGTGAGCATGAATTAAAACAACCTTATGCAATTTTTGAATTAAGGAAAAAAAAACTGCTCAAAGCAACGAGCAAGAAAGTCTCTGTGTAAAATCAGCTTAATTGGTTCTGCCTTCCACTACACCTTTTCTTTTCTGTGGGATGGTGCAGGGGCTTACAGACAAACTTTTCATGGAATCATTTTATCTTTGTCTGAACTTTTTAGCTTAAAATGAATGCTGCTTGAGTTTGACTGTTTTTCTCCTCATACAAACTACCTTTGAGGTAGTACTGGAAGTCTACAAACACTCTGACAGCAAACTCTCATAAGTCCTGTAAGTTTTTCAAATTCCTGGAAGTCTCAAATAGCATTTTGTCCAGCACAAGAAGCCAGTAAGTAAACATAATACCTACAAGCAAAAATAATGCCACTCTGTCACGTAATACTGCTGTACATTTTTAACACCTCCATCAAACAGCAAAAATCATCCGAAGTCTTGCAGGACACTTTACCATTGAGCAAGAATGCAGAATGCATGTAGAGATCATCTCCCCAGTGTAATTTGCCTTTCTTCATATGGACACTCACAATTCTAACAGGCTCTAGAACAATACTCCATCCTCCTTGTGAGTATCTGCTTTTGCTCTCTGTCTCAAGAATAGAGAATCATATATTAAAAAAGGTGGAGGAGAGTAAACTCCAGATTGTTGTACAGGTACATATTCAAATGCCGCAGTCTTTATTTAAAATTTGGAATAGAAGCAGACGTGCAATAAATACTTGCAATATTGAATATTTGTGTGCTAAGAAAAATTCTGTTTATTTTGACAATACTGCCTAGCAACAGCTAGAATTTATTTTGCTATCTTGTTTCAGTTCTACCAGAATAAACATAGTTTTATACAGGTCCTAGTTCACCAGATCTCATAAAAAATGCAAAAAATGCCCAGTGGCAGTAATTCAGGAAAAAACAAAACCTGTGGTCACCTAACTTCTGTAAGGATAGCCAAATAAATACAAAGAAGTTAATCTTTCCAAGGGACAAGAGCTAAATAACCTGCTGAATGCAGCAGTTTTATGGTAGAAAAGGAATGATTAACTATATTAAGAAGCAATATTTGAAATACACAGGGAAGGAAGAGAAGCTTTCTTGCCTCTGGCAGTGCAGAGTACCCTCTCTGGGTGCTGTGAGCCATTCATGCCAGCTGTGATTTTTCTTCTTGGTTTATGAAGGTACTTCTGAAAAGCTGAATATTTGCTTTTGGAAAACAATAAGCTGACCTAAATAGCAAGGTTTAGCAAAGTATTATGAAAATACTGCCGAGTGCTATCCAATGCTTAGAAAATTATTTTTGGTTTATTTAAGCCCTTTTTCCACTGTGGAGCTTTTAATGACATCTACTTGCAGCATAGTAGCACTTTATTCATGGAAGTAGAGAGGTAATATTACCTTTTTGTCTATTACTACTTGATATAGAGAAGCAGAGAGGGTATTGCAGTAAACAAGCCTGAGTTCATTTCTCTGTTTTTTATTTTATTTCTGTGGTCTGTTTTAAATGGATTTTTTCTTGGGCTTCTTGCTTCTACAAGCAGTAAATCAGTGCAGAGAAAAAGGCTTGAAAGGATCACAGTACCTGTTGGGCTTGAACAGCTCCATCGTATCAGTTGGCCTTTCTAGGCCAACTACACTGCAAAGAACCCACTGCTTAGGGATTTCTCCTGCTTATCCACACAAAGGTTGTTTTAAAAAACATGATGCTATTTTTCCTGCTGTGACTGAATGATCAGACCAATGCCATTCTATTCCTCCTGAAAAGCAGTACTCAACATTTTGCTGTTAATCCAGAAGTCAGACATCTATGGGTGTATACAACTGCAGGATAATTGCCTGTGTTCATATGATGGTATACACGTTCCCGCACCAAAAAGAAACCCAGAAAAACCCTTCCAGTTTTCAGCTAGCTATAAAGTGAGTGATGCAAGGTGTTGAAATTGGAAAATTCCACATTAACCCTTGGTATCAAATGTAAACTGTATTAAAATGTATTTAAGTAGGTGAGAATACAGAGACCTTTTCCTGTGCTTCTTAATAGCAAATGAAAAACACTTTGGGAGAAAGAAACTGCAAGAGATGAAATATGCAAGCATGTTAACATTTATGTGATTGAGAAAAATTCCATTCTGTATGTTTGTATGTGTAATTATTGATCTACTTTTCAGTGAACTTTGTCTTTTATTTCTGTGTATTTTTATGGCAGTAAAGAGGAGAAGCTACATCTAATTCTATCCAACCTATGCAGTTCCTATAGTGCTGAACTTCTCTTGTAATCATGCTAAAAGCTAAATCTAGAGGATGGAAATAAAAACTCTATGGAAAAGGGGTTCAAAATTCCCTAAGGACATTTATTAATCTGCTGGATCAGGAAGAACAAATAATGCAGAAAATCATCTGGCATCCCTAGTTACAGGTTGTCAGTAACACAGACCTTCCAGTCTAATTAAGGGAATAGAGAAAGCAGGCTATGCTGTACATTTCTCTCTTTAACACAGATTGTTCATATTGTTGCCAGGGCCAGAGTTCACTCCTTTTAAAATAAGAGGATGTAAATTGTAGATAATGATACAAATTGGGTTAAACACATAATGATCACAGATGGAGAGACAATAGTTTGAAAATGCAAAAGCAAATAGATTACAATTTTACCTCTGGTTGCAATTTAACATTTACTACTATAATATTAGAACTATGCACCTGTCACATGTAAATGGGGCATGAAGGGAGGCCCATTTACAAGAAAAATAATACTAAAACAATGGCCATACTGGGACATGTTAAAAACATCTCCACATCTACTTTTCTAATTGTATTTATGCTAAAATTATCTACATTCATTTGAAAGCCATAACAATATTATAATTAGATATTGATCATTACACATAATGTTTTCATCCACAGGTGCCTATTTTTTTTTCTTTTGTTAAAGTTTCACTCTGGGAAAACTTTAGAATCAAATTTATCTCTATTTTTTTTTATTACTACTGTCCCTTAATGACCTGACATCTCAATGCAGGAAAGAAGACAAGATGAGAAAAGAGTCACAAATATGAGTCTACAACACCAAAATATCAGTGAGTTCACAATTTTAGCTTCCAAAATACTTTGGCACCATTTGAAAAAGCTTGTCAAAGACACATTACCAGACTGGACATACATTTAAGCAACTATTTGCTTGGGACTTCATGACATAGCTTTCATAAACCTTGTTATGATCTAAAACAATTCAATGGCAGGAAGCAGGTAAAAAGAGGGAAAAGAAAAGGACCATGGAAAATGAAGGCATGAAGCTATAGTGAAAAGATTGAGCACAGAGAAAGGAGATCACAGAAGTCAATAAGTCAGTCAGTTCAGGGTAGAAAAAATTGTGGCAAATCTGTGAAAAAACTAATCAAATGCATAAAGCAGCAAAAGAAAGTTTCTGATTATCTAGTTGTTGCCTGTCACTCATGCTGTTTGCTCTCAGTAAACTGAAAGCTCAATTATTGTAATATATTCATTTTAGCATCTCAGTATGATTCCTTCTATTTAATCTAAAAAAACTGACTTTGAATGAATGACAGTCTCATTAACATGTTACAATCAACTGGAAAAAGGTGATGTTGAGAAATATGATTATAATTTAACAAAAGATTGTAAAAAATAAATATTAAATAGCATGAGGGCTAGCATCTCTTTTCATTCAGATGAAAAAAATCTCATGTGATTTATGTACCAATGACATAGAAAAGATCCTACATTGTTACAATAATGTAAAAATCCACAGGTAATGTCTACCTACCACTACTGGACAGTAAAAAAGTCAGTACTATTTCAGTAAATAATCACAGAAAAATAGAGATTATCTAGTCCATGACAGCTTACTTCAGATATCCCTACTTCATTTTCTTCCGTAATGAGAATTCTGGTTTGGGGCTCTTTTCCTACAGGCTGCTCACAGACGAATATGATGGTTCTTACCTTCTATTAACTGATCATACACTGCTGCAGAGGCAGTATTTGTTAGCTGCTATACACATGGCACCCTACCAGCCATTCTTAAACTCCCCTGGGGCTACATTCGTAACAAGTAGTGCGCCAGAAATTCGAATCTGGGCTGTGGTATAATAAAACTATTCTGCACATCTGATCTATCAACAATGCCTCATTTTGGGCTCTCTGACTTGACCCTTGGGGTATCTGAATATGGCTTCTGAACAACTGATTTATGTACTTTCTTGGCACTATGTTACTTAAAAAACTGTTTCACAATTTGATTTAGCTTCTCTTTTAAGCAGTTAAACTGAAGTTCTCTGAAGAGTTACAAAGCCAGTAACTTGAGCTTTGTAATTTATTAATAGTACTTAAAAAATGAAGAGTCACTGCCATACAAGAGAGATTTCTTAGGCATCTAGATGTCTTCTCTTTCAGTTCTCTCCCGAGAACCAGGCATTGTTAAAATCAGGCATTGACATTTCTCATTTTATGCTTCACTTCAGATTGAAATAGTTAATGTTAGACTTTATGGCCACAAACTTCAGTAGTTTTTATTGCTGCTCTGTGTCTTCCCGGCTTCAGAATTCTCCTGAGCTTTAATTAGGGTTGCTATGTCCCTTAGGTTTTCAACCTCTTCTAAAAAGCAGCAGGTTTTCTCACCAAACACTGCCTCAGGATTTGTCTGACTATTTAAGAGCCACTCACTTAATAAACTCTTCAATACAAAGCATGCAATAAGAAGCACAATCTGCATGAAGGAGATGCAGCTACTCATCTTTCCACAGCAGCAGTGAGACTCTTAGAACCAGAATGTTCTCTGGGCTGGGTAATTAAAAGAAAAAAATACAAGGAAAAAGAAAAAAGAGAGCACTGAAGAAGGACAAAAACTGAATACTGAAAACAACTTTATTTTTCAGTAACAGGACTAGCAAGTGGTTGAGTTATGTAAGGACAGATGAAGCATTGTTCTTTAGATTTTTTAAAATGAAAACAAAGAAAACATAAAAAGGGGCACATTAACGGCAACAATTCCCTAACACATGAAAAAATTTGTCATAAGACGTTTGAAAGCAGTGGTAAAAGGAAGAGACTGATGCCATGGGAACATAAACAATAAATAAAACAGACTGGTAGCAGAATTTTTGGCTGCAGGTAGTTGTATCAGGAAAAAAAAATACCTTGCATGGACGAACCGGACAGCTGAAAACATCACTGTAGAGGAAGCCTTTTGAAAATATGTAAGAAAACTGTCCAGGTTCTCACAGGTGCATCTGTACCTGTGAGTAGCAAGTGTGGGTCAAAAAGGAAGACTTTCAGATGACAGCTTTATTTCCCACAGTACCCCTGAAAATCTCCAGAACCTATCAAAAGTTTTCAACTACTACGTCTTACGAAGAAAACCAAACTGGGAAACTGTATGATAGCAATAAGAGCAAGTACTTGAGATTATACAAAAATGAAATGCAGGAGGAAGGAGAGTCAGGAAGAGGATCAGAGGGCTGAAACACCTCTTCTATGAAGACAGGCTAAAAGAACTGGAGTTGTACACACTGGACAAGAAAATGCTCTGCAGAGACCTCATAGCAGCCTTCCAGTACCTGAAGGGAACCTATGGGAAAGATGGAAGGGACTTTTCATAAGGGCATGTAGTGACAGGGCACGGGGAAATGAGTCTGAAAGAGGATAGGTTTAGACTAGATATTATGAAAAATTATTTGCTCTATGGGTGGTGAAGCACTGGAGCAGGTTGTCCAGAGAAGCTGTGCATGGCCCATCCCTGGAAGTGTTCAAGACGTGGCTGGATGGAGCCCTGAGCAACATGGACTAGTGAAATGTGTAAGTTCCAAGGGGGGCTGGAACTAGATGATCTTTAAGGTCCCTTCCAATCCAAATCATTCTATGATTCTATGACTCCTCAGCAATAAAAACACCAACAAGAAACAAAAACAAAAACAAAACAAACCAAAAAAACCAAACAAACAAAAAAAACCACAAAACAAACCAAAAAAACCAAAAAAACCCCCAAAAAAAACCAAAAAAAAAAACCAAAAAAGGCAAAAAAAGCCGAAAAAACAATGAACCAACCAACAAATGAGCCAAAAAAAAAAAAAAAAGGAAGAATTTGACAAATGTAAAACTGAAGAACCAACCCAGAATCTTAAAAAAGAAAAGATCTGAAAGACAATGAGATCAGAATGAGATCAGAATTTCCAACTTTTTGTACCTCTGCCTATAGAGCAGGCAGTATCCTGACACAGCTGGTGTAATAAAAAATTTCAGATACTACAAAACTGAAGGCAGAGAAGTATGCCAGCCAAGCCAGAGCTTAATTAAGGAGAACACATGTACCACCATCACAAACTTTAATAAACATTAATATTTTTTTTCTCCAACTTATTCTCAGGTTTGGCCAGAAAGAGAAAATGATAAGTATAAAAAAGCATTATTTGGTCTGTATGTAGTAACATGTACAGATACGATGAAAAGAGCAACATGGGTCTTAATAGCTTTCTGTGGAAACCTTAACACCTACCAGCTCTTGTAACTTGTTAAGGACTTGTCCTTAAAATATCTGGCTTATCTATGAAAGCATAGTGATAATATCTTCTGAAAAACGTGCCAACTCAATTTTGAAGTGGGGGATGAAATTTTAAAACTAATTAAATGTACTATTAAATTTTACTATTTAGGATGTACGTATCTAATAATTATGTATCCTTACACCTACTAAGGTGCTTGATTTTGTCTTAGTCACCATAATATTGAAAAAACAAGGCTGCAAGTAGGTCTTCTACATGTTATTTGTAACAACAACAAAAGGTAACATATCTAGTAAAATATGAATACAGCAATTTACAAAGCATACTTATTTTTGGAAAAAAACCCCAGACTTTGAAAACAATCACATCCAAGGCAAATAGACTAAATAAAGGTGGAGGTTTTTTTAATGTGTCATGTAATCTCCAACATTTCTCCTGTTCAGTCTCTGTTCTTGCAAATTTTTCACAGTTTACAATGCATTTTTTTCAGCAGCTAGCACTGCTTTGTGGTTTTGATTTTTTATCTTATAATTTATAAATATCATATTTTGAATCATGCTAAATTAAGACACATCAAAAAAAAAAAAACCAAACCTTCAATCATTAAATGTGTGAAAGTTAGTAGAGCAATTATCATTGAGGAGATGAAAAAGAGCCTGCCATGCTAAGAGTGCTACAACTGGCTCTATTTTGATTATAAAAAAAAAAAAAAACCAGGAGAATTTGAGAAAAAAAAAATCTGTGTCATGGGTCACAAAAAAATCATAGTAGATTAAGAGATATGCAATTTTCTGTTTCATACTACCCAAGATAAAGTACCATATCCAATATAATTACATATAAAACCAGCTTTTTGAGACATCCACCCTGTACATTTTGAACTAGCTTTGAAAAGGTGCATTTTTGTCTTTATGCAAAAGATGCAGCAGAGAAATTTATATGCAAATGGTCTATTCTCTGTGACTTGAGGGGGAGTAAGGACAATTTCTTTTATACTGTATTAAATTTAGCAGAATTCCACTGAAAGTCTTCTTCTCAGTTCCACTATTTAATGGTGCTTGGTACTTGACCTAGAGGTGCTATTTATTTAATCATGTGGAAATCAGAAGTTATAAATGCCTGGATGTCCCTTCACAGCCCATAGTATGACCTAGCAGTGGAGAGGTCTCTGTCATACCATAAAACTGCAGAAATGGATCAGTAGAAGAATCACACATTTATGGATGTCTTTCAATAAAGCCTGAGATTACGGATGTCAGCAGGGGACAGATAACATCTTAATATTTTGCAGCAGCATTAGAGCTGCAGCAAACGAATACAAGAGGAGTTATTTTTTCTTGTGTTTAGCTAACCATTATCCCCCTTATTTATGAAAATAAATTAATTTCTCCTGCAGTTACTGAGAATGGCAGGTTCAGGGAAAGTAGAACTGGCTGGTACTAAAGTTTAATTACTCCTGTGAAGTTTTTGAGCAGGTGTAGCTAATAATGCCTGAGCAGTGTCTTTCTCAGAAAGCTTTTGACTATATTCCCTGTGTGTGACTATATTCCCATGAGTGCCAACAGAAGGCTTATGTGGGTACAGTGGCCAGCATAGAACAAAATGTCAGATTCCCCATTGAGGGAGGTTTGGTTGTTTTTTCTTTGTTCTTGTTGGTTTTTTCCTTCTTTTTTTCTGTTGTTGGAGTTATTTTTCCCCTCTAGGTCAGAGACAAAAAACTGTGCACTGGCCTAGAACTTTGTAGGCAACAGGGAGTGGAAATCATTCCTTGAAGTACAAAAGGAAAGGGTTAGTCACTTAATTACATCTTCAAATAAAATATCCTAAAAACCTGACTTCCTGTCTTGCTCTTTTGTAGAACGCAAACAACCTGGTCTTTGGACAGGGTGTACACCTTTGTAATTGTCTAGCTCAAAAATCTTCCACAAATGTTTTTTTCTCATTAAAGCAAGATTTTTCACGTACTATGTATGAAGCATGGTAAAGAGCATTTGCAAAAACACTATAAAATTATTATATTATGAAACTACACATTCTAAGTGCATTTAAAATGTATTATTATTGTGTCAAAAATGAAACCATTTCATTATATAAGCCCTTGACATATACATTTTCTGTACCAGGAGTTGCATTACACTCTATCATTAATGTCCCATAAAGTCACTACTGCCACAGGAATATCAACAACATTTCTACACATTTAACGAAACATGTAGAATCAGATAATTAAAATGAAGTGTCAGAGGAATTAGAATAACAAATCCATGCTTGTGTTTTCTTCTGCTTGAAATAATCAAAGTTGTGATTCAACGAAATTTCAGCAGCAAAAAACACAGTAGGTGATTTACCTGATTTGAAGCTCACAGTCTGTGACACTGTTCACTGGCAAAGTGTGTTCACGGATGTGATAAGTCTCATGATACAAGGAACAGTAGCTGCCACTCCCTTATGAGGTAAAAAAATATTCTGAGAAACACTGCCTGCTTCAGAAAAGGACTTAAGAGTAGCTCTGAGCACCTGGATTGGTTTCAACTTTATTTTGGAACTGTGCTAAGCGCAGCTCCCAACTTTTAGAGGAAAAAATGTGCACAGGCAGGAAGTAAGCTATTGTGTGGCTGTGAGACTGAGATGATAATGGTTAATAACTCAATCAGCTGTTTGCAAAAACAGCAGGTGCTTTGCTGACAGTGTGCAAGCCAGCAGACCATGTGCAGAGGGGGCGATCACCAGAGGATGACCATGACAAATCAACCTTTGTTTAGGAACAAGCTGGGGTTTGAGCCAAACAAGGGAGGAGAATGATAAGAATCTGACACTGGAGGTGAGATAGTACTTGCCATCATCCCAGTGCCCTCCCTTACCCAACTGGCTCTGTTGTAAAACTCCCCCAGCCCCAGGGGATATATTTGGAACACTCAGGCACAGGCCTGAAAGTGTTCATCCCTTCTGATGGGACATAATTGGCTCAACTCCACTGAGCTGATGTGAGAGGGAGTGTCATGTCTTAGAAGGGGTCATAAGCCCCCCCAGACTCCTTTCTGAGGCCTTCCACCTCAGAGGACTGCACATGATCCACAGTGTTGCAACATTCCCTGGATGTTCCCATGTTAACCTAAACACATCAGCTTTGTGTTTTGTGGGCTTCCCCCACCCACAACAGATCAAGACTGCAACCATCACTTCAACCAATTAATATCTAAATCGCAGCAATTGAGTCTTGTGCTTGGATCCACGGGTGGTGCTGTCTTTCTACTGTTATCCTTTTCCTTCCTTCCTTCCTTCCTTCCTTCCTTCCTTCCTTCCTTCCTTCCTTCCTTCCTTCCTTCCTTCCTTCCTTCCTTCCTTCCTTCCTTCCTTCCTTCCTTCCCTTTCTTCCTTCCCTTTCTTCTCTCTCTTTCTCTCTCTTTCTCTCTCTTTCTCTCACTCTCTTTTTCTCTTTCTTTCTCTCTTTCTTCTCCTAACTTCTTCTCAAATAGTAAGAAGACTAAAAATAGTAAGCCAGACTAAAAAATTCCAGTCAATGCCTTAGTAAGTGCTTTGTTGTGTCTGGATAAATTAAAGTTGGCTAAGTTTAAGCATGCTTAGTTAAAGTTTGTGAAGTCCCTTACTTTGTCTGGATGTTGTTTTAAAATTTGCCAAGTAATTTATTCTACCTTATTATTCTAAAGTTTAAAAGTAAAAGTAAAAAAGAAAATTATTCTAAAGTAAAAAGTAAATTGTTTATTGAGAATTTCGTCATTTCTCTGATGCACCACCCAGAGTGAATCAAATGACCTTCCCATAAAAGGGGACTGTAGCATAGCAGTTGCTCACTGCATATCACACATTTGTAGGACCAGGACATAGACTGGGGCATACCTGACCTCTGGTATAGCCAATGGAAGTCTCCTACCAGCCTCATTTCTTAGGTTTTTTTTTTGTTTATTTGGGGTTTTCTTTCATATACGTTAAATTAGTTTACGCATTTCTGCAACAGAATGATAAGCAGCAAAATGAGTCACAAATTTCTTGTAAGTGACTAATATTGTTTCCTTTGCACTCATCCTTTCATTAAGCTTATAATTATGTAAAGTATTTATGGCAAGACTTGAATCAATCTCTTTCAGTTCAAATCACACTTAACATTAGCTCTGTAGACGTGTTGACAGATCATTTTCTGTAATCAGTAATGGTGATGGTTGCAATAATGTTCCAGTTTTAGTTTAAATCTAAATTAGTAGACAATTACATCTCTTACATCCAAACTCTCCAATATCACTGTTCGTATCTGAACACATACACAGGGAGGAGGAAAATACAGTGTGATATATAATTTCTGTACTTTCATGGAGTTGTAAAACAGAAGCAAATGTTGGCAGTATCTCATTTAATGAATTAGGAGTGATAAAAAAATGCCAACCAGCAAAACTGCAAAGTCTAAGATGTCAACTTTGCAGTAATTCGTTGCTTCAGCTTAAAGACAAACAGTATCTTGATATTTTAAGAGGATTTTCACCATTTTCCTTATAATCCTTAAGCCTGTCAGGAATTACAAGTACATGATCAGAGATAGCAAGGATGGAAAGAAAATATTTTGTGCTTTTTTATTATTATTTTTGTTAAAAGTCTTTTTTTTTTTTTTGTGTTGACTTATAAATTGCTGTTCTTCAGATCCTATTTAGATCAGTTTGTAATTGGGCTTTAATGATGTAGTTATTTTCACATTTCACAAGCCTTTTTTTTACCACCTACATTTTCTGTAAATGAAGAGCACAAGCAGAAGCTTAATTGTAGTTGCTTGATGAATATTTACCTCTCAGCTCAATAAATCATGATGGTTCACCTATTCCAAAGTCAATAACTATTTAATATTCCATTAAGCTGATGGGCATAAAAGAATAGTAAACCAGGTTTCTACTATAGCAATGCAATTAACGAAAACAGGGAACAATTCCCCTTTCATCTGAAATGGCAATAAAACATCCGTTATTCAAGGAGTATGATCATTACAAAACTGTGTTGAAATAAGTGAACCCTGTAAACTTGGATTTAATGCCGTTTTCTGAGTGGAAAGTTAAAAAAAAACCTGTAAAATTATAACTTTATGAGTTTAGCACCATAGTATTTCCAAAAAAATATTGTCCTCACCTGATAATAGCTCACCTAATTGGATAAAGTCCATGAGAAGATAATTCAGAGCTTTCATTGATATATTAATAGTGATTAAGCTGTCCTTTAAGGCACCCAAATTCTAGATATGCTAAGCTTTGGAATTCCTTAATTTATAACACTTGGATATTCCCATGGTGGAGTGAGGCAGATTAACTCCATCCTACTTCTTTTTAAAGAGATTTGAAAAGACAGGGAAGGAATAAGTTCTTCAAAGAAGAATGATTCCAAACAAAATAATACGCTACTTAATAAGAAAAAATTAAAAATGTTCTCATCTTTGCACAATCTGAATTTATCTGACACCACCTCAAGATTTGGCATGCTGCATAGTTCTCAATAATGGTAGGTTTTTTTGCTTGTTTTTATTTTTTGGTTGGTTTGTTTGTTGTTTTTTTTTTGTTGTTGTTGTTTTGGGGTTTTGGTTTGTTTCTTTGTTTTTGTTTGTTTGTTTGTTTTAAGCAAAGCCTGTAAAATAAATGTTTAGACTTAAATTTCTTGAGTTAAAGTCATGGGTAGACCTTGACTGACTGCCACACATCCACACACATCCATTCAGCTGCTCTTACATGTTGTCCTCAACAGGACATGGGAAAAAAATATCATGGAAACCCTCATGGATTGAGACCAAAAAATCACAGAATCATGGAGTATGTTGAGTTGGAAGGGACCCACAAGGATCATTGAGTCCAACTCCTGGCCCTGCCTAGCACCATCCCCAAGAATCACACAATGTGCCTGAGAGCACTGTCTAAACACTTCTTGAGCTCTGTCAGAGTTGGTGCCGTGACCAACTTTCCTGGAGAGCCTGTTCCAGTGCCCAAACACCCTCTGGGTGAAGAATCTTTTTCTGAATTCCAGGTTAAACCTCCCCTGACACAAACTCAGGCCATTGCCTCACATCCTGTTATTGGTGATCACAGAGAACAATGTCTGCCTGTCCGATTCCCCTCATGAGGAAGTCGCAGACTCCTCCAGGCTCAACAGACCAAGCGACCTCAGCCACTCCTCAAACAGATTCTCTTCATGAAGAAAGCATTTTATGCAGACCCTGGTCTGAGAGGCCTGCTCTTCAAGGTCCTTTAACATCCTCATTGCCCTCCTTTGGATGCTCCCTAGGAGCTTAATGCCTTTCTCGTATTGTGGCACCCAAAAGTGCCCCCAGCACTCAAGCTGAGGCTGCCCCAGAGCAGAGCAGAGCAGGACAATCCCCTCCCTTGCCCAGCTGCAATGCTGCGCCTGATGCCCCCCAGGACAGGGTTGGCCCTCCTGGCTGCCAGGGCACTGCTGGCTCATGTCCAACTTGCAGAGTCATCAACACCCCAGGTCCCTTTCCATGGCACTGCTTTCCAGCCTCTCATTGCCCAGTCTGTCTGTACATCCAGGATTGTCCCATATGACATGCAGAATCCTGCATTTGTTCTTGTTAAACTTCATAGGGCTGGTGATCGCCCAGCCCTCTGATTTGTCAAGGTCTCTCTGCAGGGAGTCAACAGCTCCTCCCAATTTTGTATCATCTGTAAACTTGCTCAGAATCCCTTGAGTTCTGCATCCAAATAATTTATGAATATGTTGGAGAGCACAGGGCCGAAGATGGAGCCCCAGTGGAATCCCACTATTGTCAGGTCACCAGCTGATGTCACCCCATTCCTTAGAACCCTTTGTGCCTGACCTGTAAGCCAGATGTTCACCCATCACATGACGTGTTTATCCAGCTGTGTGATAGACATCGTGTCCAGAAGGATCCTGTGAGAGACGGTATCGAAAGCTGCCCCGCATCCAGCTGTGTGATGGACATCGTGTCCAGAAGGATCCTGTGAGAGACGGTATCGAAAGCTGCCCCGCCGGGCTCTCTGCCAGGCCGCAGGGCCATCCCTGCCGGCTCTCTCCTGCCCCGTCCCTGCTCCCGCTGTCCCCTCGGGGCTCGCAGGGCTGTTTCTCGCTCGCTTCCCCTGGCTCAGCCCTGGCTGCCGGGCAGCGTTTTGCCCTCCCTTGCCCAGGCTTTCCCCGGGGCTGAGGGGCTCAGCCGTGCCCTGCGCTGGGGCCGCTGCAGCCGCCGGCACCGCCTGGGGCCGGCCCGGGCAGCGCCGGCACAGCCCCGGCCCTGCCGCCACCGCCGGGGCACCTCGGCCCAATGCGCACAACTTTCAACTATTTATGAAGTAGGAGAATATAAAGGTGTTACACCACCATATTTGTTTTTCAACTATGTACTCCGTAATTTAGTTTTGTTCACTTTACTTCGAGCAGCAATAACATCATAGATACATAGAAATGAGTGTGAAACACTTTGGCAAAGAGCCTGGCTGCATAAGGCTTTAGGCCTACAGTACCATTAGAAGATAGAGGTTTGTTGCAAGTCCAAGAATTTTTGTGGATTCAAAGGCTAAATTACTGCAAATATTGCACAATATATTGTGCAGTAACATTGCACAAAATATTGCAGTAATTCTTTAATTACTGAATTATTGCACACAGTAATGTGCAGCCTAGATATGCTTCTAGACCATCTTTTAGAATATATTTCACACACGCACACATAAAAAACCCACACACACCCGCACATACACCCCAATGATGGGCTGTGAAACACATGAAAAGGGTAAGACTGAAGCTGCTGCATGGTAGGAAAACATGATACTTCTCCAGTTTATGTACCTCTTGTTTTCACTGGGATAAAAGCATTTCCAGTCCCATTGATTTATTTTATTAGAGAAGTATCCACTATGGCCAGTCTCAGATCACTTCTCTCATAATAGTTCTGGAATCTCTAAAGAAAAGTAAAAGTAAGTGTTGTAGCCAGTGCATTGAGTAACAGAACACTCTTGCCAATGCAGGTGTTATTGAAGTAATCAATAATTAAATGACGATAAAACCACTGATTCCTAAACCAGAAAAAAACATAAAAGCTGTAAAATTGTAAAAAGCGGGGTGGGTGGGGGGGTGAGTGTGAGGTAACTTAATGAAACCATTGTAACAGAATTAACATAAATTAATTATTAAAAAATAATAGTTAAAAAAAAAAAAAAAACAAACCAAAAAATCCAAAAATCCAGGCTTTCCCAAAGACTTCTAGAGTGACAAAGGAGAGTGGAAGAGTAGCACCTGCTCATACCAAGCAATAAGGGCAAGGGGACAGAGGTGGAGCCTGGGAACGCATCAATATGGACACATCTATGCCAAATGTCCAGGAGGAGACACTTGTGGCTCTGACTGGGCTTCCAGCAGGCAGTCTGTGAGTGCTCTGATGCAGGGGTAGTTGAAGTGCAAACTGCAGGCAGGGATTACTAAAATAATTTGAATCCTATTTAAGAGGAAATAGAAACCACATAAATTGCAGTTGTTTCCCACTATCTCTGAGTTTAAATCTATTCCCTGTGTGATTCATCAGACCCAATTAAGCAGATTTAAGGGCTTCTCAATCAAATACAAAAGACTTTCCAAGTACCTCAAGTATATTTTTTAGTGTACAATAATTTCATGGCAATCCCACTGACAATAAAACTAGCAGGGGTGTAATTAATTTTAATCCCTATAAATTAACATTTTCATATTGAAATATATGTTCTAATGAATGCCTCGTTATTAATTCCACAGATTACTATAACATTACTGTTATTCTTCCCTTACTTTATTTAGCCATGTATGTTTAAGTTTTGCCTGCCTGAGTTTCAATTTCTCATATAGGTCCCGATCTCAGCTAAGAAGCCATTTAAAGAAATGTAGATTCGTCCTGTTGTTATTGAACTCTTGGTATTTGTTACCTCCCTAAGAGATTTTTATTATTCTCTGTTCCAGCTGCAAGCTGTTTGAAATTAAACAATATAAAAGCTTGTCTGACTCTCAGCAATACCTTTATTCCCAAGGCGAAGCCTGATCTTTTAAAGCCTCAGAAATTAAAAAAAAAAACCAACACACATTGTTCTCAGTTTAATTTTCACTGGGCAGCCACACAGAATGGCTGGACTGGGTAAGCTTTAAAATGGGAAGGTTATGGTGGTATCATGTGCCTTCCTATACAGTAACATCTGCTCTACCTGCGAGTGATTCTCTCAGTGTGAGAAGCACACCGTGAGCACGGTAAAGATCCCATCTGCAACGGTGTGCTGTCCCCTGAGCTCCTTCTGTGTATTGTACACAGGCTTCCCTTTCATGCTCGTAAGAAAGCTTGCTGGTTTAGAGCAGCACTGCCGGTGCTGCACGGAGTCCGAGTCCCGTACCATTTCTGTCCTGAATATAGAGCTCAGAGGCAGCTGGATGCCCTCTTTTATTTATCAGCTCTTCAGCACTGCTCATTGAAGTACCATTCTTGATCCACACAGAGACAGTAGGTGCAGTCACCAAGGCCTGCTAATTCTGTCAACACATGCTGGTTTCTTCCTGGCTGTGCCTCTTTGTTTATCAAATAATCATTTTCAGTAATAAGGGAGCAGAGTGTAAACATGCTCTTCACTAATTTGCTATATTTAAGCATCTGATTCTTTAGTGTTGTGAACAGGAAGCACTGATGAGCTTTGTGACTGCACAGTTTGGTTCCAATTAAATTTTTAATGAAACAAAAGTCAAGACCAACTGTGAGTTGTGACAGAATTTTGATTTCAGTGGTGCCCTCTTATGTCCCTAATTTAGCCAGGTTTACCCCACTGAATATAAATATTGATAGTTGACAGTCAGAAGAGACAAAGCAGGGCATGGAGTGTGCCAGGCAGTTTCCTTTTCTGAGTTGTCACTTTATTTTTTTATTATTTTTAGGGTCTGTTGACAGATTGGCAATGAAGCCTATCTTGAATTTTCAAGCTCATTCAAATCTGCTTTCAGAATGGGTGTCCCAGGGTGATTCTAAGGCAAAGGAAGCAAAGTGTGTGCTTGCACCATTGAGCACACTGTGTTAAGCTGATAGAAAATGTTTGAAGCTATTTGACTTCTCTGTCGGAGCCCACAAAACTCTGCTGCTTCCTGCCACTAATAAATGCCGTGGAGGCTGGTTGCTCTCAAAGCTCCCAGTAAGATCCACTGGTGCTGTTTTTACAGGAGCACAGCAGAAGGGAGAAAAGCTAATTTAAGAAACATTTGCAACAGTGAAACAGTGCTCAAAGCCGTGGTATTAATGACAGTAGTCAGTAGCAGCAGCTGGCTGCCTGAATTTAAATGGCAATCTGCTTGTCAGTAGCAGCTTAAAAACTATGCAGATATTGGACTGCACCGTCTCTTGTGTAAACCTACCCAACAGGTTGCATGATTTGATTTGACCCTTGGATACTGAACTCTGTAACAAAGCAGGTTAGACAAAAGAAAAATAAATTGCTTTATCTCTGAGTCTTGCTTTCTTCAGCATTCATTCAGTGATAATTTTCCTACTCCCCCCAAAAAAAAAAAAGAAAAAAGAAGAAGGAAAAAAAACCCAAAACTTCCCAAGTTTTATACTGATGCAGAACTGCCAATAAATAATTTTGCTAGTAGAGGACATAGTCCCCAGTTAGAATAAACTGATTCAGTTCTTGTGACTACAGCAACATTGCACCACAGGTGTCAGGTGTGGTTGGGGCTGCACATTCCTGACATCAAGCTACTAAATAAGTAACAGCAAGAATATCAGAAGTACAGCATCTGCCTTTAGGTCAAAGCATCCAATCTTTTTCCTTAAGTTTTGGTGAGAAAAAAGGGTAACTTACTCTTGAAATTTAAATACCTATTTAGGAGAATAAACACAAAATTTGGGAAAAATACGTTGCCTGGAATCCACAATTCAACATCTGAATAAGTTACATGGAGTTCTGAAGATGATGGACCTCAAAACTACCCTTAAACTTGGGAGGTTAATTTAGTCATTTTAGTGAGGCCTTTAAGTTCATCCTCCTACATTCTAGGAATGGAAGCCAGCAACTGAAGGACCAGATTGCAGAGGAGGAGACATATAAAATCTCTGTCTATAAAAGCTTCATTTAGTTTTTCACAGCATCTTTTCCTCACCATCCACCAAAATAAGACAACAGTCTGACCCTTATGGATTTATTTAGGTGGCAGATTTACATGATGGAATATTATAGTTGTCAAAAAGGATTTACTGGTATCCTTTTTCTGCTGCTCCTGATCGTGCTGGTGTATCTGTATGCCTGTATGTGCTGGTATAATGTGTTACAATTGCAATATATTTTAGATTATTAATTGCTGCAAAAGTAGGTATGGTTCCTGAAAGTAGGGGGTTTTTTAATGTTTTTCAGATATTTTATTTGAAACCCATAATCCATGCCTTTGGAGACTACTCCAAAAATACTGCTGCTGTGATAATTTCTCTCACAGCAATCGCTACCTGATTTCACTTTACCATGCCTACCTCTTTCTTCAAGTTTCACACTAAGTATTGTTTCTTAATTCTTGGAGTTAGCACTTTGTTAAGACAATATGTCATGTTTTCTTGCAGCCATTACGTACACATGCACTCTTCTTGCAAAATGTTCCCTCACAAGTTAGTCACCCATTTCTCTTACAGTATTTTCAGTATTTTATTTTATTTTTTTTTCTTTTCCTGGCTTGGATCTTCCAACAGATTCAGGCAAACATGGTGCCTGTTGTGTTATTTCTCATTTAGCTGTCTCAGCTTGTACAAAGCCTAGGTGCTCTTTCATACACAATTTCTTTCAGGAAGATCAAATAGAGACAAAGAAACTGAACTGCATATATGAGCATGATAGAATCAAGACAATGGATATTTAAAAACCTCTAGAGAATATATGATGGCTATGAATGCTAGATTACCTTTTTTTTTCCTGTACCATACTAAAAAATAGTGTTTTGATTTTTACATGTACTCTTCCAACTGGGACTTTTTCGGCTATTACTGGGACTATTACTTTCCAAGAGCTATCTGTATTAAATATATTTGAGGCCTCCTGCATAAGAGGATGTTGATTCTTTGAAGATGTACCTGAAAGAAACAAAATGAAAGACAAATGTCTTTACCTCTCCATGTAATACAATGGTCAGCCAAATTTCATCTCAGGTTGTTCATAAGAACATCTTTCTATTCCTCAGCTTGTGGTTCCAAGCCCTGTCCTTCCAGGCATTGTGATTCCATGAATTTCTAATTTCTATTTTCTGTCTTTGTATTATTTTTTAACCATGGCCATTTTGTGAGACTCACCTGTTGCATCTTGTATTTTTTCATCAAAACACTTAAGAAATATGTTAGTAAAACTGAACTTAACCCTGATAGTGCAAAAGCATGATGCTCTTGCTTGCCTGGAAATATCTTTTAGTTTTTCTCCCATGATAGCAGTCTTGGGCACAGCAGTGCATTAACTTTTCAAGTAACACTTCAGTTATTACCCTGTTGCAGCTTTAGCTGAAATCTGGAGTCACCATCCCCAAAAGAAGATGTTTTTGTTTATGCTGTCATACTCCCAGGCATTGGCAAGGTAGACACTGCTTCTGTGGTTGTCTCCCTCTTATAGAGGAAAATAGATTTTAAAATTATTCCTAGTTGGTTTCTACGGAATTTTGAGCTTCATGAACCCACATAAAATTCCTGTTTACTCTACTGCACATTTTTATTTGTCTCTTTCATTACATTTTAAAACACACTCCTAGAATCTATTACCTGGGTACCACTGTAAACATATACTTTATTAGACTTAGTTTTCTGAAACAAAAATATTTGCAGTTGTCTCTTCAAGGTGTGCATATTATTCTTAAGTCTCCAGTAAATTTCTGTAACTCTAAATGGTTCTAAGATCAATTTTTTGTTGCTGTTTTTTTTCAGTGGGTCACTATGGTGTCTTGAAGTTATTTAAGAACCCATTTGTTTTGCCATGCTTTTCATTTTTCTAGCTGCCATTAATAAAGTACCCTGAAAATAAGAGCTTTCATACCTGAATCCAAATCCTTATATATGTTATTGCTTGGTGCTGTGAAAAGACTGGGAAAAAAAAACCAAAAAAAAACAACAGAAGTGACATCAGCTATAGCTTTCCAGTCCTCCCAAGAAAGGAAAAGGAGAGACAGACTCTTATTTCTGCAGCCAGAAGACATGTGCTACAATATGTTTTCCTTTAGCAGTAGGAGAAAACTAGAAATTTCTATTCAGTAAACAAGTGGGAAGAGATAAAACACATATCATGTCATGGAATACTTTATTCCATAAATATACTGTGTCTTTAAGTTAGCCACAATAGAAATGTCCCTGCTTAGGCAGACATATAAAACTTAAATCCCTGAGTAGAGGTCCAGTCATTCACTCAATCATGCAACTCTGTAGTCTCATAAATTAGTTGAGGATTGTACACACTTTAGGTTGCATAGCATTTGGGGAAGCCAGCATCTTTCTTTTGTAGTGATATTAGTTCTCCCAGCTCTAGAGAGTCAGATTATTTCATGATTATTCTCTGATCACAAGAATTCTCTGTTCTTTTATTTGTGTTATGACAGTTTTCAGAAGGAGGAATGAGAGGAGCAAACTAAAAATTAGTCTGGAATAGAATCTGGAAGCCCTGTAGCATCCTTATTTAAAGCATGACTGCTGTATTTAAACGGTACATTCTAAGGACTCTAAGCCTGTCCTGTTGGAGCCAGTGCAGCCAGCAAACTGCCCTTGTATAGATACAGGGTAGAAGAACAGAACAACCTCTGTAGTCCAACTTCCACAGGCAAGTGCAAGTGGCACTTGGAAGGTATTTTGTCCAGGATGAATTTGAAAAATATCTGAGTTAAAAGATGAGTCAGGAGGCATCTTTTTGCAGGATCTACCTAAACCACACAAACAATCTTCCCAATTAAGGTGCTTACCTAACCTAAGACATTTGACTGCCTCACAGACAGGTTGCTAAACCTCTGTGATCTGCAGCCTGACACATCAAGGCAAAACAAATGATTTTTCTCTCTCTTAATATATCTAGATGAAAACTGTCCTGCTACAGGAACTGATGCAGTAGGGGCTATGCCTGCCTTAATAGCAAGGACATGCATCACAGAAGCAGAATGGATGGTACCAATTGTAAGGCTGCAGCCACCTGATGGATTTTAGTCTACTGCTTCAATTCTGCTACAGTTATTACTGTTACCCTAAGCCTGTTTCTGGAACGGAAAGGGAAAGGGAAAGGGAAAGGGAAAGGGAAAGGGAAAGGGAAAGGGAAAGGGAAAGGGAAAGGGAAGGAGCCAGTGAAAATGTGGTGTTCTTTTTCTCTTTGCATTCAAATTGCTGTTCTTTTACACAAAGTTGAAGAATTTCTACCTGTCTGATTGCCATACACAGAAAGTGGTTGATGTAATAATCTAAGATTGTGGCCTCTCTTGGTAACTTCAGGAACAGCTGTTGAAAACTAAAATCACATCAGCTTGAGTGTCTAGAACACAAGAATGAAAAATAATTTGCACCTGGCTCAAATCAAGGCAGATTGCAGTCTTGGTGACCTTGGGCAAGTTATTCAAGCTCCATGTTTGCCTTCCTGATCAGCTGTGAAATTAAGTCAAAGCAGAACTTCACTGGAATACAGATGCTGCTTCATACTTGATTTTTTCCTCTGGAAAATAAATTATAGAAGAAAATATAATAATTAATTAATAAGTAGCAGTCAACACATAGTAATTATGTGGCCATATCCATTATGACTGTACATAAACAAAATCAATTTTCATTAGGGGATATTAATGTTATCAAGTACGGCTAGAAAGACTGCGGCAGTTACCAAAAAAGCTTTCCTTTAATGAAGCACAGCCATTCTTTCATTACCTAGTATTGTGTATCATTTTAAACCAATCAAATCTTGCTATAAAATGGATGTATATTTTAAGTTAAGCCCAAATTGAAAATGCATTTCAGTACTGTTTGATATATTTATGCACAGGATAGTTTTATCTTCATAAAAGTGAAAGTTTTATGAGCAGTGAACATAGTCAGATTCAGTTGCAGTTTAAACTGGTGTAAATACATCTATTCTACCAAGACTGGTGAAGCTGGCTGTAGCACCAGGATCATTTCAGTGACTTTTGGGACATTAATTATTGCAGAGGGTTTGGGTGGTTTTTTGGCTTTTTTTTTCCTATTTTGAACTGGAGAAGAATGTGAGGTAAAGTTTTGTTTCCAGGATGATTCATGATTTTCAAACAAGAATGATTGATAGAAATGCATTTTCCCGTGTCCATAAATACAACAACAGATCAAACAAGAAAACTTTTCCTCAGTCTGAAGTGCCTCTGCTTTTTTATTGAGACAGTAGGAAGAGGGCTAGAAAATTGCAAAGAGCTTTGGTATCCATATTAATTTGTAATGGGATCTATATTGTTGTGTATTGAAAATTTATTGTCATGTATTTGAAATCTGGAAATCTGTGGCAAAAAGCTACAGGAAGATGTTTAAGTGTGCTGTAGTTGTTATTTTAGAAATACAAGGAGCAAGGAAATGAATAATCAATGTACAATTCACCTTGGAAAAAAAAAAATTATGTACTATTAAATCACTCTTCTTGTTCTCACATAGAGGGGTCCAAAATTACAGTTCATCATGCTAATCAAGATATTTCAGAAAGAGCCATGACCTCTGATATTCCGGTCCTTGCTGATAGAACTTAAAGGAATCTGTTTTTACTGTGTGTTTCAAGACAATCACATAGAGATTATCTTTTCTATTTACACTACATAATGCAACCAATATAATGATTAAAACCTATTAAATTGTATTGTCTTATTATGCAAACTCTACTCTTCCATTTCTCTACTGTGTTTTGTTTTCCTAACAGATTTTTTTCCTAAATCCATGGATTGATTGTCTCTAGCTGCGATTCAATTGCTGGAGCTATAAAATAGGATGGAAAATGTCTGATTACTAAGCTTCTAGACAAAAGCTTGGCATTGCAGAGCTCAAACTGTATTATTACCTCTTGTTAATACTGCTTATTTATTTCATTGTAATTCTACAGCAGGACTGGACAAAAGAATGCAACAAGTAATCTACTTAATCCTAAATCTAGGAACAGAAGAGAGTATGCATTTGAAATGTGCACCAGTTGGCCTGCTATTCAATCAACTTGATACTAAATTGGGTATCATAGATGCAGAGGATTGCACTTGTCTACAATTTTTCAGTCATCTTACACCTTGCCATTGTTCTGCCTTCCATAGAATCTGGGCGGAAGACAAGCATCAAAACTTCAGCTGTGTTTAAAAACTAACTAACTAAATAAATATAGACATGGGGTGCTAAAAATGCAGTGTTGAATCTATTTAATATATTTCACACTGCCGCAGATGAGAATTAAGTATCAAAATTAATTTGATAACCATATTATTTATATAATATGAGCCATATTTATGTGGTACTGGCAGTTGAGCAACTAAGTGCTAGGACTTTTTTTATAATTTTGCATCAGAAGAGAGATTTGGAGGACTGTATCTGGACCCTTCTGGATTCTTCAGTGGCTATATTTTTGTGGTTACATCTCAGGCCTTTTAGAAGTGAATATAATTAATAGAATTAATTTCCTTCCCTTTTTTCAAATCCTCTGTTTTTCTCCTTGCTTTGACTTGGTCAGTCAGTTCTGATGTCAGAGACTTTGGGACTAGACATTGCCAAACATATTAATAGGATCTGCTTTTCACAAAGAAAGTTCACTGTCTTTCAGGTAATGATGTTCTTCAAAATGTTGATGGAAATAATTCTTATTTCTGCAAAAATATCACTAGAAACCTTTCTGTGTTCAGAACTGAGAACTGTTTAGAGGTATATCAATTCAGGTTGGAGGGAAATTATGAAAATACAAGTGCTAACTCAGAATAACAAAACTGGGCTTTTGTGAGCTCATAAAAATATCCCAAAACACCAGTTGTCTTAGAGCAATACCTGTGTGGAAAATTTCCCCCCCTAAAAACAATGAGCCAAACCCACAAAAGCTACCCAGAAAATGTACAAACCTTCAGTAAAGTCAGATTTTTGCTATCAGTAAATGAATGGTAAGCAAGTATATTTTGCTAGAATGATGAGCAGCCACACAGGATCTGTTCTGCAGCTGATGGTGAGCCAAAGTGTTTTTCAGACTGAATGTGAGCAATGCTGGCACATGGAGATGCCTCTGAAAGTAGTGCAATATAAAGGCGAATATGAATAGGGTAATGGATGTGGGCCAGAAGTCTTGACTTTGAGAGAGTGAATTAGTGACAGTGCAGCAAAACAGTGAAATGGAAGCAGTCAAACTATCCAGGTTAAATAACACAGGAATTATTTCCTGGGTATAAATATCAAGATTAATATCTAATTTAGTATATCATTTGAGATATTCTACAAATCCCTTTATTAGAATAAGACTTTTAGACAGGAGATAAATTTCTTTTAAAAAATTACCTATATTATTCAGACATAGGAAAAGTATTTTTACAGGCACTTTGCATGTAGAAATTTCCAGGATTCAATGCTTGTTTAGTATTCAGTTCATTGCACCAGTGCCTCTAAATTTGGTACACAGGATAATACTCATTTCTTAAATGAGTCAGGCTCTAGTGAAATTGAAAAGAGCTACATGCATGCATTTGCATCCAGAATGTAACAGATAATTTGGAGATGCAAGAATAGCTTTGCTGTGTTCAATATCACACAAAATTGGAAAGCTATTTTTCTTTTCTTATACTTTATGACCAGCTACCATATTTTTCTGCAAGAAAATCTGGAAGGAGTCTATACTATCACATCCATTTATATATATATATATATATATAAGCTTCTAGCAAGAGCTGTTTTGCAGCAATATAGGTCATGCTTATGGTCAAATTAGAGGAGACAATAAAAAACATAGCTTAGATCTGCCACATCATGGTGAGCTTAATCTGGACTTTAGTGCACATATAGAATTAATTCTCCCTACTCACAAACAATTTTTAATAAAGAAAGCGTAAACAAGACAGGGAATTAGGAGGCTACAATTCAATGCCTACATTTTTGGATGTCTACTGCTACTTCTACTACTTCACCTGGACAAAACTGTTGATGCACCTGGCTTTCCTGCCATTTCACAAGCTCTTCTGCAAACATGTAAATTTTTTATTCCTTTTTTCTTTCACTAGCTGGTCCCACAACACTCCCACAGTAATTCCACTCTATACCAACAAACAAACAAAATCAGACAGAGGCAACAACCAAATGCAGTTTCCAAATATCCTAGATCCTGTCTGCAAGATACTTCATATCAACTGAATTTTTTTGTCATCTTACTCTTCCTGCTGCATCCTGTCTGTGAGCTGAGGCATAACAACTTCAGGAGCATGGGTAAGACACATTTATAAGGCAACATCAAATCAGCACATCAACTGAAGAAACTAGATTCAAAAGACAGGAATTGTGCCTTCTTGTTAATACTGCTTATTTATTTCATTGTTATTATTATATATATTATTTATTATATGTGTTATTCTATAGGTCATCTGAGACATACCAGCTTTGACAGGTGCTTTCCTAGAGATGTTACTTCAAATAATCCTTTTGAATGTGGACAGAAATATAAATCTAGTAATGAAAAGAAAATGGATGAAATATTGGCTTTCAAGGGGAGCAGAATCTGGATTCACATTTGGTTTTGGATATAGGTATCAGTATATTTCTAATATTCTAGTTTTTCATAAAGGAAATAAAAGCACAAGATTAAGAATGCAAGTTTACAACGCATAAATAGTATGAGAATAATATTTGAATTTTTAAAAAAAAGTGGAATAGTATGCACATTCGAACAGTGGGAAATACTGTTTTACTTAAAACCAGTGTAATTCAAGAATAAAATACTTCAATTAATTATTTTCCTTAAGAACAATGTAATTCATGCCCTTTAAAATGACAGCAGTTTTATTGAGCTGCATAGAAATACCTGTAAGGAACCCCTCTAATGATGGTGTGGAGGGAGTTACTTGCTCCTAACAAAGTAACTCAACTTTTTTAAAATATTTTTTTTACTCCACTACCACTTATGTTTAGAAAATAACAAAGTTATGCTCGATGTTAATTTCTAGTGTTATTTCTTTTATTGCTAAAGTATAGAGAAGTATTGAAATCATTACGGTTAAATAATCTTTTCTTTAACTCATTGTCAGGCTCCAATATTTACTAAATGAAGATATTTTTAAAGGACTTTTTACCATTCCTTTCCTTAGCATTTTTCCTTTTGTCTAAGATTTCTTTTTCATTCTCTTCTCTTCTCTTCTCTTCTCTTCTCTTCTCTTCTCTTCTCTTCTCTTCTCTTCTCTTTTTCCTTAAATGATAAATTACAAGTGTTCTCAAGTTAGAACTGGTGCATAACACAAAATGTGAGTTTAAAATTGTAGAGATAATGCAAAAACAAAAACAATGTATGAAGTAAGCCTATTACTTTGTAACTCACAATAGAGTGTGTTTTATTGCTTATATCACTACTAATTTTATAAATAAATATGCAATATTTTAAAAATGTTGTTTCCATTTTCAAGATGAATGCAATTGCAAAAGTACTAATATGACTGATAAAACTTAAATGTTTTGTCTAGGCTGTTCATCTAAGCTCCTCCTATAAACAAAACCAGTCATTTACAGAGTACATATCTTCCTATTTCCACTGATTACAAAGATGCCAAAGCAGAGTAAAATAATTTTAGCTTGAAAGTCTAAAACTCATTGAAAAGTGCCTTTTTTTTAATTAAAGTTCTTGACATGTTTTTAAAATATGCTAAATTTACAAATACCTTATAGCTCTAGTGAAGCTCAAATAAGCAAAGGATATAAGAAATGCTTATGACTTTAAATGCACACAAGTGTACACACACACACACACAAAAGACAGATAAATATATATATGCATACAAGACACTGGCACATTACACTTTCCATACTGAAGATGTGTTTAGAAAAGTTCACCAAGGTTTATTTTTAATATACTGAGAAAGTCTGTATAATTGTATATATACTTAAACTGAAGGAGGGGGGGATGCTATGTTTAATGATCCTGGGAAGAATCCTTAGCTTAAGTTTGACTGGGTAAAAGAAGATGCGATTAAGTTTTTGACCTTGAGCTAGTTTGGGGCTAAAAAAAAAAGAAAGAGAGAGAAAAAAGATGAGAGATTAAAGAACTTAGTAAAAACTATACTTCTGAAAATTCCTCCAGTTCTTAACTTTAGCGTCAATAAAATGCTACCTACATGTTTGAAATTTGCTAGGAGAAAAAAACCTCAACTTTCACACAAGAAAATTGGACACTTTCTTTCTCTCTCTTATTTCAAAGATGAAGAGTCTGAGAAATAATTCATAAATCTTCCTCTTAACTCCAGTTCTTCAGTTGTATTGATCTTCCCTGCCCTTAGGTCTTTCTTGGTGAGCAAACAACAGACACTTGACTTCCTGTCTCTACACTTCCCCCTATGAGCTTGTTTTGAATCCCCAATGGACTCAGACCTCCTATTGACTTCAGATAGGAAATCTTCTTATAAATGACTTTACAGCTGCCCCCTAAAAGAGCTTCTGCTGGGTGACTCTCTGCCACACCACTAACCTGCCTAATTATATGCCTTAGCCTCTCCTTTTACTGTCTGACAAGTGCACTGTCCATGAAAGTCAGGATAAAATTGTCTATAATCGTTCTTTCAAATGAAGTATTGCCTTCTATTGTAGATTTCCCTTCACAAAACATTTTTATAGTAAAATCCTAATCGTTTGCAACCTGCAAATTATTTTGTACATGCACTGACGTCCCATTAGGACCCTTGACCCCTATATCGCCTAATGCAGAAGACAAACCTGGGTCTATTTGTTGCTGTTATTTAGAAATTTTCATTAAGAAAAAAATTAGAGTTAACAGTTTTATATATATATATATTTACACAAATACATAAACAAGTCAGCCTACAGTAAACTGGCTCTGACACTGACTAACAGTATCTGATTATCAAGAAATGATGAAAAAATCATGTCCTGCATGGATGCAACATAGTATCTTGCATTTGCTAATTCTGCACATGAAATTTGCTTCTAAAGACTACCTTACTGATGCTAATGAATACCAATCAATGAGTTTTGAGTTCCAGTTTTAGCTTGTCAATGCATCAAGTTTCCTGCTCCATGCTTTAGATCTTTCCAAGGGGTAACTGTTTCCTCTTTTTGACTTTACTAATTGATAAACAAATCACGATGAGTTTTTGATGAGAAAACTCTTTCCTGTGTCTTTCTTCCATGCTAGTTTTTAATTTATTGGCCCAGTGTCTCATAAAACATATAGCTTGTGCTATGGCAACAAGGTAATCATAGAATGGTTTGTGTTGGAAAGGACCTGAAGGATCATAGGCCATGGGCAGGGGCACCTTCTTCCACTGGATCAGGGTTCCCAGGACCCCCAGCTTGGCCTTGAATGCTTTCAAGGGCAAAATCTGGTTCCTAGCAATAATAAAAAAATCATCTTAGGCATCATGTAATCAAGCAGCAGACTAGCAGGTGGCAAAACCAAACCAGATGATATGAGGTGTGCTTAAAACACTCTCTTTCTACCTATTTTATCTAGGAGAATTTTGAGTTAACAAGAATTAAAACATTTTGTAAGATTGAAGGAACAGTGACTGACAGTTGAACAAGCACATAAAAAGTTGAGTACAGGAAAAATTACTTTCCAATTTTTATTTTTTCTTCTTTTCTGGATAAGTTTTGAACCCTTTCTTAAGTAGTAGATATGACAGCTGGAACACATAAACTAATACAGGGAATTGGATGGAGAAAGGCATTTAGCTGCTTCTGTCACACTCCCTTTTAGGTCAAAACTTTCTTGAAAGTCATGTATTTAAAGAAGATAAATAGATTACTTTCCCAGTATAGAATAAGGATTATTGAATGAGGCTTTCCTTAGAAGTCCCTGATCATACTTAAATTCATTCATGTCATGAGATCACAGATGGCTGCAGGCCATTTTGGCACTATTATATTTCTTTTCTTTCTTCAAATTTACGATCATCTTTAAAAACTTCATCAAGTGGGAGGGAAATTAATCAAGTCACAGAACAGTGTTTCTGGGAAGTTCTCATAGACTCTCTGTAGAAAGTCTTATACACTTAGTCCAGCAGCTCTGGGAGATTTTTTTAGTAAGTGTTGAGATCAGATTACCCAGTAGGAAATTGTAACTTCCTTCAAGATGGATTGAAGTTTTCACTGTGAGGTTCAGCAGAGTGGACTTGAATGATGAAAGTAATTTAAGGAAATTAGGTTAGCAAAACACAAATAAAAAGGATCAACACTGCAGGTAAAGGGAAAAATAGAAAAACCTCCACAATTTTAGCTTTTCCCTGATATTCCTGTTTAGAGTTCAATATAAGGATATGATCTAAAAAAAAAAGTATTTATCCAGTTTTTCCTTATCTATTCAGACATGAAAATTATATTTAGGTATTTTTAAACATTTCCTATATTTATTGTTCCATGAAAATAAATTAAACTATTTAGGGGGAAAATCCACGTAAACACACACCTTTAAAAAAATCAAAATGCATTTCAGGAAATGCATAAATGTTTTGTGTAGTTTTACCAGTTCTTCAGAGGAAAAAAAAAAAAAAAAAAGAATAAGAAATATGAGGAAAATGGTTACATTACTTAGGAAAATCAATCAGCTCAGCAAATATACTCTAAAATGAGAAAGAAACTTTAAAAGAAATGTTCTTAATATTATTATGTTTTAGACGAAGATCATGCATGAATCAAGGCTTGACATGGCAATCCCTTGCCTTGGGGAAAATAAGCACTTGAGTATATCATGCTGTGATTTCCTGTCAGGCAAAACAAACTTGCAGTGTGCTTGCTCACTCCTGACTCTGCCTGTGCCAAAGTCCTGATTAAACAGGATTTGACTTGCTGCCAGAAGCGGCTTTTGCTATTTGAACTTCTTTTACACCCATTTCCAACTTCCTTTTTTTAACTCAATCTCATACTGTTGCTTAAAGTCTGCGAAAATTAAAATATCTGTTTGGGATCTCAGTCACAAGTGTAAGCCTAATAACTGTGGTTCAAATTTTAGTCTAATGACTGGAATTTAAATTAAAATATGGAAGCTTATTAGTGTTTAAATTTTGTTTACATCATTTTGGGCGTGGACTACTTCTCCACACACATCTGTGCCATTAAACCAATAGCCAGAAAGAAACTGGCAAGAAAGATTCCATTTACCTTCTATTTCATAGATGTTTTAAACTATATTAACTAAAGTGCAAAGATGCAACCGATTTGCTCTTGACACCATGTCTGCATGACTCTAGTTTAGGCTAGGATTAATATGGTGGTGTTTCAAGCTTTTTTCCCAACACCAGATAAACAGAGACAGAAATGGTGCTGTAGTACAAGGGAACAAACGGGTGCCAGGATTAGCTTAATATCTTACTCTTGTAAACTTTTTCACTGTTTCCACTGTATTGAAATCTCTGTGACCTTGTCTGTTCTCTACAGGTGGCTTAGTAATATGACGTGCATCTAGAGCCTATTATCTGGGATTAATCTGTTGGTCTACAGCACAAATAACTGTCATGTGATGCACTTCACTGGTTTACGATGTTACTCCCTGCAGGTTACTCTGAAAAGATACAGATTACCTTGATCTTTCAGAAAGGCATCTCAGTGCAGGACACTGCTTTCTAAGAGTCTCTGCCATAGTCTTTATTGGTCATGCTGTGAAAAATTGATGTCAGTTTATACACTGCCCTTTTGCTCTCACCCTAATCTGAAAGAAGAAAAACCCCACTACCTACACATGATTAGCATAATTAAGAACCAAAAAGCAAATAAGAGAGCAAAATAAAAGTGCTATCATTCTGCATTACACTTAAATTAGTTAAGAAAAGAGACCAGAAAAAAAAAAGAAAATAAGAGAAACACTTTTTTTTTTTTATGTGTAAGCAGTATTTAGTTACACATATAAAGAGTTTTGCACTGAGTTCAAAGACACTTCCCATGGATTTGCAGGGACATGTCAGAGACAAAAATTGATAGAACTATATAATTTTAGCATACAATTTAAACAACATTTAAACACAAAATGCTTTTATTTTTCTTAATTTAAACTATGTGTGGAAAAATACATACTTATGCATTGCCCCAACCTTGGTAGTGTTCAAAGGCAGGTTGGATACGGCATTAAGCAGCCTGATCTAGTGGGAGGTGCCCCTGCACATGGCAGGGGGATGTGACTAGATGAACTTTAAGATCTATTTCAGTGCTTAGTACTCTCTTTTTCCATGATTCTATGATAAACTAATACATTCAATTTTTTTCTTCTGTGATAATGCCTAGACATTTTGTTCAGAATACCATTTAAAGAACTTTTCTACATTCACTTAGCTTACATTCTAAACACTGATGTGATTGCCTTTGTATATCAGCTTTGCATCTCTGTAAGGAAGGGAAGCAAAAAAAAGGATGTGGGAATGAAAAGCACAGAAATTTTAAAATCAACATTCTTCCCACTAATTCTACAAATATGTAAATGCCACTTTTGTCAAGAATGAAGACACTCAATGTAGGGTGTTTTTTCCACACATATCTACAGGCCTATGTGTCTTCTGATGCTTCTGTGAGGCCTAATAGGGATATATAAATGTAATTAAATAGTGGTATTAACATAGTTAAATATTAGTATATAAATGGCTATGTTATTTATTTTTCTAGTGGTGTCTGATGTAGATGAATGTGAGTTTCTCTACTTTAAACACAAACTGAAGGAGATGTGATTAAATGCTATGCTCAAGGAGAGAGTGAGTCTTCCAAGAGTGGAAAATGCAAAGACTCAAGCTTAATTTCTAATTACTGAAGTGTTTTCCTCTTTATTTACCTCCAGATACAAATAAACATACCAGTCACTGTTTCTTGGTTTTGTTTCCTTCTTCTTCTATTTAGACAACTTTAGTTCATAAGCTGTCTCTGCCACTGAGGAATGGAATAAAATATCTCCAGCTGATAAAGACACAACAATTTCACTGCAACAAAACAAAACAAAACTAAAAATCTTCACAGGGCAACTTCTGTGGAGATAGAAAAATATTTTTATTTTTCTTTCATATAAAGGAATTGCCTCAAAAAAATCTGAAGATTACAGATTTTCAGTAAGATCCACAATCATTCCTTCTCTCCCACTTTCTTCAACACAAATAAGTTTGGAATAAGCAATAAGGAAAAAAAATCCCTCATTAAGTTTAGAACCAAATTCTCTTTAAAGAAAATATGATGAGCAAGGTTGGCTTTAGCAGCAAAAAAAGCCATGCGGTTATATAGTGCAAAACATGAGGAAGAAAGCTGTTCTTGTGTTTGCAATTCTAATTCAAAATTACTGGTATTTTGTTTTTGTAGGCAGTCAGCTTTGGTCTATGTACCTAGCTGGCACTAGGGGCGACAGTAATAGTGTCAGGTTTGACAGCAAATTGTCGTTACTTTTAACCCAAAGATTTATTTTTTGCCAAATGCAAGTTTTAAGGCTGAACACCATTCAAATGTACTGCTTCTGGATTTTATTATGTCTTTCTAGTTTCAGAGTTGATTTACTAACAATTTAGGAAGCAAACAGGACATAATTCTTTACAAACTTTTAAATTATTTTGATTTAAAAAAAAAAAAGCAGCTTTTTCTTTTTGCAGCAAGTTTTTTTTTTTTTTTAATTTCAATCACAATATGTATCCAAAAATTAAGCAGTATGGATTAGTTTTGACCTAAGCAGACTAGAGTCATAGCCACCAGCTTCTATGCTTCAATTTCACTGATGGCAAAGTGGAGTTAATGACACCGACATCTTTTGCAAAGTGCTTTAATGAGTAGTACTGTTTATATGAGAACTAGTTATAATTAATCAATTGAACAAAAAGCATGAGTTAGGTGTGTGCTGATGAGAAAAGATTGAATACGGATTTTTCACTAAAATTTTCACTAAATTTTCAGTAAAATTACAACAACCCCTAGTTTTCAGCAACTTAAGGAAATTAATAGCAGAGAAGAAATTTTTATTCACACTCTTATACATACATACACTTATGCCTGCATTTCTGTGCAACTTCTTAGTTGTGAGCCTTTACTGACTGTCACTGGCTTTTTGCAACAACCATCAGCATCCTGATGTCTTTGTCAAGCAGAATCTGGTGCTCATGGTAGCAGTTTCTTTCCTTTTAATACTTTGGTTTCCTCGTATTTGTTTTCCATATGTTCCCTCAGTACATGTCACTGCCCTCCCCAGGCAACCAGGGCAGTGTGGCCAGCACAAACTGGCTGACCCCCACCCTAGGGACACTTAGAGCTGGTGTTTGTGACTCCTTGGCAGCTCCTGCCTTTGGGGCAGATGGTCTCACAGAGCCCCAGGTTAGTGAGAGCCACTCACACCCAGGCAGTCAGGGTGATAAGTGCCAGCAGGGCCAAGGTGGCCCCTCAGGCACCAGACCCTCTGATTCTGTGCAGTTGGGAGATTTATCAGTGAAAAACTGGCTCATTTTCCTTTTAATTTCTTCTTCAAGGTTGAAAGTATAAAGGGATGTTACACACACATACACATGTTGGTGTATGGCAGTTCCACAGATAAAGACAATTCATTCTTTAACCTTCCTACTTATTGTACCTCTGCTTTCTCAGAACTGGGTATCAGATACGCCATGCCTTCTTCACTGAACAGCTCTTGTAGTCTTCTTCCAAAGATTGCAGCAATCTGAGACCCTGGCACATCACCATAACAGTAAATAAATGTTCTAAACACTGTCAGGCTCATAAATGATACAGTCAGGGCACTGCTGTGCCCTGCCAGTTTTAGTTATCCATGGCAACAGGACCATTATCATTCTGAACTCGTGACAGATGAGCTTTGCCAGAAATGCCTGGGACTCTGTTAACCTCGGTTGTTGATTGTGTGCCTATTACTCCGGTTACTGTTAATAATGCCTGCAGTAGTTCAATGATATAATTTCAGCATTACCTCTTTACACATTTGGCTCTAGGTAGTTTATGGATAGTACCAAGTGATATATCCCATAGCTATGAGCTTGGGAACTACTCATAGAAAGTTTCTTAGCAACCTATATAAAGTGATTTCATAGTATACTGTGATTTGAGATGGAACCTTCATTAAAGCCTGCTGCTTTACAGCTAGAATATTTTTTTTTCTGTGCGATCAATGCAGTATTACTTAAAAGCAGTCTCACACAAGTTATTTATAAGTTGCTAGCTCTTTTTCTGTCCCTTCTCAATAAAGTGTAATAGTCCCAATAGAACAGAATCTGATGCTCTTACGTACTCCTTTTTTGCTCTGCATCACCCTTAGGATTGCCTGAGCCTGTCCCAGTTTACCTGGTCGCCTGGGAATGGCTTCCTAGGCAAATGGTGAATGGCCTCTGGTGAAGATATCTCAACTTTTCTTCTCCCTCTTCCCCTGAGCACTATTTCAGATTAAACCCCAATAGACTTCCTGTATTGGAGGGAGCAGGAGACTGTCACTACTATTAAGAATAAGGCAGCTTTAGATACCAAGCAAAGGTAATCTTAAGGCCCTATTTTGCTAAAAAAAAAAAAAATAAATGAAAAAAAGTTCTTGGGCTCTGACTGGCATTTTTGTCTTCAGTTAAAACATAGGGCTGGCATCATCTTAGCTTCTAACCTTTAGCACTCTCTCAGGTGCTATTTACATCTGCACACGAGCTATTACCTCCTCTTTGTGGTCTGTGGTGAAAATAGCCTGTACAGTTAAAGTTTTATCATTACCAGAAATAGTTAATTTAACCTAAAGAGGTTTGCACAAAGTGCCCATTCAATTTGAGCTCTCCTCCATTTCCCAGATGATCCAAAAACAACTTCTAGATGCAGAGGGCCATTCCTGTCAGCCTCAAGGAGAAATTGCCATGACCTGAGCACCTATCTGAACTGCTCATTTCAGTCTGGCTACAGCAGACTGCTTGAAGTGCTCAGGCAGCAGTATCTCCCATTGAGCTGCTGTCTTTCCCAAGGATTTCACAGACTGAGCCGTACTGCAGCCTGCCCACGAACCTTGCTGTGTAAATCCAGAAATGCCAGAAAGCAATCGGTTCACTGCATGTGTGGCAGTAAGTGATTAGTTGTAGCTGTGGTGCAAGTCGTGCCATGTTACAGATAAGCTAAGATCTGCAAAGCTAAGAACAATCTGTGCCAGTCAAACAAGGCCTTTTCCAACCTCATTTAAATGTTTATTTTTCATGTAAATGCTCTTCAACATTAAAGAAGTTAAAAATTAAGAAACAGATAACCTTTGGGGGGAAATTAAAAATTCATGAAGCATAGAGGTAGCTAAGAGAACATTATAAGAGTTACACTGAAGCACTGCAAAAAATCATGTCTTTCAAGACAGAGTTCTTAAACTTCCCTCCTTGTAAAGGCACATAGATTTATCAATTGCTGCAAACAAATAAAATTTTGGAAGAGATTCTAGGAAACATAAAAAGATCAGATAAAAAAGCCTCCAAATTATTTTGATCCCCAAATGCCCAAATGAAGTAATTTATCTGTAGGTTTGGCCTTTTTTGTTTGTTTTTGTTTGTTTGGTTTGGATTTTGTATTTTTGTTTGGTTTTGTTTTTGTTTGTTTGGTTTGTTTGTGTTTTGTTTTCTTGGCTTGGGAAGGAGGGTATTAAATGAATCAAACAGTGATTGCTAAGAAACACTAGTCTTGATAGGGCCTATTTTGCCATATGGATAAACAGGTGTTTGCCAAGGGCAGAAAGCAATATGGGGCAAGAAAATCTTTAATGGCTTTTACATGCATGAGTGAGTATGGGCCAGGTGGATCAGCAAAACATTCAAACATACTAATGGCAGCAAAAGGCCCTTGGTTAACAAAATACAGTATTTCTAAACTGAAATATGTTGCTGCATGATGTCCATATCGAGCACTTAGTGTTTGCTGTCATTATGAGCCGAAGTGTCTAAATGCCAGTTTCAAATGGGGCTCGAATGTTCCTGTTACACCAATCCCAAACATGACAACAGCATCATATCAAAAGAATCCTAAAAAATATTAATTCCATGCAAATTACACACTGAAAACTATCAAGCATTGTGTTTTATAATGTAGTGAGTAATCTTTGTCTATAGAAAATATGATATTCCTTTTCAGGGCAGATTGTTTAATACATTTCCATAACTGGCTAAACAAACAAGGATACTATTTTGACTGTGCAGAAATATTTCTAATTATTCTTTTTTTCCCCCTTTTTTTCCTGCTTTTACTATGACATGTATGTAAAAAGTGTTAGAAAATACCAATACAGGATCCCTTGCTTCATCTATTTGTTCTTTTTACAAAAAGGATTGTGTTCAACTTTCCATACCTAACTAATATACAATCAACATGGGAGCAAGAAGCAGATTTTGTACTAGCTAACTTTTGAGAAATAAGATTCCTTTAGAAGACCACAAAGTTATTTCCATTACAAAAGAAAGGCCATTCATAATACAAAAATAGCTGAAGAAAAGCGGCCTTTTTCTTAATTAAACACATCTAAAATAATTTAATACAGATAGAATGAAACTAATAATGACACACAAGTCATTTCTTTTCATATAGAGAGAAGTCTCATCTACCCAGTCAACAATCTCTACAGCAGCTATTTCCTAACCCAGAAAGTAATAAGCTATTTATTTTCTGTTGAAATGCAGCTCAGTATGCCTGGAAAGAAGAAAAATAGAATTCCATGTAGGTGCTAACAATTGCCATTAACAGCTCCTGTGCCAGGAAATAAATTGATTTTTTTTTTATCAAAAATGCTGTGAGTCCTTTACAGTCACTTCTCTTGTACACTTACAAAGGCTGCATAGCTTTTATTGCAAAACAGATGGGAATGGACAAAAAAAGAGTTCCCTCATTCTTATTTCTCTTCTATCACAGAAATCTATCTACCCACTGAAATATCATTCCTGCCTTGATTTAGATACCCTTTGCCAACTTTTTGCGGAATTTCTCACTATTCTTATGTGAGCAGCAAAATTGGGATAATAGTAAAAGGCAAAGCTGAATTTAAAACATTTCATAAAGGACATGGGAGGCAAGAAAGGGCAGTGATACAAATGCTGAGTCACCCCAGAAGTAAGACCATTTGTGACTCAAGAAAACAGAATAAAATAAACCAAATATAAAACAATATATATTGAAAGCAATATAAAATGAAACATTTAGATCTGCTACCAAGATCCAGATGGGATTCACTAAGTGTGGAGATTGGTGACAGTGAAGCTAGGTAGACAAATCTGACCTGCTAATATGCTTTCAAAGGCAAACAGCTATCTGAGGTTAGAAACAACAACAAAAACTCCCAAGCACAAAACCAAACAGAAGCTTCCCCCCCCCCACATGTACTGAATCCAACTCAACACAAAGCTTTCCTGTGGAGCTTCCTCCTGCTTTTGTCATTTACCTGCTATTTGCTGGATTAAGGACATGTATAGTGAGCAATGGGATGCTGACGCTCTGCTTTCTATCTAGAAAATACAGGTGACAGCATGTCCAGAAAAGAAAGATCCCTAGTTACAGACTGAATATACCTGAACCAGACAAGCTTGTTCCCATTTAATAATTTATAACCCACCACTAAGTCAATAATCAGGATTGTTAAATTAAACCAAAGAGAAGCATTATTTCATGAAATCTGAATTTACAATTTGGAGTGCAGAATTAATGGCATGCAGACTGCACAGGCAGGGGTTGTCAGGTTCCTTATACTAGCAATGAATGCTCCCTTTCTCAGCTGGGTGGAAAGTTTTTAGAGTCTGTTTACATATTTTTGAGGCGAAAAGGCTACAACTTGTTATCTAGACATGGAGCACAATCCAACCCCAAGCAGTTGAGCTGTGACATGAGCATTCCCAGCTGTTATCTGGGATGTTAAATTCAAATAGTTCTTCAATCTCTCAATAGGATATAAGAATTTATGTCCAGATTTTAAGAAACAACAATCACTCAGTGTACAATCCTCTTAATAATTCTTATGTGTGGATATTTTGTGCAATCAGGATGACCGGTTATTTTCCAAAAATCATAAGGATGTTCCTCATGGATATCCTATCAGGTCCTTTTGAATTGAATGTGCAACTGGTCTGTATTATGTCAATATATAGCTGCAGTGTTCTGCCCTTCAAATATAAATAGGCACCTCCAACTACACCAGAAATAAAATATCAGAATAGCTTATAGTGGTCCAAGGAACTGTAACAAGACTAAGAAAAATATCCTCAACCAAACAATAAACCAAACCAATCAAAAAAAAAAAAAAGACATAAAGAAAAATCATCCTTTGCTTTATTTCTTTCCCTTATAAGAGAATGACTGCATCACACACCTTGAGCTGTGACAAACTTTGTTTTGTGACCTATTAATAGGTACAAGCTGCAATCAAAGACTAACATCCTGCTGTGTTGACCAACAGAATGCATTCTCAAGTACCTAGGTCAGAGAAAATAGGTCAGAGTTTTCTTTTCTTGAGCCTCCACTTTGTAACATTATGAAAAGTCCCTTTAACCTAACAGAAAGGTCTTTTAGTGGAGATTCAGCCTAGAGAGAAAGGTTGAAAGGAAGTGGGAATATGAACAATCAGTTTAAAGGAAACGAACACACACACACACAAAGAGACCATGGGAGGCAGGACCAGTGGATGAAGGGGGCTGTACTAGGGCAAAGGAGAAAGGAGTAATGCTCACTTTACAGAATCTCTGGTAGTGGAAGGTCCTGCCTTTTAGTGCAGGCTCCAGAAGGGGAGTACCACAGTAAAAATAGCTAGGAATAATTAATTAAGGATAGTGGTTTCTGGCAGTCATGAGCTCACCCTTTTCTATAGCTTACATTCTCATTGAAGTTACCTCTGCATGGTGCATTTCTCTTGGGTGATTAAGTAACGTTCTCAAATTTTTAAAGAACATCCACTGCTTCACCTATTGTCAAAATACAACTCAGGTACTTTTCCATTTAAGAAGGATTCTATAAATTTTAACTGGCTAATAAATAGCCATGATGTACCTAAATATTTTCTGACATGATTATACTGAAGTTTATGATAAACCTGAATGATTTGCTAGGTTTCTTAGAAAGGCTAGCTTTGTTGTTTGTGGAGTTCCCAGCTTCATCCCATCTCAGCATCTGCATTTGATAAATAAAGTTGTGATAACCTCTGTCTAATGCCATCCTTTCTATACTTGACTGTTTACTCAAGACCAATTGATTGATTATTCTATTTGCATCCCATTCATCCTCCTTCATAACTGTGAGTAATATTTGGAAAGATACATATAAATCAATGTGATTTAAATGACTTGTTGTCTAAACATGCCCACTTTTAGTTAATTCATAATGAATATTTCCATCTGACTTGAATATTGCATGGAGTCAAGGGAGTTGCTGTTTAACCAGAAATTCTCTCAATTCTGTAAAATAGGTATAAGAAGATTTCATGAGGTACATAATACATGCAGTGTATTATGTACACAATATCCTGCAGGCCAGACAGTAAATATTCTTCATCCTTTACAAGATCACATTTTCAGATTTTTTGTTTACAAATACTGTAAGTTTAAACATTAATCACTGTGCAAACAAAAGTACAGTGAAGGTATCCAAAAATCAAGATAAGAAATGTTTTCTACCATACTTCTGTTCTTTCTTGAGTATTGATACTCAATACCAAGAATAATACCAAGTAAAAAGCAATTCAAATGCACATCGAGTGTTTTGGTGTAGCAGGAAATGGTAAGACAGAAAACGTATGTTCTAGAATATTAACAGAAATAATTGTCAGTATAAGTATCATGATGCATAATTTTTCTGTTTTTTCAAGAAACATGCTCAGATGAATGTCTGATTTTTGTGCTCTTGCTGAGATGCTAGAGCTCTGTTCAATTAAAGTAATCAATATGTGGCAGGAAATGGTAACACTTCAAAAAACATTAATCAAAGGTTAGATAAAAATAATGAGCTTTACTGGAAATAGCACTCATCTTATCTTATGGAAAGGCTTGTAGATGTGGCACTTAGGGGTGGGTTTAGTGGTGGACTTGGCGGTATGGGTTAATGGTTGGACTCAATGATCTTAAAAGGTCTCTTCCAACCTGAATGATTCCATGATTCCATTCCATCTGAATGACTAATCCTATAACATTGTTCTATGACTCACTTCAGTAAAACTACAGGAATCAATTAGCATAATGCCATCACAGCTCATCCTTCTCTCCAGCTGACGTTTCAGATTTTTAATTGACTCCTGTGCAGTAGATGGCACATACAATCCTCTGTAGGCTGGAAGCACTGGTTTCTCAATGAGAAGCTGCACCCAAAGCTGCCTAATGGCCCTTGTCATTCTAGCAGGTAATTAAAAGTATTCCCACTTTGGAACTTAGCCAGTAGAAAAGCAGACAAAATGCTCCACTAGTAAAATGAGAAATAAAGCTCATACTTTGAAGGAGGAATAATAATATTTTGCAATTACATAACGTCTTTTCTTCAGGGATTTTAAGTGAATTAATAGTCATCAATTAACAGAACCTTGTAAATTCCCTAGAAAATACTTGTGCTGCTCATTATAAAAGAGGACAAAAAGGAACTAAACACCTCATTTCCACAGGATCATTCTTTCTGGATGTGTCAGTACTGGTGGATTTAGTTGGATTACTGTGTTGGAGGAGCAGTTGAGCATTTCTGGTCCTACAAAAGCAAGATTTTTTTCATGCTCAGCATCTCTGAAAGTCAGACTTTGTGAGAGACAGAAATTGAAAATTAACCTGGTGCCAGGCAAAACTTTGCTGCTAATGAAGATAGAGTAACAGATAAAGCTATTATACTGTAATAATATTAAACATATATGTCAACAGATCTTTCATTCATTTGGGGACACTTTATGTTTGTACTCAGAACATTTGAAGAAAACCATATATTAATGTTTTGACTGGACACCTCATCAAGATATGTGTTGCAGTTATCCAGGAATTCTGTGAGAATTTTCTTTTCTGCAACATTTAGATGACTCTCAGCTATTAACAGAAACAACAGTCATGACTATAAAACAAATGTGTTATAAGCACTCTACAGTGAAGTTTTAACATCTACCATCATAGTTTTTATTTGGTTGTTTTGTTTTTTTTTTTTCTTTTTAATGTGCTTCAGTTGTTTGGGTAAAACATCTAACAATTTTTTATATAAAATTACCTATCTACTACATGAATGTACAAAACCCAAAGTTTTGTAAGTTTGTAAGTTTGTAAGTTTATAAGTTTTGTAAGTTTTGTAAGAAGTTATTTTATCAACACAGTAGCAATCAGCATGTGCACCTCCTTTATAAACATGGATTTTTTTTCAGAAGAATAAAATAAATGAAACTCAATGCACTTTAGCACTGATGTAATCTTTATCTCTAAAATTCAGCAATTTTAAGACAAATAAGGTTTTAAAAGAGTGCTTTAAAAGAAACTATAAACATCCTGAATGGATAATTTTTGTTCAGGACATACGCATTGTATGAGTCATAAGCCATTATCCCTAAAAGGACCTTTTTTCCCCCCACTTTTTTCTTCCCCCCTTGCAAAGAAAGTAGTGAAATAGGGTCAAGGTTTTTCTAATATGAAGGATTTGTTTGTGTTTCTACAAACACTTACAAAAAACTTTCAAATGTTAATCAAAACTTTTGCAATTGGAGAAATTTTCAAATGTACCCTATCACATACAGGTCTAAACACATACATGCTTTTTGGTCAAAAAAGATGACAAACACCTTTTAAAATGTGTGATTATTATTTCTAACAATACTTACCTAGGTTAATAAGGTTTTAGAAATTGAAATAGTTTCTATTTAATGTAGTATGATGTACCATTTCACCATGGAAAATTGCCACTACTAATTAAAGAAATCATTCAGGCATCAATGCTTAATGACTTTCCACAACTAGCTCATAGATAATAAAAGTCAAGTTAAAAGCTTTTTGAAAGAAAATATTTTATTTCTTTAATTTAAATTCTTAGAAATCAAGTTAGGTAAAAAAAAAAAAATCAATTCCCACAGTTTTTTACATGATTTATCAAAAAAATCTTTCTGAAATTTGAGAGGAGTTCAAACTCCTGTTAAGAAAAAGAAATCTCTCAGAAAGAAATCTTTCACTAAATGTAAAAGCAAAACATTAAGAAAATTAAAGAAATTGTTGTTACTGAAAATAGCAGCTAGTAGGTTTATACTGCATAATCATTAAGAGGACAACATATTGATATCTAAAGATTTGAAAAGGAATGGAGGTTCCTTCTTATGCATGGAAACAAACGAACAGCTTGTTACTGGAAGACAGAAGTCGTTTGTCCTCTTCTTCTATTTTTTGCTGATTTTATCCTGACTTGAAGCTTACCTGATTAAGTCAGTAAAATTGCGGAAAACTAACACAGGAAAAAGGGCTTTTCTTTTTTAAGGAGTGCATGCTAGTTACTTTGCCAATTCAGAAAATTTAATTAACTACTTTATGTTCAAATAAGCTTCAGAATTGGTTTATGACATAGACTAGGAAAAAAAAATCTGCAATCCGGAATTTGAGGATGCGATCTTTTGACGGAAGTAAGTCTATTCAGTTGTAATAGGAAATAGCACACTGAGAATGCATACTCTTTTTTCTCAGTAGCTTATTGAAAAACGAATTACGAAACTTTCCTAAACAGCTTAGGTCACTCACTCTTTCCCTCACATTCTTTTTTGTTCCTGTTTTAAACTCAACTCATAAGAGGCAAAAGACCTCTATATAGACCTCTGATAAACACTGTCACATGGAATGGAGTTTATAAGCATCAGGGGAAGTAATCTTTTAGTACAAATTTCACTGTCACCAGGAATTTATTGTGAACAGGTAACAAACAACTATTAGTGCTATGCTGAAGCTATATTTTTTTTGTTACTGTTGTAGTGTGTAATGATATGCCTTTTGCACTGAAGAGGTTAGCAGTTTTAAACCAGGAAATTGTTTCAATAGTGCAAAACTGAATTCGTGAACTAGCCTACAGTGTAGAATTCACACATAGAAGAATTATTATGATTCAATGGGCCTGTCTCAGAACAGCCCCTTTACAGCTTACCTGGTTTTAATGTTTGTATATTCCGATCTTATGTTGTTGTTTCCTTTTTTTTTTTTTTTTTTTTTTTACTGATCCTATGGTTTTTATGAGAAAAAAATGAGGGTTAACTGTATTTATTCAGATGACTTAAATTAGAATCTGTTTCATAGATCAGTGTAGGATTCACTACAGATTTACCATACTAAGTTTGGGGTCACTTCCAAGCCAGATGATAAAATGACTAGCACAATCTCTGTTAGAGCTTACCACAAAGAAGAATACGAAAAGAGCACAAATGTTGATGGTGATGCTAACTCTCCCAGTAATTTTTCCTTTCATGCCTTGGGCTTAGCATGCTTTTGCCAGCCTTGCTCAAGAAGTGATTTGTGCATGGAACTGACCTCTTCTTCCAGTACTTCATCCACACTCTCCCCAGCCATACCTGCCCTGGGGCCTGGGCCTTCCCACAGTCTTCTTTGAACAGATGTCTCTTGTAAATGGACTACAGATCCTTCCTCACTAATTAAGCATTCATATTTTGGTATGTAGAGCAGGGAATAGGTCTTTGGTTTAATTTCTGAAATTTAGTCTTTGCCATTTATTCATAACCTCTTTGATGTAGGGCTTTGAAGATTTGAACCTCCACAGTTTCAAAGACATGTCTGAATACATTTCTATTTGCAAAGGCACCCACTCAAGGCTGCACGGAGCTTTTATGCGCCCATAGTAATAAAGCCACATGTTGCATATCTGAAGAAGGCATATGGGAAATGAGGGAATAAAGCATCCTCTTACTCCTCACCTTGAAAGGCCCACCTTTCACTGCCAAGCTGACACATTCACACCATACAGTCACTGCAAGAATGCATCTATGGTGTTGGTGTTTTCTAGCTGACATCGACCTAAGTGAATGTTTACCATGCATTGTTTATATTTGCAGATGCTCATATATAATATGAAAGTTAAGTAGAATTTCTGCTAATTCTCAAATTCAGATGCTAGTGCAACAGTGAAGTACTTTTTTTGTAATTACTGATTTTGAGATAAGGTCTGAGACAGTTGTATTGACTTGTGAGTTGTTGAAAAATGTAGGTTGTCTTCTGCATGGGGTTTTTTATCGGATTTTATAAGACAGAAAATCTGACATTGCCATGTGGTGCAATTTAGTTAGTGTGAAAGCCATCTGTAGGTCAGTTTTTCAAAGTGGTAGTTTCATTTTACCTCCTGTGTAGATTTAAGTAACTTACAGCTCATTCATCTTTTGTTCTTACTGACACAGAATGGAAAGGACATTGACAAGTGCAAAAGCTGTGAGAGCTTTAGCAATGTCTTATGTTTCATTAAAGCTTGGTCAAATGCAATCATTGCAAGATGAATAGGCCACCATTAAAAGCTGGATTTGTAAGGTGTCTCTTTCTCAGTGTTATTATAGTACTTGAATAGGAATTTGTGAAATTAGGCAGTGAAGATTTGTGATCTCTACTCAATAACTCTTCAGACATCATACATATCAAACTCATATACATTCATGCTACTACTCACTTCTCAACCACACAGGAAATTCTCTTTGCCCAAACAAGAAAAAAAGTTAATAAAACTGTAAAAAAAAAAAGATGACAGTCATTACACTTTCTGCTTATGTTATGTTAAAATAGCTGTTGTATAACAGCATATTTCATATATTTTTAATCCTCCTTTCTGAAGGTAATTTTCTGTGATCTTGAAATACACATATTCCTTCTTTGCTACTCCAGATCTACCGAAGCCAGCAGTTAGCTGTTAACTTTTCCTCTTCACTGATTTTTTTTTTGCTCCATAAAAGATCAATTCAGAAACTCATGTTGGGTGTGAGGCATGATTTTTATAGCAAGGTTTGCCCTGATCTTGTACATAATCTAAGTCATGTAACATTGCATGTAACATGAAGGACTGTTTGAAAAGAGAGTGCAAGTGTTGCTGAACAGAAGAATCACATATTTTCAAAGATATACATATTGCCAAAAATCATATATTCTTCAAATGCTCATGATTTTTAAGGATGATGTCTTGTAAATAATTCTAATTTTGCACAATCAAGTCTTTTGATACACAACTAATTTAGATGGAGGGCTTTTCTTTTTTTTCTTTTTTTTTTTTTTTTTTTTTTTTTCTTTTTTTTTTTTTTTTTTTTTTTTTGCCTTTTTTTTTTTTATTTGATAATTTGTTTCATCTATACCAGAAATTTGATGGGTTTTAGCAGATCTTATATAGCAGATCTGTACCACAGGCTAGGTATTGCCCAGAAGTTTTGCAGTCTGTGCAGACTGCTAGAATTTGGGTCGTCTGCATGTGCACTCATGTACCAGGTCGGGCTGGAATGGTCGATTTTCATCATAGCAGCCAGCATAGGAGTGTGTTTTAGATTTGTGCTGAAAACAGTGTTGATAACACAGGGATGTTTGTATTACTGCTGGGAATTACTTGCACAACATCAAAGCCTTTTCTGCTTTTCACACTATCCCAGCAGCAAACAGGCTGCTGGTATGCAAGAATCTGGGAGGGGATGCATCCAGGTAAGCTGATCCCAACTGACCAAACTTCCATACCTTGTGGCATCATGCTCAGCATATGAGGAGGAGGAAGAAGAAGGAAGTAGGGGGCATTTGGAGGTGGGACGTTTGCCTTCCCAAGCCACCATTATGAGTGAGGGAGCACCACTTTCCCCACGAGTTACTGGCTGCCATGTGCAGTCCGCTCTGCGGGAAATGCTGACTGTATCAGTACATGATGATGGTACTAAGTAAAAAGGAGAAGTGAGCTACTCCTCATAAAGAACCCGTGCACCAATGGGATAACTAAGTGTTTGTGTCCAGGGGGAGACAAAGAGAGCTGGATATCAGTCACAGGAATTTTCCCCAGCCAGGGACACATTGTTCTCCCAAGGCAACCTCATTGTATGAACTCAAAGCCTCTGTTAACAATTACATAATCACATATGCCATGCTTTAGCTCCCTCTACAGCAACTTCTTAGGTCACTATATAGGGTTTGGATGACCATGGATTATGGTAATGATCATGCCACTCTTACCTGTCCTGCTGATACAGAACCACAGTTGCTGCATTCCAAAGGCTGCTTTCAGATGATGAACTTTTGAGTACGACTGGAAAGAGGAGTAATGATGTGTCAAGTCAGGCAGCTGTGTACACAGACATGATTTTGCCTGCATGATCCTTGTTTCACTATCCAGTATATGCTATAAGCCTCCATTGAAAGGCCTCCCCTGTCTTCAGTTATCATTTTTTCCTACAAGGTAAGAAAGGGAAACTCACAGTGACAAGGAACAGGACTTGAGATCAGTGGTACTTGCTTGTAATCTGATTCCATATTGTACAAGAGTCTCAAGCTCTCAGTAATGTAATTACCACACAGTGGGATGGACCCAGTACAATAAACAGTCTGGAAATAATCTCTTTTTAGCTTTGTCAGAAAAATTATTCAAGTTGCCATTTGTACACTTCCTCCCTCCCTTGTCACATTTTTTTTCCTTTTTTCTGTGAGTTATTTCAGTAATTTCAAATACATAATAAACAAAGATAAATCATCAAGTAAGAAGAAAAAATTATTCTCCAAGCTTCAGGGTTTATTTTTTTACTTTTGGTACAATACCATAGTTGGTATTGTTGCCATCCTCTAAAATATTGCTAATATTAAATGACAGTATGCAAAGTAGCATGGGATAAAACTGACAAAATGAGCTTAGATTTTGAGAAATTCAGCACAGGAAAAGGCTTCATAGTAAGTGGCATGACACTGGCTTCCCTGGACCTTGAACTAACACAGTGAATAAACCGAGAAAGGATTTTTTATAGTCTAAATTATGTAGGAGTATCCACACATCAGGAAGCTCATTGCTTCCCTGCACAGCACTGAGCTGACACAAATGAGTTTCCAGTGGCCTGTTCTGAAGAGTCTTAGACACCTGCTGGCATTGTTCACATTTGGGTCAGGATTTATAGCAGTTTTACTAAAATCCATGCAGAGCTTCTTTTTTGCATTTAACCCAAAGTTGAGGTAAATAAATTATCAGAGGTACTGTCAGTAGCATCCAGGTCATGGTAGGGCAACAAGAAGCAAAAGGAATGCAGGCATTTTTTTCCTCCAGGCTTAGTGGCAGAAAAGCATTTGCTGTTGCTCAAGCCCCCTCCTTCTCCAAAGCAGCCTGTCCTCCTGTCACCATAGGCAATCTGGTGCCTGATCCCCATGAATAGCTTTGGCCCTTGCTTCTCCATGGATATATTTTCTGCCTACAAGGTCTCACCCCATCCCTTTAGCCACTCAGAATGACCTGTCTGGAAATAACATCTGCTGGGAAGTAGGGAGCTCTTTTAAAGTAGAACACCGTAATGTGGAGCTTGGCGTGATGCAACTGGAGCAGTCACCAGCAGCATTATCTTCCAGGGGAAACTTGTTAAGTGGGGCTCCAACAGGGCTGGCTTTGAAAGGAGTCAAGGAAGCCACCCTTATTGACTATCTTGGAGCTTTTTAAGCAAAATTGCTGCCTTATAACCAGAATTTAGGTGTCAGCTGTGGGATCACCAGCCTGCTGCCACTCTCTGCACTGTGCCTTGTAATCAAAGACCAAATGAGAAGAACACCTGTGCCTGACCTCCTCTGGCTCCTGCACAGCACAGTTTCCAAAAAAACCATGGAATGTTAAACATTTTATATTTAAAGAAATTGATATGGAAACCTATACAGTTGAGAAGAAGAACTGGCATTTTCAAGAAAAAAACCAAAAGAAAATACTGTCAGTATGGATGACAAGAAAAGATGGAAGGATAAATATGCAATATATAAAAGAGAAAGAACATGGTTTCGTATTTCCTTTTCTAATATTTTTTTAATCACTTAGGAATTTAACTGAGATATAAAATGTTAAATAAAATTAAATATATTTTAAAAAAGAAAATGAGCAACAGACAAACCATCATATTTTTATCTACTTTGTGTGATGATATCTTCTGAAGGCCCCTGGATTGTCTCTGGATCAAAAGGTTTTTAAAAGTCATGTGTGGGCTGGGATGGGCTGACCATTTGGTTTGACATTTAGCATAATCTGTTACTGTTGTGACAGATTGCCATATGCTGCAGGTGTCTGGGACAAGCTGTGATGTTAGGGCTTTTTCCTTCCTATATTAAAAATCATGATATTAAATCACTTCACAGATGTTTTGCCAATTAATTCCATGCTTTCCCATGTAGTGGGTACTACATTAAATTCTCCTTTTTATGTCTCTTATGTTGCAGTGTATGTGCAGAGCATCACTGTGCTGATTCCAGATATGAGCTATATGGTTTGCTCCTATTTACAAATACTTTTACATAAATTTTTAATACAAACAAAATGAGGACACATAAGCAAATTCTGGTCAACATAATGAAAAAGAAATGCTTCAGGGCAGCAGAAAATAAATACTTGCATAATGAAATACAAAAGGCAAAATGAGTGAAGAAGTAAACCACAATACCTAAGGGTTGTAATAGCCTGCTAAATCTGATTTCTTAAAATGAAATAAGGGTGGTGAGAAAGAGAACCTAAAAGTACAGAGATAATGAAAGTTTGAGCTTCTCAAATAGGAACAGTGTGTGTTTCGTTCTTAGAAAAAAAAAAAACAAAAAACATTTATATAGCTGCTTTAGTAGCAAATAAGATCCAGCAATATATTGTAAAAGTTTTCATCAGAAGGTTAGGTCAGCTATAGCTTCTTTAGTGGTAACTGGCAGAAAAGTTTTCTTCTAACACATCCATAAAGAGCCAAGAACACTATATACATAGTAAAAACTGATACTAAAAAAATCAGCCAGACTTGTTCTCCTGATATTTTGATGCCTAGCAATGGTCCCTTACATGGAAAAAAAATTAATGTTGGCATATGTGAGTGGAAATGGGTACAATAACTGGGTGATCTCCAAGACAGAACTTTAACATTAAGGTGGAAGTCTTGCTGTGCAAGCTTATTACCACAAACATGTAAGCATTCACCTACATGAATATTTATACACCAATTTTCTATGGTCAATATCTATGAATTTAATAGTACTTTTACTATTTAGTATGGAAAGAACTGGAGGATTTTTCCATGCAATATCAATGCACACAGCACATAGGCTTGGTGACTTCCCAATACAGAACTGTGTTCAGATTGTGTCGAGCACAAAGAGCAAGAGTGAATGGGGCAACATCAGACTAGTGATCTGTCACTAGTGGGGTTCTGCAGGGCTTCAACCTCAGCCCCATGCTCTTCAACATCCTCATAAATGACCTGGAAACGAGTCTAGAAGGGATACTAAAGAAGTTCACAGGTGATACAAAACCGGGAGGTGCTGTTGACTTCCTCCAAAGCAGGGAGGTCCTGCAGAGACTTCAGCAAATCAGAGTGCTGGGCAACCACCAACCATGTGAAATTCAATGGGAGAAAGTGCTGGATTCTGCACCTGGCATGGACAACCCTGATGTACAGACAGACTGGGAAGAGAAATGCTAAAAACAGCACTGCAGAAAGGGACATGGGGTTCCTGGTCAATGGCAAGTTAAGTCAGCAGTGCCCTGGCAGCCAGGAGGGACAACCATGTCCTGGGGGGAAGCAGGCACAGCATCACCAGCCGGGAAAGGAATGGGATTGTCCTGCTCTGCTCTGCACTGGGGTGGCCTTACCTCGAGTCCTGTGTGCAGTTTTGGGTGCCACAATATAAAAAAAGGCATTAATTAAGCACCACAGTTAGTATGAATATTACATAGATGCATTTGCTAAATTATTTGCTTACCTTTTGCTTTTAAGAGTTGCAGTCCGAATTTCAAAGAAACATCCATAAATCTAGAAATTGGAGACAGTCTGAAAATTTCTGAAAAATGTTTGGGGATTTTTATAATGAATCATAAGATTGTATTAGGAGTTTACATTATCTTTTTATCATCAGACCTAGTCATAATGTTATGTAAAATTACATATTTTCTACTTTGAGGGACTCACTAATCTGTGTTTCATGAAAGTACTTTAGTTGCACTTTAATTACTCTTTTCTAAGACTGTTTCCTTTTCTTTAACCAGGGAGACTTTTGCTTCCCCTATGGCTCATAGGATTTAATCTAACTTGAAATTTCACATCCCTTTAATTTCCCTCTACTGGATAAATAGAAAACATTTACATCAGAAAGCAATAGTAAATTAAGTGATTATAAGAATTTTCTTGTGGTTTTATGAGAAGATGTCTTTGCTCATTTCTTCATTTTTTCCTCAAACAAGACAAAGTACATAAAAAGGTCAAATTAACAAGGCATTCAGATGTCACTTTTGAACTTCAGCTGTCTTTTGGAACTGTCTGCTGAGACAAAATAAGCTCTTACCATCTACTACAGATTAATCAGTTATGATATATAAACCAAGTGATTTCACTGGAGTCTTCATGTCCTGTTCAGTTCAATGTGCTAAACTAATGCAAATGACATCCATTCAGTATTAGCTCAATATGGCATGTTCTAAATAGACTTAGAACAAATGATTGAATAGGTTTAGCAAATAAAATCACTACTAAAACCCTACAATAAATTGCACAGGCCTTCCTTCTGCTAGGCTTCCTCATTTGTTAAAACTAGAGGGAAGAAAAAGATGGGGTTTACTAATGAAACAAGATTTCTTTTGTCGAAAGCTTCAAGAACATAATCAATATGTCAACCTTTTTCCTGCACTCTAACTAAGAAAAACTTTGAATGAGATTATTTTCATAAAGAAAAGAAAATATTTTGCAGCCCTTTCCATTAGCTATGTCTTATTGCTTACTAAAGTCCAGTGATTTAAGGCCTTTTACTTTTTTGTCACATCCTCAAATAATGAGTACTCAACACGAAGGCTACATCTACCTCAGCAACTACCATATGCAAATAAGTAAAAGTTTATGAAGAAAAATAGTTGACATTGAGGACCAATATCCACACTGTATGGGGGGAAGAGGGTATGTAAAACTGACCCTCATGAGTCCCCATGGCCTGAATGTTCATTTGTGGATGCAATGTACCAGGTGTGCTCCTGATGTGTATCTGTGGTTTAGCATCATTCAATATGATGAATGATGAATATATCTCATGAATTCCAAGATCACTCAATTTTAAAATCAAAATAATTTGAGAATGAATCAGAAGAGCCACAGCAAAAGATCTTCTGATCCAAACTAGAATGCTAATGCAGATGTACTCAGAGTGGAAGAAATAAAAGCAGTATGTCTTTCAGACAAGAGCAAGGTGAGTAGGAGCATTTTCCAGCATTTTTTTTTACTGAGGGATGTCTCTACTTACCGGAAGGATCATCTTTGAAGGAAAACATTTATGTTCATATTCTCACTGTCATAAAGCCAGAATCAAAGATGCCTATAAGTGAAATGCTCTATATAACACTCCTCTCCAAAGTGGTGAGTTTTAATGAATTAAATGTAGCACCTATTTTTGACATAGGGATTTATCTGCTTCTTAGCAGGGCACCTTCTCTGGCCACTCAAAGCATCCCTATGCTTATCCTGTCCTAATGCATCAAAAGGTGCCACAGATGCATTACAACAAAGCCTTCCATTCTATACAATCACAGTTCGAATTTCACAAAGTAATACATTTTTTATGTAATTATGCCTCTACTCATCCTAGCATTGTAGACCTTTTCTTCATCTCAGTTTTGATGACACTGTACTTCGTCTAACACGTGAATAAAACTTATGCCAATATATACTTTCTCTCAGCCTCATAGCATTTTGAGACTCCTATATGCCATTAAGCCTTATACTAACTGTGATGTGTCAGCTTTATTTAGATCTCTCTCTCCCTGCAATTTCTTTAATAGCTGTATTACACTTTTGTTCCACCAAGGAACAAGAATTTTTATTGCTTTTCAAGCAAATGGATTAAAAATATTTTTATTAGCTTCTCTCATAGCTGCATTCACCTCATTAATATTAAAAAAAGTCAGTGTCATCATTTGTGTATATCTTTTTCAGTAACCTGTGAACCTTCAGATTCAGTTCTAGGTAAAAATGCATGAAATTTTACTTTAGTGAACAAGTTGACTTTTTCTTCTCAAACTCTCTTTTGAATTGCTTTTCTAATGGAGGGAAGGGAAATCCAGCAGAAATGCTTTCTGCCCATCAGTCTGGCTTTCATGTGTTGTGTCCTTGCATTTAAAAGAAGAATGAAGTATGACCTAAGGCAAGGAAATGGGATGCTGTTAAATTGCTGTTAATATTCAGAGTATTTTTGTACCTCTGCTCCAAGTGTAAGACGTACAGCCCAAACAATATCATAACACACTCTGCTACTCAAAATTGCCTGCCAGAAAATTGCTGCAACACTCTGGACCCTGGCCACATCCTTTCATGCACAAAATCAACCCTGAAAAAACATGTACAAATGGATGGAAATAAGGGTACTATAATCCCTTTGTCTACACAACTCAGATTATCAATAGACACAATATGATGAAAGGTTGTTTTCTCCTTATATTACTGTCAATGCAGTCTGTGATAGCCCATTATTTGATGCAATCCCATTAGGAATTCTGCAGCGATAGTAACAAAAGGAAATTAATGGAGCCTGGACACTTTTTCTTGATGCAGCTGGATTGAATAAAGAAGAATTTCCTATGATACCTTCACAGCAGTTACCTGGGTGTTAATGAAAGCCAAATAGTTTGGAGGAAAGAGCTGATACTGCTCCATGTGAGCAGAAAGATTCCTTTCCAAAATCCAAATTTTGCTTGAAAAAAAAATTAACCTCCCCATATTTCAAAACAGTTTGATAATTAACAAAATATAACTTCATATTTTTATTGTCTGTGAGAGACACTCTTCGCTTTCTAATGTGCATTAATGAAGAAAAAAATGCAAGAGAGACAAACTTTGAAAAATAGATGACACTGAAAATTGCTATTCATTATTTATACCCCTGAATTGTTACATAATTCATAAGTAAAATTATATCTAAAGAAGGAATTAACATAAAATGTTTCCTTTAAATAATTACACCCTAAATAATGTCCAACAAATCATTAAACAACAATAGGCCTTGTTTTCATTCTTTACAATTAAGACATGTCACCTAATTGCTATCAAGAATCAGAGCTATGAGTTTAATTGTAGTTCTCAAATTAAGGAAGTATCCATGAAAGCATGTGGCACACACACAGGAAGAAATCATTAAAGTTTCAAACAAACTCAGAGTAAAATTAAGAATTTTGATTTAAAAACTTTTTAAGATAAATTATGTCATTTTTGATTCTCTTTACCAAACCTTATAGCAGGTTTTCTCAGAAAAGCTCATGCAAACATCCTTGTCCCAGATGAGAGTCAGGCTGTTCTCCAGTGAAAATATTCCATCAATGATCCCATTAATATGGGCACAGTGACATACAGTGTGTAAATACACACTTGACATCACCTTATGTGCGTAGAGAAGTTACCAACGCAATTAATTAAAATCAGAAACATAAAGGCACACAGAAGGTTATGTATTCATCCAAGCTCAGGGTAGATATCTGTGGAAGAGATTGTTCCAGACCATGAGACCAAGCTCTCTCTCTGATGTCCAGCAGAAGAGCAGAGTGTGTTTTATATAGCTTCTGTTCTTCAGCACCTGGACATTAGTGTAGTATTCCTCAGGGCTTTTTTGAACTTAAGAAATAGTTATCACATATGTGTGTCTTCTTCATGGTTTTCATCAAGAAGGAACAATTTAACACAATTAAATTGTAAATATTAAAAAAAATATGTTACAGCTATGTTCATAGTAAAGCTAATTTCACACTCTCTCCTCAGACTTTTTGTTACAATAAAAGTTTACTTTATAAAAGGGATAGAAAATGTTTAGGTAAATGCAAAAATCATGTTATAAAAATTGTGCTTTTCTTTGCTACTCTGTGAAATATTCCCTATACAAAATTAAAAACTGTTTGTGTCTATAAGAACTGTAAAGAAACAATTGTTTTCCAAAGCCATCATTTTAAATGATCATTAGGCCATATTTTCAATGTCTTATAAATAATACAGAAATATGTTTGTTAATAATTTACACAGAGACTTGACAGTTTCCCCCAAGCAAATCAGTCATTATTGCTACCAAAACAATGTAACCTGGAACGAGCAGCATTGTTTTTGCTGTGTATAGGGAGAAAGCAAGTGGGTGATGTTCATCCCAATTATACTGATAAGAACAGAGGAAAACCAAAGGCTGTTTTTCAGTGTTTGTCTACACATGTGGAAGAAAGAATACAGCACTATAAAAAGTTGGTCTGTGACCAAAACCCATTTGTTCTACTGTATTTTCATTATCCACCTGTATTAATGTGACTGCATCATCGCTCAAAAAACAGTTATATGTTTTATAGATTTATATTTATTTCCAGTTTCTATTGCACATATTTATTTAAAAACAGAACAAAATACACAAAACAATTTTAAAATAACTGTGTACTCTTACCATAACAGATAACATGATTCATCAATGGTGGTAGATTGAGCAATGAGAGGCTCTTCTATTTTTTCAATTTTGTCCACACTGGCCCAATTCAGGAATATAACTCCTTGTGTCAGCTTCATTCTTAAGTTCACATAATGTTCACGTCATTTATAAAGAACAAAGTCTGAGTACTGAAATGACAGTTTAAACAATCTGTTCCTTAGCCAAATCAAATGCATCAAGAGAAATGCATCAAGACCGAAAATACTACCACTGTCCTTTAAGCAACTCTTCATCTCTTCTTCCTTTCTGTTTCTCCTACAAATGGTGTTAGGTTCCATACCCCAAAGGTTTTTCTGTATTTATTTCAGCTTTATGTGTAATACAGCTGCACAAAGAAACTCTTTTCATAAAAAGTAGTTGATAAAGGAAAATGTGTCTTTTTCATACATATGCAGACTCTGCTTGGAGGTCATTATGAATCATCAACAAAATTCTGTGGTTTTGAGAACTGCTACAGCAATAACTTAGAAGTGACTCTGTAATAAATAAGAATGAAGAAATCCCAGAGATACAATATATTAAGAAATCCCCTCTACTCAGCCCTAGCAAGACCACATCTGGAATCCTGTGTCCTGTCCTGAGCTCCTCAGTATGAGAGACATAACGCTCCCAGAGCAGGTCCAGTGGAGGACAACAAGGATGATGAGGGGACTGGAGCATTTATCTTATACAGAAAACCTGAGGGAGTTGTGCCTGTTCAGCCTTGAGAAGAGGACTGAGAAGGGACCTCATCAATTTGTACTAATATCTAAAGCTGGGGGTGCCAAGAGGATGGACCCAGGCTCTTCTTGGTGGTGCCAGCATCTAGGACACAAGGCAATGGACAGGAACGGATGAACAGGAAGTTCCACCTGAATATGAGGAAGAACTTCTTTACTGTGCGGGGGACCAAGCACTGGAAAAGGTTTCCCAGAGAAGTTGTGGAGCCTCCCTTACTGGAGATATTCAAGAACCATCTGGACAAAATCCTATACAATGTGCTCCAGGATGACTCCATTTGAGCAGGGAGGTTGAACCAGACAATCCAATGTAGTCCCTTCCAACCTGATTGTTTCCGTGATTTGTATAATTTCTGTAATTTATGATCCCTTCTTACAAAGGATGAAAGTTTAACAAACATGCTATCAACAGGTAAAGACAAGAAAGAAATTAATATTTTTGCTTACATCCTCTGTATGCAATTTAAATAAAAATAATAGCATAAATATGTATGCATGAGAGTATAGCTGAAAACTCCTGAGTATTCCTAAATCCAGAAGCTATAATTAACTTGAGATATTCATTTGTCCTTAACTGTCTCTTAATTTGCATTTTAGTACTCAGAAGTGGGTCTTGCTAGTGTTGAGGTTTTGTGGTACAGCACTGTAATGAGGCATCTAAGTTTTCATCCTGGGATCTGTTTATTCATTTGTAGCAGTGTAAGGATCAAGGTATGAAGAAACAAGTGTAAACAGAGGATACTTGCACCTAGGTAAACACCAATATCTTTAAAATTATCTAATTTTAACTCTGTGTGATCACCATTTTGATTACTTTCTAGAATAATTCTAGTGAAGGAAGCTTACTGACAGAAATATCATGAAACTTTTTGTAAAACAAATTTCAAAGTCAAAACAGACATCCCTGCCAGGAAGATAATTCCTGGATTTATGTTTAGCCAGTACTAAAAGAAATGCCTATTATGATCAGATTTCTAATCTAAGTCACTCATACTTCGCAATGTGATCATTAAACATAAAATTTTCAAGCAATCCAGTAAACTGCAATGAAGTTTTCATATAACATAAACATTTCTGTGTTTTTCTCCTCTTATTTTTTATCCCATCCATGATGGCTATTAAGTCAGGAGAAACAGTCTCTTTAATTTAAAGCTTCATTTCACAACTAACAAAACTAAGAAGCATGTTTTAGTGTGCTTACATAATGGAGTTAACATCTTTTCATATGAATCAATAAGATATTTTGCTATTTGATCTATTTATGCCTCTCCTCAAGCAAAAAAAAAACGCCTTTATATAACCAATTTGCTTTCACCTTCAAATTGTTGGTCACCAAATATACCATGAAATGATTTTTTAATCAGTGTAAGAGAAACATTTGAATGCACAGTTGATGAGGATCAGATAACAGAACAGCAGACAAATTTTCTAATGACATTTGGTGGGGTAAAACTATTAGCAAAAGTTATAATAAAGGGTTTGAACCTTTCTGAAGAAATATTAGCTGCTTAGAAACAGGTTACACCTGGGAGTCTGAGCAGACTTGTGAAAAATGGTCAGGGTAAGTAAAGCTAGTTGACTACAAAAGAATTTTGGGAGGAGAAAAAAGGGAATTAACTAAGTATATTTGACAAATATTGCATTATTGTTTCTATGTTGTTTTAAGCACTCAGTCTAAACATGAAGTTGTGCTCATATATAGAATACAGAAGAGTTAAGCATGAACAAGAAAAGGAAGACTAACTTCAAAATGTTGAAAAAATAACAAGGAATTTTTTTTACAGTACAAGAGGAACAGAAAGGGAAATATGTCAGAACATGGGTGGCCCTTGGGAAGTTCTCTCTTGAATTAAAAACTTGCTGATAAATGATACTCAGTAAAAGCTAGTGAGAACTCTAATAAGTCACAAGGATGAGAATATGATTGGCAAAAACTCCCAAAGGATGAAACACCTGAAATACTGACTTCATATGAAATTCCTCTTCAAACTGCCAAATGCTGTCTTACCCTAAGACAGATGATGGGTTTTCAATTATTAGAAAATATTCTAGGCTACTTTATGAGATGCCAAGCCATCAAGTCAAATGTCTGTACTAAGCACATCAGTAAGAATAGTCTGGAAACATTAGAGTTACTGAGATAATAATGTTTGCTGACTACTGAATTCAAGATAAAAAAGATGTTACCCAAACATGACCAATTTGCAAAAGGATCTCATAATATGGAAAATTATGTAATAAAACAGTAAATCATTTCAACATAGATGGATGAGAAATGCCATACCTTCAAAACGAGAACACTAGTTTTACATAACAGAAGATTGGCTCTGAACTAAAGAACAGCACTCCCAAAGTAAAACTTGGGCAGAAGGTGAACAGATGTCAGAAATCAACCTGGAAGGAATAGAGGACAAAAGAGAAAAATCCTTCATAGCATCATAGAATGGTTTTGATTGGAAGGGACCTTGAAGGTCATCTAGTTCCAACCCCCTGCTGTGGGCAGGAACACCTTTGACTTGACCAGGTTCCCAGACCCCCATCAAACCTGGGCTTGGACACAGTTGTGTGTCAACTTTCATCTTGAACAGCTCTTGCGGGTTTGGTTCTTCCCTCTCCGAAAGACTATACTAAAACTGGCACATTCTCAAAGAAAGTAATAGCAATTACCACAGGGATGAAGCAGCTGATGTTTGTGTAGTCGATAGGCTAGAGTGCTGCCATGTACAGAAACAAAGGATAACTCGGGTAGGAAGAGACAGCAGTCTAGAAAATTGTGAGAATTGTAGGTGACTTTATCTTCCACATCTAATAACAACCCCAGAGGTTATTACATGAATCCAAGTAACATTCAAAACACACTGAAAGATGTGATTCTTCATAGACAATCTAATAAGTCATGAAACGCCCTACCACATGTTATTCTGAACTCTGAAAACTGCAAAAGCAATTAGATGAAACCCTAAAATAAATTTAAAAAATTTTTAAAAAGTCAAGGACTATTTACATACAGATAGCAGTTCTGGTTCAAGACGTTGCTAAGATAAAAAACCCTGGTGTCTAGAGGAGTCTTATTATAAAATTTATTTGTCCTAGTGCTCTTTCCAAAGTATCTATTTCATTCTTGAAAATAGGATTGAGGGCTTCTGCACATCTGATCTGAACTGATATGATTGGTCTTAGGTGCTTATGAACCAGTAAAGTTATAATATGTAACCATCCTTTAATTCTTTTTGCACTTATTTATTGCAAAAAGTATACACACAATATTGCAGTCTGTAATAAATCCTTTCTGTTTGACCTCTAGTTCATTCAGTAAACTGGATGGATGTCTAAAATTTTAAAAAGAAAAAGTATATCATTGTGTAGCTTATCCCACAATTTGCCCCAATTCTGCATCATTTGGCTAGGCTTGGTATTATTCTTTTCAGAGTGAAAGATTAGTCTATAGCAAAAAAGGCCTGTTATTTGGAAGGGTACTTCAGTCAGCCAGATGGGGTCTAGTAGATGTCAAACTACTGTACTCTGGTGCCCAATCTGGAACCATAAGCACCTATCTTCACCTCATCAGTTTGCTAATTGTGCCAGATAACTAATTATAAGAGTTGATGCTGTTCATAGGTGGTTGACAGTACACGAGAGAGAGTAGGACTACTTGCACTCACCTGTTTAGGTGCACAACCTCGGTATATGACAATGCTGTAAAATAATGCTGTGGTTTAACCCCGTCTAACAACTAAGCCCCACAGCCACTCACTCACTTGTCCCCAGTGGGATGGAGAAGAGCATTGGGGGAGTAAAAGTGAGAAAACTCATGGGTTAAAATAGACACAGCTTAACAGTGAAATAAAAAAGTCACTTGCACAAGCAAAAATACAAGAAATTAATTGCTTCTCATTGGCAGATATACAGTGATCCCAGGAAAGCAGGGTCCCATCGCACATAACAGTGTCTTGAAAAGACAAATTACATCTCTCCAAACATGTTCTCCCCTTCCTTATTCTTCCCCCATTTTTGTATCCCAAGCATGATGACAATTCTGCCCTTTGGGCAGTTGGGGTCAGCCATTCCAGCTGCGTCCCCTCACAACTTTTACCCAAGCAGAAGAGGCCTTGACTCTGTGTAAGCACGGCTCAGCAGTGACAAAACCGTCTCTGTTACCAGCACCGTTTCCAGCACAAATCCAAAACACGGCACCATGCCAGCCAGCTACTGCAACAAACATTACTTCTACCCCAACCAAACACAGCACAGGCAAAAACCAGTTGTAGTAAGAAAATGTTCAAGACTGCTTCATTTTAAACACTGGATTAAAACTTGCAGCTTATTAACTTACTTGCAAAAATGTTAATGGTCTTTAATAGGACTAGAAGAAATAGAAGTGACAGAATTTTCTGTCCACTGGAAAAAAAACCACTAGTATTTAAAATGCTTCTAAACTAATGGAGATAGCATTTATCAACTTTAGTCAATTGACTTCACTGGGATGTGCCAATGAAAATTGGGAGTAACACTGATGGTAAACCAGGTCTTAAACTTATATATCAATAGCATTACTTCAGTCAGAGGGTTTTTATGCTGTCGTTTTTTCCCATTAATTTTCTCAAAGATTCAGAGGACTCTGTTCCATATATGTTCTAGTAGCCCACATGTAACCTTGCTTTCTATCTATATATGTTTGGCCATCAGTTAGAGGATGTGGTTTTGCAAATGCTCAAAAGCTCCTTATTTTTTTGAAAACAAAGAAATTAAGAAAAATTCCTATAAACTGTGAGAATAATAAAGGATGTCATATCTATAGGCAAGTTTCTTTTTATGGAGGACAGAATACACTAGAACCCAATACAATGAGGAAGATAATAAAATAGCTCCACAGCAGCTAAGACTTCTTACCTCAACTGTATCATGTTGAATTTGCATGTATTAAGATGCTGAGTGAAACCATTTTCCTCAGAATAAATTGACAGTAAAATACAAGCACTTTGACAGACTGGCAGAGGTAAATACATTACATTTGATAAAAAATTCCACAATGATCTATTGTTTCATTTCCTCCCCTACTTTTCTTAGAAAAATGAAGGTTTATACTTTATTAATATTTCTCATGATGATATTTTTGTAGCATTTTCAGAAGCAAGTTATTTTGCTTGGTATTCTAAAGTGCCATCTATTCAGTTTGGAAAAAGAAGTGACACAGATGTGATGGATCCTGACACTTGTCAATTATAATAATACAATTTCAGGCAAAAATAACTCTTTTCCACATGGAGTACTCTAATACTACTGAATTAATTTGCACTTTGAAAAGATGTGCAAAAAGAGAAAGAGGTAGGAATCCACTGGACAACTGGCAATTGAGGATTAGGAAAATATTTGAGGACAAGTAAATCACAGTAACATATCCAAACCCATGTAAGTCATAGAATCAAAGGGTGGTTTGCATTGGAAGGGACTTAAAGACCTTCTAGATACCTTACACTAGACCAGGTTGTTCAAAGTCCAATCTAATCTGACTTTGAACACTTCCAGAGATGGGACATGTACATATCTGGGAAACCTGTTCTGGTGCCCCACCACTCTCACTCTCTCAGTAAAGAATAGGAGTCAAGATAGAACAAGATAGAAGTAATTTTAATAATTCTTGTGGAGCTCTGTAGCTTTCACCAATGAAAAAGAAAAAAAAAAAAAAAAAAAAGGAAAAGTTCTAAAAACCTCAGTCAGGTTTTCTAATTTAAAACTTGAGCGTGCCAAGGGGTTAAGCTCCTTATTAGAATACCAAAGTGATATTTTCAGAATATTAGTTTCCACAACAGCATTTGAGGCACAGTAACAAACGGAATCCTTTTGCTTAGGAATTTCTCCTTATAATGACCAGGTGTTCAAAATTACAAAATGTAAAGGTTCTATTTGATCATAATAGCAGTACTTTTGAAGAGCAGTACTGCCTTCTATAATGTTTTTCTATGATGGAAAATTCCTACATGGATTTAAATTTATATTTTACTTAGTATTATCTGCTACAGTCACCTACTGACAGCTCAGATTTATTCACCCCATTTGACTCATACAGTCCCTCCTGCATTGTTTCTATAATGAGCTAATAACTTCCCTCCCATTAAAAGTCAGTTTTACTCCTTTCTCTTATATGTCACACTTCTGGTCCCACTTATTCTCAATCCTTATTTTCGGTAACATGATCAGTTTCACCTGAGTATTGATCTCAAAGGGTATTCAGTTTACAATCTAAATAATTATTAAGTGAGGTATTTTTCCTTGCAAGTTAGAATACATGAATGCTAATTCATGTTTTCTTGATTTAATGCTCCTCCTCATATAAGTGTGGCGGATGACCATGTTAGTCATTCAAGGAAGGAAAACCTGTGAAAGTGTTTTAGCTTTCTTTCATTAGCTATTTCACTAATGAATAAGAGATCAGTCTTAAGACATGTTCGTGATCTTGAGTTATATTCATGTTGTAAGGAACTAGTAAGGATTAGAAGAAAATGCATCACTTACATATTTCCATTTCTTCAATTGAATTATATAAAGTGCTGATTTTGTAATGACTGGTCTGAATGCTTTTGTACAAGGAATGTATGCATAAGGGGTGGAATTTTGGTTCTGTTAGGGAATGAGGGAGCTTTGCTTCAATTCTAGTCAGGCTATGACTTTAATTTAGAAACTTATCAAATGATAAATATGGCAATATATTGATTGATTCAAAAACAAGATTTATTTTCTTCTTTCTCTGCCTTATTTTTATTTCTGTCATTGATTCTCCTTATGTAGGCTTATATGCATCTATACATCTATATCTATTTACATACCCATACATGCAGATATACGTTAATACAAGTGTATATATACTTATATATGTATCTGTGTACCAACTGTGTGCAAAACACACATCCATCTGTTGTCAGATTTTTTAATTTGTTCTATATTGAATATGGTGGGCTTTTGTCCAAATATTAACACAAACATATCTTGAATTCATGAATGCAGTCTCAGTTTCTATATGGATTAGATTTAAAAAATCTTAATGAAACCATGATCTTCAGTATTTTTTTCTGAAAGCATGCTTTAGTGAGTAATAGAGTCACAGTCTGTGCTTTTGTTTGTTCTTTGCAATAACAGTATTATTTTTTTTGCCACTAAATTTTAGAGAGCAACATGGATCTATGATCAGTTTAAGCATGAATAAATATATTTAAGAAATATTTATATGTGAATAAATTTACAAAATAAAATTAGAATTTACAGATTCAACAGGCCAAAAGAAATATCACTTAAGGCTTTTAATTTTGTTTGATCTATTTCAATCGCTCCTTAAAGCTTCTTATAACACTAATAATTAAGACAGATTGCTTCTGAAGACAGTGCAGGATTTTGAGCATCTTCCAAATAAATATCCCAGAAATTCTGTATGCATCAATTGATAAAGTGGGACATCAGCTGTTACTTGGGATTCCTACATTTATAGGTGCAAATTTTACACTTTACTTTTAAAGTCAGTGTTCTACTCATTAACAACAATTCATCATGCAAGCATCTACTTAGTTTTGTTCAATTCTCCTACTCTCCTTATTTCTTTACTTACAAGAGCTCAAGACCAAAACTTTACTTACAAGAGCTCTGAGTAAAAATTAGAATGTTACATATATTTTTTCCTCAAAATATCTCAGAAATGTTGTGCTCATCAGCTGCTCATTTTTATTTTCATTTTAATTTCTCAGCTGTCCATTTGAGTTGGTCTTCTCTTGTACATTACTCTTGTGAAAGAGAGCCTATTATCAAAGACATTATGAGAAATTCAATTTCTGCAATCTAGGGCAAAGGATTTTGACCAGATACTTGACTGAAAAAATGTGTATCACTCTTAGGATGTGGCTACTTAAACATGGGAGAATTTATACAGTAATAGCTTTTCCTGTCTTTGTTTTGATACTTGGTTTCTGATCTCAGTACAGAATGAGATGTTACATCTGGTTGTATGAAATATATTAAGCTATTTGAATAAATAAATATTTCAACTAGCTCCATTCATCCAAAACACTGATAAACTTTTGTCTTGCAATTCAGTAAACATCCCTGAAGCTTAAACAATTTACAGAAGACAGCAGATTAAAAATATTTAATAGTCTCCATTTACAATAATAAAGATGGGTTGCATTCTTTAAATAATGCATAATTCATGTTGGTGTCTAGATTTTAAGGATTTTATGAAAATATTTCTGTTTAACATTCAATTTTTGAACTCAACATTTAAAACTAAGTAACATGAATATATATTCAGAAAAAAAGATCCTCAGCTATCCTTACCACAAGCATTATAGAAAAGACCATTCATTAGCAGTTGTTAAACTTGGTCCACAGCTATCCAAAGTTTGGGGTTTTTTTTTTTGGTAATTCTATCTTTAACTAATTCATAATGTAGTAAAAATTTGTTGGTCTTTCCTTTAAAAGATTTAGTTAAGCACATACTCTGATCCCCACCATTACATGTCTAGTTTATTTTCAACAAAACTTCAAACTTATTCAAGTACATTCTGTTTCCCTACCTTCACTCTGCCTGAAAAAAACAAAACCAAAACCAAAACAAAAACAAAGAACAAACCAACCCAAAAAAACAACAGGAATGCTGTTTAGTTGACTGAAATGATGAAAAGGTTAACCAAAGCACAAGTTAACATCATTAGTCTTATCACCAAGAGTTCTATTCAAAGGACTACAAAAAATAAGCCAAACAAATTAATCTGTTTTTAAATGAACAAACCTACTAATATAGCTTGCACAAGCACATTGAGCACATCCTTCCACTACAATCTTTTCTCATGGGGAAAGCTTCCTAATATTCTAAAGCTGTTGAAATATTTGAGGTTTGATATTCTCTATGACATCTTTCCATTCACAGGTGAATAAGTTAAGCAATAACTGGGCCCGGCATTGAATGTTGGGGGACCCCACTAGTGACAGGCCACTGACCAGACTCTGAGCCACTGATCACAGCCCTCTGCCATGCAGCTGGTTGTCAATCCACTTCACTGCCCACTCTGAGCTTGTCTATGAGGATATCATGGGAGACAGTGTCAAGAGCCTTACTGAAATCAAGGCAGACAATATCCAGTGCTCTTCCCTCCTCTATCCAGCCCTTGTCCCATCATAGAAGGCAATCAGGTTAGTTAAGCACAATTTCCCTCATGTATTCATCAGCTTTCAGCTGCTTCTATATACAAATCAAAGAAGGTGTACAAAGAGCAGAAATGCTCTATACATATTTCTAAAGGTTTTTTAAAAATAGAACATAACATGTTTAAGTGAAAAAGTTAATGTTTGAGTTGTTGAAAGTGTCGTAGCATCAGTTTGACATGATCCCAGATAAAGTTGTGCTAAAGACATGTTTAAGTGAAAAAGTTAATGCTTGAGTTGTAGTAGATGAAAGTGTCGTAGCATCAGTTTGACATGATCCCAGATAAAGTTGTGCTAAAAGAAAGTGATAAAAAAATTCCCTGGTTGAACGCAATATTAAAAGTGCTTCCAAGAAATTACCTGAGGGAATCTGGTTGTATTGCTTTTCCTTTTGATAAAATTTGATAAGGTCTTTTGGTGCCAAATTACCTATTACTCCTAAGCAAGATTAAAGTTTCTTACACAGAGTGTCAGGTGAGGGATGAAAAGCTCTTTGAGGGGTTCCCAAAACTATTAATGAATATTTGGGAAATTATTTTGTAACTTAGGTTTTCTTTGCTGCTCTAGGGAGGTTATTTGCTCTACCTAAAGTAGCCCTCACTGCAACAGTGCTAACACAGCAGTGTATACTTGTACTGATACCTGTCTAAATTGAGGATTTACAGGATTAAACTGATCCAGTGGAAAACTTTGTGCTAGCAAAATACTTCTGCATTAAGTTAAGAGTTGAGCAATTTTTCAACTAAAAAAAAAAATAAAATAAAGAAAAATGTAGATGCTGGAAATGCTGATTTGGAAAATAGATATGAGGTTTGTTTAAAAATTCTATCTGGGCCAGAACTGTCAGATTATTATTAAAACATTATTTCCCTTTTCTTCAAGAGCCAAGAGAATGGAGTTCTATTGCAGGACATTCTTTCTTCTCTTCCATATACTTTAAAATCTCCATCCTATCAAGACACATTTATATTTCTGAGTGAAATCGAAGCTACTATTTAATGGGAATCAAAAATTTCAGCTCTATATTCCTACCAAATAAAAGTGTATATATTTATCTATTGGTCCTGAGCCCTGATAAATAAAAATTTATTTTACTAGGTAGGACAGGATTTTCAACAATTATCAATAAATACAGTACTGTTCTGTACTGATCAGTGACTTGCCTGTAGTGACAGGGAGATCCAAACAACTGACTGTGTTGGAGGCTGAGATTAGCCTGACAGGACACAAGAAGTAGAATGTGCGGGTTTTGGCTGGGGTAGAGTTAATATTCTTCAGAGTGGCTGGTATGGGCCTGTGTTTTGGATTTGTGCTGAACATAGGGTTGATAATACAGAGGTTTTTTTGGTTTTGCTCAGCAGGGCTCACACAGAGCCAAGGCCTTTTCTGCTTTCCCTACTGCCCTGCTGGTAAGGAAGTTGGGAGTTCATGGGGGCGGGAGGAAACACAGCCAGGAGAGATGACCCAAAATGACCAAAGGGATATTCCACACCGTACAGCATCATGCCTAGCATATGAACTGGGGGGAAGCAGGAGGAATGGGGGGACATTTGAAGTGATGGTGTTGGTCTTGCCAAGTCCATGTTACACGTGATGGGGTCCTGCTCTCCTGGAGATGGCTGAAAACCTGCCTGCCCATGGGAAGCTATGAATAATTCCTTATTTCGCTTTACTTGTGTGCATAACTTTTGCTTTCTCTCTTAAACTGACTTTATCTCAACCCATGAGTTTTCTACCTTTTACCCTTGCTATTCTCTCTTCAAATCTGCTGTTGGCTGGGTGGGTGAGCATATGCATGGGGCTTGGCCTCTGGCTGGGGTTAAACCATGACAATCAAAGAAATAGAAAAGAAGAGTGGCAAAGGGAGGGATGTACTCCGTAAGAGTCAACGTCCCTGTATGAACTTGTGTAGCATCAAACTAGCTGTCTAGTCCTACTTTTAATCTTAAGATTTTCAACTCTTTTTCTTGTATGCCATTTCCTCTTTTCTCCTCTTTCCACTTCTTCCTGTCACATATAAAATCTTTGATTAGTGCTTTAAAAAAAAGGAAAGAAAAATTATTCAAAAATTGATGACTTTATAATTTGTCACCAAAATATCTGTACTTCATTTAACATACTGAAGTATCACTCAGAGCAGGGCATGAGAAAGTTTAAGTGGTTTCAGCACTCACAAAAGCAGGAATTATAGCAGAATCAAAATCACATTTCCTGCAATGAAAAATCTTCATAGGCACTACATAGGTCCTTTGTATTGCAATTTAGTGAGCCAGACTGCTTTTACTTCTGTTGTCTCAAAATATCTACCCCAGAAAAGAAAAACATCTCACTATATTCCTCACAGAATTGTAGTGACCAATCTCTATTGTACAGTCCTAGTTTTCTACTCTGCAAGCCATAGTTTACCTGTAAGGGTATTTGCATGATGTATGGGAAAAAAATAAGTAAGCCAAGTACTTTTTATATCTGAATTCTTAATTTTCAATCCATCTCCACTGTTTCTCACAGAAGCTTGCACATGGAAAGATACATTTCACTTATATAATAAAAATAAGGTCAGCCCAAATGAAGATTAAGATGCTTTGTGGAGACAGAAACATATGCATTAAATAATGTTTCATGTGCTGAAAACAAAAGAAAAATCATTAGCTGAGGATATATTTGCTTCTAACTCTTCTCATTGTTCCATATAAAAAATGAATCACCTGTACTGCCTCTCTTCTACACTCATTACCAAGTACTCTATAAAGTGTTTTCTATTGGATGCAAGTGTAACAGTCTTTCAGGACAGGACAAAATAGTGTTGGATTTGTGAAAGCTCAAGCCAGATCTGATTCCATCACTGCTGGACTTGCCTGATTTAATCAGGGTCCATTCTTCATTAATGTGATGATTAAAAGGGAGTCAGGTTCAGATTCTCAAATCTGGAGTGGCAGAGATGGGCGCTGTGAGATGTCCCGCACAGTGATGGGCACACTCCCAGCATAGAGGTGATGATACCCAGTGCTATATAGCAAGTAACAATGTACAACTTAATTCATTGGCTATTCTCACTCAAAATCAAATCCCTCAAGATACACACTGAACCTCCCCATCCTCCTGCATTGCACACAAAGTGCACTCACATCCTTGAGAAAAAACAATCCCAAGCATAGTTTTTCCTTTATCTGAGGCAGGAATAACTCAATCTGTTTTCCTCAGCATATTTTTAATATGCACTACAGAAAACTTACATTAGTAAATTTGCAGAAAACACTAAGCTGGGAGCTTGTGTTGATCTATTGGGAGGAAGGAGGGCCCTGCAGAGAGAATTAGATTGGTTGGATAGATGGGCAGAGTCCAACAGCATGAAGTTTAATAAGTCTAAGTGCTGAGTTCTACATTTTGGCCACAAAAATCCCCAACAACGTTACAAGCTGGGGACAGTGCGGCTGGACAGTGTTCAGGCGGAAAGGAACCTGGGGGTTCTGGTTGACAGCCAGCTGAATATGAGCCAGCAGTGTGCCTTGGTGGCCAAGAAGGCCAACGGCATCCTGGTCTGCATTAGGAATTGTGTGGCCAGAAGGAGCACAGAGGTCATCCTTCCCCTGTACTCAGCACTGGTGAGACTGCATCTTGAGTGCTATGTCCAGTTCTGGGCCCCTCGTTTTAGGAAAGGCGTTGAGAGGCTTTAGCGCATCCAGAGGAGAGCAACGAGGCTGGTGAGGGGTTGGGAACACAAGCCCTGTGAGGAATGTTTGAAGGAGCTGGGGTTGTTTAGCTTGGAGAAGAGGAGGTTCAGAGGTGACATTACTGCTCTCTACAACTTCCTGAAGGGAGGTTGTAGCCAAGTGGGGGTCGGTCTCTTCCACCGGACAGCAACTGACAGAACAAGAGGATACAGTCTCAAGCTACATCAGGGAAGCTATAGGTTGGATATTAGGAAAAAAAAATTCACTGAAAGAATAATAAAACACTGGAATGCTCTTCCCAGGGTGCTGGTGGAATCATCATCTCTGGATGTGCTTAAAAAAAGACTGGACATGGCACTTGGTGCTATAGTCTAGTTGAGATGTTAGGCATAGGTTGGACTCAGTGATCTTAGAGGTCTCTTCCAACCTCATTACTCTGTGATTCCGAGAAACTTTATCCCTTTAGACATACAGTATATAGAAATTTTGATTGTGCAGGGCCCACTAGATCCTCTGTTGCTGACTAACCATGTGGCTTTTGCTAAATGTGTATCCTGATGCTTGAAGGTTCCACTACCCATTACTCTCAGAGTAGTCTTTAATAGTGCACTGTATTGCTCAATCTCTCCAGAGGCTGGTGCATCATAGGGAATGAGATATACTCACTCAATGCCATGCTCTTTGGGTCAAGTGTTTATGAGTTTGTTTCAAAAATGAGCCCTGTTGCTGGACTCAATTATTTCTGCGTACATGTCACTATAAAGCTTGCTTTTTAAAGTTCAGGATGGTTCCAGGCAGTGGCATGTGGCACAGGATATCCTTCCAGCCATCTGGTTTTGTCTTCCACCACTGTAAGCACATGGCATTTAAGGTCACAGGTTTGGGGGAGTGTGATAGAGTCTTTCTGCCAGGCCTCCCCATATTCATGTTTCAGCCATTGTCCTTGATACTAGGGAGGCTTTATAGTATAAAATTTCACATTCATAAGCTGAACCATAGTGTCCGTGGTTAAGTCTAATTAACTCAATTAGTTAGAGCATGGTGCTAACAACACCATTGGAGAAGAGGAGGTTCAGAGGTGACATTACTGCTCTCTACAACTTCCTGAAGGGAGGTTGTAGCCAAGTGGGGGTCGGTCTCTTCCACCGGACAGCAACTGACAGAACAAGAGGATACAGTCTCAAGCTACATCAGGGAAGCTATAGGTTGGATATTAGGAAAAAAAAATTCACTGAAAGAATAATAAAACACTGGAATGCTCTTCCCAGGGTGCTGGTGGAATCATCATCTCTGGATGTGTTTAAAAAAAGACTGGACATGGCACTTGGTGCTATAGTCTAGTTGAGATGTTAGGCATAGGTTGGACTCAGTGATCTTAGAGGTCTCTTCCAACCTCATTACTCTGTGATTCCGAGAAACTTTATCCCTTTAGACATACAGTATATAGAAATTTTGATTGTGCAGGGCCCACTAGATCCTCTGTTGCTGACTAACCATGTGGCTTTTGCTAAATGTGTATCCTGATGCTTGAAGGTTCCACTACCCATTACTCTCAGAGTAGTCTTTAATAGTGCACTGTATTGCTCAATCTCTCCAGAGGCTGGTGCATCATAGGGAATGAGATATACTCACTCAATGCCATGCTCTTTGGGTCAAGTGTTTATGAGTTTGTTTCAAAAATGAGCCCTGTTGCTGGACTCAATTATTTCTGCGTACATGTCACTATAAAGCTTGCTTTTTAAAGTTCAGGATGGTTCCAGGCAGTGGCATGTGGCACAGGATATCCTTCCAGCCATCTGGTTTTGTCTTCCACCACTGTAAGCACATGGCATTTAAGGTCACAGGTTTGGGGGAGTGTGATAGAGTCTTTCTGCCAGGCCTCCCCATATTCATGTTTCAGCCATTGTCCTTGATACTAGGGAGGCTTTATAGTATAAAATTTCACATTCATAAGCTGAACCATAGTGTCCGTGGTTAAGTCTAATTAACTCAATTAGTTAGAGCATGGTGCTAACAACACCCAGGTCATGGGTTTGGCTCCTGTATGGGCCATTTGCTTAACAGCTGGACTTGATGATCCTTGAGGATCCCTTCCAACTTAGAATATTCTGTGATTCTGTGAAAATATGCCCCTTGATCACAAGCCCGTGTATATGTTGCATCTCTTTCTTCATGGCTGGGGTGTCATAGGCCCTCTGAGCTAGAAATAAGTCACTCATGTTTCCAGTCGAGAGCCACCTAAGCCACTTCAGTCTTACCAACCTAACCCACTGCTGGTTGTTTTGGTGCTCTTCAGTGACCCAACTCTTGTGTGCATGAGTATCCACATGATGTACAATCACAACCAGGTTCTTCACCCAAGCAGCAATATTTTTCACAGCTCAGAGGGGTTTAGTTCCTGCTGCCAGTTGCTCTACCTCCATTTTTGTAACCACTCTCACAGGGCATTTGCTGACACCCAAGAGCCAGAACAAAGATAGAATATTAGCCATTTTTCTTGGTCAGCAATGTCTAAAGCTAGACGGATGGCTTTCACCTCTGCAAACTGACTTCAAACTGATTTACCTTCTCCTTCAGCAGTTTCTCTGACGTGTCGTGGGGGACTCCATACAACTGCCTTCAACCTCTGATGCTTTCCTACAGTACAGCAGGACCCATCAAGTCTTCTCACTTCCTGGAAATTTATTACACAGTGGGGCTTCTTCAGCACAGGTCACTGTCCTCTGGTGGCATTCCCAAGTCTTTGCCTGCTGGCAAGATAGACCACTTCTAGGATTTCTGAATGACTGGGGATTATTATTTGAGCATATTGTTTGATCAGTGCAACTCAATCCATGCAGCATCAGCTGCATGATCTGTACAGGAGGCCCGTCCAGCACAGCACTGGCAGCTGAGGTGTCAGGAAGAGCTGTGCTTCAGTACCAATCACTTCTGAAGCAGCTCAAACCTTTTTGTAAGCTGCCAGTATCTCCTCAGTTGGAGTACAGTGGCTTCAGATCTTCTGTATCCCTGACTCCAAAAGCCTAGGGGTAAACCTCAGGTGTCCCCTGGTGTCTTCTGCCAGAGGCCCCAGATAGGGCCATTCTTTCCAGGTGTAGTGTAGGGAATATTTTTGCATCTTGCTCTGTCCTGACTAGCCCAAGGGCTACTGCATGAACTAAATAATGCCTGATTTGTTCAAAGGCTTGTCATTGCTGAGGGGTCAATTTGAAATCATTTTTCTTCTAGGTCATTTCATAGTGACAGCTTACAATCAGACTGCAGTTTGAAATGTGCATTCTCCAAAAGCCCAGTGGATAAAAAAAGCTTGTGTTTCTTTTACGTTCGTTGGTGGAGACATTGCTGTTATCTTGCTCTTCACATCCACTGGCATCTGACAACATACTTCTTGCCAGTTTATTCCTAAAAACTGTATCTCTTGTGCAGGTCCTTTGACCTTACTTTGGTTTATGGCAAAATCAGATTTCAGAAAGATTTGGGATATTCTTCCTTTTCTCAAAAACTTCTGTTGCTGTATCACCCACCCCATACTGGGCACCAAGGAAGACAGCTGTGGCTTAACCCCAAACAAGTTACCACAAGTACCACACGTATGCTTGCTCACTACCCTCCCCACCTTGACCCCACGGAACGAGGAGGAGAATAGAGAAAGGGTATAACTCATGGGTTGAGATAAGAACAGTTTAATAATTGAAATAAAGAAAAATATACTACTACTACAGCTACTACATTCTACTACAACTACTACTTTTAAGTGCATTGCAAGGGGTTAGAGAGAGTGAGAAGCCAGGAAAAACAAGTGATGCACAATACAATTGCTCACCACCCACTGACCAATGCCCAGCCCATCCTCAAACAGCAACCTTTCCCTCATGGATGATCTTAGGTACTGGACGTGACATTCTATGGTATGGATTAACCCCTTGACCAGTTTGTATCAGCTGCCTCAGCTGTGCTCCCTCACAGCTTCTTGTGCAACTTTTCACTGTCAGAGCATGGAAAACTGAAAATCCTTTGAATCAGAGTAAGCACTGCCTAACAACCACTAAAATACCAGTGTGTTATCAACATTATTCTCATGTGAAGTCCAACAGACAGCACTGTTCTAGCTACTAAGTAGAAAATTAACTCTACCTCAGCCAAAACTACTGCACAGAAATAGAAAAATGGGCATGAACTAATGTTTCATGTACTGAAAACTAAAGAAAAATCATTGACTAAAGATGTATTAGCTTCCAACTCTTCTAATATTATCACTCCATATAAAAATGAATCACCTACACTGTTTGTCTGCCACACACTTACATAGCAAGTGGTATACAAAGTACTTTCTTTCCACTTCAGCTTAAGAGAAGAGTGACTTTTATAGCAACCCTAATGAAACTTTCTGAACCTTTGTGGATAATGTTTTACAGAAAATAGATAAAAGTGGCTGCATGTTTAAAATGTTTGCAGGATATTTAGGACGCAGTAATAGTTTCCATTATGGAATACAAAATAGAGTTTTCCAACATATGCAAATTGAAAATTTCAACATTTTTCTGCCTGGCTGATACCATCTACAGGAAATAAAGAGCTGAAGTAAACATCCAGAGTAAAGGGATGTGGTGAAACACAGCTAGACCCAGCAGAAGAGAACAACATTTTGAAGGCAAAAATCAGAGTTGGGAATGAATGCAGTTTGTGAGCCCATTTTCTGTTTGAAACTGCTGCATTTAGTCTTTGATAACTTAGAAAAAGAAGGGGAAAGGAATAAAGAAGAGACCTTCTGTAATTTTATTCTAGCCTAAAGTACAGCTTAGAATACCTGAGTAGCTCACAAAAATTCATGGCTAATACAGACTACTTCCCTAAGGTCCTCGGGACTGGTTTCCACTGGGAATTCTCTGGTGAAAGCCACACCTCATTTCACAAATAATTTTTGAATAGGACCTGAATGAACTGTCACTAGAAAGTTTTGGTATGTAAGGATATACCTTTATTAATTATTACACAGGTTGCATGGTTTTCAGTGAATTACCATTGCAGAAAACTCAAAATTATTTCTTATATCTAAGTATTTTGTCATTGTGAGTGCAAAAAACAGAAATGTGGTTTGCAAAAATTGAACATCTGAGCTTTGTCTCTTGATGAGGACAATCCAAAGCTTCCAAAAGATGTATTCTGACGTGGATTCAGACTGTGGGGACAATAAGGAAGCTATCGCTTGACGCTCAAGACAAAAAATGAATATTCTGATTATTTCTATATTAAGACTGATTTGTTGTGGGGTATATAAAGAAAACATATGACAGTTTACATAAGCACATACAGAGACTTTATTTCAATTTATTGTAACTTTTAGGAATGCACTTCAGTTAGGAGTCATAACTCTCTGTGCAACCTCATTGCAACTTTAAGGTCAAATTCCTAAATGAAGGTCAGAAGCTTCCTGAAAGGAAATTCTTTAGATTTCCTAAAAATATTGGATGTCTAAGACATTGCTGAGGAGTGACTGCTGCTCAAACAGTAGTATTGATGTTCCAAATGCCTTTTTCTGTTTTGCTGACTCCACTTCTATTAGCTGGCAGCTGATAACTGTACACCTGGAGGATCAATGGGCTTGCTTCCTATGATGAAGATAATAATGTGGTTGAACTAATGTTAAATTCATGTTATATTTGACTAAAGGCAGGTAGAAAGACTGACTTTACCATATTCTTGCTGCTGCTCACTGGGTAAGGCACAACTATAAGACGGTGGGAAGAGACTGGATGTTTCTTGAAGACCAGATGACCACACCAAACCCCAGACAGAGAGACCATTGCCCATGAGAGACTGGAATTTTCTAAGGTGGCAGAAGAGCAGCTGTGAGCCAAACTTTGGTGTGATAAGAAAAAAAACAAAAGACTCTCCTAAAGAGTCAGTGATGACTGTGTGGAGCCTTTACCAGCCTAAGATGCCCTTGACAATTGCTAAATGAGAGCAAGTTTGAGGTGATAACTTTCCCAATTACAATGTGTAAGACTGAGACGCAGGGAGGAAATGACTTTCAGAACCTGTATCTGCTGGCAAAACTGACTTATTTTAAAATTCAAAATTAATTTCAATATAAAATATGCTGCAATATAACATCATTAAATATGAAAAGCTTTCTAATATCTCTTAGTATCCTTACTTTAAGGAAAATATAAAGTTCTACCTCAATGCTTTTGTTGCTGTGGGGTCTCAGAACGTAAGAAATGTTCACACAGCAAATTCCTATAAAACCAAGTGTACTGAAGGGTATACAAAATTAAATTGCTAGATTTAAAATAGCAAATGTGTTTATTCCATATAGAATTAAATTACTCTATGTAAAATAGCAAATATATTTATATTATGGGGGTTTTATCAGTTGTTCTCTTTTCCACCATGTCAGCACACAGCACTGTACTAAAATGCCAGGATAGCTAGGGCATTCTGTGCAGCCTGTCAGCCTGCAGCTGCAGATAACTTTCATGTTCCTCTTCTACAGTGCACATCATTTAACAGAACAGTGTCTATCAAATCTCAGTTTTTCCTGAAAACACTGTACCTAGAGTGAAGCAGAGAAGTTTGATTGAATCAGCTTGGATAATGCATTTTAAATAATTTCTTAAGTGAGACTTTTCAAAACAATATCTTTTACCATTACATTCCTGGTAAGCCCACAGGACATGGAAATGTGCCTGAAAAATACTGGGATTCTCAATTCTCTGTCATTTGATATCACCCCAAAGAGGTAACACACTAATTAAAGTAACTTGGACATTTGCAAATCCACTCTGCAGATGCAGTTGACTAAATGACAGTAGAAAGCACTAATCCTACTGCTAATGACACAGCGCTGGGGGACAGGAGAATAGAAACCTGGCTGGCAAAAAAGTAAGCTGAAAGCAATTATCAGCATTGAAAAAAAATGGATATTTCAAATACCAGAAGCAGTTTTCTGACACCCTTAGCATTATGCAGCCTAGGAGGTATCAAAAATCTTCTTGTCTCCTTCATAGATTACACTTTAATTTATTTGGAAAATAATAAGCAGGTATGATGTAGAGATAGCTGTCAAACAGTTACATCCTCCTTACTGTGATATTTCCTTAATGTGATACTTAGATATATCTGGGTGATGTAATTTAGGGTGCTTGAGATGGAAGTATTCTTTGCAATACCTACATGGCTTGATTTGTAGTCCAATCTCTGACGCTACCAAAGGGAATCAGGAATTAGCTGTTCACCATACCGTGAAGGAAAAAGTAGGAGAGTGGCAGAAATACAAGTCTGGTTTTTTACTTCTTTGGTTTTGTATGTTTGTTTGTTGGTTTGGTTTTGGGTTGGGTTTTTTGGTTTTTTTCTTTGGTTTTGTGTTGTGTTTGTTTCTAAGATTTTTTTGCAAATATTCCTGGAAGCAGTGACAGTAGGCATTCCAACAATTTATATTTAAAAAAAATAATCTTCCTCCCTAAATTCATATTTTACAGACTCAGCAATGACAAAAAAAACATATAAAATGAGTGCTTTGAATATAGATAGACTGCACAGATCACAGCATGTGGAAAAAAATTAATTCATATTTCTCTCTGTGGCATAAAATATCAGAGTAAATAAGCACATTTTTCATATGTGGGAGACATTACATATCATCTAAAATTCTATCCATTTCTCATATTCACTTCAGCACACATTCATACAGACAAATCTTTTCAGAAATTATGAAGCTGATAGAGCATGACAGATACATAAGGCTTAATTTAATATTAGACAAATATAACCAAGCACTGTATGAAGGAAGTATAAAGGCCAGCTGTAATGAGAACAACGTGTAGCTTGGAAGACAAGAGAATATGGCAGTAAGAAAGGTGATTGATGACAGAAAAACTGTACTAACAAGAAATCCTTGAAACCCTAAGAGTGTGCCATGTAAGGCAATACAGGTACTAATCACTACTCATCCTAGTGCTGTCAGTCTATATGCTTCTTTAAGATGATATTTATACTCATTTTACCTGAATGTCATGTACAAACATAGTGACTTGTTTGGGTTTGTTTTTTTTTTTTTTTTTGTTTTTGTTTGTTTTTTTTTTTTTTTTTGTTTTTGTTTGTTTTTTTTTTTTTTTTTTTTTAATTGAAAAAAAAAAAAAAAGAGTTGGTATTTCTGAGGTGGGTTTTGGGACAAGATCTATTTGTTAGAGTAAATTATGCTGTCAACTTGTATGATCTGTTTCACCTAAAATAAGGTCTTGTCTTCCCTCATTACCTGCCCAGAGCAGGAAATAGAATTACAAAAATGAATTCTTTCTCAGGGGATGTCAGACCTTTCATGTGCAACTCACTGGAGAATTACTTCCTTCTTTGTCATACAAGGAGACATGTCTAGAAGAATGTGTAAAAGGGAATGGAGACAAAAGTTTATAGCAGTCCTGTCAAAGAATCTGATACTGCAGAAAAAAACTTAAACTTTTTAAGAGGACTTAACAGAAGAGTGAAGCTAAAAAATCTGTAACCAGATAAACTTCATTTTTATAATCATTTTCCCCATGAAAAAAATCAAATTATTCAACAGAAATAATCACATGCTTGTCTTGGTTTAAGATAATTTAGGAGGTGGGCACTCTAAATTGAGTTATCTCCCGTTAGTTTTAACCAATCCCTTTCCACCAGTAAGGAATGCATACAACTAGATGTAAGTTAAAAATAACTTACAAACAAGCAAAAGAGCAACAGGAGAAAAAATAACAGTTAATAACCACCAGATGCAAAATCATTAAATCTCATGAACCCCACAGGGTTCATGATTTAAGCGTTCAACCAAAGTCTAATCGACCAAGTTTGACCTTACAGGTTTTTGCAAATCTCACAGAGCAAACTAAATTAGTGGGAATGTATGCAGGAGTTGTTTGTTTTTATAACACCCTTTAGTTAAAAAATTAATTAAATTTTCTATTTTGAACACTTGAAGAAAATAGTTTCTTTCTAGGAACAAAACATTGTTGACTTTCAACAATGGCTGATTCATTCAGTGTGTTTTTGTTCTGCGTGATATCACTGCAGGTTGCTTATATGGCAGCACATCTAAGTATTACACTACCTGTATTAAGAATTTATCAATTGTCTGATCATCCTTAGTGTACTGAAAAGATAAGAACATGGTACCTCAGAATACCAAGCAAAACAATTACACAATGTTTTTTGATAATCATTCTGTACTAAAAAATATCATTAAGAGCCATTTAAACTGAAAAATATTATTCAAAGAGCTTGCAGTATCTATGCAAAATATAGGCTTTGGCTAATTTGAAACTAAATTTAAATACTTGTTTAAATCCAATGAAGATAAAGAGATATCTCAGAGACTACACTGGATGAAAGAAAGAATTAAATGCCTTTTAAAGGTGTCATGACAGCTTCCCATGATAAAGAAAGTGTGATTATAAAATTTAAGAACAAATACAACTCATTTCACATATAGCAGCAAATTTCAAGTTCATGACACTAAGTACAAGCAACAGCTATCTACAGAATTGTTGAGTCAATGAAAAGCAACAGCTGGTGATATGTGCATCCAATGAAGTCACTGAAAAGAATAATTTTTCTCAGCCTCAATGTGACTATAAAGAGAGTAGCATGTATTGTGGTTGATTTCCTGCTGTTAATCCGTTGACTGTTCAGCCATCATATATTCAATCCAACACCAGTGTTTTCAAGGTTAAAAAAAAAAAGGGCAGAATGCCACATCAAAAACATCACAACAATCTTCAACAGGAATAATTTTTCTCGGCAGCTCTTCTTCTTTCTTGGCAGAAATATAGTAACATCAGATGTATCAAAGTACTTTTTGTATTTGTGGAGGATTATAACCTGCATAAGCAGTTAAAAACGAAATTAAAATTACTTGTCTTTTTTTTTGTAGAGGAATTGCTACAGCACTGAAAGATTGCTTTAGCACAACAAGAGCAAAAGCAACTTTTAAATATTTCTAAAAGTTAGGTTGTGATACCAGACTTGGTGTTGAATAGATTGGACATTTGCCTGTACCATTTTATAGCTAGATATAAAAGAGTCATGATGTTGCTTTTATTTCTTATTAAATGACCTCCAGTTTTAAATTTTTTCTGTTGTTGTATTGTTGATTTTTTTTTTTTCAGTTTGAAATAATTCCTTCAGGTTCTCATGATAAATAATTTTACTAAGAAAATAATGCATTTCTAATCAGAATGCTTGTCAAAGAATTTAGTAAACCAGTGTCATGGTTTCACACTGGCCCAACTCCAGCAACCCATGAGAGTCATTCACTCACCCTCCCCTGCCACAGCTGGGTAGACAGGAGGGAAAAAAAAAAAAAGAAAAAAAATTAATGAAGGATTCATGAGTGAGACAAAGACAAGAAGAAAATATTTTAAGGGCAAAACAGTCCTGACTTTAGTTGCAAAGTGAATTTATTGCTAAAAGGATCCCAGGAGGATAATGAGAAGTAAAATAAGCCCTTAAAACCTTCTTCCCCCAGACTCTCCCTCCTTCCCACCAATATCATAGGGAGACAGGGAATGGGAGTTTAGGTCAGTTCACCACCGAGATTTTCTTTCACTGCTCTGGGAGAGGAGTCCTTCCCCTGTGAGGCCATGTGGTCCCTCCCATGAGAGACAGTTCTCTGTGAACTTCTCCCACATGGTTCCACTCTCACGAGCAGCAGCCAAACTGCCCCTGCTGCAAAATGAGCCCCTCCCAAGGGCAGACAGTCCTCCCAAAACTGCTGTGACATGGGTCTCTCTTCTCCCACAGTGTGCAGTCCTCCAAGGCCAGGCTGCTCCATGCTGGAATCAGGGCCCCCTTTCTCCATGGGTCTCCCACTGGATCACAGCTTCCTCCAGGCATCCACCACTCCAGCCTTGGCACCTCCCCCACAGGCTGCCGGTGGATCTCTGCATTCCCCATGGATCCCCGTGGGCTGCAGGGGAACAGCGGCTTCACCCTGGTCTCACCACAGCCTGCAGAGGAATCTCAGCTCCGGCGCCTGGAGCATCTCCTGCCCCTCCTTCTGCACTGACCTTGGTGTCTCCATGTGGTTTCCTTCACATGCTCTCACCTCCTCCTCTTCTCTGGATGGAATTTAAACTGCACCCAGACTTTGTTTTGATTTTCTCCTTAAATTTGTTATCACAGAGGTGTGACCAGCCTCTCTAATTGGCCCAGCCCTGACCAGCAGTGTGTCCATCTTCAGAGCCATCAGGGACTGGCTCTGCTGGACATGGTGGAAGCTTCAGCAGTTTCTCACAGGAAAGGTCTTTGTGGCCCCCTGATACTTAAAAACAGTCTGTGCCAAACCAATACAAGCAATTTCACTTTTAAGCATAAAATTTCAATGCTAGATTTGGTAGGAGAGTAGGAGAGTAGGGAGAAGGATATAGTATTAGCATATTTTAATGCAATTACAAAATCGGAATTTGACAAGAGCTTGAACTAGGGGAAAAAAAATTCCAAACCCACGGGCCAGCTTTGCTTAAATGAACACAGATAAGCAAATAAAAAAGTAACAGATGAACAACTTAAACTTCTGTAAGAAAAATATATAAGTACTTTTCCCTGTATATACACTGGCTAAGAAAAAAAAAAAAGAAGGAAGTTTCAAATCCACAGCCTATGTCAAATCCAAAGCACAGGTGAAGACGAAGTGGTGCTTTATCAGCCAAGAAACCTACTGGAAAAAAGTAAAACATATAGGCACTGAATTTCCTGGTAAAATAAACAAATTTTAAAAATTATGTACAATAATCATAGGTGTTCTTGGTGGACTTGGAATCAAAAACTGAAAAAATATTTCATTGTTTTTATATTAGTTTACAATATAAAATATACTGTACAAAATATATTGTATAAAATATTTCTGTAAGAATACTCTCTTGGCCTACTTAAAAAACCTTTAAACTACTGAAATTTGGAGGGTCTTTTTTCTCTTTTGAAAGATTTTCTTCATCTCCTTTTTAATCTGCATATGCCATTCACTTGATGGCTTACTAGGTTCTATTTATTTGAAGATTTAAATCCCATTTTCTTTGTTCATAATTTTTTCTTCATTTGACACTGGTTCGTTTTAGTATTCCACGTGATATTGATTTTTAATATTCCACATCTGTAACCAAAATCTCATTATGGAAAGAGTAGTGACAAAAACCTGGCTATTCTTTATAACACTTCAACAAATCCTGTGAAGACTTTTAAAAAGTTTCAGTTGCTTTCATTTAGTATCATGAGCTCAGGAATTGTCAGATGCCATCAATAAAAAAAAAATATTTGACACAAAAAAGAGCTGGTACTGAAATATCTGTTTTGCTTGAAAATTGCTGGACCTCACTACCATTTTTCATTTTCAATACAAGATACAACAAATACAGGATTTTATAAAAACATCCAAGATTTTTCAGTAGACGGCAGGAAGAGAAGGAAAAATTACTGAAAATAATGAACAAAGAAGACTCCATTATGACACTTTCTGATCCCAGAATTTTGTTCTATTCCATCTTTCTTTTCTTTGTAAAGTCCTCTCAGAGGACACCTTTGAACATTTACCTTCACCTTAAAAACCCAACAAAACAAACCAACAAATCCTACAAAAAAACTCAAACTTACTCGAATGTTCTTACAGCTCCCAAATTAGTTTGCAAGTAAAAAGAAAAATGCTCAGACTTTAAAGACAACCTAGGGTGAACATTAAAATTCATACTAAGGCCACAGTTCAATGTTCTATTAGCCACTAGAAGAGAGATCCATAATTTTATTGCCAGATTTCTATGGATTTAGAGAATTTCATTTTAATTCACATTGTACACTATTTGAACACAATGACAGCCAGATGATTTTAATTTAAGCAGAGAATAATTTTAGATTCCTTCTGAAAGGCTATTTTTTCCTCATATTTGCTTTAAAATTGGTTATGAAAATTAATAAATTTTCTGCCTTTTTCATTTCTTTGAACAGTGGCAGTATATTTATCTATTTATTTCTGGGTAACTGCAGAAATAAATTTCCTGTGGAAGGTTAAATCCCAGAAGTGTACTTTGCTTTTAGAGTGGGTGCAGAAATGTTTCATCCTCATTTATTGATAGCTGAGGTGGACCAGAGTGATATGCCTTGCCAGGAAACTGTCTGACAAAAACCAACACTGTTAGACAAACACAACCATAAAGCAACAACAAAGGAAACATCCTACAAGACTTGACTTTAAGATCAGCGTAGTGCTGGAATAGGTTTGAACATGATAGGGTCTGGTGAATGTTCTTCTATAAGACTATATGTTTAGAAGCTATCAATAACCATTTAGTAAAAGATATATTAATATAAAATGGGCTTTAGACAGAATTAAGGCACCACACCAAAAATTCAGAAAGTATGTGATTGCAGTTCAATACTTTGCTAGCTAGAATGTCTAGCAGTGATCAATTACTGGTTCATCTGGGGATTTAATGATCCTGTTTTTATTCTCAGTCTTTTGAGAAGTAATACTAGGTGTATTATTTCAGTCAGTTCATAATATTGAACTTTACAGCAAAGTCAGTGCTTCCCTTGGCAAGGGAGCACAGGCACAGGCAGATGGAAAGAACCTGTAGGCCTTGGAAAACACCAGCTGAGCACAAAGCCAGCAGTGTGCCCAGGTGCAGAGATGGCCAACAGCACCCTGGGAGTTATTCACAGGGTCATAGCCAGGACACCGAGGGGAAGGACTATCCCCCTCTGCTCAGCACTCCTAGGCTCCCATCTGTATACTCCAAGCTATGGGATTCCCCAAGTTGGCTGAGGTCTGTGACACTTTTCCTGCATGGAGAGTCTGAGGGACCAGGCTTGTTCAGCCTGGAGGAGAAAGGGTTCTGGGTGGAAATAAATGCAGCCTGCTGGCACCTCTGTATAGTTTTTCAACAAGATAGAGTCACCTTTGCTGTGGTGCACAGTGGAGAAAAGAGAGACAGCATGCACAGAGAAAAACAGTATTTTGTAAGGAAATTCTTTTTCACTCTGAAGGCAGCCAAGCAGTTGAAGAGGCAGTCCAGAGAGGCTGTGCTGTCTTCATCCTTGAAGATTTTCAAGGTTCCAGATTCTCAGGATAAAGCCCTGAAAATCTTTGAGCAATTTTCCTAGCATCCTATCATTCTGTGGTTTCAGAGCGAATGAAAACCAACTGAAATGAACATCCAGATTTTCAGAAATAAAGGTGTGAAATCTGAATGCCTTATTTACTTGAAGCAAACTCAGTACCTCTTTCTGAGCTTCTGTTAATGAGGAGGGGCTAATCATTAAAACATTTTAGGACCTAAGTTGTAGGTGCTTAATTTCTTCATTATATCTAGTCTTAGTCACCATGGCATGAAGGCTTTATGACATTTGTGTAAAGGTTTTATCCAAAGGAAAAAAAAATCTCTTTTTGCTGTCACTGGCAATTTAAAAAGCAAATTTGCAAAACAAGTTGTGCATTAATGCGAGACCTTAGGGATATTTATATGAACCCTTTAAATTAAACCCTTCAAATGCACTTTTTAATCCTATAGAACTGACAACCATGCATTTAGCTAAGTTTATTATTCATGTCATAATGATTTATGGGCATTTTAACAAGTTACAGCTTATGTGTTATGTTGTCATGTCTTTTTGAAGATCAGTAACTTGGATTAGCTCTGCAAGTGTATGGCTAATTCTTGTAAGATGCTTAACAAAAGACATCTTTTAACTCAGGATTTCCTCCAGCTGTTTGATCACAAACCATGTTTCTGTCAACAGTTGATCTTTAAACTGCAGCTTTTTCTTCATGAAAATGAAGGGATGTTCACTGCACAGCTTACATTTATTTTTTGCTATTATTCTTATTCCTATAGACCTGTAAACTAATATTACTTCAGCATTATAAATTCAAATGCAAACTATGTGATTTTAAACAAGATTTTCTCTAAGAAGATTTGTAATAAGTAGCTTGTTAAACTGTCTGTGAAGTTTAGCTGACAAACCTGAGCTCTTGTTAGCAGTTAATTCTTTTGGAAAAAGTAAAAGAACGTATGGATTTGGGAGACAGACAAACAGAAGAAGGCAGACACAAAAAGAAAAAGAAAAGAAAATGCTTAACAATGGTATGTTTAGAGATCAATCTAACTTTAAACTTTACAAATGGTGTCAATGAAATTTGTCTTGTGGTTAACAGAACACATAAATGATGAATATTTTATTTGTCATTAGACTATCTAGACAGACTAAAAATTCTGAGGTCCCTGAAGGTCCTTGTTTCATTCCCAGTTTTCACCACCAAAAAGACTATGGTGTGTTGACCCTGGCTTGATGCCAGGTACCCATGAAAGCCACCCTATCAGCTCCTTCTGCAATTGAACAGGGGAAAGAAAATACAGTTAAAGGGTCATGAATGGAAATAAGGACAGGGAAAGATCACTTGTGGAGTACAGTCACAGAAAAGGAGGAACTTGGGGCTATTAATTGAATTTATTACCAACAAAATCAGCGCAGGATAAAGAAAAGAAAATACATCTTAAAATCTTCCCCCTGACTCCTCCCTCCTTCTCAGATCTACCTCCTCCCCTCCAGAAGCACGGGGAGACAGGGAATGGGAGTTATGGTCAGTTCATCCCACATTGTTTCTGCCACTGCTTAGGGAGAGGAGTCCTGCCCCTGCTCCAGTGTAGGGTCCCTTAAACAGGAGACAGTTCCTCATGAACTTCTCCAACATGACACCATCCCACGGGCAACAATTCTTCACAGACTGCTGCAACATGGATCATTCTTCTACAGGATGCAATCCTTCAGGCACAGCCAGCTCCTGTGTGGGTAGCCCACAAAATCACAAATCCTACCAGGAAAACATCTCCATCATTGGATCATCTCTCCATAGGTCTGCAGGTCCTCCACAGGGTCACAGCCTCCTCTCAGGAATCCACCTGCTCCAGTGTGGGTCTTCTTCACAGGCTGCAGGTGAATCTCTCCATCCCCATGGATATCCAAGGGCCATGGAGGCACAGCTGCCTCACCATGGGCTGCACCAGGGGCTGCAGGGGAATCCAGTGCCTGTAGCACCTCCTCCCCTCCTTCTGCACTGACCTTGATGGGTGGAGAGTTGTTCCTCCCACATGTTCTTACCCCACTCTTCTCTGGCCACAATTAAAATTGCTCAATAACTTTTCTTTTTTACTTCTTAGATATGTAACTGCAGAGGTGCTCTCACCACCTCTGATTGGCTTGGCCTTGGCCAGAAGCATGTCTGTCCTGCAGCTGGCACTGGCTCTGTCAGACATGGTAGAAACTTCTGGCTGGCTCTCACTGATGTCATCCCTGTAGTCCCCCCACTACCAAAACCCAACCATACAAACATGATATAGTACCCAATCACAACCCAAGATCCATCCAAAAGGTTTACAACAATTATCGTTTCAGTTTTCACCTAGGTATGTGGCCTTTCACTTCTCAATTATTACCATAATTAAAATTTGCAGCAGCCATTGTGCATTTAAAATCTCTGGTATTTTATTTCATGCTGTAGTCAATTCACACTCTCTAGATAACAGACAAGTGGAACACCTTGCTGTGATAAACTACCCCTTCTGACTCCTCTGGTTTGAGAGTCTCTAGCCCAGCTGGCAATCTCCCTCACCCACCACTGACAGGATTCTGAAATGGAGCCCTGGCTCTGTGCTGGGAAAGGGAAGCGTCACTGCTCTTTAATGAATGTTACTAGTTTGTACCTACATTTAAAGATACACAGAGAACTGAAAATGTCAAATGAAAGGCTACATATATGGTAGTTGCTTATTTTCTTTGGCACTGTTAGAACAACAGTCATTGAAAACTATTCCAGAAAGCACAGAGTACTTACTGAAGATGCTATCTTTCAAATATCTCCCCTGCCATTCCCAATACTGCAGTCTCCATGGTGAAATAAAATTATTTTAACAGCAAGGCCTGAAAAAGAAAATTGTTCAGAAAATTCATGTCCTATCTGCCGTTTAATGCAGCAAGCATCAACCCAGAACTGTCATAGAGAAAGAGAAAGAACCAGAGAGCCTTCTAGTCTTCTGCTGGTCCCCACCTATTCCAGGCCTGGCTGGGATGGATGTGACTTTCCTGTCAGCTGCCAGTATTGTGCTGTGCTTTGATTTGTGACTGAACAGTGTTGATAACACAGCAGTGTTTTGGCTGTGGTTCAACAGTACTTGCACAGAGTCAAGGCTTTATCTGTCTCCCACTCTGCTGCTGCAGTGAGAATGCTGGAGGTGAGCAAGAGGCTGAGAGGACACAACTACAACAAGTGATCAAGCAGAACTGTACCATATGATGCTGTGTCCAACAATAAAAGCTTAAGGAAAAAACAAAAACAAAAACAAACCCAGAGAAGCGGATGGTTAAAGTATTTTCTTTCTAAGCAACTGTTATGCATTCTGAAGTCAGGCTTTCCATTGAGTTGTCAGACCTCTGTCTCCTCATGGGAAGAAGGAAATAATTCCTTTTTTTCCTCTCCTTTCACATGTACATTTTGTTCCACCTATTAGACTGTTTTTGGTTTTTTTTCTTAATCCATGAATCTTATCACCTGCCTTTTTTTTTTTTTTTTCTGACACAGCAGAAAGGAGTCAGTTTCATTAGATGAGGTCAACCCACCACACCAAATGCTGAGTGGTCCATCTCTGTTACGTAAATATGGATCGAAGCAGACTCTCAAGGGAAATGTTATTCACATAGAAACAACAAAAACTGAGGTTCAGAATGCATAGAGATATTTGCATGTTTTCTCACAAGTAAACTCTAATGTCTTTTAACATATTATAGTTGCTCTAAAATGTTGAAAGTTTACAAACAACCCTTATGGAATGATGGCTTCTATTCTAAAAAGCATACTTGTTGAGATCTTTGCTCTTTCATTGTGAACAGACAATTTTTTTCACATAATTTACATGATTAGTGATAATATACTTTTAATTTAATTAGTGCTATAAATTTGATATAATCTGCCACAACTAGAAAAAGGAAGCCAGCTATAGCTGAAGCCGAAGTTAAACAGAAATACACCACACTCCAAAATCAAGAGTATCTGACCTTTTGCACTAAAACACTGAAGCTGTTGCCAGACTATTCAGCCATAAAATTCTGTACTTTTCATTCAAGATCAACTTATTAACCCAGAGGAAAGGTGATTAATGGCCAGTCATACCAAAAGAGTGATGCCTTGAGAGGCTACCTAGAAGAGAGGCTAGAAAGAGTAAAGAAATAAAGTAGGTATTTATTAAAAAGGCACCTTGGGCAATACAAGGGCTTGGACGAGGCGACACCCATGATGGGCGATGGGTCACAAGTTTTCACACTTTTATGAGTTTGATCCATTTGCATATTGGGGTTAATTGTCCAATTACAGCTTCAGGTTATGAAGTCACATTCTCCCAGTTCTGCTCCCCCAAATTTCCTTTTCTTTATACTTTTTCAGACCTGAAGCTGCAACGGTGTCCTTGGTTCTGAGGCTGGAAAAGGATTGTTTTGTCTAACCAAAATGTGAAGAGAACCTGACAACCCTCCATATGAAGTTCAGAGTCACACACCAATTCAGTACAGAATCTGAAAACTATGAAAGCTAAAACTTAAGGAGTTTGGAGGAGGAGAGGAGAGAAGAGGAGAGAAGAAAGAGAGGAGAGAAGAAACAGAAAAGTGTGAAAGTCAACTAGTACTACCCTAGCAATCTGATTCATTCTATTTCAACTAGTGTAAATTGTCGACGTTGTAACAGGTAAGATGACTTCATTTGTCCGAGGCTGTGAGACAGAATGTCTGCATAGTGTTTGAAGGGGAGGATGACAGACTCTCAAGAGAGGAAAAAAGAGAAGTGCTGGAAGTGAGGACCCTGTTTTTGTGACTAATGTAAAAATGTGAAAGTGGCATTTGATGTAGAAGAGGTGAAAAATGACATAAGCTTTCTGTGTGTATCTGGTCCACATCTCTCATTCTAGTGCCTTACTTCCCCAAGTCCACCCTGGTGCTATTCAGTGATGGCATAATACTTCAAAGCCTTTTTCTGATAGGGATTCATGCTACAATTTTTCTAAAGCCATTTTCACTGAAGAAGCAAATATGAAATGGTGGCATAAAAAGTGAAACCACTGAGACAATGTCTTCCAAACAACATTATGGATTTCTCCTAGAAAAGAAAACACAATAAGATTTTTATTTGATACAGCACATAACATCTAAGCAGAGACTAAACCAGATGTAAATCTCTGCAGTTTCTGCCTTTTATTCAACATAAAGTAGGAGACTAAAACTAAAATTAAAAAATAATTATGCATAAGTTTATTTTGTTAATGTATATCTAATATACATTATATACATATATACATTATTATATACATTATACATAACTGAAGTTGTCTACACATTAAAGAAGACAACTTTTTTTTTATGTGGTTATGAACATTTTAGAATCAGCTTTTAAATTCCATATACTGCATTTTTCAAGAAGAAAAATACCAGTTATTTTTCTGTTCAAACTCATCTAATTTTTAATCCTATTCAGCACACACAAGAGAAAAGAGAAATAACATCACATAAATTAATAATTAATTCTGCTTACTTCTATTATTTATCATTGTAGCTGTAAGTATTCATCACCATAGTATCTGAGCATCTTAGAAATTTCAGTGAATTATGCATAGGTCCACCAACTTGTAGACCATTTCTGTTATTCCTGTTTTACATTTCTGGAAGACAGTGTACACTGAGGTTGATAGACTGATTTTTCAGAGGTGCTTAGCATCTGCTTCTCCTACCCATTTATTTTATTTGGCATTGCAAACCACTTATAAATTAATGACTTTGAAAATACCATTTTGAAGAAACTTCCTGACTTGAGATAAATGTTTTCACACATTTTTAAAGCTTATTTTGCCAAAATACGGGGTTGGAAAGCATTGAAAGTAGCAGAGAACTTATCTTTGATGTCCAGCTTGTAGCTGATAGCTGCTGACACAGTCAGAAACAGGAAGCAAAACATAAAAGCATAATTAAGCCTTTATCATTCTTCTTCTTCTTTTTTTTTTTTTTTTTTTAACTTATTTAGAAACACCCATTTTCTTCTCTGCTCAGGAAGAAATGTTATGCCATTGAAATGATCCTTATTCTCAAAATATACTGCATTTCTTTTAAACACCTTTATCACACAATCTTATTCTTATTGTATAACTGATACTTCCAGATACTCCACTAGTGCTCAGTCATCATAACAAAATTAATAAATTTAGCAGAGATCCACTTCTCCATTGTTTCTAATGAACTGAGGTGTTAATGCAATCTAATGCAAAAGAAGAACAAAGGGAGGAGCTGGAGGAGATTAAAGCCAAAAATTTATTTTCCATTCCTTACATAAAGCATTCAGTTCTAAGTTCAATACCCATGTAGCAAATGTATAAAAAAATATTCTGATTCTTTTTTTCTAGAGACAAGTAATGGTGACTGCATGCAAAGATAATTTTATGAGTTTCTATTTTTTTTCCAAAAGTGCAATTTCAGTAAAATTGAGAATTCTACTGGCACAGTAGGATGCACTGGCAATTCAAGATTTCTATTCTGAAACAAAATTACACTGCTGCTAAAGCATAAATCTGCAAATCTCATTTCTTCTGGTTTTGTCAGAATTAGCAACAGAAATAACTTTATTTGAGTAACATATTGCTGTATCCTCTTGCTTCATAAAGCACCCTGTCACATGGCAAGCAGCTACACAATTTCTCCTTTTGTCTTATTGTCTACATGGATACAAGTACATAAATTTCAAAGGAACTACAGCTATGGTAATGCATAGATTGATGTATTATTTTTTGTGAACTGAGGACTTAGCAAAAGAACATACTCTCCTTCTCTATACAGGTTTACACCACATTTGAGGGTAATATTTAAGTTTGTATAAAAACTTGTACAAACTATGGTGTGCACTGACTTTCGATTACTTGAAAAAAAACCAAAACTGAAATAATCTGTAAACCACCCAGATATGTCTTCCAGAAAGTTTAGTATTTTCTGCTTTAAGATACCCTGTATGTGATTTGCATTCCAGGACTTATTATTGAACTATATCTCACCAAAAAGCCTCATATATTTTTAAGATTGTATTTCCCCAAGAAAAAACCACAGACATAAACAATACTTTGATTACAGTTACAGCATTGAAAATATCTAGGAGGTGGAAGTGATTTCTGCTTAAAGGCTAAATCGTAGCAATTTGTATTAACCACCAAATATTTTATGTCATATGCAAACATACAGAAAAATTGGAAGTTTCTTCAAAGTTTTCTGCTGACTTCATAATATAACTATTTACCCAAGTGAAAGTCAATTTGGAATTTATAATGAAGATAAAGCTAAACAGTATAAGTTTCTAATGTTTTATTCTTTCTGGTGTTGCATATGGAAAGACTACAGGTAAGAGGCAGAACTGAGAAAAAACATGATTCTGCTTGCATAACTGAAAATTTAGCAGTAATACCCCATCATAGTGAATTAACATTCAGACCTATTTAGCCTAACCTCAGAACAGATGCTGAGCATGGAAGTTGCACAAGCTATAAGTTATTGCAAAAAACTGCTGTTGTGACATGTGATTGTAACAGATACGAGCCTCAATCATCAAGTATTTAACTACTTTGAAGACTGAAGTCTTCAATACTGCAAAGCTAGATATTCCTACTTTTCATTTATAAGTCAACACTTTGAAAATAATTGGTAAGATTTGAGCAAAAGCTTTTCAATTAAATTAATACTTATTTTGAACAAGTATTTTCATTGCATACCTATAGAAGGAGAAAAGGGTGTATTGTGAAAATGTAAGAAAAAAATTTACTACCAGACAGTAAAATACTTATCATTTACATAAATATGAACGTAAGACTGCAGTACAGCTGTCACACTGGAAAAATCAAGGAAGCGATCCCTGGTTATTCTCTGAATGCCTCACAATGTTAAAACCATAATGTGATATCCTGTCATCTATATGCCATGTACTATTAAAAATCTCAGAGAAAGATCAGATAAAAAGCTGAATTATAAAAAGTTGAGAAATCCAGGCTACTTGTATATTATTGAGGATTTAGTCAAGTGTTTCTGTATGAAGGGGAACAAAAAACCAACAGCACATAAATATTGCAAAATGTTTCCAATTCTCAAATAAGTATGACTGTTAGAAATGTGGTCCCATGTGATTTCATCTTTGGACTTGTACTAAAGGCATCCAGATGGTGTAGTAGGAGACTGTTCCAAAAATGTAACTGGCATCCTTGCTGGCAGTGACAGCTTCCAGCGACTTAAAGTTGTAATTTCCTTATTCAACAAACAGAGAGAGTTTTGTGACAACACTGGAGAAAATGAGAGTCTTTAAGAATTTATGACATGGTAATCTTCAACCTTTTCCATCCAGCTGAGAATGTTCCTTTTAGATCTAGAGAGTAGTTGTTATCACACACTGCCCTTTTCTTTACCTTCCTCTTTCACAGAAACTGTTTCTAAATCTGTCTGCACCCAGAAAGATATTCCTTCAGTCAGGATAAGGAAAAAAATGGCCATGATTACACTCCTGGGCATACATCCATCCTTCCTGTTATTACATTTCTTCATTTTAACTTCACTAGGGTCATTATTATTGCCTCATAAAATATGGCAATGGTGCCATTATTGCTCCTACTCTAGTTATGCTGTAGATGTTGATTGCACAGAAAATAATGAGGACATTGATTTCAACACACTAAAATCAATTGGAAATGCTTTCAGGTTAGCTGAGAAGCAAGCATGTAAATTATTAGACCAGTTATGGACCAGTTTCCAGGCTGGCTGCAAACACTAGAAGGTAACTCACCCATACCCCTGGGCTTTTTAACTTGTCCTTGCTAGCCGAATAGTGTCTTCAGCAGTATGACCAAATGAGAAGTTTGAAGTCCCATTTCAATTTTTGGAGAACTTCAGACCTTTTATGTATAGTTTTTGTAAAGCTTATTCACTGTCAGTCTTGTTGTCATGATCAATATGATTGCCAGGTTTTGCTTAAAAATATTCTACAACCAGTGTTACAGAAAACTTGAGTTTGTCTGCAAAAGTATCAGGCAGAGACTGTCCTGTGCTCGTGCCTGTGTGTGACTCATGTCAGTGACATGTGAACATATCTTACTCTTCTTTACATGCTGTTTGACATTAAAAAATGCTGCCTACTACTCAAACTTGTTAATTATTTTGCCTACAAAATGTTCCAAGACAGAAATTAATTTGGATTTTTAATATTCAATGTGAATATAAGCAACATTTATTTAAAGAAAATGACAAAGTTTCTGATCTTGTTTATATTTCATAATGAAGAAAGAGGGCACAGACTCAGTTTTCTTCTCTGAGGTACCTTTATGTAATTGTGTTCGATCAACACGTCTTGTTTTCTGACCTGACTAAATTAAAACCGGCTTCTTTCTTATTTCATTAATTGATACTACAATCATTATTTTCCTAATGCTGAATGCCATAAAAAGCCTATGGGTTAAAGCCTATCTGGTTTGTCAAGGACAAACTTTAGAGAAGCAGCAGAATAAATGGGATGCCTGTGGAATGAGATTCCACAATGGCTCCAATAAAGCTTAGTCAGACGGAGTACCAGGGGCCCGATCAGAGGAGATCCTCTTACGTCCATCTGCTAATTCATGACTGTCTCAACATTTTATAGATGAGTTTTTCAGAAAGTATGGAAATTATATTGCAATTTCACTTGGAGCAAGTCATGTTATTAAGAAAAAAAAGGCTCTATTTGGTAGCTTTTCAGATTTTACCATATAAAATTGGCATAAAAATACCATATTACATATTTTCTAAATATATTCAATCATAATCATCAAATACCTGGTATTTTATCTGTTCTGGACATTCCATCCACTACTGCTTAACAAGAAGCAGGGCTAGGAGGGACATATCCTATTCTAGTAGCAGACTTGTATGTTACATACTCCTTCAGTAACAGATGGTAATTTGTTTTGTTATTCTGTAAGGCCCAACAATGACACAGATCGTTGTTGGCAAAAACATCAGATTTATGACAGGAGGTTCACATTCTTACTCAGATTATATCAGTGCTTTATTCCATGAGTAATTCCATTGAAACTGATGAAACCACACCTTGGATAAAGTGCTAAGTCTGAGAATCTGGCCATAATTTCTTCTATTTGCTCTTTCAGCACTTTAGATTATGAAGTCTACATAACAAAATTCAGAAAAATTAAGCCAAATCAAGAGTCAGAATGAGTAATAATTAAGGGCTTTTGAGGTAGGTGACAGATTATGTATCACTTGAAAGAAATAAAAGTCACTAACTACTCAGTCAACACATACCAAAATATTTGCTCTAATCAAATGTACCTGTTTTGTCTCTAGCCAAACTAGTCTCTCGGATTGAATTCTTTGAGAAAATTGAATATATTGGCAGTGAAATAATATTCCAATCATGTAATATATGTCAACCCTTTTTATTTAACCGGTGCTATTTGCAATATTCTGTAACTGTACCTGCACATTCTGGTGTGCATCTGAGTGAAAGCCTTACTCTCACTTCACATTAGCTTATACAGGTATTCAATAGAAGTATTACACTCATACAGATTCCGTGAATAAGGAAATTAAATCATAACTCTATGCTCTATTTGTCTAACTGAAACAAATAGAACAATATGGAAGACTGAATAAAATAGTCAGATGCTTCAAGGCAAATGTTTTTTGCAAAGTAAATGAAAGAAGTTACATATTCACTTGAAAAATATAAATGAAGCAGGTTTGGGTTTGTTCCAGACACTATATGGGGTAATTTTTTCATTCTTACAGAGATCTATTCTTTTAAAATCAACATACTTGTATCCATCACAGGCTAAGATAATCACCTGGAATGATGAATCTGCCCCAAAAATATTTATCTTCTGATTTTTACTGTTATCGTTGAAGTCCAGTAGTATGAAGATAAAAACTTTACTGGTATTGTTAGAAAAAAAATTGAAAATCAGGAGAGAATATTGTGTCCAATTTTGATGGATTAGCTAGGATTAATATTTATACATTAAAACATGGAATACTTAATACATGGAAGACAATAAATGTTGACACATCTGTAGCTACATTCATGTTAAAAGATACGTTCATTGAACCTATCAACTAAAAAGTCTTTCTGAAGTGGATCACTGACAGGATAGGAACAGAAGAAAGGATGAAGAATACTACAGATAAAGACAACTTTTCTGAATACTTCTAGGAACATCCTTACTCCTTACTAGAAGTAAAAAAATGCATCTGCTAAATTGTAGGCCTTTTTTTTTCTTCATTTGAATAAGAAATAGCTAGTAGTTTTGGAATTCAAATAGTGAAAAAATTTACCAAAAGTCAGCAGAACTGGGATTAGCAGACTTTTTGAATGGATCCCTGTAAGCTGTGATTATCTGAAATACAAATTTCTGGAATCTAAAAACTCCTCACATTTACCAAGTGCATGTTCAACAGTGCTATTTATACACCATTAAGTAGCATGTAAGTCATCTGGAAATTATTAGCATAAATGGATTTATTTCCTAAACTGAAACTGCATTTAAAATGTCTGTGTCTGATTTTATAGAAACTAGGTAGCTCAAGACATATGTCTCCATAGACTGTGGTTTCAGGTTTGATTTAGTGACTCTCTAATCAAATAACTCACTTTTATGTAGAAGCTGTGCCTCAAAGCCTGATACACTCAGTTCCACTTGAAAGCATTCTATCATTCTTCATCACACAGTGTAGAGGCTGGCACGTGTGCCCTCATAAAGTCAATCCCAAACAATCTGGAAGGGCCTTTTAAAAGTAAACCCTTTAGTTAAAAACAAAGCAACAAAAACACAACACCAATCTTGCCAAGAGTACCAACACCATGGCAAAATGCTACAGTAACTGTATTTCAGGTATACAAATAATATGTTTCCCTAAAAAAGAAATCTTCCCTTCTATTTAATTTCTGAGTTCTCTCTGCTTTCCCTTTTATTCCTACATCAACCATAAATATGATTTTTCTTCAGGGTCTAAATAACTTCTAAATCCTAACACTGAGATTGCCCCTGACAGATTTTTATTTTCTAGGTATTTGCTTCCTTGGCAAACATCTCACTTCCCAAATGAAACATTCCTTGAATGTATAAACTGTATGATCTCTCAGCCCCCAAATGATTTTCTCATGTCTTACCTTTTATTTTTTTTTTCCAGTGCTGACCCATCTCCAGCCAAATTCTTTAAAAAAAGATCAAATTCAGCTATCAAACCAGAAAAAAGGACAAAGAATTTGTTCAACACTGTGTGTTAGTTCAGATGTCACAGGTGATCAGATTCCTTCTGAGGAGCTATTGAATGTTTTACTTAGGGTAGAATGTATTATAATTTTCATTATAATAGCAAAAAAAAAAGCTATTAGTGAAAATAATACAAATGGATAGTGAAAATATGTACCAGATTTAGAGATGTAAAACATCTACAGTGAAACTTTTAAGAGCAAGAGACAGGTAAGTATTTCTAGATCTAGATACAAATGGACTTCAGAGGTATGTTTGATGTCCTAACCCACGGCTGGATCAAAAGTTTTCAGGTTTTATTACAACGGTAAAAATACTGTTTCTAATGACAGTGATTTTATTTCAACCTATCAAAATCCCTATTTCTAATTTTTTGCAGATCAGAGTCCCTAATAGTATTTCAGTAGACTTTCCAGTTACACTCTACAAATACTCACTTTGCAGCCTAACCTTAGGCAGACAGCCTGTGTGACAAAGGCACAAACCTGTATTCCAAGTACACTTTAATGAGGCTTCTAATTCAGACTCATATACAGATGTGTTAAATTGGACAGTCAGGATTTCACCCATGCTGACAATGGGACTATTTTTCAAACAGATATTATACAGAACAATGGCAGAATCTGATTTAAAACATACAGTAATTGTAGCAGGTCTAGGACATTCTGTACTAAAATATAATACATGTGTTGAGTCTAACAATTGTTTTTTTCTTCAGAATACTGTGAATGTTCTGAAAGTTGCATTAAATATTGATCTGTTTCTGAGCATCCAATCCTTCCATATTTTTGGGTTTGCTGCTCTGCATTCTTTCAGGAGTTCAGCAGTTTATTAAGAAAGCTACTGCATTTAACAGACCAGGCTTAGGAATACACAGCCCTTCTCAGAAATCAATTTTTTTAAAATTTTCACAGCTTATTACAGATAAACTAACAAACATGCAGTTTATTCTATTATTCTAAGCCTTAAAAATGGAAAAGGCACTTACAATGAGAGAACATCCTTTGACCTATTCCAATAGAAAGTTCGATTACTTGTCATTCTTCAAGCAGCAGGATGCTTTGAAAAATACTCCAAATACTTTAAATGTTCTACAAGAAACAACATACAGCAGAATAACCAAGGATAACTCAAATTCAGTTACTTACTAACATTTAATTTCAATCACAGTTGATGCATTGTGTTGATACATACTGTGCATTCAGAGAATTTGGGTAAAATGCTTTTTCTGAGAACATTTATGAAAGCAAAACATGTGATGTCCATATAAAGCAAACACAAAAGATAAATACACAAAATAATAATGAATTATTTTTCAAGGTATTGCAGCAGTCTTACAAGTTTTGCAACTGGTGAATTCTGTCATTTTATCAACTGAAGTAGCATCTGATTAATACTTCTTTACAAAGTGACTGGAATACTCCATATTTTAAACTGACATTACCCCAGCTATAAATACACTTAATTTTGTTATGAAATTTGCAGTTCCATTCATATAATAGGGTAAGGGTTGTTGCTCTCAGGTCTACATATATGAGGAAAACCAATGCAAATCTTGGACAGTTCAATATCCAGGCTTTGCACAATCCATTTAATGTTGGAGTTTTATTGGCAGCAATCTATTTGCTGTAACTGGTGCTACCAACTCTATGTAGAAGAATTCTACTTCAGCCCAAGTCTGACTGTATTGTATATGCTCTACATTTACCTTTCTAGCTTGGGCAAAGTGGGCATTTTGTTACCAGCATGGCAGAAGAAGTCCTATCAACCATTTCAGGTATGGATAAGGCGTATGGTGGGCAATGGTTTAAATGTGAGAAGACAGTTCTGTTTCTGGTATCATGAAGGCCAGCCTTTGCCTGAGTCAGTAGTCTCGAGAGGTATTTTCTTTTCAGAGCTATAAAGTTTTTATATTGTGTATGTGGATTCACTTTCAATATCATGCAACTAATTTGTACCAATAGGTCAAATTTCAGACAATTTGGGTGATAGAAAACACAAAGACTTCACTGAAATGTCTAACATATTCTAAATAAAATTAAATATTTGATCACAGATATTACAGTGAAAATGAAACTGGAAAATTTAAAGACAGCATTTGCAGAAGGATACTTGTTACCTTTAACTCTTCTTTATCATTACCTGCTTTCTCTTTTTTAATTACTGTCATTATCATGGAGTTGATAAGACACTTGATATTTGTAGTGATCTACAAATTGCAGTGTAACTGAAAAATGCATTGCAGAAACAAAAGGCCCAGCTCTTGCATGGCTTACAAGGCAGCAGTGAATCTGTTTGAATTCATCAAGTTAGAAGAGGAAATGAAAAGTTAGCAGATCATCTATACTGAAACATCTTATGCTCCAGTTAGATGGCCATGGATTTTGTTATTCATGCTGATAACTCACGTATCTAACAGAGTAAATGAAAGTACCTGAAACAGCTCTAGTTAAAAAAAAAAACTCAGAATGATGGTCAAAGTCACTCCAAATTAAAATTTACAAAATTCTGATCAAGCTCAGCGTCTCTCTAACTTTTGCTAATAACCTTCTCACCAAGGAATTGTAGCTATTATTTTAATGAGGTAGCTGTTAAGTTAATGATGTGAGACAAAGAATTAAAGATATATTGTATATAATCACATATTTTGTTTCAAATGCAACCATTAATAAAATCTGCTCCTCTTTATACAGTCAAATGTATTTTTATATTTTCCTGAGATGAACAGGAATCTTTTCAAAATTCCAGTGGTTATATATATATATCTGTGTTTTAAAATATAAGAAAATTTCCCCAAAGTAGATTTTTCAGGGGGTTGGTTTGTTTCAGGGCTTTTTTTTCCTGTTCACAGGTACATTTTTTTTCACTTACATATGTCTCATGAAAACCGCAGCAAAATCCCCAAACTCTTTATTAATTTTCACTTCTTATGGTAAAGTATTCTACTTTCAACAGCACAGTGCTGTATACATTTTAATTATGAATAATCCTGACACTGTCCAGGCAATAAACTTAGCAGCTCAACAAATCTGAGCAATACTTTCAATTAACAGTAGTTAAATATCCACATATGAAAGAGCAAAATATCCTCAGTTGGGTTAGCTCCTTTGCCTGTTTGGGACTAGAGCAGCAATCAAAGTACATATGGTGCTCAATCATGTTTCTTCTTGCGGCAAACTAAAACTGACTTAACAGAGTTGATATGAGCAGTACCGACCTAAAACTCCAAACAATCTGATTGCAAAGAATCTGATCACGGCTGCAGTGTATTTTTTTGTTTGCATTTTAGTCTCAAAAGACTTCTGAATCCAAGAAGACTAAATCATCCCTGAAAATGCATCTGGCAACTAGAAAGCCGAAGTTTCATATATTTTTTAAATCACCTGTCATGGTTTTGCTAAAGATGGCAACTAAGCACTGCAAAGCCCCTCACTCACTGTCCCCTTCGCCCCCAAGCGAGATGGGGGAGAGAACTGACATAGAATCAGCTTAATAATTAAAAATCAACATTATTTTAAAAGAATGGAAAACAGGAAAAAATATCAAAGAGAATAAAACCCAAAAAAGTGATGGAAGTGAAATGTCTTACCAGCGAATGACCAATTCCCAGCCAATTCCTGAACACTACCCGCCCCCCAACTGTTTCCCATTTGAGAACTGACATAAAGCAGCTTAATCATTAAAAATCAACATTATTTTGTAAAATGGAAAACAGGAATAATATCAAAGAGAAGAAAATAAAACCCAAACAGTGATGGAAATGAAATGTCTGACGAAGGCCCAGATAATTCCTGAGCACTACCCAGCCCCCAATGGTTTCCCATCTGGCACAAATAAAATATCTGTCCTCCATCCTACACATATCTCACAATTTTCTGAAATACCAGCAGACCCTGGCACTCTCTTCTACATTTAACATTTAGCAGGCATTAAGGAGTCAGTAGGTACATGGAGCCAAAGGGACCAGAAGACATGGAATGGATCCACAAAAGACTCATCTGGTGTTGCAGGAGAACTCATCCAGAGCTATTCTTCCTGTTAGCCCTTAACTACAAAGGAGCTAAAAATTCTTTATGAAGGAAAACTGACAAGGGTCTTGATGGACTTCTGATGGTATAAACTGCAGCTTTTCATACAGATTATTCCTTTGGACAAAAATCTGCTGTAGACAAACACAGCTGTCTACACCAGGGGTTTTTATAGAGTTAACACAGGCATACACTGCCCACATAGCTTTAATCCAGAGGACCGTGACAGTCACAAAGACCTCAAGTTGGAGACCATGCCTTTTGTTATGCAGTCATTCCCAAGAGAATCCCAGAAAAAGAACAAATATACACTACCTGTGTATTATAAAGCTAATTTTTTTTTTGAACTGTATGTAACCACAGCATTCAACCTCAACCACAATGTAAGGTCAAGGTTTTATATTAGACTCAGTGACCTTTAAAATACATCAGACAAGACCAAAAAACTAATATAATAATAGACTACATTAAACTTTTATGGCTTTTTGTTTTAACTGAAAAACCAAGGTGCTGATCATAATGAAAAACAGACTCTTATCTTAACCTCCAACATCTCTTTGCTTATTAAAACTTCACTAGCACACTTGTTCAAACATTAAAGTTCAAAGTATTTGTCAAAAGTTTGCCAAACACAGGCTTTTTGCAATGAAAGTATGAAATTTTATGCTGCTTAAACAAACATTTATTGAAAGTAATGCTTATTCTACACATCCAGTACACATTTGGTATTCTGCACAGGAAATTGCTTTTTTATTTTTTAATTGAATTTGTCAATATTTCTTCTCAGTTTTGTCTCAGTTTCTCTAAGACAAGAGTGTAGTTTGAGAGGACTTACAAATAAACAGCTTCTGGAAACATTTACACTTTATTGAGCCCACCAATTCTACCATGCCTGTATGTTAATAACTATATCTAGTTTCTAAATAACTACATCAAAATTCATAATATGTTTCGAGGTACACAGAAAGAAATCAATGAAAGCTCGTGACTTGAATTCTTTCTGATAAGTATTATCAAAAAGGTATGGCTCATTTCATGGCAGTTTTCTAATAGTTTCCACAGCACTAAGCAGAACCCAGTAGACTGAAACTAAAGGATGGATCATGAGCTCCAGGGAGAAATTCCCATAGATGGAGGTCAGAGGCAGTGCTTTAATCTTCAACATTTGTTTCATCTGTACTGTATCACTGCGTATGAATACTGCAGAACGTGAGCTCTGTGCGCTGAGCTTTTGGGGTGGCACAGCGACACTGAGCACCGCTGGTCCTCAGCTCACCTTTTTAGACAAATATTCCACAGTGAAAGGTACACATACACAACACAATGAGGAAAACATTTATAGATTTTTAAATATTTATTTTTTTAAGAAGGCAAACAAAGGCAATTTGCTGCGTACTTTACGGAGCGAGGTGCCCCGGCGGTGGCGGCAGGGCCGGGGCTGTGCCGGCGCTGCCCGGGCCGGCCCCAGGCGGTGCCGGCGGCTGCAGCGGCCCCAGCGCAGGGCACGGCTGAGCCCCTCAGCCCCGGGGAAAGCCTGGGCAAGGGAGGTCAAAACGCTGCCCGGCAGCCAGGGCTGAGCCAGGGGAAGCGAGCGAGAAACAGCCCTGCGAGCCCCGAGGGGACAGCGGGAGCAGGGACGGGGCAGGAGAGAGCCGGCAGGGATGGCCCTGCGGCCTGGCAGAGAGCCCGGCCCGGCTGCGCCTTCCCTGCGGCTGCTGGGATGCTGGGAATGGTCCAGGCTGGAGCAGGGAAATGTCAGAGGAGGAAAGATCGGTAGGCTGACCGCAGTTCTTCCATTCCCCACACCCTTGCACAGTCCGGGCAGAAGGGAATGGAATAGTGAAGTAAACCTAGCAAGAAGGGGGAATGGAGGGAAGATTTGTCACTCTTTTCTCACTGTCCTACTCTGTTTTTAACTAGAAAGAAATGAAATCAGTTTTCTCAAAGCTGAGTCTGCTTTGTCCATGATGTCTTCACCTTGCCCCACAAACTACCATCTTATTCCTCCCCATACTGTCTAAGATTGAGTGAGAGTGCGGCTGGAAGGGGATCTGGCATCTGGCCACATCCTACACTGCACAATTTTGTAGAACTTTGGTTAGTATAAATTCTTCATTAAAACATTTGCTTGCAAGATGATCTGGGTGGGAATATAAGCATCTAAGGCCAACCCCCCCAATCCTTAGTTACAACCCTGAGCACATACTGATTTTTCCCAAGACTAAGAAGAAAAGAGGAGTCAGATCCAGTTAGTGGATGCTCAGCAGAATGTCCTCAGAGAATTATACCAGGGCCTGAAGCCCTCCAAACAAGTCTCTGAAAGATCTTTAAGTAAGAGCTTTCTTACTTAAAACAGGACTCAGGAGAGCTTGCTTGTTATATTTGTAATACTGCTGGGAACAATAATCAAATATATACCAAAAGAGTTTGCAAATTAAATATAGTAAAACCACTGGATATGAAGACTGTATCATTACATTGGCAAATCTGTGCTTGTGTGCTTCTGCCCTGCCTGCACACAAACATGCTATTTGCAAGCATTCAGGTGTAGAGTAGTTGGATGTTTCCAAGTGAGTTCTCAATGAAAAAAACATTTTCTGTGCTAGTGCATCTTGTTTATTGTTAATTCTGACTGTCTGCCACAAAACGTGTAGCATAAAACAAGCATCTGTGTAGTGAATACTGAACTGTGCAAGGCTGAAAGAGCCCACATAGGCTATAAAGATGATGTTGACATTGTCCTTCTCTGTAATGGGAACTAAATATGTTGAATTTTTCTGTCACTTTTCCATGGATCATATAAATTTCCTTTAGATGTGATTTTGTTATCCCACCTAGGTCAACCATATGGCTTCCATTTTTGAAAGATATAACTATTCAAGTTCATCAGCAAATCTGTTGGAAATCTAAGCACAAAACTGTGTCTGTCCAGTTCATAAATAAACAGCTTTTTTCCTAGGAAGCACTAATTTGCTACATAAAGAAGGTAGCTATAATAATTGAATACAGTGACATAATTGTCAGCTATCTTCTCCATCCCCCTAAATCTCTCAGCTAAAGCTGATTATATGCTACCTCTGACTCCTATGCAGTAGTCTTCCTGTTTCTGCAAATAATATGTTCATCAACCAAGAATCATAGAATTATAAAGTGGTTGGGTTTAGAAGGGACCTTACAAATCACCCATTTCAACCCTGCTGCCACAGACAGGGAACATTTCAATAGACCAGATTGCTCACTCAACCTGTCCTTGAACACTTCTAGAGATGAGACATCCACAACTTCTCTGGGTAACACCTTCCAGTGTCTCACTACCCTCAAGGTGAAGAATTTCTTCCTCAATAGCACTGTCGATGTTCCTGAGGGAGCACCAATTGTCTCCGGTCTCCACCCGGGCATCAAGCAGCTAACTGCAACTTTTTAGGTATAATCATCCATCCAATTCCTTATCCACTGAGTGTTCCAGCCATCAAATCCTTGTCTCTTCTGTTTAGAGACAAGGAAGTCTCAGCAGATGTATTCTTTCTGGATTTCATTAAAGCTTTCCACGCTGTCTCTCAGAGGATCCTTCTGGACCAAATGCCCAGCACAAGCTGGATAAACACATCATGCTATGGGTGAGCAACCAGCTCATGGGTCGGGCACAAAGGGTTATATTGAGTGGGGTGACATCAGATCTGTCACTAATGGAATTCTGCAGGGTTCTATTCTCAGCCCTTTGCTCTTCAACATCTTCATAAATGACTTGGACACAGGAGCTGTTGACTCCCTCGAGGGCAGGGAAGCCGTGCAGGAACATGTGGACAAGAAAGAGAGATGGGCAATCACCAACTATGTGAAGTGGCAATACTGACTGGCCTGTAGCTCTCCGAGAATTAACATCTGACCTTGCATCTCTTTGAGAGGTAAAAAGAAAACTAATATTAGCCCATTTCTCTATGTATGTCTTACCAGATACAGCACAGTTATAAATCTCCAATTACACACTTGAATATTAATTCAAAGTTCAAGTTCAAAATACTGGGCTAAATTAGTACAAGCTTTATAATAATAATATAATCTGAACATTATGATGACATAATGTATGATGACATTTTTATTAAACGCAAGAAGTCTCATAGTGCTTTAAATCTATTTCCAAATGTTTATGCACCTTGTCTCAATGCCAAAGGCAGCTGAGAGCTAAGGAATCACTGATTTCTGAAAGTAGCTTCCCCACTTTTTTCCTGGCAATGGAATTTTCAATCTTAGGTATTTCAGAAGCATTTTACTGTAAATTTAAGGCTGGGTAAACTGCAAAGAGTTGCAATTCCTGAAAATACTTTGTAGAGTTCAGTGGTACACTACATATATAGTCTCTCCTTACATCCATTAAAAACAAACAAAACCAACTCAAACCCAGAAAACAACCATCTTGTTCATGGTTTAATATCAAAGAGGTCTTCCCACTGTTCATATAAATGGAGGAATAATTTAAAAGCAATCTAAAAATGGTTGGTTAGACTTTCTGCTATATGGAAAGAAGAAGCATGCAATTGATAAGATGCAGTTAGTTCTTTAAAGTTTTTTCCTAAACTGAAAAAAAACCCCAAAATTATTTCAGATAATGAGACAAAACCATAATTCTCTTCACTAGATTTTATCAGAAGACTGTACAAATTAGTATCTGTGTTGAATGAACATGTTAACAGTATTTTCGCCCCTCACTTCTTTTCTGATATTTCAAGAAGGGAAAATTTTATGCTGTTACCTCTTCAACTATATCTTGAATAAATTAAAAATTATTTGACAAATCTACATCACCAAGCTTGTTGCTCTGAAAGATTCAAAAAGAATTTGTTTTCCTCTTATTGATAGTTGCTTTTGATTTTTAAAGACTCTTTCTAATCCAAAAAATGTCTTAGTTCAGTAGCTCTGAAAGGAAAGAGAAGGCTTTTTTACTGTCATTTGTGCACTTTCATGCTCAAGGCTAGCTTATACCAAAGATGTTGGCCAGACTGTTCACAGGTAAGGCTTCTTTACAAACTGGTTAATGCTCTGCATCACCTTGTAGAATGATACCATTTAACCTTATTTTGACACCCAGATGAAGAAAATGAAGTCTCTTCTTAATAGTCTATGAATAAGTTAATACCCCTAGGACACAATAATCCCTGCATCAAGGAAAATAGAGAGATCAAATCTTTGTTAAAATTCAGAAGATATTAGTGAATGTGCATTACATGAAAATATCCGTTTCAGCAAAAAAAAAATAATGGAAGGAAATTTTGCAATAGTAGGTAATCTTCATCAGCTCTTTCTGGGTATTGAAGTCAAGTTTCAGAGGAGTGATGTACGATACACAAAACTTTGATGTGTCAGCTGTTTAAAAGACAATACTGATAACAATTTCATTGCTCTTTAACTAGTCCCTGTACTTCTATTATGTGTTTTCACTGAAATTCAAATGTAAAAAGAGGGGCAATTAAGTTGGTAGTAAGGAAGCAATGGCAAAGATGTTGGCACAGTACTAATTTATAACATCCGTAAAATGAAATTCTCAATTCCAGTAAGATGACTCACATTTTGCTCTTTAAATAAGAACATACTTAACCTTTTAACTACAAAAGTTTGATTCATCTGAAGATTTTTTTTTATTTCTTTATAACTTTGAAGTTATAATGAGATGTAAAATGGATTGTATGTCAAAACTTGACTCAGATCATATGTTATCTTTCATGTCATAAAGAGAACAGAATTTAAGTTCCTATGTAGAATAAAAACAGATGCCTATAAATATAAGAACCAAGTGAAATGAGAGCAAGCTAAGAAAAAATGGTAGGTGTATATGTTTTTTTTTGCTGTACTCCTTGAAAGCCACACTGAAGATTCAGCTGAATAAAAGCCACCCAGCTGAGAGTAACAAATGCCTCATAACACCAAATGGTAGAATATTGCTTTGAAAAGTGAAATTATTTACCTTTCTGAAAGTATCTTACAACAACACAAGCAAACAAACTGATTATCCTGTCTATCATGAAGTAAAATATTTTTCTTATTTCTGTTACTTTTAAACTCTTTTTTTGTGGTGGGAAATATACAGCCCACAGAACAGCTTTGCTTTAACTGAGGCTGGTTTCTTTCCACATTTCAAGCACGTCTAGATCTTATGTTCTAAAGCAAAATTTCATTTTGTTACTAATACAGGAACAACAGACGCTGTTACAAGTGTTCCTAGGCATTAAAGATTTTTTTTTTATCGCAGCTTGATTTATCAAGCTACAAGACAGAAATAGAATGCTAAAATTTTAGGATGCATGATCACTTCCTTTATTCCATTATTCATAAAATCTTTTATTTTCATGAGATGTTTCAACAGTTCTTAATTTGGCTTTGCATTTTAGAAAGCATATAAACCAATGGAGCATAGCAAGAAGAAAATAATGGCCCAATGTTCATGGCTGGTGAACAGTATCAATGATCTGTGATAAATTAAATTTTAAAACATGTTTATAAAGGAGGAACAGTATTCTGTTAAATTTGTTTATGACTAGAGAGGGTTTAAGGGAAGTATAACTTTTAAATTCAGCCGTGGATTTTGATTACACTTTTTACTTACAGTACAAAATTTTAGTTCTGAAATTAAAAAGCAGGTTTTTCTGAAAAGCAGATGAAGAGCTTGTGGAATTAATGGAACATAAATGTACTGTTTTCTCCAGACTACTAATCAACTGATTTTCACAAATGAAACTCAAATGTCATTCTAAGGCATGTTGAATTTTATTCCAGAGAAGTTTTTTTACAGTCAGGCAATCTGTAGAGTGACATGGTACACAAAATACAGGAGAGTGATCAGGTTGTTTAAGACAAAATACTCCATTCATGCAGACTTAAAGTGGCTTCCTTTTTTACTGGACAGATATCTTCAAAGAACTCTTGTTTGGAGTGCATGTATCTCTCAGTCAGTCTGCTCAGTTTTTGTGCTGAATTCTGCCACAGCCTGCTTGCCTGGAATGTGATTGTTTGCTCAAATACATACCATGAAGTAAAATGTCTGAAAATGGTGCTTGGTTAAGAGCTTAGACCTGCACAACATCTATAAATTGAGAGCCCTGGTGACCAAACCTGTATGTATGCTAATAGAAGTACTGACACCCTGATCCCAACCAAAATCTACTTGTGCCTTTTACTTCCAGCAGTTTGAGTTTTAATTCATGCCTGCATAGTTCACACCTTAAACATCTCCATAACTCTGTCAAATTCTGTCCCTATGCCCCTTTACAGCTCAATTAAGTTTACATTGTAATGCCTACAAAGTTTAAAATCTCTGTGAATGCACAACCACCCGAAATTTAAAGATGTAATTTTAGATAAATAGAGGAAGTAGCCTGCAAACTGAATGGTAGCTTGCCACCCCATTGCTCTTCTATCCTCCATCCAATTTAACTTGTCTAAGCTGTTTCTGATTTTACATTCTTATCATGCTGCTTCTTATACATCTCCTTGCCTGAAATAAAAAATATAAACACTACCTCACCACTGCTCAACATATTCATAGTGAGTCTTTCAGAGCAATTTGAGAGACCTATGAGATGAGATACCCTATATTGCTTCTCATATAAATAACAAATTACAGTCTTAATGTCCTTATTAAGCATTTTGTTTTTACTTTTGAATTGAAATTGCTCACTGATCATCCCACAGCGAGTTTTCCGCTTTAGTAACCAGATCACTTTCCAGAGTGGGTGCATTTAATTTTGAAATCTGTAGCAGTTGTGCAGTTACAGGGTGTCATCCCCTCCTACAACTGCTTTACCTTCATAAACGCTTAATTTTTTCAGTATCATGGTACACATTGGCTTAATTTACTCCCTCAGCGGTCTTATAATTTCTTTCTGACTTAATAGTCATCTTTGCTATCACCTGCAAACTTTGATCTCTCACTGTTTATCCCATGTCCCTGTTTAATGAACTAAATATAAATCAAAACTTTTTAAGCTGCTATCATGGTATAAGCTACTACTAAGTCATAGTCTAATGTTTTTGCACATGGAAGAATTTGGAAATGCATCCCATCTTGTTCCTAATCTCCAGGGTTTTTTTCAAATTTTGACAGTCTTTTTCAAAAATGTATTGCATTTTGAATGTTGTTTGAATACTTAATGGGATAGGAATCATATAATACTCATGCTTTAATATGATACAAAAAAAATCTATTTCTTATTTATGCAGAGGTGAACAGATATTACCAGAACAAGTTAAAAGATAACTGACTTTGTCAAACCTGATATATGAAAATATAGATAAGTACTAATAAGTAAATGCATCTTAGTAAGACTTAACCAAACAGCAGCTTTAAAAAAAACCAAAACACTGAACATTACTTCATTCTTCCAGACTCTGCAAGTTTTATAGAAATCCAGAGTAATTTACGTAACAGTAAGGGAAAGTCTTTTTATAGTTTAATGAAAGAATTTTTACTGTCCTAAAACAGATTGACCAATCTCTCAACCACTGAGCAAGTACATCAAGCATTATCAGTGTATCCAGGTCTCTCCAATGCTCTGATAAATCAAGTCAGCAAATAGGAACTATTATATGAAGCAAAAACCCCCCAAACCAAACAGAAAACCCAGAAAAAACCCCAAACGAAACCCAAAATATTCACTGTGAAATTCAGGGTAAATCAGACCTACTTAGAGAAATGTACTGTAGACATGCTGAATTTGTCAGGGTTTTTCCAGTAAGCCAAATCAAAATTCTCCAAACTGATGGATGAGAGGTACTTGACTATCACATAGTGATGCTAATTTTCATATTGACATCTAAGGAAGAAAACTGATTGTAGATATTATTCTCAAAAAAAAGTCTATTATCATGGTTTAAATAAAAAAAAATCTTTGCCTTACAGCATTTCTGACTTTTGGCTATCCTTTCATCTTATGTTTGCTATCTACAGGAGCAACAAATACAGCAATTCTCTGAAAAGCACATTCATTTCAGAGATGCTCATATCTTCAATTAATATATTCCTAATTGTTTCTACTCTCCTTTGGAATTGCCAGAATTAATTGCCACAAAAGTTGCAGTCACCCTCTCACTATAATATGATATTGAAAGATCATGCACCTATGCATCTATTCAAGATAATGGGATTCGTGTATGTCATACTCTTCAAAGTAAATGAAGCACTAAAGAGATACAAGTAAAAAAGTCCCAAAACATTAATTCTGAATGAAGACAGCAATTTTTACATATCTTAGATTTAAGTGTACGAATTTTAGATCAGTCTGTGTCAAGCTTTTCTCAGGTTTAAAAGCCATTGCAATGTTCATTTTGCATATATTTGTATAAATTTAATAATAAAATTACACTGTAGCATGTTTTCAGCTTTCTTTAATCCTCTTTGGTTTTGCTTATCAACAACCATCATCTTTCATCATTCAACTATGTGATGTTTGCTGTCCGTTGTACTGTTTGTTTCCAAAGGAAGAACATGAAGGCTGACAAAATGAGCAGAAACTTAATGTCATCAACTACATGTGACATATAAAAAGCCAAAAGGTGAGAAGTAATACTGTGGGGAACTTTCAGTGTAGCCAAACCTGAAGGCCTCACTAGGGCAATTTGAGCTCAGTATTGGATTTGACTGATAAATTCTGATCTTGTTAGAAGATTATGTTGGTATGCACAGACATGCCTTCTCTGATTTTTGTTTAATACTTTAAAAAATAATGACATGATTCTAATAAAATACTAATAAAACTTTTGATTAGACAATAATTCCTAGTTTTCAGCAGAAGAAAAACCCCCTACCACCCTGACCTTTAAATACTGTTTGTGAGACAGATAAGCTACCAGCCTGCAAAAAGCTAAGTGGATTTTCTTAAAGGGCCAAAGTACAGTATCTTAAATTCAAGATAATTAATTTTGTTCTAAAAAATTCACCTCTTACCGTTTTCAGCATAGTTTGGGTTAGTATGCAGAAAATTAGGTAATATCCATGCCAGATATGATGACGCATATATTGAAGATTTTGTTCCACACCAAGTACTCATAAATGATTCAAAGAAAGAAAAATAACTTCCCTGTGCTTGGTAAACAAGAAGATAAAATTAGGTTGTGATTAAAGTTATACTATATGTTCCCTAATATGATATTAATCAAAATTTAGGTGTCAGCAAAGGTAGGAAGCAGTCTTTATCATCATGTTAGCTAAGTGGCAAGCAAACCTACCTGGAAATGTAATCCAACCACACAGGAAATCTGTTTCTTTTGCTTGGAAACATGAAGATTTTATCTCCTCTTCCTGAGGGGATTTATCTTATCTAAGGGTGTACCCTCAGTAATATAAAGAATTAATCCTTTAATGCTACAGACTTTGCGTTAGTCATAGCTTGTAGCAATGAGTGCCAGAAAATAATTAGTGTTGTGTAAAGTAATTAAATATTTAGCTTTTTTAAATTAATTACTTTCTGTTTCATTAAATGTATTGTGCAACAGTTAGCAAGAATCTCATTGTGTAAGCTATTCTTTATATAACAGCTGTCATTTTCAAAAAGGCCTATTAGTTACTGGTATTCATAAGACTTAAAAAAAATGAAATTAGAAAGTCCATATAAATACCCAAATGTTTCATTAACTCATTGACTCTGGACTGTTTGACTACAGGAACATTTTATCACATGACAAATGGCAAGTTCTTTGTTTTCTTCTATCGGAGAAGTAGATTTAATGTCCAAATACAGAACAGCTGGAGGGTAACTGTGGCTCAACATTTTGAAATAGTTAATTCACAAGATCTGCAGTTGAGGTACTGTGCTCAAAATGGAATGTAAGGAAACTGATTGTCTGGTACTGGGAATTCATCTCCTTCTCAGTATTTCAGTATCTACTCTGTATGAATCTGTATCTGAGAGAGCTGCTTCAGCTTTTCAGTCAATAAAATGAAATTCATAGTTTTAGGCCATGAATCTTATAACCTCTTTCAAACATTTTCTTTAGATTAAGATCAATTGCGCACTTTGAGCATCTCTTTCTTTTCACAGATTATAAAGTTTAGCTGCATAGTTCAGAAGTGAACATTTGATCCAGTGCGCCTCTCACTTTAAAGCTACCTCACAAGTTAAAGCTGTGTGTGTGTGCATAGCTGAAACCAGGACAGGTATGAAAGCTATTTTTATTGCCATCTCATCTGTACAAATATATCACAAAATTGCATCAAAGAGCTATAGGGTCATTTCTAGTGAAGGATGTATCTATGTTCACAATACTGGCAAATTACACAGTATGTTAATTAAATTTCTGAACAGCCTGTTGCAGTGAGTTGACACTGGCCCAACACCAGGCATACACCAAAGCCTCTCACCCACTCCTCTTTTGCAGCTGGACAGAGGAGAGAAAATTTAATGGAGGGTTCATGGATTGAGATAAGAACCAGGAGAAATTGCTCATCAAATACCCTCACAGGAAAATGGGCTCAACTTTGAGATATGCATGGAATTTTTTACGCTAACAAATTCAGAGCAGGATAATAAGTAAAATAGGCCCTCAAAAACACCTTCTCCCCACCCCTCCCTCCTTTCCAGTCTATCTCCTACTGCAGCAGTGCAAGGAGATGTGGAATGGGGGTTTTGGTCAGTTCATCACCTGAGGTTTTTTCCTGCTGCTCAGGGACAGGAGTCCTTCCCCTGCTGCACCCTGGGGTCCCTCCCACAGGAGAAAATTCTCCAGAAACTTAACTGAGGTGGCTCCATCTCATGAGCAGTAGCTCCCTACAAACTGCTACAATGTGAGTCCCACACGGCAGACACGGGCAGACAGTCCTCCCAAAAATGCCACGGCATGGCTCACTCTTCCACAGGGTGCAGTCCTTCGAGGACAGGCTGTTCCAGCCTAGGAGCAGTGGCCCTCTCTCCATGGGTTTTCCATGGGCTCACAGCCTCCTCTCAGGCATCCACCTGCTCAGATGTGGAGCTCCTCCACAGGCTGCAGGTGGATCTCTGCATCCCCATGGCCCTCCATGAGCTGCAGGGGCACAGCTGCTCCACCATGGGCTGCACCACAGCCTGCAGGGGAATCCCAGATCTGGTGCCTGGAGCACCTCCTGCCCCTTCTTCTCCACTGACCTTGGCATCTCCATGTTGTTCTCTTTACGTGTTCTCACTAGCTGTTCTCTGGCCACAATGAAAACTGCAAAACAACTTTTTATTTTGATTTCTTCTTAAATATGTTACCACAGAGTTGTTTCCGCCATTCCTAATTGGCCCAGCACTGGCCAGGTGCACATCCATCTTTGGAGCCATCAGGGATTGGATCTGCAGCACATGGAAGAAGCTCATGGCAGCTTCTCACAGAAGCCACCCCGTACCACTACCAAAACCAGGCCAAAGCCAATACACCTGTATTCATCCTTGCTTATTTTTAAACTGTAGGAGAAGACAGTTATACAATTCTGGCGCTTAAAATTTATACAATTTTAGCAATACTGACAGAAGATGATGACTTTTACATGATTCATCCTTTCTCAATACAGAGTTCATAACAGAAGCATATTGTATGTCACTTTGAATCCTCATTCAGCCAGGCTTAATTGATCTGAGAAACAGCAGGGCAACTTACTGCTATAGTAGCTGATGCCTCATGCCAGTGTGTGATATCTACAACTCCCATAACACAGTGACCTTGCAGACATGACTTGAAAGGACTGCTGTGGGCTTTGATGACAAACAGAGCAAATGGATTGATAGTCTGAAGCAAATTCAAGTGTTTTCTTAATAGCCTCATAGCATAAAATATGATAGACTGTAGGAGCTATGAGTTGATGTAATCAATACCATGCAGTAGGAAAACAAGAAAATACAGCTAGGCTCCGTATTACAATGCCCATGACAAATATTTCGACATAACATATCACTAACAGTGTTCTTTAAGCTGAGGTGGAATAAACTAATAAGCGTATTATATCAGAAAAAGAAAGTTGTGAAGCCTGAAGATCTGTATGCAATAATGAACATTCTTTAACTGGAAACAGAGACAAAGGAAATACCAACTGTTGCACTGAAAATTGCTGAGATTCACTCTTGATTTACTAACAGCTGGAATCTCTAATTATCTTAATATAATGAGGCACTTTAATCTTCACTAAAGTATGCTTCAAAAATCTATCCAAAGATTTTTCTTCATCAGAAAAATGCAGTTAAACATAATCTGTCAAGATTGTGTACAGTCTCATTAAATTCTGTTCTTGGCTCCAGCCTCTTACTTTCACCTGTTGAGGTGACCTAAATATTCCTGCACTGCAAATTTAATTTAGAGTGCAGCTAAAAAAAATGCCATTTATTTTACAAATTTTATTTAAAGATATGCGGTTTTTATAAAAGAAAACCCAAAAAACCCCAAACCTCTCCCCCTGCCAAAAAAAAAACCCCAACTATAGAGCAAGCACACAATTTAACATTTGTATTTTTCCATTGAGTATTTGCAATTGCACGCTTAACAAACAGGAAATGCTTCTGAAAAGCCATTTTCAGCACAAACAATAGGCATCTTAAAGATACCCAAGCTCCCCATTTTGACTATGTATTCTGTAATGATATCCCGTATTAAGACGGGAATAATTGTCTGTATACTTACAGTTGACATACTGGAGAGTTTTGCTTGTCGCAAGAATTTCCTTTTCAGAAGGACTTTCTTTGTCAGAAGGAAGGAGACTTTTCTCAGCTATTTTTTTGTGTAACTATACGTCCAAACAGAACCTGGTACTTCAATTTAAGAAATAAGCAGAAACAAAAATTACATTGAGGAAAAAAAAACCCCAAAAAACCGGAACCAAACCCAAGATGGAAGAAATGGGTTTAATTTCTAACATTCTTCATGTCTGAAAATTCGGAGGTCATAACACTAAATCTTTGAAATGCATTATAAAAAGATGAAAGAGCTGAATATTCCTATTAGGTTATTTTCTCATATTTAAATATCCTGTTACATTTGTTGAGCTCATTTGAAGTTATCCTTACTTTAGCTGTGACTATATAGGTTTTCCTTTAAAAAACATGGTGTTATAAAGCAGAAATGGCTAAACTAGCTTTGGGAGACATTTTATAAAACTGTTTGAAAAGTCATTTGGGGGGATATGTGAGTCAATCCTATCTTCATTTTCGCTAATTCCTTCAGAAAACTTGTAAGAGCAGCAGGCTGGGATGTCTTCTTAAAAAATTAATTCTCAAACAGACTGCAGATCCAGATGCTGACTAATTAATTTAGTTTTTTTATTTAACTGGTTTAATACTGATGTCAGGCCAATAGATCTGTACTTTACTATATCACTTTCTAGAATTTTTTTTAAGTCAGTGGTACATTTTCTACCCTAGCTTGGTACAAGGAAACTGATAAACTCCTGTTAAAAAATACTATTAGTCATTTATCTGCTCTACCCCTAAGTTCTGTTAGAAAGCAAATACCATTACAGTCCTGCTGACTTGTGAATGTTCATGCTATCAACTTGTTCCATATCCTCCTCAATTTTAGACTTATCCTCTGCTGAGCCATCTGCTATGATGAGTTCTAGCATGTGAATTGATGTCATTCTTTCATAGTGTAACCTCTTGAACAATTTTAACTTTTCTGTACAAGTCTTGCCTTCTCTAAGCACTCTTTAGCAACCTGATCTGCAACTAAATAAGCAGACTTGCTAAATATTTTTTTTAAATTTTCCTGTCTGAAGAAGGTATTGCTGTGTATTGCTGTTGATTCCTTTGTCAGTTGCTTTTCAAAATCTTTTGGATTAATTTAATTTATTTTTGTCAATGTTCCTCATATTTTCTACTTTCCTTCTGAAAAAGCTCTCTTCAGTTCTTTATAGATATAAGACATTTTCTAATGTCTAAAGATTTTTCTTATCTTTTGGCTAAAACACCTTTTTTTTTTTTTAAACATTAGTTCTGCACTTTTTTGAAGGTGTACTTCAAAAATGGCCACAAAACAGATAAGGATTCAATCCCCTTAGCTTTTCTCATCAGTTTCCTCCTTAGAAGTGTCTTTATTTTTACACAGGCTACTTTTCAATGAACCTGCTGGCTTTTGTAAGTCCTGTGAGGATGCTAAATATGATGATGATGATTATTGTTAAACAGTTACTCCTCATCAATAAAATCTTTACCCAGACCCTGAACACTGCTTGGCACCAAATCACAGATCCCACCTCCTCTTGCAGCTCCCTATACAGTTGTTCTATGAAACAAATAATCAGCAAATTTAAAACTTTTTCCACTGTATCCCATCCTGGTGTAATGTTTGCCATATGTACATAGCAGAGGAAGAGGGAAGGGGAGAAAGTGGAGTGTCCCACCATGCTTTAATTTCTCTTTCTGCCTCTTTATGTCTCTTGGCATATGGTGATAAATGACTGTCTGAAGACTCATTACAGAATTTGCATTACTTCCTAGGATGGATATGTTATTTGATTTGATTCTAGCTCTCTTTAACTTACACCACTAATTTGTGCCCATAATGTCTTACTGTGATTTTTTTTTTGTAGTTCAGTGTGAAAATGACAGACTATGGCCCTTCCAGATGTCTGCTGTTGAAGAATATGTCAGAGACATCACGTATGGCTAGACATTCCATCTTGCTTCTTTGTCACATTTCTCTCTCAAAATTAGGTGACACACAAAGTAAATGTCAAACAGAGAATAAACCAGACTATTTTCATATATTGAACAAGGCAAGAGTTCTGCCGAGGACATGTTACATAATATTAATGATGAAGATGTGGTTTTAAATGTCAAGAAGGAAAATTGAAGTTAGCTTCTGAACTGTAATATTTGGGAAAAAAAAACCAAACAAACAAACCATGAAACCAGGCAGTAGAATCTTTATTATTAATGTCTTTTTCTCTTTTTTGATTACTTTACTTATTGCTTTAGGGATATTTTTGTGGATGACAGTCATCAGCTGTTACTTCTACAAATCACAGTCTGTCATGTTCTTTTTCTTGCATTTCTTACATGCCTCCTATTTTCCAGGCAACTTAGCAGAAAAAAGTGGCATGGTTCTCTGCTAGTGTTCTTTATATACATAAGGCTTCAAGGTAGGCTTTGGCTGAAACTCTTTAGAAATAAATTTAATTTTGAGTTCTATTCTTCAAACTTTTAATCAGAAGTTACAGTTATATTAAAAACCTAGGTGTCTTAAACTTTTAGAGAACAGTGTAGTATACTTTCCACTAGTACAGAAAAAGTAATTTCTTCCCCGTAAAGTGAAAGGATATAGGTTTCAAGAAATGCAAAGCCTTTTTCAGAATTATCAGTACTTTTAGGGAAAGATGCAGGACATGGCACAACTGGGCAAGAAGGTGAAAATATAGTTCAGCTATTAAATTCTCACTATGTGAGTGTAAGATTGACAAAAAGGTAATATTAGTTTATATTTTTACCTCTAATTATATATTTCTAAAGTCTATACTCTGTTTTGAATTTCTGTTCTATTTAGAGTGAAATTTACATTTCAGAAAATCGGAATTTTGTCAATCAAAGCACTGAAGAGGAAAAAAATTATTAATTTTAAGATTGGAGTTACAGGTATTAAAATTTTTCTCCTTTGAATACATATTTTTGAGAGAGGTACTAGACCATTGTACCATCCTGTGACATACATCAATACTAAATGTGGAGTGACACTTTACAGTAGTAGTAACACAAGGCTAAGTATCATGCCAGCCACTTGCTTGTTCTTATTGAATGGTGTTGATTCCATTTGGTGATGCTTCATGGTGTATTATAAGCCAGAGGAGCAGAAGAATTCTGTTTTCTTCCTCCATCTATTCAGAAACCTGAATTAGTTACACATCAAAGACAGTGTTTTCATCATTCCCACTGAGATCTGAACTAACCACACTGTAGTTTCTCAGAATTTTGGCTTATAAAATATTTATTCCAAATATACAGTAATTTTAATTTTCACAGAATTATATACTGAACAGGCCTCATGTTATATGATTTCCCAAATTATCAGAAGTTTGCCCAAGTTATTAGAAGTTCACTGCATAAAGAAACCTCCCGATAGGAACTTGACTATTTGGAATGTGGACAAAACAAAATCAGTATATTCTAATCAAAATGCCGTTTTTTAGCAAATGAAACCACTTCTACAGTTATTTTCAGAGAACCTTAATCGGCAGATGGATGTTGAATCCAAAAACATGGCCTAAAAACTTCCCTCTGCCTTTTGTTTCTGCTATTTCCAGAAAAACGTTCTGGAATTCATCTTAACATAATTTTCCTACTGTATATATAAGGCTACAGTTGCTTAAATATAGCCTTAAATTTTTATCAGCCTAGAAAGCCTTTTTCATATTTAAGTTTTGGAGATTATACTTCAGTTGTGAAAATTTGAATTGTTTCACATACAGCTCACTCCTCAAGCAGACTACACAAAAAGGAACAGTACATGCATACAAGCACAATGAATAAATGAATTGTGTATGTTTTGCTTCAGGATACAGTGTACTGAATGCACCAGTTCCCTTATTTTCCTTCTCTTCCACCTGAAAGCATTAAACACCTGTAATACTCTCAGTGTGTGGGCAAATGTCATCACACAGAACCCAGTTATTCTATTAGCTTTTTTCAGCAATTTCGAATTGTTCATCTGGAAAACTTTTTTTCATAAAGGAAATATTTTTTATCATTGATTTGATAGAAATTTTGCTTCTAGTACTATTTATTTGAGATTTGAACCCCAGACATTAGAATGAAGATGTGATGATTAATTAAGAGCTTGAGCACTCAGCTCAGGCTGTGTCTTCACAGCCTACAGATTACAGCAGACTCTAATTTATAGCAGGCAGGCTCACAAGCTTAAGATACAAACATTTCTTGATGCTGATTTCCATTGAAGTGGTAATTCTTTCCCATTCTAATTAGCAGGTAATACCCTACAGATTAATTGCTCTTCCCATGTATTTCCTTGTTTTCTTCTTTTCCTAGTATTCTTTCTTGCCTCATTGTGCAGGAATATTTACTAAGTACCTATTCAGTACTACCTATTCTGCCACATTCTCCACAAGTATCAACAGGAACAAGGAGCCAGATGTCAGAGTGCAAAGAGAAACAGCAGAAGATGAAGAAGCAGTGATTTTTAGAAGCAGCACATGCATACACATGCATGATTTGGTTTTTGGGTGGGATAGAGTTAACCATCTTCACAGTGGCTGGTATGGGCCTGTGTTTTGTGCTGAACACAGGGTTGATAATACAGAGATGTTTTTGTTATTGCTCAGCAGGGCTTATACAGAGCCAAGGCCTTTTCTGCTTTATGCACTGCTCTGCTGGTGAGGAGTTTTTGGGTGTGTAGGAGGTGGGAGGAGACACTGACAGAACAGGTGACCAAAACTGACCAAGGGAATGTTCCAGACCATATGAACTCGTGCTCAGTATATAAAGTGGGGAGAAGTAGGAGGAATGGGAAGTTTGGAGTGATGGTGTTTGTCTTCTCAAGTCCCTCTTCCATATGATGGGGACCTGCTCTCCTGGAGATGGTTGAACACCTGCCTGCCCTTGGGAATCAGTGAGTTAATTCTTTGTTTTGCCTTGCTTGTGTGCATGACTTTTGCCTTCCCTCTTAAGCTGTCTTTATATCAGCCCTTGAGTTCTTCAACTTTATCCTTCTGATCTCTTTTCAATCCTACTGGTGGGGGAGTGAGCGGGTCTTGGCTGCTGGCTGCAGTTAAACCACAACAATGCATTACACCCCAAACATCCCAAGAAAACAGTAGATTTCCGTTTAATCCTTCCTGTGCTTACCTACAGTAAAGTATAATCCTGCATGGTTCAAACCACTGTGCTGTTAGATGCCACTGTGTTTGCAACTGCATGGTTGTTGTCTGATATTTGGTTGTCCTACTTCAAAATGATACATCCTTATGTCAGAATATAAGGGAGAAATCTTTCAGCTCCAAACAAAATTAGGGAAGAGTGTAGTGGTAAACAAAATCAATGACTTAGAAGAAGTCGTTCTAAAATACTCAGCACACATAACGTCTTGTCTTTCTTCATCTGTAGAAAAAGATACGTTGCAGGAAAATGTATCCTGAGAACTGGAACTGAATTTTAAACAAACTGCTATGTGTTAAAAATGTAAAACTTATCACCAAGGTGAGCAGGAAAGAAGTCACTTTATATGTAAATTTCTGTGCTACTTATGAAATCAAAAGTCTGGTATACACTCAGCAACATAATTGTACAGCGCACAGGAAGACACACAGACAGACATGACTACATCTTAATGGCATATATGCATTGGTAGAAACTCATAAAAGAAAGTTAGAAAGGTACCTGGAGCTGCTAGGTGATGTTTTTTTCTTGACAGACTAATATGCAATGCTCTTAGTAGAAACTGAGCACCATTACTGAAAACAAACAAACAAAAAAATTCAGTTCCCTTTATGCACAGTAAATCTCAAGAAAAATAGTGCACTTTGGCAGCACCCAAAACTTAGACATCCCTTCAGGAAATGCAAGTACAGACATATGCTTTTTGCTTGTTTTTGTTTTGAAATCAATTATGTGATTTAAAAAAAAAATTATTGCATGATCACACTGATGTAGTTAAGATTATGCCAGCACTTCAGCTGTGAAAATATTTTTAAGGGACTTCAACTTGCCTAAAAAACTACTCAGAACCTAAGTGTGTCACATAAAAATCTCACTCTGGATAAGAACACTCCTCTATGATTAAGACTTCTCTTGCATTTAATATAAGGTTTTAAAAAAACATTGTTTTTTTAAGTCTAAAGGAGAAATATAAATATTACTCATTGGCAAGTTTCTGTTTTATGTATTTTTTTGCCAAACTTCAACTACATTGTTTATCTTAAAAAAAAAAAAAGCCTCCATTTTTCCAAAAGAATGCAGTTTTCAATATAGACCAATCATTTCCTCTTAAGTGACTCAGTAACAGTAACTTGAAAGTGAACATGTGGAATGAAAACATATGATTTGCTTGATTGCTGGTAAAAATATCCCCTAAGTGAACCAGAAGGAAAAATAATGCTCGTTAATGGAGTTAATCAGCATAAAGAAGGGGAAAAGAAAAAGATTTTTCCCCCTTCTTTATGCTGATTAACTCCATCTAAAAATCATTTCTTATGGTACAACACTGAAGGCAGGATCAAGCCCAAGTCATTACCAGAACTCTACCCTGTCCCATTAAAAGAAAAGAACCACCAAAACCCCACATCTGCATAATGCAATACCAACACTACTGCCATTTGTTTGACAAGTGACTGTCTTAAAAGGAATTCTTCATCCTTAGAATTGTTACTTTTAACCATTGCATCTTTTTCATTCTCTCATTTTATTTCATGAGGAAATCTAATATCTGTTTTCCAACACTTAACAGCAAGGAGCAATTGTTCTCAATTGCAATTTGTCATATGCGTCAATAAAGCTGGCTATAGCAGTGGCAAAGATTTCTATTAAATTATAATAAAATGAAACTGAACTCTGAGTAGTCTTTCATCCATGCTTAAAGAATACACTTCATCATCCAGGGTGTCCAATTTATAAGCTCTCAACCACGTGCAGTCTGTAAGACCCCAACAAAATTGTTAATTTATCCTGAGATGCCAAATGATTCTGGAGGACAGCAGTAAGTTTCATGGCTCAAATAATGACAGGAAAACTGCTCTGACAGCAGTCTAGGGCTGATTTAATAGGGAAATCAAATGTGGGCACTATACAATTAAGTAAAAAATGACAAGAATTTTCATAATAATTACAAAATCAAGACTTAAAAATCTTTAATATTAATTTCTTTAGGAAATAAAGCCATACACTACAGAAATTTGGAAAATTTGACTTTATTATAAGAGCAGTGTTTCTGGAAAGCAGTTTAAAAGTGGACTACTAGCCAAAAATAACTACCATAAAAATATGTCAAAGAAAAGCAAGAATCACATTGAAGTAATCCAGCCAGGGCACTGCTGTACAGAAATCAGTTATTTAGTGTTCTGGCAATTTGAAGAAACATGTGTTTCATCAAATTTGCAGTAGAAAAAATCCAGTTGAAGAAATCATATTTTAGAGTGCACATACTGTCTTTGTCAGAAGTAAAAATGTAAGAACAGTTAGGATTCAAAAATATACTTTTTCGAGATTATGGAATTTCAGTAAGGTGTAGATATCACAGACCAGAATTCAGTTATACAAACCTTTTAAACTTGAGTGAAGCTGGAAATGTGCCTGGTCTATTGAATTTCAGGATTAGACTTCACAAAAAATGGGTTAGGATTTTGGCTGGGGTCTCTTTTGCAGGTGTGGACTTTTGAGATAATTCACTTCCAAATGCAAGGACACCTGTTATTGTTTAACTTCCCTACAGTTCAGGTTGTGATTGCCATTTTCAGGCTGGTTGGTTTGTTTCCTTGTTTATATTCAACAGTTACAAACAAAGGTTGTGATGACAGATTTCTCCTGTGATTTTAAAAGTATTACATACCTAAAACAGAGAATTTAATTGAAACTGCATTTGGAAACAGTTCAGAAGCTAGGAAAGTTTAATTCTGTAGCACATATGCCTTTAAAAAAACCCATTAATTTTCAGAAAAAGAGTTATTTTTTATCAAAAATAGCAGACAGAAATTTTGCCACTTAAATGCACTTCTCAAAAAGGCAGATGAAATATTGACTATGGACTTCCATATACACAAAAATGCATTACTCATTATGAAATAGATGTTTGAAACTGGTGATACAAATTTTTGTCCAAGGTTCTGTACTGCTAGTTTAGCTGGCTGGCATTGATATAGTGTTCTACGGCACATTTACAGGTTTACAGGAATTAAATGAGGAGACCAATATTTATTTTTCTTTTCCAGTAAGACACAAGAAGACAAAGGTCAATGTTTTTCTCATGAGACACAATTGCTAGGTATTTGTTTGGGTAGATTGCTATACTTACATATATTATTGAAACAGACGTATATTGTCACATTCTTACATTGTTACATATCTAAAAATAAACAGGTTAACATTCCTTACAAACTATATTTCTGGAACTGCTTTCCTTTGAAGCTAACATTTAACAATGAGATAAAATCCAGAGCAAAAATAAACCCCCCTTCTCTCAAAACTTCTATTTGGAGTAGTATTGGAATACTGCTGCAAGCAATTCTATGTCTACATCTGACTGAATATTACAGTTAAATAACTGTTTAGGTAATCTTTAAGAGTGGTGTGTTCCAGCCAAGCTGAAACGAGTAATTGCCATGCAATTTTCTTAGTCTTTGGGAAGTTGTATTTAAAACTTTGCATTTAAGTTGAGGGGGTTTTTTATGGTTTTGTTTATCCGTTTTCCCTCTCTCCTCACAGAATCTCTTGCATTTTTCTTCCGGAATGCCCATGTTTGGGCCCTGTGTCTTTTACAGCATCTAGACAGTGTTGTAGAAAAGGCTTTACCTTTTAGGCCAACCAGTCATCACTGCCCAGTTCCATTTTCTGTGAATAAAAACCCTGGAGCTAGTGTACAGAAGGGCAAAGTTTCCTTTTATTATGCGTGTCACAGAATTCATATGTTCCATGGTTCTCAAAGAGCAGGACAGCTGGGGAAGATCACTGGATTGAGGAAAAATGCTGAATGTCACAATTGATGTTTATATGCTCCTTTTAATTTTTCAGCAAGTCATACCCCTCAAACCTCAGCTACGCTTTTATAGCTGACTACTGGCTGAAAAACAGCAGATACTTAAACAGGGTAATATTTTTCTTACACAGTTTTCCACAGAAAAATAAAAATATATGGGGTTAGTCATTTTATGCAGGATGATTTCAAAAAGAGGATTTAACGGATCTTCAAAAATTGAGGTTTGCAAGCAGGCTATCTGCAAATTAAGCCAGCATTATCATATGCCATACTTAAGGTCTCCTATTTCTCTCAGAAAATCATGTGGAGTGTAGTTGAGGAAGCCATTAACTTTGTAAATTCTAGAGATTTGTGCATTTTCAAGTATATTGCTTAGTGCAGAAAGGTAAAATAAGTAATTTGGCTTACAAAACCACTATCAATCCAAATAGCCTTTTCTCCATAACTTATTGTTGATGGGCACTGAAAGATTACTGGGGAGGAAAATCACTCAATAAAGCTTAAATTTTATCTGATTATCATTTGATTGTTTAAGAAAAGTCAAGTATGGTGCAGAAGATTTTTTTGTAATTGGATTTTTTTTTTTCTAAAAGCATCTGATGTTTTGGATGTGAAATGGTTGCAACTATAAAAAATCAATTACGGAAATTATCCCTGGATTATAAACTAACACATTATTAGTGCACAATTAAAATACCGAAGGGAAACAAGTTTATCCATGAAGTACCTCTGAATCTTTCAACTGATGAAAATTACTACAGATACTTGAAACATTTCTGAGGTTGATTAATTGTGTTTACAATCCATCAGGAAAGATACAATCCCAATGTATATAACCATCCGCTTAGTGCGACTTTTTTAAAACTCAGCTGAGGCATCTGTAAAGTTTTAATTTTTTCATTTTCAGACAAAAATGTTACAGACTGTGTTTCTAAGGAATGTAGCCGCAATCTTCACTAAGATCTGATGCAAAAAAATGAGACAACTGATCATCCAGAATGATTTTATGTATCCTAGTGTTTATATTTCCACTTGCAAATATATTTCCTAAAGCATGAATCATGTGATAAATCATGGTATTGTAGTTCAATTTGTTGATTAAATACAGGAATCATTTTCCAGGTATACTTTAATATTATGACAATTACACAGCACACATTTAAGGAGACATGAGGGTTTATGTGTCTACTCATGATTATGTCATTATGATTTCATTTTATGAATTGCAAAAACCATTTTCCATCAAACTGTGGAAAATGTTAAAGAAATAATTAATTTTCCTTCAGTTCATTTTCTTCCTATGTGGAATCCAAATATAAATACTTAGATTTAAAAGTTTGTACATACAGCATATTTTACAGAGATAAGCTGTTTCACTGAAATCAGTAGAGCTGTTCACACATGAATAATGAGCTTCATGTGTAGCATGTGGTGAGCTTAGTCTTACCTACCAATATGCAGAGTGGAAAGGGATGTACAGATAAACACTGGAAAGGAAAATCATTAATGTGCAAAAATATTTCACGGTGCATAACTTTTATTACAAATACGGACACAACTAAAATTAAGGACACTTAGAGTGCAAGAGCTGTCCATCCCCATGAGTAGGAAATCAAACAAGGCAAGCAGGAAACTGAAATGGCTCAGCAAGGACCTGCTGCTCAAACTGAGAAGTAAGAAAGAAAGATATGTCAGTGGAAGCAGGGACAGGTTACCTGTAAGTACAAGAATTCAGTTTGGATGTGTAGGAATGGGATCAGGGAAGCCAAGACACAGATGCAATGGAACTTGGCAATGGATATGAAGAATAGCAAGAAGGGATTCTATAAGCACATGGGTCAGAAAAGAAAGGCCAACCAAATTGTTCCCCATTGCCTGATGGAATCAACCCAGGCTGGGGGATGAAGAGAGCGAGAGCAGCCCTGCTGAGGACTCGGGGGTGCTGGTGGATGAAAAGCTGGACATGACCCAGCAAAGTGCACTCACAGCAGAGAAAGGAAATATGTCCTGGACTGCACCAAAAGCAGTGTAGGCAACAGGGTGAGGGAGGGGATTCTGCCCCTCTGCTCTGGTGAGACCCCACCTGCAGTGCAGCATCCAGCTCTGGGGGCCCCAGCACAGGAAAGACATTGACTTGTCAGAGCAAGTCCATATGAGGGTCCACCAAAGTGATTCAATGGATGGAGCTCATGTCCTATCAAGAAAGGCTGAGAAAACTGATTTTTCAACCTGGAAAAGAGAAGGTTTTGGAGTGACTTAATATGCAATAGGAATAGGACACATCATGCACATGAATCAAATTACTCTTGTAGTTCTATACTTCACATCCTAGCCTCTCCTTTTTCAGCAAGGGATAGTTTTGAATTTTTTTTGTGAAACATCCAACTCTGTTTTGATGGGCAATGTATTGAATTACTTTTTCCCAAGCTGAGTCTGCTTTGCCCCATCAAAATAACTGGCCAGTGGTGTCCCTGTTCTCATCTCGACCAATAATCTTTTCCATTTCCCTGGTCCTCCCTAGAGGAGGGGGACTGAGAGGGCAACTGAGTGTGGTCTTGTAGATGCCCAAGGTCATCCCACCACATTAACAAAGTCAGCTCTCATTGGTAGAGGGAAGCAATATTTTTGCCTGCTAAACAGAGTATGACAGTCCATTTTCATAATCTGGGCTATCATAAAAAATCACAAGAGAAATGTTGTAATACTATGGAATTTCAAAAACCTTTTTTCTCTTCGATACTAAGCAAAGTTTTAGAATGTCCAAAAATTCAAAGCTGATGTATAACATAGTTCATTCACACCTGTGTGAGATAAGGCTGTTAGTAAGGCAATTTTGCTAATGGCTCTGAAATCCTGAAACCTTTCAAGTGTTCTCAGCATTAGCATGCAATTTCCAGATTTCTAGGGAATTTAACTACCATAACAGAAACCACTTTCGTTTTTATAAACCATTTCTTCAGGTAAAAAAGTTTTCAGGTGATATTTACTGAGACAACTAATATGCTATAAAATTAGAGTAAAAGAATTACAGAATAGATGAGTGATGTATTTGAAGGGCCGTATTCTGACATTCTTAGTATATGAACTGGATAATTTAATCTTAATTATACACTCTAATTCCATTTCAGTAATTAACAAACCTCGTCACCATGCATTTTGAGGTCTGCTATTTTCAGGATTACCTTTATTGCTAGTATCTGTTGACAGTGCACTTTCATAGGGGTAATTTAAAAACTTCTAAAACTGAAACAGATAATTGAAGACAATTGCATGATGTTAAAGATGTACACTAATTAGAACTATCAAAATATCTGAAGGAGTAAATGCATCTGCAAATCTGAGGGATTTGCAAGGAAATTGCAGGGAATAGGTTATGGAAAACGATCCCATAAACACACACAGAGAAGTACTGGCCTTAGACTGAACTCAAATCAACAATTCTGGCAAAGCAGCAGATTTCTCTGATAACAGGCAATTTGAAAGCCAATTAACATATGAATTGCAAGCAGGACATGCAATAAAATCTCAGTGTGCTATTGAAAAATAATAAAAGTAGAAAACATTGCAATAAAATCTAAAATGGGAAGGAGGTGATGTTCTGCTAGTCTAGTGATGATCCTGGTACAGACGGTGGGACAAAGCTTTCCCTATTATTAAGGCTGCAAAGGCTAACCTAACATCAAGGACAAGGTAGGAATGGTACAGAGGGTGAGACAAAGCTTTCCCTATTATTAAGGCTGCAAAGGCTAACCTGACATCAAGGACAAGGTAAGAATCTATTAACTAATAGGTTTGGGAAGAGCCGAGAATAGGAACATGTCTAAACTCTGCCACCTCCATCTGGAATGGCCTTAATATAACTCCTGCTTAGGGGCCCCTAGAGCAAGAAACAAAACGTGTTTATGCCTGGTGAGAAAGTGAGAGTATCCAAAGGCAGTCATGTTATTTCCATTCACATTAATGTTGCTCTGTGATTGTGAGATGGCTGAAGAGTAACTCCACACATGAGTGAAGGCAAATACTCACCCAGTGAGTGCCCAGGCTTAACACTTAAAAGATGGGGCATGTATTTTGAGATCAAACATGACAATTCGAGTGGCTGTAATTGCAGGGCTCAATCAACTGATGGTGTAGACACTGAAATTCCTCACCACGTAGGCAGTCAACAGCTTTTAGTTCAATTATATGTAATGTCATTTATACTGTGGTATCAGGCAGATGCTTTAGCCAACTTTTTTGGAGTAGAAAAGCTTGTAACTGAGGGATTAATTCAGGCTGCTGTGCTACACTTCCCAAGTGTTGATTTAGTAGTGTACTTTGTTTACATCAGCAAATACTATACCACCACTATCAATACATATCATATATCGTTACTTATAAGGCACAATCTGGCCTGCAAAAAATGCCTTTTTAATATCCAACACACTGTTGATCCAAAACATCTCTTGCTTATTATACCAGTAACATAAAAGAACATCAAGTTCCTTCTGCCATCTTTATTGTTGGGCTTTCTACCATGCTGTGGTAAGATAGCATACATTGTGCTGTTTTTCATGAGAAGAGAGAGTACCCATGATTAAAGCCCTGCGGTCATACTACACTGCTAGTTTTAGGCACAAGTCACATATACAATAATTGCTATTTATGTTTGTGTTTATGTGAATGAGTAAAGCAGATATACAGACTAAATCTCATGGCTTTATTTAGGAACAGTGATTTCATCCAGAAGTAATGAAGATTGCATTTCAGTATGTGATACTTGTATGACAGACTATACCTGGTAGCAAAACACTTATTATTCCTTTGAAATTTTCTGTTCAGTGTGCATAGGCATGGCACTGTGAATTTTTGCATTATACAGTGATGACAGATCAACGTTTTGCTATAGGACTACAAATGTTATCAGTTCTTCCAGCAAATATAAAACATATTACTACCATTTTAAAGTGAATAATATTTGTTTTATGCATGAATAGAGAAGTAGTTATCAGTAAAATCGATAAGATTTAGTTATTTTTGCTTCTCTTTTCAGATAGATAGTTTATTGATTAATCAGTTTTCTCATAGGCAAGAATTTCCAACATAATGTCTCAGAATAAGGGTAAGCAGATCTAGAAAATGAACCATTTAGTTCATGATGTTGTAAGACTGGAACCTCATCTATATGCTATGGTTTTGATATTACAGGTTGTAAGGTGAATTTCAAGATGAATGTCTAAACATGCTGGTTTGGATACTGACAGTAGCATAACCCCCAAGCAGCAAAGATCTGCTTCAGATTTCTTCACATAGAACTTTGATACCACATTTTCCAAGGGTAAAATAGACTTACAGTAGATTTTGCTACCTAAACTCATCTGGGAATCAATTTTTCAAAGTTTCATTAAGTGATTGACTTCCCATTTACTCTGAGCTGAAAGGTACCCGTAGAAACCTTCTATATAGGTACTAAACTGCTAACTGCTTTTGAAACTGGTCAGCATGAGACACTGAAATGCCTCGACCATCTTGTGCTATAATACTAATTTTTAGATTAAATTTCTTCATTAATTATATTCACAATTATTTTTCAAAGGCTGTAGGCTTTCTTGGTGAAAAAAGAGCCCTTACATATCTTCCTGCGAAGGTCAGCATAGAAAAGCATTTTTGATGTAGGACTTATTGGTGCAAAAGTCACTGAATATTGTGAGAAAGTCTGTAGGTAATGCCATTGGCTAGATAACTTTCTCATTGATTTTTGAGTCATTTTTCTGTACTTAATTTACCCACTTTTACTGGAAACCTTAAAAGTAATCCCAGCTCAAGGCTAGCTGCCAAATAGATTGAAAACTGAGCTTATATCATGGCACCCTTTCTGTAGACTGATTGCTCTTCTGCTGTACATCCACCTCTATATTAAATAGTCCAGAACAGCTGCTAAAGTTCTAGTGTCTATTATACATGCTGCTCTCCTAGATATCCTCTGTGTAAGCCCAATCTTTTTTTATTAAAGACATTTTATAATCTTCTTCCTCATAGAGAACCACTGAATCACTCTCTATGACAAATTCTTCATAAAATAAGATGCAAGTTTCTACATGGTTCAATTGAGTCTACTTGTTCTCAATACTTCCAAAGCTGTGTACAGAGACTTATTACACCAAATAACATTTCTTTGGCAGTCCCTAATAGATACAGTGTGGGTTTACTCACTCCTGCACCACTATTATATTGAATATTTTCATTTAACCCTCTGGAGTGAAGCACGAGTGAAAAGACACAACTGCAGGTTTTCCTCTTTGTTGGATTTTTAGTAATTTCAAGTCTATCACTATTCAGTGAGGTTAGATTTTCATAGATGTCAATTAGTCTTCCTGAAACACTAATATTTAACCTCTAGAGTTTAATCTTTTAGCTAAAAGTCCATACAGAATTGTACAGATTGCACAGAATCCTACTGGTCCAATTCTTAACACTTCCTAATGGGGAGGTAGAGATGTAGCTGTTTTGCCAATAAGTCCAGAGAAAATATTTAGATCCTAAAGCTGGAAAGTTAAAATAAAAGAGAAAAGTGTTATTATACAGAGAAGGGGCTTGACCTGGGGGGAGTTGCATCACCCCTTGTCCTCCTAATTGTTTTTTTTTTTTTTATAATTTATGCTAATTTCCTAAAACCTATAAAAATGTACTCACCCCTGGGAGAGTGGGATTTTGTGGACATCTTTCCACACCTGCTCCTGAAGGCCTTCAAATAAAGTTCCCCTTTTATATTACCTCCTTACTAAAATTATCTTGAGTTTCATTTCCAGGCTGGGCAAAAGGCAACAGTACAAAAATAGGTTCCAGAATGATGCAGTGAAGCAGCAGACTTGGTGCACAGTCAGTGTGCACTCAATTCATCTCCTGGACCTGGAAATGAATAACAAAGTCATGGAAACATACAATCATAGAATCATTTAGATTGGAAAAAAAATTTAGTGTAATTGGGTTCGACCATGTCTGAATAGACTAAAGGATGTGCTAGTGAAATGTTACACACTCTACGCCTTTGTGTCCTGGTATAGAGTTTAATGTACTTCAGCTGAGAAATAAACTGCCTGTGAACTTGGAGGTAGAACACTCCTGAAATTCCACCTTCAACAGTTTCTGATAGATATATATATGTAATATATATACACACACGCACATATATATATATATCTATACGTATGTACACACATATATACACACACATATATATACATATATATATCTTAGGATAGACTTCAACAAAAATACTAAAATGTCAACGTTATGATTCAAATTGAAACTACCTATGCTACTGGCCACTTAGGATGGGTGTACATCAGAAAGCTTTTTTTTTTTTCATAAACAAAATTACTTTTACTGTCACAGCAGGTTCTCAGCAGACAAGTAAATTTGATATTATCTTAAAAGATACCACACAATCAAATTCAAGAATGACAGCAATAACATTGCTTATTAGACTCAATAGTAAGGCTGAAGAAATCTCCAAACTGCTAGATCTCAGAAGAAAACACCTGTAAACTTGTCCTTTCTCACGAGTGGTTGCTATCAGGCTGTCATATGCATGAATCCTAGTTAGGCCTTTATTCTGACTTAGTGTATGCCTTCTGTGCTAGACAGATTTCGTGTAAATGTTCTACGTTAAATTCTGCTCTTTTTCTCTAAGCTTCTACTCTTCTCATACTGCTGAGTTATATGCAGTTATTCCATCTGTAGATTTGTATATTTCCTTTCTGCTGTATCAGATCAATGTGTTTAATGGTTTGTAGCACAAATATTTGCCTATCTCTTCCCCAACCCTGCTGTAGCCAAGCATTGCTGGCCCGTGCTGCTTTCTGCATCCAGTTCCCATAGGAACTCTCTGCACCTGTACCACTAAGCATTCCTTGAAGTTGTTCCCCTTTCCCAAGACCTTTTCTCACCTCTCCTTTTATTACACCCCTGAGTTTTCAATGGTCTCAGCAACCCCATTACTGACTTCTTCAGGAAACAGACAGGAGGCCATCACCTGCTGTCTTCCAGTGCAAGCCTTACTTTGCCTTGGACATCTTCTGATTTATCACACCTAGACTAGGTCTTGCTACACCAGTCCTACAGCGGAACCCAGGGAGGACAAGAGGAAATGCACTTGGCAAAGTGTCACCACACTGCATAATTTATCATATTAGCAAAATTACTCTTGAAATGGGAAAACAAAGGCTGAATAGCTACTGGGCCTCTTTTCCATAAAAATCCCCAAAAGCCAATAAAAACAACAAGGAAATGATCCTGTCTCAGCTCCATTGGGCTGATTGCCACAGTGTTTGGTCCAGTAGCTGAGCTGGACTGACAGTCAATTTGAAGAAGGATGAAGCTATTTGTGTGGTTTAATGAGCCAGGAAGACTCAACAACTGCCAGAAGTAACTTTAATTTTCAGATCAGCAGCTACGTTTACATGGTGTGGAGGAGCCACAGTGAAATAAGGTCAGCCCTCCTACTGCGAGTGGACCAGGTGGTTCATTGCCAGTGTACACGTAGCCATGCCTGCTGTAGTTCTGCCAGTTTTGGTATCTGGAACCCTGTGTCTCTTCTGCCTGACATGCAATAAAACTTCTCAGGAGAAAGACATGGGAGGGAGGATTCAGAGCAGTAAGTACTCAGGTGCATGAATTCTTACTCATTTCTTGCTGTATGTCTTGCAAACATTGTACTTGTGCCCACTCCTGCATGCACTCCCAACTTCCCTCATGTGCCGATTGTGCTTTGGTTATCCATATAGAAATCTGACAGCAGATTGAGAAATGCTGCTGGGACATGGAAAGCTCCTATCTTTGACCATCTCAGCTATGATTAGGATTCTGCTGTTGCTGGTTGGAGCTGTTGCCTTCACAAGTACAGCATGGGAACAATCTGGTTTGTGCTCTCATTCAAGGGGCCATTGTAGGGCTGGGGAGAGAAAGGTACACAGTATCACAGGAGTGATATGCCTGTATCTGGCTGTGTTTAGATGCCTACTTCAGCCTTTGCAGATGAGAGATGACTCTTCCTAATACACAGTCACTTGCTGGGCTCTTGAAGGGTACAGATTTCAGCTATGAAATCTATATATGAAATCATCAGGGGAGCAAGCAGTGCTCTGCTGCTGCAGCCATATCAAGCTGTAGGTGATGATGAATCCCACATGATGACACAGGTAGCACAGCCCATTTTCAGGTCTGTCTGAGGTGAATTATTCTAAGTAACATTTGTCTCCTAGGTGTGCTCCAGATGCTGCTGGGAAGGGCAGAAAAATTGCCACTCTCTCAAGTTAGCCTTGGACCCTGCTCCTATGGCAGTTGCGCTGAGCCACTGACTAGAAGAGGCCTGTAAAGTAGCTTCCTACTCCAGCACCCAAGGCAGAAACTCACAACAAAAGCAGCTGAAGTGTAGAATTCATGGCTGTCATCCTTCTGGCAGGAGTGTAGGCCAGGGGTCAGGTTTATCTGAGGCAATGAAGTTCAAGCAGGAAGAGTGCAGACTTTGTATGTGTGTGCACTTCATGCAGGGAAAGCTGCAGATCATCTGTCTCCTCTGTATCAGTGACCTGATGCCTTTTGCCCAAGCTAGCTCAGGTCAGATTTTTAAAAATATTCTCTTTCAGGATAGCAATGGGCCAGCTTTGTTCAAAGTTAGTAACTCTAGTAGAATCTTAGACCAAGGGGGAACTACATAAGATGAAAAATATCAGAAAATGGTTGCCTTCAAAAACATCTCAGGACATCTCAGCTGATGGTGTCTTTCTATCACATTCAACGAAGAATACTGGCAATATAGGATTTGCTTACTGCCTCCTGCCCAGTACAGAAAACACACAATTTCATTTTATTTACTTTCTTAAGCCATATATTCTGTCCCTACATAGCTGTGACCAGTAAAAAAATGCCAAAACATGCTTGGATATTGAGAATCTTTCATCTTGTACTTTGACTTAGTTTTACTGTTTCTCAAGGGATCAATAGGCATTAACTTGATTATTCCTAAGAGTAGGATAGTTGAAGGTCTTTGAGACAGCATAACTGTGAAAACACATTTTTGGTAAGAGACCATGAAAACACCAAATGTCTTAAAAAAATGTTTGGAAGGGCAAATAAACAATTCATTCAGCAGGTAAACATTGGCAATATGAGCATTAACCCTGGGCATGGCCTTTCTGCACCTTACTAGCTGCTGCTGGAAGGAAAATCAGATGAATAGCCCATGATGTGAATTCATGGTGGTGAGAACATGAACACTGAGGGCATATAACATAGTAATCTCAAGGAAGAAAATTACATCCCTTTTTTGCCCTTGTAAATGTATAGAGCAGAGACATAAGTTCAGTTCATCTCACATTAAAGGAGAGAGTGGGATGCAAATACAATGGGCTCCTGTTATTCAAACAATTCCCCCTATCTGGCTTACACTTACATTTTATTTTTTAGTGCCAAATTTATCCTGACAACATATTTATACTGACAGCATATTTCACAGCATTCTTGGCAGTTTTTCCAAGTGAAAGATGTACTTTTAATAGGGTTTGGAGTAAAGTATCATCATGTTTTTAAAATATATAAGGAGACTTCTTAAGTTCAAGTGGCTTTAGAACTTTTCTGAAATATATGTTTATGTTTGCTACATCTCCTACAGGAAATGTAATTTATCTTGTTATGACTTGTACTATACTTTGCTTTACTAGTGACAATGCTGTTAATTCTGGTGCTAACCATTAGCTATTCTGTTTAAAATTACATGACTATTATGTTTCAATCAAAATGAAGGTTAATCACCAGAAAGAGTAACCAGTTAATTCAACTTTATTTTAAATAGTATTCAATTATGTCATAATCAATTTCATTCTGATACACCTAGAAAAGCACATTATTTTACCCCTAATTTTATATTCCCCAATTGTCTGTTTATATTAAAGTGAATGATGGGTTTACAGTAGAATTATAGTTAGTTCCATAAGACAGCATACGTGTGCTGTTCATACAGAGAGAGCATTGAGGGGTGAATCTGTTCTGCAGATACCATTAATTATAAGATAAATGCTTTCTTGTTACTTTGTTTAATGCAGTAAACTCTTTTCTTCCTAATAACAGTTATACAAAAGGAAAAAAAAAGGGGAAGGGGAAGGAGAAGATGCAGTAACTAGAGATGCCATATGCTGCAGGTTTACTCAATCTCATTTGCAGTCACAGTAAGAGCAAAGGATATGAAAAGTTATATTTACTTGTACAAGGATGAAGTATTTTCTATGGAATTAATATGAATATTTTTTCCTACCTTGTAAAAACACATCCCAGATTAGAATTTAAGAGGACAAATAAAAATTGAGGTAATGTTGAGGTAATGTTATATATATATATATATACACACACACACACACATATTTGTTCTAAAAACACAGTGATAGAATAAACTGTTTTGAGTTAGGGCTTTTGGACTTTTTTTTTAATGACTATAGAAAGCAAAAAACAAAGGTTTGTAATGATGAGAGACTCTTTTAAACCACTGTAGCACAGGGAGGAAATAAGATGTTTTTGGCAACAGAAAAAGTGAGAGCCAGTGATAAAGGGAAACATTAATTACCCAATATGTATTAGAAAGGAACACAGACACAATGTCTTACAGAAGTTAGAGAATACAGTGGGGAGAATGTGAAATGGGAGGTAGTTTAGGAAACAACTCTCTCCAGCCTCAATTGCAACTGACAGTAGGTGTCTGAGGATTAGAAGGTGTGAGCTACTAGTGATGGTCACAAGAGGTTTAGGCTCACAATTATAAAGTAAAAGAAAGGAGGAAAGGCTCTGAAATAACAAGTTAATTTTTGGGGTTTTTAAGTTTGTTTGGTTTTTTGGGTTTTTCTCTTTTTTTTTTTTTTTTTTTTCAGAAGTTTCCATCCATTTTGGAATCAGATTAATGACATAGCAAGATTTGATTTACCATGAAAAAATACCCTACCAAATAAATCACAGTTATTGAGAATAAATGAAAATTCCTAGAAATGGAGAAACAGCATAAAATATTATGGTTAAAGGTATTTAAATATATTTGATACAATTAGAACTCCTTGAGCACTTAATAAAATAACCAAAGTAGTATCTGAATCAAAGTCATTACCTTTGAGATCTTGTAGAAGAGAGAAGTCTCAGGGGACTGAAGAAGGTTAAGCCATTACATTCCACTAGGAAAGGGAAGACTTGAGAAACCACTGATCAGTCACAGCACTTTCAGTATGTGCAAAGATACTGGGAGAAGTTATTAAACAGCCAATTTATAACCACTCTACAGGAAAATAAAAAGGTGATGAGAAACAGCCAACACAGCTCTCTCAAGAGAAAATCATGTCAAAACAATTTAATTTCCTCCTTTGATACAGTAACTTTCAGTATAATGGATAAGAAGGAAGTAGATGAGATCGCTTTACTTTAATAACACTTTTTTCGCAGTGCCACATGAGACCTCATAGGGAAGCCAGAAAACTACAGCCCTGTAGGCGCAGCCCGAACAAAAGATTTAAATAATATTGAGGATGTGCAATACATGCTAACATAAGGGATGAAAGTACTGCATAATACAATATAAAAGCAAAAATGTGGCCTTGGCCTTTCTGAGCTCAACCACAAAACAATTTTCTGTTTATGTCCTCTGATTGATATTGCAAGTTTTGAACTTAAGCTGAACTATATCTGTGGTTAGGAAATGCATTTTACTTGTAATTACAAGGAGGGTGAGATTAATTTTTGAAGTGTCATAAAAAATACCTAATTTTTTTGTATTAATTGTTAAGCAAAATGACTCACTCATAACCTCAGCCAAAATTAGCCACAGAATCCATCCAGAATAAGGTAAAATCCAGTCTGGACTTGCTGTGTCACTAATGGCATCCTAAAAGTCACAATTTGAAGGGCCCAGTGTGATGTGGTAAGAAGTTACTGTGATCACCCCAGTGGCCAACCATCAATGTAGCTGCAGAATGATAATCTGAAAGGGAAGATTCCTCCACTGACACAGGTAATATGCAGATCCTTATGAATATCAAAGAACTCTGGAAACCGGCTTCCACCCGGACAATTTAATGTCATATGGCGTTAAAAGTTTTAAATTTATTTTATGGCAGGAGAATAATTGATGTAAGTAGTGATCTAATATGTATGCTGCAACAGCCTTCTGGGTTATAGTGTAAATTATTATTACAGCAACTGATGATAACAATTTTGACCATCATAGAAGGCAGAACTTAACAAGCCATAGGCTATTCCAAAAAACAGGCCAAAAATGTACCTGATAAGTTGATAGTTACATGTACATAAGTCACATATAATTAATTTAACAAGAAGAAAGCAAAGACACTAGTGTTCTCCTGAACAACCTAAGAAGCAGAGTTTAGTGTCATGAATAGAAGATAGCCAGCCAGGAGAAAGATAATCAGAACATGTGAAGAGTTACAAACGTCAGACATTGTAGAATGTGATATTCTGTCCTTATCAATGAAATTCTGAAACCTAAAACACAAGACACTGATTTTACTGGCATCTAACAAAATTGCAGTTCTGCCCAATCCCCTGGCTTTTTATAATTTGTGATTATATATGTTCTTATGTATTGATTTTCTAATTTGAAATAAAGTTTGGTGTTAATACAAAGCCTAAGTGTTTGAAAGGGAAATACCTTCATTAAAATTTGGTTAGGAAAAGAGAACCTTTAACCACACAAACAGTGTGTATGCCTATTCGTATACATGCATACACTTGATCTACCTAGACAACTTGGATGCAGGACTTGAAAGATACTAAGTAAATTTGCATATGGTACAAAATTGGGAGGAGCTGTTGGCTCCCTTCAGGGCAGGAGGGGTCTGCAGAGACACCTCAATAAATTAGAGAAAAGGGCTGTCACCAACCATATGAAGTCTAACAAGGGAAAGTGCAGGATTCTGTGCCTGGGATGGGACAACCCTGGATGTGTTGATAGACTGGGGAATGAGAGGCTGAAAAGCAGTGCCATGAAAAGGGAGCTGGCGGTCCTGGTCGATAGCAAGTTGAACATGAGCCAGCAGTGCCCTGGCAGCCAGGAGGGCCAACCCTGTCCTGGGGGGCATCAGGCACAGCATCTCCAGCCAGGATAGGGAGGGGATTGTCCTGCTCTGCTCTGCTCTGCACTGGGGCAGCCTCAGCTCAAGTGCTGGGAGCAGTTTTGGGTGCCACAATATAAAAAAGACATTCATTAAGCTCTTAGAGAGTGTCCAAAGGAGGTCAGTGGAGATGGTGAAAGGGCTGGAGGGGAAGCTGCATGGGGAGCAGCTGAGGTCACTTGGTCTGTTCTGCCTGGAGGAGACTGAGGGGATATCTCACTGCAGTCTATAATTTTCTTATGAGGGGAAGAGGAGGGGCAGGCACTGATCTTTTCTCTTTGTGGTGACCAATGACTAGACCCAAGGGAATGGCCTGAAGCTGTGTCAGGGGAGGTTTAGGTTGGATTTTAGAAAAAAGGTTCTTCACCCAGAGGGTGGTTGGGCACTGGAACAGGGTCCCCAGGGAAGTAGTCATAGCACTAAGTCTGGTAGAGTTCAAGACTCAAGCATTTAAAGGGTGGTTTCAGGCACATGGTGTGATTCTTGGGATGCCTTGTGCAGGGCCAGGTGTCAGACTTTGATAATCCTAGTGAGTCACTTCCAACTCAGAATATTCTGTTATACTGTGATTCTGTGACATGTGTATGTACACATGAACATATAAATGTTAAATAAATATATGCATATGTACACAGACTTCTGCATATACATACATGTATAGACCTCACAATCCTAAGTTTTAGACTAACTTGAGTAACTTGGGTTACCAAAGAAAGGACAGCACTGGAATCGAGTCTTGAAAAAATAACACTACTGTGGTTCAAACACTGTTTTTATAAGCAAGTTTTGAAGTTACATTCTGTAGTTAACCTTTTGTTAGAAGGTGTACTTGACTGGCTGTTATAGCTTATAGAACTTCACAAGGTATAAAGAAAAGTACTGGAGCAGGTGTGGAAGGGAAATGTCAGAGGGTATCAGTTTATCACATGCATACAATAAACCAGTAAAAGACATGCAAAAAGATATAGGATAAGGGCTATGCCTTTACAAGCATTGAAAAAAAAAATAGAGTAGAACCACTCCTTAGTTCAATTTCTCAAGTGAGCCAACAGTGAAAAGAATGTGCTCCATTCACTATTAGAAAGAAATAGTTGGGACTGGTCCTCACTATATCACAAGAATATAAAAAATTTTGCAGAATCTGCAACAAAAAAGAAGTATTAGGAAGCTGATACTGAAGAGACAGGCATCAGAACAGACTTGGATGGTAAAACTTTAGACACATGGAAATAGTATATTGTTTTAGACTTCTCCAGTTCTAAGTGTCTATGGTTTTTAAAGGTTAGAACTAAGTAGAAGACCTGCTTTTTATCATAATTTAATTATATTCAAAACACTCAGAAGAATACAAACAACAGATTTCTAGCCCATGAAATAAGATTTTTGTGAGGCAACAATTAAGATGCTGTAAGAGCCTGATAACAAGAGAAAGCCTTCAAAAAGTGCTTTGTCATTATGTCTGCTTTGTCATAATCACTCTTGAACTCCTGAAAACTATGTGCAGGACAGACTGTGAGTAGCCTGCCTTGAGGCCCATAAAAAGAGAAACTGGTGCAAAACATGGAGGGGAAAGCGAGGAGCAGAATCCCTGACTTTTGCCTTCCCTCCTTCCCCGCACCGTCGCCTTCTGCAAGACACCCTGGGGCCCCTGGGAGCCAACACCCCTTGTGGGGAGAACCCCCCGATCCTGCAGCCCTGGAGCAGAGTCACAGTGAGCTGTGGAACCCCCACCCTGCTCCTGCATCCCATGGTGAGAGCACCACTAGCAGACTGAGGTTTGGCCGCAGCCATCGGGCACAGCACCTGCATCCCGGGGGATGGGCTGCTGCATCCCAGCCAAACTGCTCCGGAGATCAGAGGAGGAAGGTGAGACGCTTCAAACTGCAAAAAAGAGAAAAAAGGGCAAAAACTGCTTCTCTCCCCCCTCCCCTGACTCAGTAGCAACAAGGGTAGCACAATGTGGTGGTGACCTATCCTGTGCTTTTTCAAGTAACCTTAGCTTTTTCTAACTTTTCTCTACTTCTCTCTTTCTTTCTCTTTGCCTCTTTTACTATTAAATAAATATAAATAGTTTTTTTGGCATCAACATTTAATCTCATTTGGTTTTTGTCTCATTTTTGGAGGGGAGTATTTAGAACCTTCAAAGTTCTTTCCATTTTATTTACAGATAGTTAGTTCTCTTCACTCCTCTGTGATTAAACTTGTTTGTAACAGATGCCATGTACTTTAACTGTGTTCAAAATACATCCTGTGCAGAGCAAGCTTGTGTCAATAGGTTTAAATAAAAAAGTCCATAATTCTCTTAATGCGTCTTGGGATCTTCTCCTCTCTGGTGGTGAGGTGAGGTGCCCACCCTTTGTCGCCCACCCAGGGACGCCAGTTCTCGGGATCTCCTCTGGTCTGGTCTGGTTGGTGTGATTGGGAAGATCCCGTGGTGTGTCTCTGTTAAAAATCTCTTTTCCCCAACCCAGCAGCCGAAGAAGGAGTCGAGAAGTCTTCGGTTCACGTTCTCAAGGTTGTTTATCATTTCTTTATCTCAAACATTTTCTGTCTGGCCTGCCAAGGTCTGTTCTGCAGGTCGGTCTGAGGCACACACTCCGCCTCTCGGGCTGGTGCTATCTTTTATACTAAAAACTACGTGTACTATGTTTAAAATTATGTTCCAATACCTATCACCTATGTTAGACAGTGACTTTCTAGTCTAAACCAATCTGTGAGTGCCAACATCATCCTGAACATGGATGCCAGGGAGAAGAAAGAAGGACAGGCCACGCCCAGATCCCTCCATCTTGGAACCCCTGACCCCCATGTACAGAATTCCAAACCCCCCTCTACAAGGTCCAAAATCCCCCTGTACAGTGCTCCAAAATTTTTCCCTTCACCCTGTGATTGCTACTACTATGCTACTTAAACTTTTGTGACCTGTAATTCTTAATAAAAAGTTGGTAATTTTCTCCATGGGTTGAGATCGAATTTCCAGGTGTCTTTGGCTTCCTGCCAGGGTCTCCAAGCCCCTGCCAGGGCTTTGAGCCATCCAGGGCATCCAGAGAGATGTCCTGGGTTCCGACCCCTGCATTGTGATTTTTCATACACCTGTGCTTGTGTGAAAGACTGTGTGTGGAGCAAACGTGTTCTGCAGAGACGTGTAAATCCTGCTGTGAGGGAAGTTTGAATGGGAATGCATAGGCTTTTAAGTACCAGAAGAAACAACAGAACAAAAAATTGGCATGTATTTAGAATCAGGACATGCCTGACCACAATAGGCTGGTGAGCACCGAAGCAGGTATGTTTGCAACAAGAAAACAGAACAGATGACTTTTCTGTAGAAGATCTACATTTTTACAGAAGATGGATAGAAATCTTGCAAATGTGATTCCTCTTGTCATTTCAACTGAAAAATACTTTAGCCAGATGGACTGAAAAATAAGGCAATGGAAACCAACCTTGCTTTAAGATTTACAGGGTGTGAAGTGGAGGATATAAGACCTTGGGGATGAAATATCAGGCCATACAAAGTGTTGACTCATAAGAAATAGACAATATTTTAGCCAAAAATCAGTTCATTGTTACCAATAAGTCAAGCAAGACCAGTCAAGAAGAAATTAGGAGATGATTCAATAGCTGGCAAACTAATCTTCTGGATCACCAGAAGTAATAGTAATCTAACTGATTGAATATGCCTCTTGGTACCAGTGTAAAAGAATGAATAAGTAGAACACATGAGGAAATGGGTGGGAATGACTGAAAACCTTTTTCTTTAAAGCAAAATATCTGTTATAAAAGTTCTTGCTCTGAGTTTTCTTACATTTAATTCTTACATGACTTTTAGAACTGTAATTCAGGATAAAGTCAGAATGAATCATAGAATCATAGAATAATAACCTGTGGTAAGGGACCATCTAGTTCCAAACCTCCTGAGCTGCATGCAGCACTTGAGGTGGAGTCTCTCCAGAGCAGAGGGGCAGAATCCCCTCCCTTGCCCTGCTGGCCGCACTGCTTTGGATGCAGCCCAGGACATGCTTGGTTTCTGAGCTGCAAGTGCTCATGGCTGGGTCATGTCCAGCCTCTCATTCCCCAGCAGCCCCAAGTCCTTCTTGGCAGGGCTGTTCTCCATCTGTTCATCCCCAAGCCCATGTTAATACTGGGGGTTTTCTTGACTCAGGTAGAGTGCCTTGCACTTAAACTTGTTCAATTTTATGAGGTTTCCATGAGCACACTTTTCAAACTCACCCCAGGTCCCTCTGGATAGCAGGAATGTCAACAGCATCACTCAGCTTGGTGTCACCTGCAAATTTGCTGGTAGTTGACTTGATCCTGTTTCTGTGTCATTGGTGAAGACATTAATCAATACTGGTCCTAAGACAGATCCCTGAGGAGCACCATTTGTCACAGTTCTCCATCTGGACATAGAGCCATTGACAACTACCTTCTGGGTGTAACCATCCAACAAAGTCCTTATCTACCAAACAGTCCACCCATCAAATCCATCTCTCTCCAATTTACAGAGAAGGATGTGTGGGGACCATGCCAAAGTCCTTACAGAAATCTAGACAGATGAAATCTTCATCACAGGAGGTCACTAAGTTGGTCAGTCAAGATTTGCCCTTAGTGAAGCCATGCTGGCTGTCTTGAATCACCTCTGTTCCTCCCTGTCCTGCACATGCCTTAGGATAGCATCTGCTCCATTATCTTCGCAGGCACAGAAGTGAAATCGACAGGTTGGTAGTCCCCTTCCTTCTACCCTTTTTAAAGATGAGTGCAATGTTTCCTTTTTTTCCAGTCACTTGGGACTTTACCTGGCTGCCACAACTTTTCAAAAACCATGGACAGTGGCTTGACATGTACATCAGCCAGTTCCTTCAGGACTCTGGGATGAACTTGATTTGGGTCCCATGGAAGTATGTGCAGTCAGATTCTCCAGATCATGAACCTCATATTCCCTTATAGTGGGAAGCATTCTGCTTCCCTATTCTTGTCTTGTGTCCACTCACTCAACAGGTATGGAAAGAGAGATGTCCATTGAAGGCAGAAGCAAAACAGAAGTTGTTGAATAACTCAGTTCTTTTCATCTGTAGTTACCAGTTAGGCAGAATTGTTTATTGTGGGGTCACCTTCTTTGACCTTCCTTTTCTACTTGACATACCTGTAGAAACCTTCCTTGTCCACTATTTTTCATTATTTTTTCCCTTGCCAGGTTCAGCTCAAGCTTTGTTTTTCACTTTTAAATCACAAATTAATTTAAATTAATGGGGGGGGGGTGCTTATATTAAGCTTAGTTTTTTGCTGTTTACAGAATGTATTTTTTCTTTATTTGTGAGTACATTCTAGAGGACTTTATAGCTGTGTTAGAGAAACTTAGGTTTTGGATAATAATGCAGAAACAGCATAATAGTTTCATAAATAAAATTTGTTGTCACTTTATTAGAATTAGATTAGAATAAAAAATTAGAAAACATAATTTTTGGGAAACTGACTTTCCCCCCCCCCCCCCCCCACATATTATTTACTAAGTTTAAGTTATCCAACATGTAAAATTAAATTATTTCACAAATATCCACATATTTCACATTTTGTGAAATATTTCACAAATATTTCACAAAATGAACTTTGGAATATTTTCTCCTTCAGCAGCAGAAGTTTAATTTGTTTTAAATGAGCCAGTAATTTAATTTGCTCTCTTTTTTCTGTTTGTTTCCCCATAACTGCTGTTTTTACAAGGTATAACATACTGTAGGTGTTATGCATAAATTCCACGTCAGAAATCATGTTCTCTCTAAGTGTCACAATTGCCCACAAGAGTTTGAAAAGAAAATTTTTTTCTCTCAAATAATGCTTAGGTAATTTTATACCATCTAGAGCTGGCCCTTCACATTCAGTGAGTTCCCTAACTGTAGTTTCCCAGTCAGTAAGTCTGTCTTGGCAAATATATTTTTCCTCTTCAAAACTCAGTTGTAGGAGAGCCAATAGTAACTCTGCTCTGTATCTAAAACTCATTGCAAATTAATTTGGAGTGCTGAAGTTTCCTCTTGAATCTGGTCTCAGCATTCTGCATAGTGTGATGAATACTGATCTTCAGTATGCAGGCTAGACAGCAATTTTTTCTGTGTATGATAATATTTCTCTTGGACAATGAGGTGAGATTATTAAAATGAGTCCTAGTGGCTAAGAGGAGCATGAAATGCAAGACTATTAAGTCAGTACTGCCATTGTGTTTGCAGGCCATACCCCTAAGTCAATTGGAATGTGTGTGAAATAAAGCCATTAAACACAATTTATATTCAGTGGAGTAAAGCTGTGGAAATATAATGTGTGGCTCCGAGCTTTGCCTTTATCATCTCCTAAAATAGGCTTTGCTAAGTAACATTGAAAATTACTCTACTTTTCTTTTGGTTCCAGTTTGAGGTGGATAAAAGCAAGTCCTTTTTCACATTCCTTCTGACAGCATGCAATCTACTGCCTGCCTGAAACTCTTATCTGCATTTGTTCAGTATTTGCATTTTATTTCAAAATCCCCATGACTTTGTTTTGGTCCTCCATGAGGACAATAGCATGCATCTCTCTCTCTGCTACACTTTAACAGGCAACAGTCTCCTAGTTGTGTATGTACTTCATTTTGCTTAGGATCTATGGCAAATTTCAGCCACTTTAATATCTTAATTCCCATGGGAGGAGATACATAATCTGTTTAAAGCAGGAATAAAAGTGCCATAAAGTAGGGCTGCAAAATTCTTTATGAAATGTAGTAAAATTCTTAGTAAATAGTTTCTTATTAAAAGCATTGAGATTTTTAGTAAATGGAAAGAGAAATTGGAAAGTATGAAAGAATATGCAATTTTAAAATTATGTTAACGTAAAACCAATTTGTAACTGCACAAATGCTTTAAGGAGATTTAAAAAATCTTATTGCCACTTGTCTTCCTAAAATGCAAAGAATTTTATATGTATAAAAATGAAGAATCCTGGGAATTTTAAGAATGATGTTAAGGAGGTATTTTTAAAAATGTCACTGAACTAAGACAAATATGGTTGTCTTTATATACATAATCAGTGTTATATAGAAGTCAGAGTTCTTAAAATGTGACAAAAATCCTGAATTTTCTTAACTAAGCGCAATATATTAATTTTCTATGGAGGCAATTACCCAATTTCAATATTTTTATTTTGTAAATTTACAACAAAGAAGAGATCAGGATTGTTTATAGAGATGAACTATAGTAGTATATGACTGTATTTTTATTTTTGCCACTATAGCTGTGTGCCAGCTAAACTTGGAAAAGAGGGAGAGGTCGAAAAGAACAACCCAGTTATACAAGAAAGTAGTACAGATGAGACAAGATACTTGAAATCTATCAGCACGTCACTTATCAGCAATTCTGTACATTTTTTTATAGATATGTTGATCTCTGCTCCTGGTGAATCACAGCTGAAGCCTGTTTTTCCTGTATTTCTCTCTTAAGCCCTTTTCCCTACTGCATTATAGTGAAGATGAAGCTGCATCCCTTTGAAAAGTTCAGGATTGTTTCTAAATATATTCTTGTCAACTCGATTAACAGTTGTATAATCCCCATCTATTATGGACTGTGCTTGACTGTGTGTTTCTCTGTTCTTTCTGTCTTGCAAAATGCAAATCTATCTACTTGATAGATTTAAATAGGTACAACAGATGGGAAAACTGCTTTTTTTTCTGGTTTTGAGATATTTGTAATTTTAGAAAGCATGTCATTGAATATAGTGGTCTTTGCATAAAAATAGCATATGCAGAAGGAACAGTTCATTTTATTTAACTTGTATTTCATCAATTTATGCTTGCTCTCTACATATACAGGAGAACAAAATTACACTGAAGTTCCATGCCTTATGCTCACATACGCAGTTACCTATGCAATATGGCAAGGACAGACCAGTCCCACAAAACAAACTGATGAGACTGCTAACACTTCACACTCTCTCTGTGTTTGCTGCCTGTAAAAGTCTGCCTACTTTGTTTTTGCATGGTCTGGAATATTTTGTGTTTCTGAAAATAATCAGTCAAGAACATTTAATTTTTTTAAAGAAACAAAATAAAATTAAGGTGCATTAGGAAAAAGATCTTAGCTGTTAATTTCAAACTTGCAGCACCATTAGAATGTTGCATTTTTAACTGTTTGGAAACAACTATTTACTTATCCATAAACTAACATAAAAGTTGTGATTTTATGACATTACTACACTTTTAATTTTTTTTTTCATAGAAACATTAACTAAAAAATAACTTAAGTTGAAAGAAACCTCTGGAGGTCATCTTGTCCAAACTTGCTCAAAATAAGCCAATTTACACCATGTAAATTAAGGTTTTATCTTGTTGAGTTTTAAATATATTCACAGGCAGACATTCTGCAAGCTCTCTGGGAAGCCAATTTAACTACCCTCATAATGAAAATAGATTTCCTTTTATATATTTAGACTTTCCCATGTTGCAAACTGTGTCCACTGCATCTCATTCTAGGAGAGCCTAGCACTCTGCGTGCTTTCACTAGCTAGTTAAAGGTATTTATGAGACCTCCTTCTTAGCCTCTCTTGCTAAGACCAAATTCATCTGTTAGCCCCTCCTCATATGTCATATGTCATTTGTCGAGTGCTCTAATTTCCTTGGTTAACCTTTGCTGTTTGGCTCAGCACATCAATGTCTTCCTCATGGTGAGGAGAACCAAGACTAGACACAATACTCCAGATGTAGTGTCACAAATGTCAAAGGGGGACATACAGTCAATCACTTCTCTGGACCTGCTGGCAAGATTCCTCCTAACATAACCCAAGGTGCTGCTGCCCCTCCTTCCTGCCAGGGCACACTGGTGGCTCATATGGATTTGCTGCCTGCCAGGACCCCTCTCTTCTACCAAACTGCTTTCTACTCACTCGATGTCCAGCCAGTACTGGGGTTTTTTGGTTATTACTGTCATGATGCAGGACTCAATGTTTACCATTTTAACACTTTATTAAACTTCTGTCCTATTGTGTCTTCTGTTTAAGCCCCTTTCCACAGCAGTCCAACCCTCCAAACTCTTTTTTCCAATTTGGCATCATCCACAATCCTGTAGAGGGGGCATTCCACCTAGTCAGCAAGTATTTTTTTTCCCAATTCATTCCCAAACGCACTCTTAAACTCATGACGATTTCTTTGGTACAACCCCAGCGCACTGTATCTCCAGTCCTGTCAGGCAGCTTTCTCAAGACAGCTGTCAGTCACTGCAGGGGCTGCCATTGCATTGAGTCACCGTCAGTAGCTCGCATGGGCACCATGTGCCACTTCAGTTCTTCCAATGTGTCTTGTCTGGTTCTGTCTACTCTTGCAGGATGATGTGAACCTCCCTTATGGTTTGTATCTGTGTCATGCCTATCCTGGGAGAGATGTCTAAGATACATTATAAAGTCTCAGCAGACGGCAATATCAGGAACGTCAGGAACATATGACTTTAGAGACCTTGTGTGCACATGAGCAATCCAACCTGTCAAAACTTAAATTTATTTGTATTAACCTCAAACTGAAGGACACATGGTCTTCAGCATTATTTTTAGAACTATAATTGAGCTACAGACTTTTAAACTTTTCTTTCAACTGCTTTGAATAAGGTTTCACAAGTTACAACAAAATGGCCTTGAGACAGCAATTAAATTAATACATTAAAGAATTGATTACCCATAAATATAAACAATTTTACCTCATGAAAAATTAAGAAAAAAGAAAGATTTCATTATTAAGCTCTTAAATTCACCTAATATTTAACTCATTGTTTTCCAGGAAATGCATTAACAAAGTTAAAACTGATTTTAACCTTCTGCTTGAATAGCAGAAAAGTCCTGCTCCTTTTGACTGAAATTAGGTTGGCATTATTGCAATAGACAAATACTTGTTCCAGGTAGACTGCTGAGGGTAAGAAAACACCCTCATTAACTGGCACTCCTGTCATTCCTGCTGTCACTGCAAACAGCCTTGCCCCAGTTTTTTGACAGAAGTTTGGATTTCCCCAGAATAGCAACATGCTACTAGTACACTGAGCATAGCAGCATCTTCATGGAATTGGTGTGAATACAATGGGTTTTGAATCTCAGTCTTGCAGACTATTGTTGGTATAACCCTAATGAATACCTCTTCCAGGGAAAATGAAAGCTTTGTCCCTTAGGCAGGCAGAAAGGAGAAAGATTTTTCAATTGTCATTCTGCTCCCAAAATTCATATTTCTTTCATATGCCTTTCTTATTCTGATTGCAAAATTCTGTTTTGTCTAGTCTTTTGAGATCATAGGATCAATTCTGACTACATTGGCCAGAAATTAAAGATTTAAAGCCTATAAAGCACATTGATTTAATCACAGTAATAAAGCCAAATAGTTCCCAACCCTTGAGAGAATTCCTAGGGTAAGTAAAGTAGGAATCCAGGCATGACATGTATCCACAGTCCTGCTGCAAACAGTAGATAACACTTCTGCTGCTGCTGACACTTTCAAGTAATAGATTACCTCCAAGTAGTTCAGACTTCCCTTTCTTAGCTTTCTTTCTGCCTTCATTAATTATTTCCCCAGAAACGTTCAGACTGCTTACTAAAAGCTCACTGCTACATCTTTCATGAAGCTTTTCCTGATATGTGAGGGAATACTCCAAAGCTTCTAAATGCCATGAAAAAGGTGCTCATTTGGGACTGAGGAAGTGGAGGAAAAAGAGAGAAATGGTGGAAAAGTGGGCTGAATATGCTGCTCATTCTGTCATTTCCCTATGGGCTACATTTGGAGAGCAATTTTGACTCTATAGTCCCATTCTAGAAACTTTTCCCACTTGCACTAGATGAGAATATTTTTTACATGTTAGGATGCTTTTTTTTTTTTTTTTTTTTTTTTTGAAAAGATGCATTAGATTGCCTTATACAGTGTAAAGTTTATGAAAAGAGCCATTAAGAGACCTGTGGAGGTGTAAGTGAGGATTTTTAAGCATGAAATGAGAATGTGACTCATCTGTGTGAGAGGAATAAAAGAGAATGGACTATGGGACTGATACAAACTTTATTTCTCTTCTGGTGAAAATGATGCTTTATTTGAAGGTAGTTCAGTATTTCTATTCTTTTTAAAAAAAGCATTTTTCTTTTGTTCAGTTTCCTTGACAGTAAGCAAAAGAAAATGTTGTCTCATTGGCACAGAGTTGTTTGAAGAAGCCTATATTTCTACCTTTTTTTTCTTTTTTCGACTGGAGATATGAAAAAAAAAAACCCTTTTGTTAGCATATGTACATTTGTGATGGACACCTGTGACAATATTTTAAGGAAAATTGTAAAATCTTTCAGTGATTCATCTTTTCTTCTTCTCCAAAGTAGTTATTTTCACAAGGATTCTGACATTATAGCAAAAATCACTGCTAACACAAAGGGCAGAAACAGTCCCATTTCTTAACAAGAACCTCATGTTTTGGTCTTTTCTTATGAAGCCAATTAACAGGAGGAAGAACAGTTGAAACTTGCAAAAATGAAAAACTTCTTCACTAGGAAGAGCTTGAGATGGACCACAAGATGGTCTCCCCTCAGTCTCCTCCAGGCAGAACAGACCAAGTGACCTCTCTGCTCCTCGTACATCTTCCCCTTCAGGCCCTTCACCATCTTTGTTTCCCTCCTTTGGATGCTCTCTAGAAACTTTTTTATATTGAAGCACCCAGCACTGCCCCCAGCACTCAAGCTGAGGCTGCCCCAGTGCAGAGCAGAGCAGGACAATCCCCTCCCTTGCCTGGCTGGAGATGCTGTGCCTGATTCCTCCAGGACAGGGTTGGCCCTCCTGGCTGCCAGGGCACTGCTGGCTCATGTTCAGCTTGCCATGGACCAGGATCCCCAGGTCCCTTTCTGCAGCCCTGCTCTCCAGCATCTCATTCCCCAGTCTATCCACATATCCAGGGTTGCCCTGAGACATAATCCAGCACTTGTCTTTGTTAAATTTGAAAAAATTGGTGATTGCCCATCTCTTTAATTTGTCCTAATGATGAAGGTGCCAAAAGTTCATCTTCATTTTGTATTAATGAAAGTTTTTTAGTTTTAGAGAGGAAACATTCCTAACAAACACAAACCTAGCGTTTTTGTGTTTTAAGTATTGCAAAGCTCACATCTGGTTGTGGCAAGACCTACAGAATTTAATTTTAAAATGTTATAGAAATATGAAATTCATTGTGGTATAGGTAGATAGCATGGCTATGCCCATGTCCACTCAGTCAGCAATTCCCTGAGTGATCAAAGAAGCCTCTGGCCAGTTTCTGCTGAGATGATCCCGTTGACTGATTTGAGACAAGGGGATTTACTCAGCTGCACTATAGAGCATTTCACTAATTACTGCATGAGCTAGGAAATAGCTGCAGGAAGTCAAATATTCAAGGAATCCAGGTGATCATCTCTGTTGTGCACTTGGCCAGTTCACAGTGACTATCCATGTGCTTCCATATTTTGATTAACATCTGAGATGACAAGTCTGGCTCCTCCAGAAACTCTTTTGAGGTAGTTCTTATTGTAGAATAGATTTAAGTTCACCTAGATAAAGTCATTCTAAACAAGCTTTAGAAATTACTCTTGCAGAGGCAGAAATGGTCACCTAAGATGGTCTTCTGAATATATTTAAAGCATGAGGTGTTTCATACACTGTTTATCAATAGTAATAGAACATACATGGTCCCATTGGACCATGGGACACAAAACTGAGTGTAAAAATTCAGCAAAGATGTGTTTTGGGAAGGCCTTCCTTATCCAGCTGAAGACCTCACTGCAAAGTTCCTTACAATGGAAACTTCTGCCACCACCAAGACAGAAGCTGATCACATATCAAGATTTGGCAGATCTGATTCACCATATAAGCATGCCTTGTTTAAAAGATCCTGTTAAGCAAGGAGTTTCAAACATCCTCTCATTGACAGTCTGTAGAGCATGATCCTGTGAACTGACAGCAAGAGCAGGTGCTTCCTGAGAAAAAGGGAGAAAGGAGCTGATGGTGACAGCAAGATGGAGAGAAGCAGGTGCCTCATCAGGAAACAGCCCCATCCCACATCACATGGACAAGACAAAAAGGGCACATTGATACTGGTAGTCAGAATTCCAGGCAAATCCTTATCAGCGACTTGTTCACCAATCCAGACATTCTCAATTTAAAGAAAAACAATAGTCTCTGATGCTGTAGAGAGATTTTTATTTTTTTAAGATAGATTTTCAGAGACTTTCTTGAACTTAAAAGGGACTAGAAAACCCATTTGCAAAAAAATAAAAAACCCAAGCCTAGTATCTCTATATGAGGCATGATTATTCCACTTCAGTTGGCATTATGTTGCAATGGAGATATTTTTAAAAAAATTGCATGTATTGTATTTAGATATTGTTTATGTATTATACAATAATTTTCTATTTCAAAATAAGTGGTAGAAAAAGTAAAACTCTAACAGTGCTCTAAACACACAGTACGGAAAAGGTATAGTATTGAGAGAGAAACAAAGGTTGATATCGTACAGTAATGCTTCTCTAAGTGTTTTCATATTTTGGCACTCTGCCATTGGCTATTTAAAACTGGCAAAACCAACTGATTTTACATTTTTACTAATCAAATCCAAGTCTGCTTCTCCTCTAAATAGTGAGTGTAAAAAATACTTGTGGAATTCCTTCCTTCCTTCCTTCCTTCCTTCCTTCCTTCCTTCCTTCCTTCCTTCCTTCCTTCCTTCCTTCCTTCTCAGGGGCCACCATTTTCCATGTATATGTAACTAATATTTAACACATTTGTGTATTTAATATGATGATTTATTACTAATTTGCTTGGCATATTTTTTATCTCTACCACTGGAAGATTAATTAGGTTTATAAAGGAGATTAAATTAAACTGATATAGAAATGAAATCACATAAATCTCTCTGTTTTCAAAAATCTCTGTGGATACCATGTTTTTCTAGTATTTTATTTTAGCCATTATTATCTGTAACTACTCAGAAGTCATTACTAAGCACTGCTCCACTCATCTTTTGTTGCAGATGAACCTCAGCAATTGCTACTGCAAAGAGCAGCCTTGTGTCTTTGGTAAACTTCAGAGTGGACAATTATAACAACTGATTGTCCGGTTTAGTGCTGTGGAATAACAAAAAACAAACCTCCAGAACTACTGATAGTACCTTTATTAATAAGTTAAATATTGTGATTTTGTTCATAGCACTTGACATATTTCTCCCAAAGAAATAAAGAGTATCCACAGAGTAAATTTTGCAACATTTTGTCTTTTAGATGGTCTAGTTTTCTCTCGACATTTTCCCAAGGAAAGTCGTAACAAGCTTAACATGAAGGTGACCTCAGACACTTATTACTGTTAAGAGCCTGAGAATGCCCTTTAGATGCTGAGGGGTTTTTGAGGTCTAACCAAAAGTACTGCTTATTCCTCTGGGACAATTTACTTCAGGTTTAAATTACTTTTCAATTTGGGTTTCTCATGGCATTTTTGTTACTAGTAACTTTATCTGGCATCTTATTTTAACACAAAACTGGAAGAAAGCAGCTTACAAAATTAAAAATCACATTGCCCTTTATGCCCTTCCCCTGTGCAATTTCTTCCTAATTTCCTCTGTAGTTTTTCAGAAACCACAGTATTGTTGTTAAACAGGCCTTTTTAGAGCTCACAGTGTAGGTGGAGAAACACTGTAGGGGCTCAGACATTTAGTGCTTTTTGAGGATGAGCAAAGGTAACACCACTGCGTCAGCATAAGTTAATTATGCCATCACTGTGATACTGGATGCAATGCAAATGGCATGTGTTGGAAAGGAAATAGAACAACCACAAAAGAGTTTGTTCTCAGTACCACATTATGCTTTAGGTTCTTGCCAGATTGATTGCTATTTACTGGGGAACAGATTATTATTTTCAGAATATTTGAAGTCGATTTAATGCACCCTGAGAAGTTACTGTGAGATTTAGTTGTTCGTTTGTTCGTATCAGATCCAAGTGTAAAGATGGGGTGCATTTTTCTTTATAACTCTTCCTAGGATGGCTTAAAATAGGGGAAGAAAAAAGAGTGTGTATTTGTTTTATTTAAATGATGTTTGAAACATACCTTCAAATTTGACACTTGAGTCAGAAAATTAAGCCATAATTTTAATCTTCTAATATGAATATTCTATTGTAAATACTGGTAGGTGCTTTTATCAGGCATTGGCAAAAAAAGTATGTTGGTTTAAGTTTTTGTGACAGCAAAAAAACATTATCAAAGGGGAAAAATCAATAAATTATAATTCTTAGACATAATTTATCTGGAAGTAAGTACTATTTTTTTCAATCAAAAAAAAAATAGAGAAAACATCAAGTAGCTTTTCAAAAAGATATCCACTCCACTGACATTTAATCACTTTAAAACCAGATTTGTTGTTTGGGTTTTTTTAAATTGTTTTAATTCTATTTTGATGTAACCTGTTACAAAAGTAGATGTTGCATTTTGTCTTTGCCAGTATATGCAAAATCACATTTTAGGCGTGCACTGAGAATTCAATAGCAATTTTATTCTGTTCTGTCAGGTACCATCTTCCTGTTTTGGGGCCTTTTACAGAATTTCCAGCTTAATAAGGTCCAGACATTTTGAATCGGGTACAAAATGATGAGAAGATAGCCCCACATTTTGAACTAATACTAATACCTTAGGGTTCTTCACATTTTCTCACTTTATTGTTCCATAAGTGTTTGAATTACTCAACCTCTCACTTCCCAAGTTTTTATTGACATTTAGGGCAAATAGTGATAGTAGAAAAAACGGTGCTACGTGCAGTCTTAAACCTTTTAAATAATCCTTCTTCTGTGCCCCTGTTCTTTTACTAGGAATTATGTCTTGGTGCTGCAGCATGAAAACTGCACAGCCTATATGACATGGAAGGCTTCAGGCTGCACAAAGGTTGTGCTCTGGGCACAGTACTCCAGAAGCTCGAGAGAGATCAGGACAGCAAAAGAGGTTGTCTCAATAGTGAGATAGATGGTGCTGGGTTACTTGATGTTGGGAGCATTGTACAACACCACTGCCTCCAGTGGAAATTAAGAAAACAAGTTAAGAATAAAAAATGTAAAATAATTAAAATACTAATTATTCCTAAATAATTAGGTATGCTATTTAATCTGTAAATGATGAAATATTTATTGAAAAAAAATAAATTTTTCAAGTGACTACAGATTGGAAAATAAACATATATTAACGTGAGCATCTGAGTGCTTGCAGCTCTTAAGCAAGGCAGAATGATAGCATGACATTTCACTTCTGCTCACTGTATTCCTACTGTATACACAACACTGTATATAAAGAAAAGTTCATCTGATATATATCTAGTGTTTTTAAAAAATTCAGAGTATTTCCCTGTTTTCTTTTTAAAATTTATGACCTAAGGAAATACTTGTGTGTGATCCTGTCATCTACTTCTATAACAAACTATCACTTCATAATTGGTCTATTTGGAATGCTTCCTAATTTATTTGGATGATATAAAGAAAACAATGAAATAATTTAAATGATCTGAAAAAGGATAATTTCTACAATCAACTGTAGAATTGATAGTAACCATCATGGTCTATAAGTGAAGTAGAATTTCCATATACAATTGACATTTTGGAATTATAAATGTAAGCATGTTTTTATTCTACAGAATACCTTATGGTGAATAAATTGCACAAATTAATTCATAAATGGTAATAAAATCAGAAAGCACTGCTTGCTAATCATGACAAATCCAGGATCCGTAAGTACTGACCATATGAACTTAAAAATGCATAGGTCTATTAACCAAAAGAGAAGATGGTTGCATGTATGTGATCTGCAATAAACATTGCTCTTGAACACCAGGGAGACAGAGCTATTTAGGCTTTGATTGACATACCAAAGAAACAGAGTGTGTAACTGGGTTTTAATGCAGTTTCTGAAAAATCCCTTAGCATCATGTTTTAAAATCTAGTAGCAAAACAGACTAACACTCCAGAATACAGAAGGAATGCAAGGCAAAATATACCAAAACAACTGTGTCTAACCATCTCAAAAACTCTGCCGGTTATTTTGCGACAAGTTAGATGATACAGTAGAAATTTTTACATTATTATTTTATTTTTTATAATAGTCAATCAAGTGGTATTCACAGCAATGGTGACACCATAATTCTGCTTTAGGGCAGGTTAAGTTTTACCAATACTGCAGAAGAATCAGAGGTCTGAATTATATTCTTGATATTTCATTGAAAGGAATTAGAATGTATTCTAATAAGCAGTATTTCCTTTTCACATAAACTGGCAACACTCATCTTAAAATCCAAGCTAAAAAGCAAGAACTTCTTAAAAAAAAGTAGGAAATGAATAAAAAGAAGTTTGAAGGCAATCACACTAAATTAAAGCAGAACACTCTATGCAAAGAGTAGGCTAATAATCACCCTCTGTGTTTTAGTGGAACAAATCTAAAACAAAGACATGGAGAAATATGTTCTAATTAAAAGTCGTCTTGACTGGGAAAGATTTTGTCACCAGTATATAAGTTCACAGTAGCCACATAGACAAGATGGCTGATTGATGTATTTTGCATATGAATGGATCATCCAACTCAAAATCAATGTACGTGAAACATAAGGATTAAAAGTTAATAATTAAAATAATATATAAGTTCTGTTATCAGCAAGCCCTTTCTTATTTCATTATTTAAGGTATATATGATCAGCATACTTTACACTCCTTTAATTTCAAGTACAAGTAACTATTTTATTATTTTATATGAAACAATTTGTCATGACAGAAATGCTTGAGCTGGCTCTCAACATATCATGATAAGTTTTCCATTTCATAACAAAACCAAAGAAGAAAGTTGCAGCTTTACTCTGATTATCTGATTAATGTTATGCTAAGCAGATATAGCCAATGCTATGTTAATCTTTCCTTTTTGCATCAAAAAGCACCCCTAACTATTGCTGATCTCACACTGGAAGTCTTCCTTCCTGCATTATGCATTTTTTTAGTCATGTGATCCACCAGTTTCAGGGTTTAACAGGACACAGTCTTGTCATTAAATATAATTTAACATGAACCACTTTTTTTTCTTTTTGCATTAAAGCATGATTATTCAATGCAAAACTGCATTAAGTCCATACTAACAAGCTGAAGTCTACAAAGAATTACATTTAAATTGCAATCTCCTTAATACAGAACTGGATATATTTGTTAATCTTTTAAGCTCTTTGTTAGAGTCGGCACCAGTGTTTATTTCTAAAAGAAACCTCCTGAGAAGTGCTTTGTATCCAATAACCTGCTTATATAAAATGCAGTTACTGCCAAGTTCTGAGACTTGTGTTTAACTTTTCTTAAACTGCCTTCCTCCATGTGTCTGCCAATTAGCCTTAGCCAGACTTCTGTCACTCCGAAATATTTCTGAATCATCTACTTAATTTTTTCCAAGTCTGATAGAGATGATTGCCTGAAAAGCTAGGTTTGTACTAGCTTCATGAAAAATGGAAGCTGAGTGGAAGTAGGATAGCCATACTAGTTTGCTAACCATAGGGAAGGTTGGGAATTTATTTTCTAGTTGTATAAAAAATGTATAATTTCCTTTATATTAATAACTTTGACACTTGTATAATTAAAAATATAGTTGTCTGAATTTGAGACACTGATCAGAAAATAAAATAATTTGGAAGCATTCAAAACACAAATGTACAATGGGTACACTGACTATTTGCTAATTTATTACAGAATTTGCAGAAAATCCTCCAACAAAAAATATCCATAGTGCTGCACTTCTGTTCATATGCAACTGCAAATAAGAAAAAGACTTGAACTCCAAACACTTTACTCAGATAAGAAATAAAATGTGTCCTTTAACACTGTGAACTGCATTCTTATTTTCTCTCATATCTAGGCTTCAGATGTCAGTACGCAAAATTGTCCAGTCATTTATGTGTTAATGTAACTCTGATCAGCATTAACTTGTTTTGCAGTTCTAGCAATCTGGCTGTACTCTTCCACTGTAATTTTGCTGCTGAGGAAAGATGGAGTCAAAGCCCTGTTAGCTGATTCTGGAGGGACTGTGTCTGGAAGGAAGGAAGATGAATGGGATGCCTTCCCTTATGTGTTGTGGAAGTACAAACTGAGCAAGACCTGAAGCATGTCATCCCCAACACTAGCCATGGACAGCTGGCCAGGGCAGTTGGGCCACCTGTATCTGACCCATTTATCTTTTGTGTGATTAGTAAAATTGATGGTGCTATAACATCTTTCAAAACACTTGGGAGCCTAGGCAGCAAGAACTTGACCTAGATATGCAGAGGAGCAAATAATCTATGCCTGTTCTTTCTTCTTTCCTTTTTCCTTCTCTACCTAAGAGATCAGAAACTACTCTGTAGTCCTGCCAAATACAAAATGCATAAATTTTAGCATAGTAATGACATTTTCCTTCCCCATGCTCTCTGTATGACTATCTCTCTAACTCTAAGCATTTCTTCAGACATAAAAATAATGTTTATATATGTCAAAGATTTTAATATATTTTTTGTCCAGTTGATAGTTCTGGTTCTGATGTATTTCTGTTAAAACATGGATTGTTATTTCACTTAGTCCCGAATGTTAAGCTCTATTAATTTAATTTAGTGCCAGAGGAGGGTAATAGTGTTTTATTTAACCTGCAAAATGACAAAATGTATTGCTTTAAACAACTGAACAGAAATTTTTTAAAAATATATGATTTTGCTTCTCTTTCCTCCAAATAATTTGAATGACACCACATATCTTCCTCACAGAGATACCTCTCACTTGTACAGATTTGCCTGTAATTCAGAAAAGACATGCATGTGCTTTGACATGCTGAGGGAAAACTATAGATGTCTAACAACATTTATGCAGCAAGAAACCCTTTGCAATGTGGATTTTTTAGTAGCTCTGTGTACACTGCTCAGCAAAATACAATAGCAATGAGAAATCACTGCACTTAAAGGAAAAAAATCAGAAGCCAATTACAGAATATGACTCTGATTTCTGATAAGATGTAGAAAGGAGGATTGTGGGAAAAACAAACCTGTCAGCCTCAATGAGAGCATGGAGCAAATCCTCTTGGAAGCCATGCGAAGGTACAGAGATTACAGGGAAGTGATTAGAGACAGCCAGCATGGCTTCACAAAGGGCAAATCATGCTTCACTAACATCATGGCGTTTACTAACCCTAAGGATGGACTGACTCTGCATTGGTGGCTAAGAGAACAACAAAGGTCACCTATTGGCTTCTGTAAGGCCTTTGACATGGGCTCCAACAACAGCCTTGTGAGTAAGTTGGCAAGATAAAGTTTTGGTGGATGGACTGTTAGATACCTAAGGAATTGGCTGGATGGCCATATCCAAAGAGTTGCAGTCAATGGCTCAATGGAGCTCATTAAGAAGTAGTATTCCTCAGGGTCCATATTAGGTACAATACTATCCAATATCTTTATTAATGTCAGTGGGATAGACAGTGAGATAGAGTGCAACCTCAGCAAGTTTGGAGGTGACACCAAGCTGAGTGGCATGTATGATTTGCTTGAAGGAAGGGGTGCCATCCAGAGGGATACTGATAGACTTGAGGGGTGAACTCATATGAACTTCTTAAAATCTGACAAGTCCTAGAGAAAAGTCCAGCAGCCAAGACAGGAAAATATTTGTTTTCAGTTGAGGATGAGGGATGAAGGAATTGAGAGCAGGCCTGTAAAGAAGGACTTCAGGCAGCTGGTGGATAAGAAATTGGACGTGGACTGGCAACAGGTATTTGCAGCCCAGAAAGCCAAATATGTCCTGGGCTGCATCAAAAGCAGTGTGGCACCAGGGTGAGAGAGGGGATTTTGCCCCTCTGCTCCATTCTGGTGAGACCGAACCTGAGATGCTGCATTCTGCTAAGGGGTCCCCAAGGTAAGAAAGATGGAGCAAGTCCAGAGGAGGGCCACAGCAGTGATAGGAGGGATAGAACCCTCCCCTATGAAGACAGGCTGAGAGAATCGGAATTGTTTAGCTTGAAGAACAGAAGGATCATAAGAGACCTTATAGATGCCTTCCAGTACCTAAGGGGGGGGGGGGGGCACAGGAAAGATAGGGAGGGACTTTTTACAAGGACTTCTAGTAATAAGGCAAGGAATAATAATAATAATTTTATACTGAAAATTATTTATAAATTTATATGATTACTGAAAAAGATTTATAGATTTATAGATTTTTAAATAGATTTAGATTAGATAGAGGAAAGAAATTTTTTACAATGAAAGTAGTGACACAGTGGAAGAGGATGCCCAGAGAAGTTATGGATGCCTACTCCTTGAGTGTAAGGATAATTTGGATGGGGCTTTGAGCAACCTTGTCTGGTGGAAAGTGTCCCTGCCAATGGGAGCAGGTTTGGAACTCGATGAACTTGGAAGGTTGGTTCTTTCCAAGCCAAAGCATCCTGTGATTCTACGATTTTAGATCACTTAAGTGTGTAGAGGCTATGGGTAATGAACAATTGAAAGGACAAATAGCACCTGACCCAGTTTAAAGAGGTATTCAATCCCAAGGTATGGCAGCAGAGCTGTATCACTTGATATACTTAAAGGCTATCTCCAGTTATGGTGCTATAAAAGTTTTTCTTAGGGTCTCCACTCAGTGGAGACACTGGGCTCTTTACTAGATGCAGTGAAGTGTACCTTTATTAATATACTCTATCAGCTAAAAGTGATCATGTGTATGAATTGCATGTACTGTAAAAACAAGCAAAACAATGAACTTGCTGCTGAGTCAATAATGTCAGAGCAAACAGTAGCTATTGACTCAACAGGGTTATTACACTGCCAAAAATTGATAGCTGAACTACAGTGCAGAAATATGAAGCAGATGCTATTGAATAAAAAACTGTAAAATTTAATTACTCAAATGCAGACACAGAAGAAAAGTGTAGTCTGTTATGATATGCAGATTAGTTTTAAATATTTTGACATTTAGAACTAGGTTTTAGTAGAAACCACTAATACTTAGATATATTTTGTCATAATTTTTATCAAGCTATGGAGCAAGCAGTAGGTTGTTAGATAATAATAGGTCTGTGTCTTTTTTTTATACTTTTCACTGTATTCTGCTTTCATAATAGCCATTTAATGTTTTTCAGGAAATTAGGAAAAATAATTGATTTCTAAATCATTATCCTGGATCAGTTAACTCAGCGTGAAAGAAAATAATTTCTATAGCATTGTCTTCATTAACTGTCACAGGAAAGAGCATAATTTAAAAAATGTAACATAAATGCACATTTCCTGTAAATGACTGTACAGGGAATTAAATGACTGTGAGATCCATTGTGGTTAAATATTGTTCAATATTTTAAATACCTAATTTCCAAAGATCACATATTTTTTCATTTCTTTTCTTTATGGGTAAAGGAGTTGGAGGAGTCTAAACAGTGAATAAAATTACGTATAAGATTTCTGAAGGCATAAAGCAGTTATTTTTAAATAAATTTGCCTCAATTTGATATGTGAAAATGTTGATATCATTTTTAGATTTTTTATTTCAAGAAACAGAAAACGGTTTAAATCAAATTTATATCTATGAACAACACAAACAAGTATTTTGTTCAGATTTCCAACTAATACAACATACTGTGACCTGATTAAGACTGGGATATTTTCAAAATAATATTTTCCAAACACAGTGATGGTTTTCAATTTAAATCTGGATTCTTTTCCTATAGAAAGCAGAATAGTGAGGTTGTTTTGACAAAGACATAATTTCTTTCCTTATATGAAGGAGCTTTGG